>NW_022111312.1:7675426-7718602 GCF_000313985.2 Echinops telfairi
GGAATTACAACCAATGGTGTGAAACAAGATGTGGATGAATTATTGACTCAAAACGGAATGCTGTGTAAACCTTCCCCGGGTTCACACGAAAAAGGTTTTTAAAAGTGAAAACAACAACTAGGGAGACACCAGAAGCTGAGTGGCAGGCACAAGGGAGCCACATCACACCCTATTCTCAGGTAACCGTGTTGCCCGAGCATGGGTACCACTGATAAGGCGTGGTGGTGCCCGGCATGGCAGTGAGTCACATTGGATCCGAGTCCGCGTGTTCCTCCCGCTCCGGTCTCTGGCTCCATCAAAGAGACTGCTCCGTCCAGCGATTCCCTAACACGCTCTCATCACCCAGGACCTGGAGTCTTGAGCAAGGGACAGCAATAAGCACAAGTGAATGGCGTGTGTTTCCGATGCGCTGAGTCTGCTCATCTCCTCCCATTTATGGCAAGGGGTGACCTAGCTTCCCATTCAATCCTTCTGCAAAGTTTGATTTAGGAACCAACGCCTGGGGAAAGTCTGGGTTGGTTTTGAGAACATGCACGTATAGTGGCATCAAATTGATGAGTTTGGGAAATACTGGCATCCCCCGCCCGCCGCCCCCCCAAAAAATTAAAATCCAACCGACCCAGACTACGTCATTCCGACCTCATCTTTCGTCTACCTCCTCTCCCTAACCTCGTTCCTGCCCATGCAATCCCCTAAGCACCTGGCCTCAAATGTCACCTCTCTGCTTTGGGCCACACTTTTCCTACCTGGAAGTCCTGTCCAGGGTCAACTGACCCCAACCCTTTAACCCTTCTGAATGCACATCCTTGGCTGTAGGACTCTGGCGTGGACACACTGAAGGAGGAGGGCGATGGCTCTGCTTCTTCCCCTGTGTCTCGCTTCAGCCGAGAAAGACCCTCGTCTCCGAGCCCTTGAGTGTGTCAGCGCTCTCTTGCAGCTCTGGGGTCAGAAGGAGCCCATTCCCAGTCTTGCGGGACAGTCGGCGGAAGACTGAGAGGCTCCAAAGAGCAGAATTGGGTTTTCCTTCCCAGGCGGCCCATGCAAAGCCATCCTAACTCGGCCAACAGTGCCCCCTTCGCCCACAAACCTGTTGAGAAATGTATCAGATCACATCTGGGCAGAAGACAGGTAGAGCTCCCGCCCCTTAGTCCCCACTGTTCCTGTGTGAGGGGCTTCCAGGGTCGTCCAGAGACTGGAAACCTCGACCTGCCGGGGAACCAGACTCCAGGGACATCCCTGCTCTGGAAAACTGGATATGGAGGCGGGAGGGAGGGGCTTAGCATGAGAATGGAGTGAGGAAGGAGGCCGCCTGGGGCACTTTCCACTGTGGCAAAGGGGAACCCAACTGTGGCTATTCTGGGCAGAGACAAGCGTGTGGGGCTCCCAGTGGGGCGGGGAGCACAACCGTTCCAACACAAATCACAAGGCGAGATGGGGGAGATGTCAGGAGGGCAGTCGAGGTCCCTCGGGGCACCAGGGAAGTGAAGCTGCTGGCAAATTACCGCTCCATCTCCACAGGGCGACCACCACTGGGAGATCTTCCTGATTCTCGGGATTGGCACCCAAGCTTGCTCGGGGGCTTTCTAAAGACAAAGGCTGGGGGTGACCACTTACCCGCACCCACCTCTGCCCTGAGCAGCCAGAGAGCAGGCGCCACCCCCTTCTGAGGAGCACAGAGCTAGACAGAGAGCATGTAGACACACGTTCTGTTTCACAGTCATTTTATGTCTCAAATCTAAGCTCGTTTATTTTTTTTTAAATAATTGTAGTTTGCTCTTTGGTGTGCACGGAGTTCTTTATCTATACCATCTTCCTTGAAATTCATTCTTGTTGTAATTTATGAAAGTTCATGGAAACGTGACATGAAAACATGAGATTTTCTTTGCCCCACAAACTTTTTGAAGCTCCCTTGTACAACGTCCAAAGGAACATGATCAGAGAAATCAAATCGCCAAAGTGTACAAACAAAGTGATTCTTCTGTTTTAACCTCTGTGGAATCCTGGTGGTGGCGCGGAGCTAACCAAAAGGTCACAGGTTCAAACCCACGGGTCACTCATCAGGAGGAAGATGAGGCTACCTACTCCCATCAAGATTTAAATCTTGGAAACCGGAAGGGGTGGTTCTCCTCTGTCCTACAGGGTCACTGTGAGTCTGGTCACCGCAATGGCAGTGGTTTGGCTGACATCTGTTTTCCTTTTAGCTGGGATAGATTTTGAAATCTGCCTCCTTGCTGCAAAAGTGGAGAATATGTAGAAGTGCTCAGAAGGGCACGACGGAGTCCCAGCGCCTCACCACTCACAGTCAGCGAAACATTTTTGGCTTTCTTTTTCCCCTTGATATATTGAGGTCCGCTGCATGTAATCCTTTGCTTCATGCTTTGCTCAGTCTTCTCTTACAGATGCTCCTCGCTGCCTTTTGAAGATTCTGACAGCTTTAATATTCCTGAGAACAAACATAACTTCGCTTTTCTATCAGGGGTGTTCAAAAGTTCATGGACAAATGGAATAAAGACAAAATAGGATTTTTCCATGAATGTTGAGAAGCCACCTCATCCTGATCTTACTTGCCTTCCGTCACTAAATCAATGACTTTCCACAATGGTTCCAAAGATGCCACCTTCTTCGAGTATCAAGACATCTCTGAAGCTGATCTGAGATGAACGTCCTTCTAAAGGGAGGCAGAGCCTGGTCCAAGAAAGCTCAGGGGCAGAGCACAGAGCCAAACTTGAACTCAGGACCTCTGAGGGCCAGACCTGTGGCCCCTCCTGAAGCAGTTAGCACTCAGGGATGACCAGCACCCTCAGACAGGGCCTGTGAGCAGCTTGCCCTGACAGGCAGTCTAATCTATGTTGAAAGGTACCCACATAGGTGCCACTTTCAAATGAACAAACAAGGAAGCAACTGGACATGACACATCCGGGCTGAATCCACGACCTGGCCTGCACTGCCCAGGTACAGAATAAGGGCCCCCTGTACCTGGGGCTAGGAGTCCTGGAGGCTCAGGGGGTGGAGTGTTCTGCTGCAAACAGGTGGGTAGTTAAAACCCACTGACTGTTATGTAGGAAAAGATATGAAGTCTGCTTATATAAAGATTACTCCCTAGGAAATTCCATGGGATCAGTCTGCTCCGTCCTATAGAACGGCTATGGCCTGGGGTTAGAAAGATCCGAGGTTACAGGGCTCTCTGATCTCGCTGGAATCCATGGGTGTAATTCTCCACCTCCACACCAGGGGGAAGCCCGGCACCTTCCACGGCAGATGGAAATTTTTTGCGCCCCTCCCTAGCGGAGCACCCTCACTGCCTTATTACTGTACTCCGTGTTAGCATGATGGTAAATTTAGCAGCATAAACAAAAAAGAAAAAAATTAAGTCAGGACATGTGACAGCTAAAAATAATCATGTCTGAAATCCCTGATGTGAAGTGGGGAACTTTTTGCTCAGATGGAGACCAAGATAAAACCTGTGGACAAGTCGGGGGGAGGGGGGGGGGCGTTACTGATGGAGGCCAGGACCTTGCCCCCTTGGGAGTCCTTTGTGAAAACCAGGACAGGGTCCTCGAAGCTGGGCGGCTGAGAGGCTCCGTCAGAGGCACATCTGAAGGACCAAGTCCTGCAGAAGTCCTATGACCCTCACCACAAGTCCGGGGGGCTGGGAGGGCGGGTCTCACCTCCCACCCCATTTTACACATGGAAAACACGGAGGCTCAGCAATGTGACCTAACTGGCTTTCAGATCACACGAATCAGAAGGTTCTAGAACCTTCCGTGCCCCTCCGTGCTGCCTTTCAGGGCTGCCTTCTCGTTAGCAGGGCAGCAAGGAGCTCGCTGGGTGTCCTCAATCCCAAAGCCCAGGCAGGCTCAGCTCCTGCTTTCCCAGCCGCCCAGAGCTCCTCCCCCCACCCCTGCCCCCAGCACCAGAAGAAGAAGGCCCTTTCTCATCTTTCAGGTACCGCCATACCGTCACCTGCTCAGCTAGGCCTGGGCTGGCCACCCCCAATGTCACCATCGCACCACCCTGCTTTATTGCCTTGGTGGATCCCGTGTATGTTTCCATGGTTACACGGGCACGCGCCCCATCAGCATGTCAGCTCAGAGGGCACAGCCCGTGCCTGCCTTTCCCTGGCGTTCAGATGGGCGCCTGCCTCACAGATGGCCGTGCAGCGTCTCCCTCGGTTGTGTCCTGAGCCAGCATCCTTGGGAGTCCGGGGCCAGGTCTCTATGCATAAACCTCACCCCTTTCCCAGCCGGTGCTGGGTGAGGGGGGTCACTTGGTGCCTGGGCCTGGGGCCAAGGCTCTCGGAGGGCGACCAGTCCCTACCATCATAAAACCACTGCAGCCACAGCCAGCGGCCTGGTGCCTTCCCACGGTTGCCAGGGCGACCATTGTCATAACACCGCCTGCGCTTGGCTGGGCCAGCTGACAGGAGAGAGAATTATTTGACTCGCTAATGTCTCAAGTAACCGGTGGATTTGCATCCCCAGGCAAAATGCCCTGCTTGGAAGCACTGGAGTCCAAAGGGGCAGCTTCTCTCAGGGAGCTGGACCCTGGATCCTGTTTGAACAGGGGCAGAGCAGGTCCCAGGCCTGGGGGCTAGAAACCCAGTCCACAGGAAACACTCCTGCTGACCACTCTTTGGGTTAGAGCCTCAGGTCACGGGTGTGACTATTTTCCTTTGCGTCATTACTGCCCATTAAAATCACAAACTGTTGTCAAGAGTTACGGCGTTTAGTGATCACTTACTGATGCCAGGTCTGGTGGAGACATCCTTCCACAATCATTTTATTTATTTATTTATTTTTCGCTTGGGCTTTTTTTTTTTTTTTTATCATTTTATTAGGGGCTCATACAACTCATCACAATCCATACACACATCAATTGTGTAAAGCTCATTTGTACATTCACTTAAATATGTATGTCATAACAATGCCCTATGGGCACTGCTGTAAGAGAGGGCTTCCAAGATTGGGAAACCTGACTGGAATGGGCAGCCTCATTGTTCCCCCCAGGAGCATCTGGTGGGTTTGAACAGCTGACCCTGAAGTTAGCAGGCCAACGAGTAACAATATGCTAGCGCGGTACGTTCGTTCGTATTTACACTCAACCTTTGTTGATGCTCTAAAATGACTATCTATTCATAGATAGTAGATGGTGGTTAATGAATTCACAGAGGGGACATATCATCGTTTTAAACCTACAGGGGCATTTCTATCATACAGCATCCGTTATGTCTCTCATAGTAAATAGTCATTTGTTGAGCACGTGTTGCATGCTAGCCCTGTGCCCGGGGCTTTAGTTTTATTAAGAGTAATACCAGTATTAATAACTGACAAGTCCCTGGGTGGAGCAAAGGGTTATGGTGCTGGGCACCCCACCCAGCAGCACCTCAGAAGACAGGCCTGGCAGCCTGCTTTTGAAAGGTCAGAGGGGTGGAAACCTATGGGCCACCTGTCCCAAACTCGAGCGGGCCACCGTGACTCGGAGCTGGCTGGGTTAAGAACCTTTTCACAATATCTTAGTCATCGCAGAGATGTGCCAAGCATGGTGCTAGGTGCTTTGTGGAGACCATTTGGCCATACATGCGCCCCAGAGGCTAAGAATCCTATCATTCCCATGTTAAAGAAGGCCAGAGGCAGAGGGGGGGGGCGGCGGCGAGTACCTGGCCAAAGGTGACTTATTCTTGATGGCAGTCCTCCCTTCAAAGCTGTCAGCATCGCCTGGGAGCTCGTTAAGACGATGATGACTAGAAGCTGTGGCCCGGCTGCCCCTAACCCATGCTCGGGGACTCAAATCCTCCTGGGGACTGGGGGCTTCTTGTCACCTGTTCCTTTAAACAAGGCCCCCAGAGGGTCCTGATAGGCGGGGGTAGCTCAGCCCTTATTAGAAGCTGGTTCCTGATCATCGGCCCCAGATGCCACAGGGCCAATTAGGTGGTGAGAGTAAATGGATGGGCCTTGTGGGGCAGTTTCTGGTGACGTGGAAGCCCCAGCAACTCGGAAGAGGAGGAAAGCAGGGGGGGCGGGGGCACGCAACAGCAGTCTCCCCAGCTCCGCACAGGCTGCTGCCATGGCCGTCACCCCCTCCAACGTTTTGGAGGGACAGAGGTCTGTGGGAAGGGATGCAGTCACACCGCACTTCTGCTCAGTGGGAAGTCTAAATGACCTCCTGCTGCCAGCCCCGCACTCTTACTCTTACCACCATCGCTCTCGCTCTCTCTATATCTCTCTCCTTCCTGAGTTACTTTCCAGTGGGTTCCCCGCAAGCGTGAGAAAAGGCGACCCTGGGGCCTTTCCTGGGAGGAGCCTCTAGGTGGACTGTGACCAACGCCCTTCCAGTTAGGAGCCGCGTAGGGGCTGTGGCTCCCACGGTGGACAGTGCAGACTAAGCCGGCCCGCCCCCCAGGTGTGTGTCTTCCGAGGTTAAGTTAGAGAAGACGGTGGAGCGGGAAGAAGCCCCCTCGGAGACGGCTGGGGCACTGTTCAGCTCCCTCTCTGACCTCGCCGAGGCCACTCACACAGACTGCCTGCCACCTGCCTGCCTTCTCGGTGGCTTCAAACGCTCTCCACCCTCCTCCTCCTAATGGGCATTTGATGGGTTGGCAGGAGGTGCTGAGGAAGGCGGTTGGAATGCTTCCCCGTGGCCCACATGGCCCTGCCTGCCTGTCCCCATCAGGACCATGACCTTTCGCTGCTCAAATGAACCAAGCCGTTGGCAGAGCCAAGAAGACAGGCGCACGCGCGCATGCACGCACACACACAACCCTTTGCTGCTCAAACAAGCCAAGTCATTGGCAGAGCCAAGAAGCGGCACGCGCGCACACACACTCACACACACACCCTACCCGTCACCCGTTCACTTCAGAGCTCCACTCCCATGTCCTGCCCCCTACCCCCCAGGAGCTCCTCCAACATCCCAATGGAAACCCTCACTCCACTATTCCCCCCTACCACCAGCACCCTCCCTTCCTAGCACGTGTTGCAGCCTCCAACCATATTCCTGGTGCTGTCTCCTCCTCGCTTAAACACCCTCTCCCCTGCTGGACTGGAAGCGCCGCGAGGACAGGCCCCCCTGTACTCCGAGCAAGGAAACTTGGAGGCTCGGTGGTGAGGCACTTGGCTGCTCAGCAAAACGTCACCGGTGCAAACCCACCGGTCGCTCCATGGACAAAGGGGAGGTTCTGCTGCCACAAGGACTTACGCTCCTGGAAACCACCTGGGCAGTGCCATGACCCCCAAAGGGTGGCTAGGAGTCAGAATCAGGGTGATGGCAAAAGCCTTAGCTGTTCTGTAGCCTTAGTACGCAGCACCGTGGCTGGCACATAATAGGTGCCTAATCGCTGTGTGGTGAGCGAGGAGGTGACTGAATGAATGAATGAATGAGTCCTTCAGACGCTCCTCCCCTGTCCCTAGGCACAAGACCAGTAACCCTCGTCGTCCCTAGACCAGTGGCGTTGGCGTCACCTGGAACTGTTTCAGACCTGGATTCTGCAGCCCCAATTTCAGACCTGCTGAACCAGAAACCCTGGGCTAGGTGCAACAGTGGGGGCTTGATGAGTTCTCTGGGGGAGTCAACTCTGGCCCACTCTGAGCTCCTGCCCCTCTGACTGCCTGCTCATCATTCAGGTTCTAGCTCAAAGGCAGTCTCTCACAGGAAGCCTCTTGTTCTTCCCCACGCAGACACGCAGCCCACCACTGCAAGCCTCAAACCGCCACGTGCACGCCCGACCACCACAGCGTGGCTGCTCACAGAGACCTGTCCACCCGGGACCTAATGGTTGTGCTGGACTGTGCATGGCTGGAGGGCAGGGCCCATCTCTGTTGTCCCTGCATCTCCCTGCAACTGCCAGCCGGGGGTCTTCCCCTGAAAGGTCAGCCACTGCATCAAACCCCGGGGTGACATGGTGAGTAAGTAAGGCAGGTTTAGAGGCGCCCTGGTGACGTAGTGGTTACATGTTGGGCTGCTAACTATACGGTCAGCAGTTTGAAACCACAAGCCGCTCCATGGGAGAGAGACGAGACTTTCTACGTCCCTAAAGAGTTAGTCTCAGGGGGGGAGGGAGGGGGAAAAGTGGAGCTGATACCCAAGGCTCATATGGAAGATAAATATTTAGAAAATAATGATGGCAACATATGTACAACTATGCTTGATACAATTGATGTATGGATCGTTATAAGAGTTTTAAGAGCCCCCCAATAAAATGATCTTTAAAATTGAATGAATTAAAAAAAAAAAAGAAGAGTTCGTCTCAGAAACGCACAGACACACTTCTCCCCTGTCCTACAGGGTTGCTATGAATCGGAACCGACTTGATGGCAGAGCTTTTTGAGAAGGCAGACTTGGGGCCAACCCCAAAGGAACTCTGTTTTGTGGGCAGAAGACACAACACAACCAGTAAACTAGACCAATAAGTAAGATCACCACAGGTGTGCTCCGTGCTCCACAGGTGTGCTCCGTGCTATCACAAAGCAAGGGCTTGGAACCTTCTAACCAGGGACTCCTTTAACAAACCAAGTTTCCCTGCAGAGGGGATGAGGTACAGGGGGAACAGCATGTGCAAAGGCCCTGAGGCGGGCAAGCCCTGGGTGTGCTTTGAGAAGGGGGCGGAGGTGAACTATCACGGGGCAAGGAAGAGATGATGAGATCAAAGCAAGACCTATTTATTCATGGCGGGGAAAGGAGCTGGATTTCACTCCACGTGCAGGGAGGAGACAGAGGAGGTTGCTAAGCAGGGAGTGGCGCGACCTGATAAACGGGGACAATCTCACTTGCCATCGGACAAGCAACCTTGTGAGAGATAAGGCTAACCAATGTCCTTATGGCAATTTTGACAAGTGGGGAAACAGAGGTTCCAGGTGATCGGGGACCTCACAGCCCTGCGATTCACCCAGGCTGGGCATTTATGTGCCCCCTTCCCCGAAGGGTGCAAACTGGTCATGTGCCTGACTGTTAACCGAAAGGCTGGAAGTTCCAACCCAGCCAGAGGCACCTTGGAAGAAAGGCCTGGTGATCTACTTCTGAAAACCCAGCACTGGAGACCCCAGTGAACCTCAGTTCCCTGACACACAGGGGTCGCCGACGAGAGAGCAGCTGGCCCTGCCTCTAAAGGTGAGGCCCACTACAGACGACACCTCTGCATAGGGCCAACCCCGAGAGTCAAGGGACACCAGCAAGAGGGGCATGGGGTTGTGGAAGAACTTCTGCCCCACAGTCAGGCCTCATCTCAAGAATCATTTTCTCGTATAAGGAGGTTCTCAAGCTGGGGTAAACCTTTTCAGCGCAGTACTGGATACACAAAATCCTCAGCAACACCAACCGGAAGGGTCAGTCGAAAGCATTGCCCCTAGGGGTCCCGCCCATAACGTAATTAGCATGTCTTGGCAATCGGAGGGTGGCTGCAGACAGGTGCACTCACGTAGACACTCGTCTGAGTCTCATTAAAAACAAGACAGTGGCCCCTGTGTGGACACTGGACATCCCCTCCCAGAAGGGTCACAAGGAAGGGGTGAGCCAACCAAGGTGCAGTACAGCACAGACAAAACACACACATTCCTCTCGTTCCTCTCCTCCTCCCCCCACTATCACGACCCCAGTTCTATGTTACAAATCGGGCTAGATGTACACTGGCACAGTTAAGAGCCCTCAACACGCACAATCCAGGACAGATAAACCCCTCAGGAACAATAATGGGAGTAGCGATACCATGAGAGTAGGGGGGGGAATGGGAGGAAAGGGAGAACCTATCACAATGATTGACATATGACCTGCCCCCCACACCGGGGTGGGGCAAACAATGGAAACATGGGTGAAGGGAGACAGCAGACAGTGTAAGGTATGAACATTAAAATAATTTATAATGTATCAAGGGTTCACAAGAGTGGGAGGGTGGGGAGGGAGGGAAAAAGAGCAGCTGATACCAAGGGTTCAAGTAAAGAGAAAATGTTTTGAAAAGGATGATGGCAACATATGTACAAATGTGCTTGATACAATGGATGGATGGATTAGTATAAGAGTCGTAGGAGCCCCAATAAAATGATTTATTTTTTTAAACAATTGAACGGTAACTGGGTTACTGGTTCCGGGGTGGGGGGGAATGACAGGGAGAGTTGGGGGGACACAGGGAACTAATACAATAATGAGTCCAAGAAAGAAGAAAATGTGCTCAAACTGATTGTGCCCACGATTGTACAACCTTCTTGATGGACTGAACTATTGAATTGCGTGGTCTGTGAATTATACGCCAATGAAACTGCTGGGGGGAAAAGTGGGTCCTAGCAAAACTGTGGCTTCTGAAAGTATCCAATGGGTCAGCTCCATTCAGGGCAGACCGTTCACCTAAGGTGACAGCAACTGTGTTTTGATAGATTTTCTCAAAGGACACAGCATGACCGTGGAGCCTGTTGTCAAGAGGTTCTGAACACTGAACAGGTCCACTGGTGTGGAAAAGGCCAGGTCAGTTGCCTTTTTCAGGGAAGGTGCACCGAGGAATGCTTCCCCCTCCCAACCATGTCCCCTGCTTGCTCATCCTTCGAGAATGTTGACGGGAAGGCTTACCCCACACGGCCCCAGCCTTGATGTTGCACCTTCTGGTTTATGTTTGTTTCCCCGACACAATGAACACGTGAAAGGAACATGCTTTGGGTCCCTTGAGCGTGATAAAACCGCTCCGTTAACCCGGTATAAATCAAAGACCATGGAATTCTTCAGGGGGGGATAGAGATGGAAACACCCGCATCGGGAGTGTATGGATCTACACTCCTGGAGGTTACTCTCCAGAAACAATAGCTTCCCGTTTTGATATTTGTTGCTCAATAAAGGGTTCTGTGATTTTATAGTAATACTTTTGACTTACCCTCCTATTAGAATGTAGGCTGATCTTCCCACAGGAACTTGATGAAATTCTGTTGCTTAGAGTGGTGGTGGGACGGGGCGGGGAGGTCACCTCAGAGTCCTGATGGGCTAACCATCCCCAGATGTCCCATTTCCACCAGAAGGTGATGCTCAGAAGGAATGCTGTCAAAAACATAGTTTTGTGGGTGGGAAAAAAAAATCCCTTATTTCTGGAGGACGAGAAAGTTGTCACCCCTTTATGGAGTGCCACCTACTGAACGTCATTATCCATTACAATTACACATCCCTGACCTCTGTGGGAGTCCGCCATGTGGGGGACAGAGAGAAGCACATCGCTGTCGCTTACAGTCAACCCCAGACAACTTCTGGGTCCTGGGTCCTCCACGGAATTGGCTGTGGATCTGACCACATGTAACTTGTGGGGTTTTCACTGGCTGATTTTCAGCAAATTGCCAAACCAATTCTTAAGTCCATCTTCATCTGGAAGTTCTGCTGAAACCAGTCAGCATCATAGCAACACACCAGCCTCCACTGAAACCAGTCAGTATCATAACAACACACCAGCCTCCACTGAAACCAATCGGTATCATAGCAACACACCAGCCTCCACTGAAACCAGTCAGCATCATAGCAACACACCAGCCTCCACTGAAACCAGTCAGTATCATAACAACACACTAGCCTCCACTGAAACCAGTCAGTATCAGAACAACACACTAGCCTCCACTGAAACCAGTCAGTATCATAACAACACACTAGCCTCCACTGAAGCCAGTCAGTATCAAAGCAACACACCAGCCTCTGCTGAAACCAGTCAGTATCATAGCAACACACCAGCCTCCACTGAAACCAGTCGGTATCATAGCAACACACCAGCCTCCACTGAAACCAGTCAGTATCAAAGCAACACACCAGCCTCCACTGAAACCAGTCAGTATCAGAACAACACACCAGCCTCCACTGAAACCAGTCAGTATCAGAACAACACACCAGCCTCCACTGAAACCAGTCAGTATCATAACAACACACCAGCCTCCACTGAAACCAGTCAGTATCAAAGCAACACACCAGCCTCTGCTGAAACCAGTCAGTATCATAGCAACACACCAGCCTCTGCTGAAACCAGTCAGTATCTTGGCAACACACAAGCCTCGACTGAGGGCCAGGTGGTGGTTGTGCATGAAATACATGGCAGGGAATCACACCTGGGTCTCCTGCATGGAAGGTAAGACCCCTGACCTCCCCCCTCAGGTTCCTCTCTTTGCTTTTAGCCTGGCCAGCACCAACCATGGATCCGCCATGTCGAGGAACAGCTCATAAAGAACACCATTCTGCTTTCTTTCCCCGAGTGCAACAGGGAATGCCAAGGAGGTCCCTGACCAAAGGAGGGAGGACAGACCTGGCTGTATGTGCTCAGGCATGTGGTTTCACCTACCTGGGACTCCGTGTTCCCTGCCAGGGGCATAGTTACAACCGCCACGCTGGATGCAGAGTGCAAGGCCCAGATTCAAAGAGGCAGAGGAACGCTCTTCCAAGGTTACATCTCAAAGGCGGCACAGCTGGAGTAAGAGCCTGGGTCAGTCCCGTGAAGGGCACAAGAGTCGTTCTGCCCTCGGATACCCAAGGACACAGTCCAGAAGGGTTAGGAAGGAGCCTGTGCATCCCTATTTGATCTCATAACCATGTTATTACCTGAGCTATTTTTTAAAACGGAGTCATCCCTCCGGGGAAGAGAGAAACTGGCTCGTCTTTTCACCACGGGTCTAAGAACTCGCTGGGGGTGGGAGGCAGCCCATGCAAGTCAGACCCAGCTCTAAATGTAGTCTCCTGAAGCAGAGGGGGCTGTGACCAGTTCCTGAGCCGTCCAGGGTGGGAGGCGACGGCCTACAAAGTTTCAAACCAAGTTGCAAAGTCTAGTTGCAAAGCAAGAAATTGGATTGTGCTCCGGGCCAGTGAACTCAGCGCCTCCTCAACCGTGCCAAGGGCCCCAGGGACAAGGACCTCTCTCCGTGTGGTAGTTGCCCAGCGAGGGCAGTGCCACCCCCTGAGGGGGGCATTCCTCTCCTGGCAGGCATGAAATGACTGCAACAGTCCAGGGGGACGACCGCTCATGCCAGCTTGGTCTGCAGAGGGTGCCTTCCCTTAGGAGGCAAACCTTTCCCGGGAGCCCGCCTCCGTTAGAGTTCCCCTGAAACCCCATTGGCCGGGGGGGAGGTCACGTGGCCGCGCCCCACCAATTGGTTTAGAGTAGTCACGTGGACCGGGTCTTGGCGACTTACGTCATCCCTATCAGGTAGGGGGGACCTGCCCCTGGGTCTGGGAGTTTTCTAGATTAAGTCTTTACCAGAGTGGAAAGCCTCATCTTCCTCCCGGGGAGTGGCTGGTGTTTTTGAACTGCCAACCATGTAGGTCACAGCCCATCGCGTAACCACTACGCCACCAGGGCACCTTGCTACTCGGGTAAGCATGTGCAATATCAGAGTGGGAAACTAGACATGCTTGCCCCACCGAGTGTTTCAGCTCAACAAACATTTAATACAAGATTTCCCACAGGTGCAGCCAGAAAACCTGGCTAAGAATAACAGGAGACCCACCCCCATTTCCCCCGTTTTCATCAGGCATTTCTGAACCTGCCCTGGGAGAGGGTAGATTCCGCTTTGGAGGGGAGGGCTAATACTCCAAATAAAAGTGTCCACCATGTCGAAAACATGTGTCCACACTGCGTGTTATAGAACTCATTTTACAAATGCAGCAGCAG
Organism: Echinops telfairi; assembly: GCF_000313985.2. NCBI lineage: Eukaryota > Metazoa > Chordata > Mammalia > Afrosoricida > Tenrecidae > Echinops > Echinops telfairi. Next base: position 7,689,030 of record NW_022111312.1, read on the forward strand.
CTGTTCAGGGCAGCAGCGCCAGCAGAATTAACTCCCTTCTCGTCTCAGAAACCTCCTAACGCAGGTCAGCTGCGTGGCTCCTGCCGTTAGCTGTGATTAAGTAGGGCTCTGGCTCAGGGAGGGGCCCCAGATGCCAAGAAACAAAACATGTGCTTTTCCCAGGATCGGTTAGGGGCTGGGCTGTGGTGCTCTATGTATGGAGTGTTTGTTGGCTAATTATTGGAAGTAGAACAGGCCTTTCTAACTTGCTGTGGTTGTTGTTGTTGTTGTCAGGTGCCCCTGCACAGCAGAACCAAACACAAACTATGAGGTTGTAACTATTGGCGCATCCACCGTGTCAACCCATCTCGTCTCCTCTTTTTCACTGCCTCTCTACCAAGCCTCCTGTCCTTCCCCGGGGCTGGTCTCTCGTCACAACATGACTTTCTTGCTAGCCCCTCTGAATATGGAAGCTTCACTCAATCTGTTTGGCGCCAGAGCAACACACAAGTCTCCACTGACAGACAGGTGGCGCCTGTGCCACGTGAGGGACACCTGCAGAGAATGGACCACGGGGGCCCTCAGAGAGAGTGAGCATTCTCCCACGGAAGCACCACTAGCACATGGGAGAAGGAAAGGCCAGTCAGGAGAGGCTGCTCATCAGCTGAGGAAAACAGATCGCGCCTGGTTATTATTAGCAGCCGGGCGTCTTGGGCACCAGCTGTGCAGCTCTCCAGGGAGTGGAGCCCAAGGTGAAGGGCAAGGACCCTGAGCGGGGCATCTGGGCATCGAACTTTGCGGTGATGATGGCCATCAACTTTCCACCCAAATCCCCATTTGGAGCTACTGACCTCTCAGGGGGGAATTAACCAGTGTCCCCAAGGCTGAGATTTTCCATGTTTAGCCTCAACGCGAAGCCAGGTTTTGTTAGAAAGTTTGGAGAACATGACTATTTTTAAATAATGAGACGTTGTACCACAACGAACGTCAGCACACTCGGGAGTAAAGGAGCCTTGCGTTTGGCTGCGCCTTTTTTCCATTACAATTGGAAAAGCTAAGCGGCACAGTAAAGGCCAGAGAGTTGACACTCATTAAAACCCTACCATACGCCAGTAACTCACTTTACCCTCATCCATCCTGGGGGCATGTCACAATGCCTGAAGACATTTTTGGTTTGTCCCACTGGGGTCCAGTGGAGGGAGTTCTACTAGCATCTAGTGCACCGGTTCTCAACCTGTGGGTCACGACCCCTTTGGGGGGGGGTGTCAAACAACCCTTTCACAGGGGTCGCCCAATTCATCACAGTAGCAAAATGACAGTGATGAAGTAGCAACGAAAATCATTTTAGGGTTGGGGGCGGTCACCACCACATGAGGAACTGTATGAAAGGGCCTCTCGGCATGAAGAAGGTGGAGGACCCCTGATCTAGTGGGTGGGCGCCAGAGATGCTGCTAAGCACCCTACGATGCACACCCCCTGCCACCAGGAATTATCGAGCCTCAAACGTCAACTGTGCTGAGGTTGGAAACCCTGAAGTTGGCATAGTTCTCACACAGGGCATGCACCAGAATCTTTTGGTGGGCTTGTGACAACAGATGCCAAGGCCAGCGTTTCGACGGCAGCAGGTGTGGAATAGTGGGGGTGCTGCGGGCTGGTCAAGCAGCCGGGCTCTGAGAACCACTCTCTTTGGGGGTCCCCACACCAGGCCTGCACTATAGGCTGGGCTCTTTTTATCTTAGGTCGATGGGGGAGACGTGTCACCTAGATCCATCAGGAGCTTCTCCAGCTGCTGTGGTGACACAGGGTTGAATGCTTAGCCAAGTCCCCAGGGACCTAGACTGAGACCTCTGGTGACAACGACCGTCCTCAGCATTGGAGCTTGGGAGTCTGTACTGAGGCCACCAACCTCCAATTTCCACAGGTCTAGCTCTGGCCCTATAACATCCAGCTGAGTAATGTCCCTGGACCCAGAAAATGATAGAGGCCGGAAATCCGAGTCAGAGAACAGGACGTAGCAAGTGCTACGGCTTCCTGATTGCAACACGGATTTCTCCCCTCTCTTGTAAATAAAGCAGTTCTACTGCCAGCCACGTGCAGTGTCTATGAGGGGGCTTCAAAAAGTCGTGGGGAAATAGCACGCCATGTTCTTATGAACCTTTTGAAACCCCAGCACCCCCGGTATGTACTGCACTGAACTTTCTATCTGAAATGTGTTGACTCGCAGGCAGCGGCATCCCGTCTCGTGGTCACCTGTCCCTGGAGTGTTGTCCCGTGACCACTTTTACCCTGTCTTTTGAAAGGATCGCCGGAAAGGCAGCATGGCTCCAAACACAGCAACACCAGTGCTGGTGGGAGCAGCAGCAGGAGGCAAAGGAGGCGGGTCCGTTTGGAAAAGAAACCAAAGGTGGTTAAGCAACAGAAAGGGGGGAAATCAGTCGGTGCCAGGACTCTGGACCCAGGCCTGTGGCCCGTGTCAATCCCAGCGATCCCCCACAAGCAAAACAAACATCCTCCAAGCTGCTGAAGGATCTGGCCTACTGGAAGCTACGAAACAAAGGAAGATGCAGGGGCCTGTGTCCGCTAGAGATGCGGCAAATTGTGTGGATTGAGGGCCAAACATTTTTTAAAAATCCCTCCCAGCACAGTGATGATCCGTGCTAAGGCATGAAGTTTGTTCAAGATGCTTAAAGATCAGGGAGGGGGAGGGGGGAGAAAGGGGAAACCCATCACAAGGTTGGATGTATAGCACCATCACCCCAGAAAGAGGTGAATAACAAATGTGGGTGAAGGTAGACAACAGACAGTGTAAGATATGAAATAATAATATATAATTGATCAAGGATTCATGAGGGGGGGTGGAGGGAGGGAAGGAGCTGATACCAAGGGCTCAAATAGAAAATGCTTTGGAAATGCTGATGGCAACATATGTACAAATGTGCTTGATACACTTGATGTATGGAATGTTGGAAGAGCTGTAAGAACCCCCAATAAAATGATTTTTAAATAAATAGTAATAAAATAAAATCCGTGCATTGAGGCTAAGGGGGTGGAAAGGGTGCTTAAAGGTGTATACACACACGCCAAAAATCACATAACAACCCGTTTCACAGAACATGGACATGTCAGACGTGAAGTAGTACATTGCTGCAGTGGGCTCCTGTACACGGGACGGCTGGATCTACCCATGGTTAAGCAAGATTGCCATTAAAAGGTCCTTTATGATTTTGCAGGTTCTGGAAACTTGTCCCCGAAGAAACATCATATCCAAATCTTCCTGCCTGATGTACCCGATGCTCCTGTCAGGTCCATTTGGGTATATTTAAAGTTGTTGTGTTCTAAGAAAGCATCTTTTCACTTCTCCCTTCCCACCTGGATCCACCATGGGACGTCTTTCTGCCACAGCTTGCATCACACTTGAATGGTGTAATGGAAAGAAGGCTGGACTGGGAGTCAGGAGACCTGGGTTCCAGCAGAAGGGAAAAGGAGGCCTCCAAGTGGAAAATTGCACCATCCCCGCCTGCCCCTCAACGGGCTGGTGGATTCCCTTGATGACGAGGAAGGACCCCTGGGTCACCTGGCTACGTACGTGCCTAAGCACGCTCCTGCTTTGCTTCGGAAACAAACGGAATCATCCGATGGCCACAGGAGCTGGTGGCAGAGGCGACGTGGCAGAGGAGAGGAGAACGCAGTGAGGTCCCTAAACTCAGTCCTCTGGATCCACTCATCTAGCCAGCTCCCTTTGTCAGAAACGCCTTAGGACATTAAGTGTGAAGAAGGAAAACAACCAGAATGTTTTCTGGTATCTCTCATTTGTCTCCTGGCTTCCAAACTAAGGGTCACAGTGTTTCCACTTCTTCCTTGGCCACCTTTTAACAATCCTCCCCTTCCTTTTGTTTCTAGCTTTGCAAGATGCTGCCTTCAGAGGTGAACTTGAGACCTGCCCAAGAATTGTCCCCCACCCCCCACGCTGGTGTCTCAACATGCACACTGGTTACATCTCAAGAAATCGACACCTCCCTCCACACCAGAGCAAACGGTCCCCTGCCTGTTTTTGTAAATAAAGTTGTATTGGAACACAGCCACACCCGTTGGTTTGCATATTGTCAGTGGCTACTGTGGTTCCGTAACAGCAGAGTTGAGTTCTTCCAACCCAGGTTGTACATCCCACAAAGCCTGAGATATTTCGTATTGGGCCTTTATAGAAAAGTTTGCCAACATCACACACACACACACACACACACACACATCCCAACTCTATGCAAAGTAGCTTTTGAAGTGAAATGTTATAAACAGTGCTAATCTCTACTCTTGTCATGTTTCATTCCAGATTTCTACACCAGATATCTTTCTTAACCTCTGGCCTCATCCCAAACATGACATTTAGTAAATATTGGACTTAGTAGCTGGACTTAATAAATATTTCCTACACAATGTAAATTCATTTCTAATGAAATTTAAGGGAACAAGAAGATCAGATCCTGTGTAAATTCAAATACTTTGTCAAAAAAGAATCCTCGTCTCCAGCGAAGTCATCCCTGAGTCTTGGCTTTCTCATCTGCAGAGGAGACCCAGTGCCCTACCCTACAGATCTTCCAGCGTCAGTGGAGCTAGGGGACAGGAAAGATCATTGGTCCTCGTAGGTAGCAGCACAGAGCTGAGAATATTATTTATCTCCATTAGTTTTTTGGTTTCCCGCCCTCGCACTTGAAACATGGCACCAAAGGGGGGTACTTTGCTTGCCACACCCTCCTCCCAGCCTTGGATAAGATCACTATCTCATTGTCAAAGTGCTCGCAGTCCAATAGTTGTCAACCACAGGATCCAACTAGGATAAGGTGGCCAGATTTTAACATTGGTAAAGTGGGACACCATTGACAAAACTCATATCCTGGCGAACTAGGCACATGGCAGCCGAAAACCATATACCCTAGCTTGTCGTGCATTCTTTCCAACATCGGGACTTTTTTAAAACACCGCGGGACACGGGAAAAATTGTTAAAAATCGGGACTGTCCCGCCAAAAGCGGGACATCTGGTCACCTTAAACTAGGAGAAATGTAAAATGGATAATAATAAAGCAGTGCTTGTGCCCTGTCCCCTTGGCAGTTAATCAGCATGTGGGCGAGGAGTGGCATGGCATTTGGTATTTCTAAAAGCATCTCCCGACCACTTCAATCCTCTGGAATGGCTTCTACTGAGATAAGGCAGGCAATACAGGGACTGCGAGGATGTGGAGAAACCAGGACCCTTGTACAGGATTGGCGCCAATATGAAATGGTGCAGTGGCTTTGAGGAAAAGGGTGGCAGTCCTTCAAAATGTCCAGCACAGGTACCACGAGACCCAGACACATGCTCACACAAAAACTTGGGATACAAAGGTACGTAATATGGATTGTTTTTATGAATGAGCATCTGGGTTTCCATTACTCCAAGTCAACAACACAAATGCCCGTCAACCGACGAATGGGTAAACAAAATGTGGTACGTCCATACAAAGGGATCTTATCCAGTCACGATCAAAAGGCAAGCATGAGGTGTTTGCTGATGCATGAACCTGGAACATGTGATGCAGCCCAACAGGAAAGGCCATGTCCCGTGTGATTCCGTGTCTATGAAGTGTCCAGAGAGGCAGAGAGGAGACTAGTGGTTGCCACAGTATATAGGAAGGTGAGAATGGGGAATAGCAGCTGTTAATGGGCGTGGATCCCTTTGGAGGGTGGGGGTGGTAAAATGGGGGATGGTTGCATGATCATAGGAATATACTGAAACCACTGAATTATATAAAAGGGCGAGCTCAATGGCACGTGCATTGTCTCTCAATAAGAAACAAAGTCCCCAAGCTGGCTTGAGCATGGCGCCCCACCTCAACCTCCAGCTCCCTGAAATAGGTATTGGGGTCACTGCCCACCTGGCTGAGACACCAGGCCCCATGACAGCTCGGCAGGCATGAGCCGACCTGGCAGGTGCTGTGGCCCGGCTGGGCGGTCCCGCACACCGCCAACCCTGGAGGGGTGAGAATGAAGCCTCTCTTCCCCTCCCCTCCAACCTGTTCTATTTCGCCCAAGTCCACGGGGACCTTGGCTCAGCCAGGGGGAGGGGGCACTCTCACTTTCCATATCCAGAATCAGGGCCTCATTAGCCTCCCGCGCCCAGTTTTGGGGCACCATGTGCACAGCAGAAAGATCAGGAAGAGAAAATGTGCGGAGGCCTGGGCGGCCAAGGAACGGCATGCCACCTAAGAATAGCTCTGGCACAGGGGTGCAGTGCTGAAAGGTGAGCAGCTTGCTCCCCTGACCCAGCACGCCTGTGATCTCAGCCGCTTTTAAAGGAAAATGAAAGTGTTCCGGCCCAGCCATGAGCCTCCATTACCCTCACGCCCCCGCAGGGTTGACCGGGAAACCACGACAGCTTGGCGACATCCAAAAATACAATCAAAGCTTAGCTGGCGACTCCTGTGAGTCCCGGGCAAGGGGCCTGATGCAGGCTTCTTTCTGTCCTCTCACGGCCTCTGCTCCCGGGCCGTAGAGACGAGGCTTTGAAGTAGTAGCTTATGTCCTTCAAAGAGGAGGGAACATTCGCGCCCCCCCCCAACACCCCCCACCCCTGTGGAAATCCCCTTTGGTATAAAAATAAGCACCAGACTGGTTATGCTCCTTTTTTTTAAAGGTGAACTAGGTGTGTTGGGTGCTACCTCTGTACGGAGCAAAGCAGCCTAAAAATGCTAGGTCATTAACGCAGCAGAAATCACCAAGCAGGGGCCCTTATAAATACAATGGGTGCACGCTTCAAATGGTTGGGGACATTGTTTTATTTTGAAGCCTCCTATGAAAGCTCTCCCTACAGAAGTTTCCACTGGCCATCCTACCGTGCAGAGGGGTGTGTGTACGTGTGTGTGATCACACTCCACTCAGCAACTCTAACCACCATCCCAGGTGGCTTCCTGGCCAAATCTAACCATGAGAAATAGCACCAAACAGTTTCCCTCAGACTCCTGCCTTTTCCACTTCCACCTCCTGCACACCGGGTCCCCACCTCCAAGGTTCAGATGAAAAGTGGCTAGATTAGGGATCAAGGGAGGGTTGTCTCCCCCAAATACCTGCGCTAGCGGACATCAACTGGCAGGGCCACAATAAAGGGTTTGCAGGGAAATCAGGCACCCTTTAGCCGTCTATGGGAAAATCCAAACTGAGCATGCTCAGACCCAGGCCACCTAGGCCCAGGTGGAAGCCAACCTGGACACACCCATCCTAGGCACCAGCAATATGATATCACACAGGTGCACTTAAACTCAGCCAGTAAGATCTGCCAATACCCTCAACCAGGCCCCCCACCGCCCCCTACCGGCCAGGGGGGATAGGAAGGGATAAAAGCAGGTCACAGGCAATTGCCCTCTTCTCTCTTGTCCAGGAGTTCTCTTGGAGGGCAGGGTCACACAGGCGCCACCTGCACCCTCTCAGGGCTCTGAGCTCTCTCTCTCTCAGGGCGGCCTGTTGGGATTTCCTGCTCTGGGCTGCACCCACACTGGTTCCACACTCCTGTTCCCGGATTCCTTCCACTTGCTTTACCCTGCTCCCCAAAAAGGCCCTTTTCAGTCGCAAACTTTCCCACAGCCCTGCCACGCAGCCTTGCACTCTTTCCAGGGATAACTGTAGACTTTCTGAGGCTCTAATTCCTGAAACTTCCCTGTCCCCCTTAAAAGTTACTTGGATGCACCAAAGTGCTTCCGCAGCATGAATTCTTTCAGTGCAAGAAACGAAGCAAACCACTCCAGAACCTAACAGAGACTCAAGAACCACAAATAAAACTCACGGCCATCAAGTTCAAACGGACTCACAGCAACCCTACAGGAGAGGCTAGCACGGCCCCTTTGAGTTTCCGAGACTGTAACTCTTTACGGGAATAGAAAGCCCTTTCTTTCTCCCACAGAGCGGCTGGGGGTTTTGAACTGCTGACCTTGCAAATTGCAACCCAGTCACTACGCTCGCTACCAGGGCTCCTAGAAGACCCAAGGCACTTCGACAAATTGAGGGCCTGGAAATACACACAGAACAAAGACTGCCACCCTCCAAGCAGTCAAATGCAGTCCCCCTTCCAAGACTCTCCTGCTGGAGGAGAAACGATTGACATTCTTTTTCCATTTTCTTTAAGAAGATGCTAGAAGGCTTTTCTTTTTCTGGGGCCCTTTTGCTTCTTTCCTGGTTTCCATCTTGGTGCAAGAGGCAAACCAAAAACCAAACCCACCGCCATTCGGTTGATTCCGACCCACAGCGACCCTCTGAGACGGTAAAATCGATCCTTTGGGATGTCTATACACAGTCCATCTTTACAAGAGCTGACAGTCTCATCTTTCTCCCGTAGCTGGTGGACTTGAACTGCTGACCTTGGGTTACCAGCCCAAATTCAAGTTCAAGCTGACCTCAGACGGGTCTCCCTTCCGTTTAAACTGCTGTTTGATTATGAATCAGATTATGGATCAGATTATGGATGTTTGGCAACTAGTCATAGTTAGATGCCCCTGCGTCATTTTCAACTCATAGCAACCCCACGGGACCGCAGGGAGCATCCCTGGAGGCTGCCCCAGGATGCCATCTTTATGGAAGCAGAGCACCAGCTCTCTCTTTCCCAGGGCCGCGGGGTAGGGTCCAACCACCTACCTTTTGCTTAGCCCTGAGCCATTTCCATTTGTACTACTAGGGCCACTTTTAGCATATGATGAAGACATGAAGCTCTCTCCCCTTATGACCAGGTCTTCCAGCTATTTCCCAACTTTGAAACACAGCCACCTTCTAACCTGTAGAGAGAACCCTACGAGATGTTCCTAAATTGTACATGTAAAAATTGTTGACGTGGTGTATGGTCAACTGCATACATTCTTTTTTAAATTTTCTACTAAAAGATCATTTTATTGGCAGCTCTTACCGCTCTTATAACGTTCCATGCATCAATTATATCAAGCATACTTGCACATATGTTGCCATCATCGTTTTCTAAACATTTACTTTCTAGTTGAGCCCTTGCTATCAGCCCCTATTTTTCCCTTTCCACCCTTGTGACATCTTGATAAATCATAAATTATTATTATTTTCATATCTTACACTGACCACTGTCTCCCTTCCCCACGGTTTCTGTTGTTCCTCCCTCTGGGGGACGATTAGCTCCTCCTTCCTCCCCTCCTCTCCCCATCTATACCTGTGTACATTCTCCGGTTTAGCCTGCAGTGAAAGGCAGGACTGGGGTCATGATAGTGGGGGGTGAGGAATACTGAGTGTTTCCTCGGTGCTATACTGCACCCTGGTCAACCCATCCCTTCTTTGTGACCCTTCTGTGAGGGGATGTCCCATGGTCTACGGATGGGATTTGGGGTCTCTGCTCCAACCCCCCTCGTTCTCAACAATATTTTTTTTATTGTTGTTTGTTTCTTTTGGGTCTTCTGCTGCCTGTTACCTGAAGCCCACTGACACCTCGTGATCACACAGGCTGGTGTGCTTCTTCCATGTGGGCTTTTTGCTTCTCTGCTAGATGACTGCTTGTTTAACTTCAAGCTTTTAAGACCCTAGACATCGTGTCTTTTGGTAGCCGGGCACCATCCGCTTTCTTCTGCATACATTCTTAACAACCAAAAATATTTTTTTAAAGATTAAAAAAAAAGTTTGTTTTTAAATAAATTATGAGAAGTTAAACAACCCCCACCAAGTTTACACACTCAAAGCTAGATGCTTTCTTCAAGAGGACTGTAGTTAGTGAATTTCTAAGATGGTCTCCATGACCTCTACCCCCTGCCCTTCTGTCCTTGTGTCATCCTGCCCCTTCAGTGTGGGTAGAACCAGTGACTTGCTTCTTCTAACCACAGAACTGGGCCAGGGCAATGAAATGGCTTTCTTTGCTTAGCATACATTAGATCACTAAGTCGTTCCATGGTTATGATTCATGGCATAAGACTATCTTCACCGGCTGGGGAGAAAGACTTCTGGCTGGAGGGGACCACATGGCAGGGAACCGAGGGCAGCTTCTAGGGCTGGAGGGTGGCTTCCGGGCAGTGGTCAGTAAGAAAGTGGGGCACTCCGTTACACAACTGTGAGGCTTGGAAGTGGATTCTCCCCTAGTCAAGCCTTCGGGTGACAACACAACCGGGCCGGCACCTTGACTGCAACCTTATTACGCTAGGAATCATAGGAGAGGCTTTTGCAAGACCAAGGACGTATTTGTTGCAGAAGCTTTTTCTTTTTTTTTAACAACATAACTGGCGGCTCTCTCTGTGGATCTCACCGGATAACAGTCACAGGAAATATATATATATTTTGTGGGAAGAGATGACAGGCTTCCAGGAAATAGAGATCAAGTCTGTCTTGGAAGAAGTACATCCGGGACACTCGTAAAAGTGAGGATGGTAAGAAGTTGTCTCACGTTCTTGGGACGTGCCATCAGGAGAGAGCAGGGTAGAGAAAGGGACCTCATCCTTGCTGTCGGCACAAAAGGGAGGACCCCTCAACAAGATGGCCTGGCACGGTGGCTGCCACCATGGGCACAGACACAGCACAACTCTGAAGACCATGCAGGGCTGAGCAGCATCTGGTTCCGCTGTGCACAGGGAGGCTGAACCACAGCAGAACTGACTCCACAGGCCCTAACACAACCACCACCCCCGGGGCCGACCTTGTTCCTGTGTCCCCTGCTCCAGCAGGACTCTGCGAGGCACAATGGGGGACGGTGGAAACCACCTCCCCTACAACACTTGTCATGCAAGGACTTCCATCTTCATCAACACTGGATGGCCAACCAATCGCTAAGCAGGTGGACATGATTGGTTTTGCACTCAGTTGGGAAATTCCTGATGCAGACATTGTATACAGTGTAGATGCCTGCTGAAGACGAACCAGTCAAATAGGGGTTACAAATTGGGCTGTCACCCACAAGATCAGCAGTTCGAATCCACCAGCCGCTCCTCAAGAAAAAGACAGAGCTTTCGACTCCCAAAAAGAGTTCCAGCCTAGAGAACCTCACAGGAGCAGGTCTACCCTGTCCTCAGGGTCGCTCTGAGTCGGCCTCAACCCAATGGCAGTGAGTGGGGAGTTGGGAGGAGCAACTTTGTGGGAAAGGACATTTCCATGGCACTACCAGACAACAATGAAGACAGTTTGCAAAGAGGCAAGGGGCGAGGGTTTATACCCCAGCACCGCCTTCTGCGTGGGGACAAGAAACTGGATATGACCACAGTCGTCAATAAAACCACCACAAAACAGTAATCTTGTATCCTGGTCCTTCTGAAGAGAGAGGAACTCAATTGCACCCATTTTCTTTGTCTACCCCCTGATGCCACACTTTAAAGTACTTAGGAAGATACAAATTTTTCAACAATTAAAGACTCACTGCCGCCTAGCCAATTCTGACTCCACGTGGTTTGATGGAACAGAATTGCCCCCACTGGATTTCTAAGGCTGTACGTGTTGATGGGAGCTGACTGCAACATTTCTCCCTCAGGGCAACTGGGGGGTTTGAATCTCTGACCTTGGATAAGTAGCTCAGCACTTCACCACTGCACCACAAAAATTAGGACAACAGTGATCATAATCATAGTTAACATTCTCTTACCCCACAAATGTTTACTGCGTACCCACAGTGTGCTAAGCACTGCTCTCAATGCTAAGGGTAAAAGGGATGATTTTATTTAAAAAAAAAAAAAAAAAGTAAGAACTTGCCTTCACACAGCTCTACTCTAGGAAGGTGAAAGTTTTGGGGTGTTTTTTTAATGAGCCCAAGATTTGCTTGCTGAATTCTTAACAACTGGGGTTCTCAAAGTTTCACCCACAGGACTTGTTAAAACACAGCTCACTCGGCCCCCTCCCTCAGAGTTGCTGATGCAGTAGGGCTGGGTGGGGTTCAGGAAGCTGCATCTCTAACAAGCTCCCAGGTGATGCTGCTGCTGCTGCTGGTCCAGACGTTTTTTTGAGGCCGGCTATGGGAAACGGAGGCTCAGAGGGGTTAAACGAATACAGTTCAGGAAGGACCATGCCAAATTTCACACCTGGGTTCTCTAATCACAAGGTCTGCATGATTAGCCAGGGTACCCAGCGACCTCTCTTTAGGATGGGGAAGCCTGCCTCTCAGAATCAGCGGAGAAAGGACAGGTAGCATGCTCAGGTCCTGGGTTTTCTACCCCTCAAAGAGATAAGGCTCCATCCTGTGAGCCTGGCGCTTGGGATGGCACTCGGCAGGTATCTCAGGTGAGATCTAGTCTCCAGGTGAAGGTGCGACAGCTGCACCCCTCTCCCAACACCCAGGGCTGACTAACCTACAGGGCAGGAGTGACGTCAACTCCAGTGGAAACACTCCTCTGCCCTGACCTGCTTAGAGATTAAGAGAACCCAGAACAGGCGCACACACACACACACACACACACACACACACACACACAGAGAAAATATCACAAATGCTGGATGGAAAAATCAGCTATAAACCAACCACCTGTACGGGGTTTAAAGGCGTTAACCTCACAGGGTTTAGTTGTGAGATGCAAATGAGTAGCTAAGAGGGTAGCCTTCCAGTAACACCTGGAGCGGGGAGCTGTCATGACTTTAATTTTTAAATTTCCTTTTATCCTTCCTATAAAGTGATGTGCTTCAAAATAAGCCCTTCCCTGGCTTCAGAATAAGCCCCTCACGGCCCCTCTTTTGGAGCTGCTAGCTCACTGAAAAGATATTCAAATGACTTGAATACCCTTGCTACTGCTTCTAGAAAATTGGGAGTGGGGAGGGGGGTGGGAATCAAGTGAAATCTCCTTGGGCTAGCTGGAAGCTTCTGGAAGTGATGGAGTGATGAAGAGATCCATGTGAGGTGTCTGTGGAGACTGAGTACACCTTCCCACTGTGTCTGGGTCCCAAGAGGACCTCCTTCTTCCAGGCTCTGGGCATCACCATGAAGACCTCCAGAGGCACCATTGAAATCCTGAGTGACGTGCAGCTGATCAAGACTAGAGACAACGTGGGTGCTAGCAAAGCCACCCTGCTGAACATGCTGAACATCTCCCCCTTCTCCTTTGGGATGATCATCCAGCAGGTGTTTGACAATGGCGGCATTGACAACCCGGAAGTGCTTGACATCACAGAGGAAGCTCTGCACACCCGCCTCCTGGAGGGTGTCTGAAATGTTGCCAGTGTGTGCCTGCAGATTGGCTACCAAACTGTCGCCTCTGTGCCCCATCCGAGCATCAAGGGATACAAGCGGGGCTTGGTTTTGTGTGTGGAGACTGAATACACTTTCCCACTGGCTGAAAAGGTCAAGGCCTTTCGTTTCCCAGAAGGCCGGCTGCAGCCATGGGAAAGAAACAGCCAGGAGGGTGTTTGCAAGAGACGCAGGCGGGAGGCATCAGTCCACAGTTGGCACCAACAGCTTCTGTTGCTCTCGTGTGAAAATTTCAAAAAGATTCGTGTGGAACAGCAAAGTGCAGACCATATTTGGATGAACTTCCCATATCATCCGTTGGCATGCCCTTCCAAGCAAACGTTAGGAAAAATAATTAGAAAACGCCTTAACTTTGGCTTTGTTCATGCTTCCCCCTCCCCACCCCACCCCCTCAGGACTAATTATTGACAGTTTGGATGTCTCTGGTGACATTTTTAGAATCCAGTGAGATGTTTGCTGAGAAGGGCTGCTTTGTGTCCGTCTGCGCAAATGAAGAAACACACAGCATCTTCCCCTTTAAGGGACTTCATCGGAGGCAAAATATTCCAAAGAGATGAGCTCTAGGAGTAGAGCGGTCCACAAGAGCGGAGTTCGTGATGGTTCTACCCTGTGCTACAGGGTCGCCAGGCATCAGAGTGGACCCCACGGCAGTGAGCATGAGTCACAGTATGCCTTTTCTCCAACCTGGAGAATGTCTGAGATCTGTAACTACCTCTGTAGAAAGCAGGTATTACTGGGAGGACTGAGGTGCACCTGACCCAAGCCTTGGTATTTCGATTGCCTCCTATGCATGTGAAAGTTGGACAATGCATACAGGAGACCGAAGAAGAATTGATGCGTTTGAGTTGTGGTGCTAGAGAAGAATAGTTGAAGTACCGTGGTCTGCTAAAAGGGCAAAACCAATCTGTCTTGGAAGAAGTATGGCCAAAGTGCTCCGTAGAGGAAGTCTCACATACTTTGGGCACGTTGTCAGGAGAGACCAGTCCCTGGGGAAGGACATCATGCTCGGTAACGTAGAGGAACAGTGAAAAAGAGGAAGGTCCTCAAGGAGATGGGTTGATTGACCCGACACGATGGCTTCATCAACGGGCTCAAGCCCAGGAACAATTGTGAGGATGGTGCAGGCCGGTGCAGTGTTTCATTCTGTTGTGCGCAGACAGCATCGCTGTGGGTCAGAACCAACTCCACGACACCTAACAACATTATAAAAAGTGGTCTTTGGTTCCACTTGGATGGACAATCAATGGAACAATCAATGGACAATAAATCAATGCTTATGGAAGCAGCAACCAAACGAAACACAGCATTGGGTGCATCTGCTTCTAAAGATTTCTAAAGACTTCTTTAGACTGTTAAAAAGCAAAGATGTCACTTGGAGGATTCAGATGCGCCCAATGAAAGCCATGGCCTTTTCCGTCACCTCGTGCACAGATAAAAGCTGGACGTCAAATAAGGAAGCATTAATAATAATGAGGAGGAGGAGGAAAGGATACATAAGGAAGAATGGATGCCTTTGAATAACGGTGTTGGAGACGAATATTGAACGTACCGAGGACTACCAGAAAAACAAATCTGTCTGTGCACGTGTTATCAGGAAAGACCACCCCATGCTTGGTGAGATACAGGGTCAGGGAAATCAAACCAGGAGGACCTTCGTGAGATGGATTGACACCGTGGCACACCTAGCAACTGTGAGTCTTGCTTTGTAGCTAAAGTTGTGCCAGGCTCGGGCATGAATGTGGCCCTGCCCCAGATCCCCGCCCCCCCCCAGCTGGAGCACTGTTTTACAAGTGTCCACAGTAGAAAAGCCTGACGGTTCACAAGATCCTCTGAGATGAGCAGAGAAAAGCTCTGGGTAGCCAAGGCAGGGCCAGATCCTCCCCAGCCTCTGCTTCCTGGAGTACTCAGCGTGACAGAGCACAGGGGCCCTCCCACAGGGATGCCGGACCTGGGCCTGGAATACTGGGCTTGATGGTCAGTTTACAAGGCCAGCATGAGTGGGGTCTTTAGATAGAGCCTGTGTGCTCATCTGTGCAGCTCAGTCCCTAACAGGGTCAAATGCCTCTCAGCCTTATTGTATTAAAAATGTACCATCAGCTGCGCCTAGGCTATCTTACACCGGACCTGCTGCAGCAAGTGGCCGCGGCACATACTACTATGCCTGTGCAATCCTCTGTAGGTGTCTAAGCTTCCATGCATCAGTTAAACTTCTATGCATCCTTCGAAACCCAATCCAAATATTACCTCCTAGCTTACTTACCTAGCGCTGCTATATATAAAAAAATATTAATAATCACAAGTGGGCGGCTTTCCCAAACAGATGTGTTTTCTCATAAATCCAGAGGCTAGAGGTTCGAATGAGGGTGGTAGCTCTAAGGAAAGTTATCTCTCCTTGCCAGCTCTGCAGGAAGGTCCTTTTCTCGGTCCGTTTTGGCTCGTGGGTGACGCTCCTATGGCCTGGCATCTCTCCCCTCCTCTCAGCTTTGCTTGCTTATCTCCAAAAGAGACAGACTCAAGACAGACCTTACCTTGATCCTGCCTCATTCCCATAACAAAGACACCCAGTTCCCAATGGGATTTCACCACAGGCACACCCAGGTGAGGCTTTACAACGCAAGCTTTTGATTGTGTTTTGCTTTGAACTTTTTATTGTGAAGGCTGACAGAGCTTCACTTTCACCCATTGCGTCCCCTCACTGGGCCACCCCTTGTCTCCCCCTCCCTGTGCTTCTGCCTCCCTTCCTCCTTCATTCCGCACCCTCTGAACTTTGTCTTGAGTCAGCGCAGCCCTTTTTGATCTTAAATGGTTGATTATTCAAACATGGGGGATGTGGGGGTGCTATTCCATTCCAGACCTCAAGGATGACTACGGGCAGTCATCTTGGGGGTCCCACGAATCTCTTACCCAGCAGTAAGTATGCATCTTTCAAAACCCAATCCAAATATCACCTCCTATCTTACTTATCTAGTGCTGCTATATAAATATATATATATATAATAATAAATGATCTTCAGTTCTGTTCCACATTTTCATAGCATCTTAGGGGTACAGAATTGAATCCATAATATATCCTCTGTTAAAGCTTCTTGTATCATCCTTCTGAAAACATTCACTCTGCAAACACAGACACACACGCGCGCACACACACACATACACACACACATGCGCGCACGCTGGCATCTCGGTCACATGACCTGCTTTAGCAAAAGGAATATGAGCCCGCATGATATATGCCACATCTGAGCAATACGCCTTGTAAAGGTGCCTGCCGGTTGTGGTTTGGCACTTGTGCTCCTGGGATCTATCATCAGAAGATGCCCGGGCAGCGGCTGGCGCTTCAGTCTGGGCCCCAGAATAAGAGTCTCAAGAAACAGATCTGGCCCAAAGCACAGCTTGTAGCAGAACTGCTATGAGGATCCACAGAATAACGAGCAAGAAATAGAGCAGCGGTTCTCAACCTGTGGGTCGTGACCTCTTTGGGGGTCCAACGACCCTTTCCCAGGGGTGGCCTAAGACCATCAGAAAATACATCTTTCTGATGGTCTTAGGAACCGAGACACGGCTCCTCTATCCTCTCCAGGCAGGTCCACCCACATGCAGATATGCCCACCTACGAGTACCCCAGCATGAAGACTGTTACCCATGCTACACCATGCTTCAAGAAAAAAATTTCACTTATTGTCATTACAAATAAATATTTCACAATATATAATTACATATTGTTTTATGATTCATCACTATGCTTTCATGATGCTCAATTTGTAACAATGAAAATACATCCTGCCTATCAGATGTTTACATGATGATTCATAACAGTAGCAAAATTACAGTGATGAATTAGCAAAGAAAATAATTTGAAGGTTGGGAGTCACCACAACATGAGGAACTCTATTAAAGGGTCGCAGCATTAGGAAGGTTGAGAACCACTGAAATAGACTATCTGTTATTAGGAGTCACCGAAGTTGAGGATTGTTTGTTACTCAGCAAAAACTGACTGCTACATTCACCAACAGAACCTCCCGCCTCTGCTGTGACACTACTTGAATATGTATCTATCCAAGGACTGCTTTTCATGCTTTATTTCTTTTCTTTCCAAACCCGTATTTCCCCTAAACACAAAGATTTTGGAGAACACGGACCACATCTTTTTCACATGGTAAACATTCCTGATGAATGCTGAAAACAGGGTCAACCAGGGAAATATATGATCATCACAAACTCTCAGTCCCTTCAGGCCTAAGTAACAAACACAAAGAAGATGTGAAACATGCCAACACATTATTAGGTAAGAAGCCAGAGCTTATCCTTCTTGGAACCAGGAAGGCCACTTGTCCTGGGCTTCAAAATCCAGAAAGGACTTCAAATTCAGATAAGTGAAGCTGTCTACAAGGGACACAAATGAGGGGTTAGGGTGCGTGCGTGTGTGTGTGTGTGTGTGTGTGTGTGTGTGTGTGTGTGTTATGCATGGTCATTTCCTAGAGGTGGGCAGTCAAAACACAATTCTGTTTGAGCATCTAATTCTCAAGAGCCCTGGTAGAACAGCGGTTTCAGCCCTCAGCTACTAAAGGAAAGGTTGGGGGATTTGAACTCACGAGTCTCTCCGAGAGAGAAAGATGTAACAGTTGCTTCCTTAAAGATTTACAGCCTTAGGATCCTGTAGGGCAGTTATCCTCCTTCCTTCCTAGCCTAGAGGGCAACTGAAACACGAAGTGAAGCGGCCTAACGCTTCCCTCAGTCTCTGGAAGCTGTTGCAATCAATAATGGATGGGTAGTAAAGAGTACAGTACTGGATTTTCAGTATACTGAATACTGTATACTGAATGGCGACCCTGAGTGGGGCAAACAATTAAACACACCAACAGGTTGGGGGGTCAAGTCCACCCAGAGGTGTCTCAGATGAAAAACCCTGATGATCTCCTTCCGAACAACCACCCATTAAAAAGTTCTATGGAGAACAGCTCTACTGACACCCATGGGTGGTCATGAGACAGTCCCAAATCCACAGCAACTGATATAGTATGACCTGAATATGAAAATGAAGTTCTCCCCAAACCAGAGTAACCAGGAACTACTGACAGTCGACTTTAATGGGTGTGGTAGTTACAAAATCTGGTGTTAATTTGGGACTTGAGAGGATTCAGGGTGAAGGGCTGGAGTCTATGCTGTCAATTGGGTCATAGCCAATGAGGCCTCTGTGTGGGCATGTTCGCCTGAGGATTCTGGGAACTCCTGGATTTCCTCCTTGAAGGTGGGAGACCAACTTTCTCTCTGCTCACTTCCTGTGAGACATCCCTAAGAAGAAGCCACATGGACCTACCCTGATGCAGCCCTTGGTGCTGGAGAAGGCACGTGGAGACCCCTGCCAGCGCTGAGATGCTTACACCACCACTGGATCCAAAGACTTTCTACCCACTGGCCTGTGATCGTCCTGCATTCGGCATCATTGCATGTGTTTCGTGAGTCTGAAGAGGACTTTACAGACTGGTATCAGACATATGGGCTAATAGCGGATTTATGGGCTTGGACTGGAATGGATTGGGTTGCTTTCTTAATGTACAATTACCCTTTATATAAAACTCTCTCTTATATACAATGCTGTATCCTAATTTCCTCTATAAAATAAAAGTATTAGTTACTGTTATTAAATGGTGGCATGAATTACTGAATAGGTGTTATAATCTTCTGAGGAACAAGAGAAATATACCTGTGACTTACGACGACTTGGAACCATAAAAAACCACTTAAAAGCAAAACCTTGTCAATATAGGAAATCCACATAACCACATTTTCACCAAAGTGACTTAAGAGCTCTATAGCTTTTGCAAACGGTGCCCCTCCTCTCACATTAGTTTCCTATTCTGCATGCACATGCATGACATGTGTGGTCATGTTACTTATGTGCCTGTATTACATGAGAAAAAGTCATACAGAAAGGTATATAGCAGTGGTTTCAACCTTCCTAAGGCCACCACCCTGTAATACAGTTCCTCATGGTGGTGACGGAGAGAGGAGCGGTATCTCGGTTCCTAAGACCATCAGAAATAGGGTCTTAGGCAACCCCTGTGAGAGGGTCGTTGGATCCCTAAAGGGGTTGTGATCCACAGGCTGAGACCCGCTGGTATATAATAAGGTATTATATAAGGGTGTATAAAAATGCCCCTATAGAACAGCCCGGGGGGGTGGAGGGGGGAAGGGGGGCTGCTGCTAACCAGAAGGGTGGCAGGTTAAAGCCCCAGCAGCTCCGAGGGACACAAATTCGTCTCTCTGCTCCTGCAAAGACTGACAGCCTCAGACATGCCCAGGGGCATTCTACTCTGTCCTTTAAGGCCAAGGCGAGTCGAAATAGACCCACAGCAGCAGGGCTGGTTCGGAAGTGGGTATGGAATCCTGATGTTCCAGTTGTTCTGAGGATGATTAACGTTGTCAGCAACTTCCAGAAGCAGAGGAATCCTTCCTTATAAGGTTGGAATCCTTCCAAGAAAAGCCTGCAAACGCTGCATATGTATCATACGCAGAAGACTGAAATATATAACGGGGGTTGGGGGAGGTGGGGATCCCCCAAATGTTCCAAAGGCTCCCTTTGAGAGGTGAAACCCTGGAACTTTGTTGTACACTTTTAACCCATTTACACACTGTCCACGGTTTCAACGAGGAGCCAGGATGTTAAAACATAAAATAAAGGGAAACGGGGGTGAAAGGACGTAGCCTTCCTCTGTGAGCCATCGAAGGGCAAAGCTTTCGCTGCCTGCGCCTCCCTGGCCAGCGAGGCCCCATCAAGACGGTGAACCGCAGCTCCAAAGGGAGGCTCACCCAGTTACAAAAAAAAAAAAAGCATTGGCCGTCAGTCCCCGCAGGGCAGAAACGGTTTCAAGCAGTTCTGAAAAGTTTGTTCCAAATTAACCTTTTGATGAATGTCTGCAGCAGGCCAGAGATGAGTGGCCCTCCCCCGGGCTGGGATGGGGGCATGGAGATGAGGGTGCTGGGCCCCAGGGCGCGAAAAGGAAGGGGGTCTTTCTCCTCTGCCCAGATGGGCTTCAGAAGGAGAGTGGTCAGCCCCTGGGGTCGGGGTGTGGGGTGCGTTGTCCTGAAAAGACAAAACACCCTAGAAGCAAAATAAGCTTCCGGACCCAGTCTGGACTTGGGTGGGTCAGGGTTCCTTAGACTTGAGCCTTAGACTGTGGACACTGAGTTAGGGGAGCTTAAAGCTCCTCTGCGAGGGGTAATGACCCCTCTGCTCTGCCTGCCTGCCCCCCTTCTGGCCCTCTGGCCTCTCCCCTTCAAAACCAGTCCATTCTGCTTTGGTGGATTGAGTAGTACCCCACCCCCCACCCCCAATTCTTGACTAACCAGAATCTCAGATGTGGCCTTGTTTGGAAAGTGGGTCTCTGTAAATGTAATGAAAGCAAGGACTGAGACAAAGCCTTGCTTGGTTAAGGAAGGGCCTAAATCCAGACACATACCTGAGTGTAAGTGACCTTATAAGAGATAGAAAGGGGCATCCAGAGACTCAGGGGAAGGGGCCGTGGGAAGGGAGGGGAAGAGACTGGAGAGATGCTACCCACAAGCCAAGAAAGCCAGCCGCCACCAGAAGCCACAAGAGCTAAAGACAGATGCCCCCCTAATCTGCGGAGGGGCTACGGCTCTGCTGACACCCGATTTCAGACTTCTGGCCTCCAGGGCTGAAAGAATATAAACGTCTACCGTCTTAAGATCGAAGTGTGTTATATTTTGTGACAGCAGCCTCAAGAAAGGAAGACATATCTCACAACGCCCCTTCTATCCCTTCACCTACAATCCTGGTCTTCGTCCCCCTTGGGGAGGGGGATTATTTCGCTATCATTGCTGTCAGGTCCCCCCTCCCCACCCTTTCCCTTCCCTTACCCTCCTGAAGTCATTACTCCTGTTACTGTTTCTGAGGGGTTTGTCTATCCTGACAAATTGGAAGCTCTCGTCTATACCGGTGTATGTTTGTCAGACCAGCTGGATTTTCGAGGTAGGACTGAGATCATAAAGGTGGGGGTGGGGGTGGGGGAGATTAAGGAAGTAGTGAAGTGTTGTGCATTTCGCCAGTGCTACAGTGCCCCTGGATATCTATCCAAGTGGCCCCTCTGTGCTGAAATGTCCAAGTATCCCCAGACGGGCTCTGGGTCTCTACCTCTACCCCCCTCCTTCACTTCAATGAAGTTGTTTACTTTAGAACTTCTGATGTCTGTTCCCATGGACACCTCATGATCACACAGGCTGGGGTGCTTCTGCCACGTGGGTTTTGTTGATTCCCTGCTAGACGGCCGCTTGTTTGGCTCCAAGCTTTTAAGATCCCAGAGGGTTCTCGAGGATGGCAGGGCAGGGGAGGGAGGGAACAAAGAGGAATGGATATCAAGGGGCTCAAGAAGAAAGATAATGTTTTGAAATTGTTGCCGGCAGCATGTGTACATATCCGCTTAATATAACGGACGTGGATGTGTGGACTGTTATAATGTATATAAGAGAGACCCCCATTAAAGTGATTTATTAATTAAAAAAAGAAAGAAAGGAAGACCCTTATCCTCTCTCAAGATCTCCACGCTGGCCACTCAGTCTTGCTGTATGATGCAGACCCCCTCCCCACCCCCCGTTCATTAGCCACCACCTAGGATGTACCATCCTGCACACCATCCCATCCCCTGCCCATCACTGTCTTCTGGCGAAATGGGCCGACTGGCTCAGGAAACGGGTCCTGAGGGTTCTGCCATTAACCGCTTCTGTCACAACGGATGCATTACATGAAACGCTTGTGCACCGGACGTCCCCCCTATCACACGGGAAGCCTACATCCTGGATGCTCACTGTTGCTGCAGTTGAGTGCGCCGTCACGTCTGCCCCTCGACTCACAGTGACCTCACACGCACAAGGAAAGAAAGCACTGCCTGGCCAGCCCCGTAAGTCACGGTGAACCCGTAGGCTTTTCGGTGTCTAGCATTCAGGAGACCGCCAGGCCTTTCCTCTGCTCAGCGGCACAGCAGCCCACAAGCCTCCGCTGCAGATGGTGCTGGCAGCTCATAAGGAAACACCAACGTGTGGGGGCCAAATGAAGCCACCACCCCCTCTCCCACCCCCCACCCCCACCCTTAGGTCCTCACACAGGAGGCCAATGAAGCCACCGAGGAAAAGACACCTGCCTGAGACTCGCCAGGGACAAAACCTGCAGAAGAGCAGGCAGGGCCCCATGCAAGTTTCCAAGAGCCATGTACGACCTCAGCGAAGCATCCTTCATCCCACTGGTGTTTTTCATAGAAAGGTATTGGCTTTACAGGAGAGCTTGTGCGCTCATCTTTGCAAGCTTGTTTTATCAGCCTGACTGCACAGCATCTTCACACATAGGTTGCTTAGCCTTAGGCTTGGGCAGGGTTTCTCATCCGGGGCACGATAGACAGCTGGGCCTGGATAAGGCGCCTTCTACTCAGACACTCGTGGACTCCACTAGACAGCCATCGGTTTGACTTCTGAGACTAAACTTGGTACCCAGCATGGGTTGCCCACACCAGGAGCAGGGGGAGAATTTGTTTGAGGCCCAACAACCAGCTTCAAAGTAGGTGTGCGGACAACAGAGATGGCAACAGCCTGGGGGGCAACCTTGAGAAACTCTGGCCTTGCTGTAGGTGGAAACCTGGCATGCGTCTGACTTATAATTCCAGTATTTGTGTATTGCTGTTTCTCCCAGGAGGTGGGGTGTATTTATCCTTGAGAAGCGATGCAGAACAGTGATCTGGTTTGGGGACCCAGGTGCCTGGGGTTGAATCTGTAACTTCAACTTCTTATTTAACCTTTCTGCTCCAATGCATAGAATAAGACCCACTTTGATGGGCTATAGTAATGGCGAGGTGAGCCAACAGATGCCAAGCACTCAGAGCTGTCTTGGGCACATTCGATAGCATATAAATGCCGGTTCCCATTGTTAGTTTTAATTCCAAGTTAATTCCTAATGCCTATCATGATGCCTAGCATATAATAAATGCCCAGCAAATAGGAAATGCATTGAATGAAGCTATCTTCTGGGTCACACAGGAGATTTTTTAATGTAAAAAGTCTTTGTGAAACACTTCCAAGCGAGGCAGTTACCGCACAAGCTTTGGCGTCAGACAGACCTAGACTCTGCTTCTGACAGGGTCTAGGTAGGTTGCTTTACTTCTCTGAGCTTCAGCTTCCTCATCTGCAAAAAGGAGCTCTGGACAGCCCCCTCTCTGTGCCGCAGTGAGAACTGAGTGAAGCGATATAAAGCTCCCAGCGCACAATAACTGCTCATTAAACATCAGTCATCAACAGCAGCATCTAAATCTTCTTACATTACATCTGCCCAGACCTACCAACACAAATAATGGTTTCAATGGCATTCACAGGAAGATGCACAGTGCAGAGAGTGGTCTAAATCTTTCCCAGGGAAAAGGAGTCATCCGTAAACAGTAGATGCTCCTCTTACGTGTATACATGCAAATCCCTGAGGAGTTTACCAAATGTATGTTTGTATGACAGCTATTGATGGAGGCTGTGTGCTGTTATTTGCCTAGAATTTGGTGCACTAAATGTAAACAAAGTATGACAGAGTCTCTAATGGAAGCTGTCCCCAGACAGAACCAGGGCCCGTTCCCAAGCGCTCTGGAAGGCTGGCTCCATTGCAGGCATCCAAGCGAGTATATTTAGGTTGCTAATCACACCCAGCAACATTCCCACCTATCTGAAGACAGGGCAAACCCAGCTAGGCTCAAATTAGCAACATCCTACAAAATCTTCTCAGGCAAATAAATGCAAATGCCCTGACTTCTTGGAGAAACACTGTGAGAAAGTCTCCTTAACAGGCTCAAGTTCATGGCTCAGAATCAGCTCTCAGGACAATGTAATAGGCCTCTCCTTAAAAGCCCGAGGGGCTAGAAGAGTGCCTGTCAATCAACATCGGGCCCACCCCAGAGCAGAGTTTCCTAGTTTCCTAGTTACAGAAAATCTGAGCCGGTCATCCCGTGGGCTGGGCAAGCAACAGGCACAAAGACTGAGACATCTTTATCTCCGCTTGACTTCATGGAAGGTATTTCTGAAGACGCTATTGACAACTACTATTCAGAAGAATGGGAAAACATTGGTAGTGGGTTACACAGTCACACACACACACACAAACACCATGTGCTACCGGACCACCAAAATATGACCGCAGTTGGAAATCCAGTCCTGGCCAATGTCATTAGTTAAGGCTCCAAGATTGGATCCTCCTGGATGCAGGGTGGGACTAAAGGCAAGGACTGCCTTCCTTACCAGCAGAGGAGAGGAGACAGAGGGATACAGAGTGGGCAGGCCTGTGAAGAAGCAGCTGAGATTCGTACGATGCCGCCACAACCACAAGCCAGGTGCCACCTATGCTGGGAGAGGTAAGGAAGGCTTCTCGCGGGACCCAGGTCTCCTGCATGTTGTTGTCAGGTGTCACCCAATCAGTTCCAACCCATCCCAGGGTCCCACTTGACCCTAAGAACTGCCCAGTTCCATTTTCACAATCGTTGCTCCGTCGGGAGTCCACGGGTGCAGCCACTCTGCCACTCCATCTCACGGAAGTTAGGAAGATCCTATTTCCCACTGATCTTCCACTTTTCCCAGCACAGTGTCCTTCTCTTCTAGAGACTGGTCCATCCTGAGTACACGCCTGATGTCTGTGAGACAGTCTCACTATCTTCACGGCTAAGATGCTCTGTGGCTGTAATTCTTTCAACGTAGAGTATTTCATTCTCCTGGCGGCCCACGGGATATTCCATGTTCATCGCCACCAGCAAAATCCCAAAGTGTCACTTCTTCAGTTTTCCTTAGGCATTATCCAGTTCTTGAATGCCTATGGGCCAATGGAAAATATCAGGGCTTGTGCCAGGTGCATCTTCGTGCTCAAGGTGACATTGAAAGGGATCTTTGGCCGCAGATGTGCCCAATGCAAGACAGCCATGATGTTTCCACGGGCATTGATTGTGGATAACAGTAAGATGAAATGCTTGACCACTTCAATATTTTCTCCGTGGATCCTGATGTTGCTTCTTGGTCCGGTAGTAGGAATGTTTTTCTTTCTGTGGAAGTGCAATCCATATTGAAGGCTGCAGCCTTTGACCTTCATCAATAAGTGCTTCAAGTCCTCTTCACTTCCAGAAAGCAAGCTTGTGTCATCTGCACACTGCAGATGGTTCGTGAATCTTCCTCCAATCCTGACGCTGCTTCTTCACGTAGTCCAGCTTCTGGACTATTTGCTCAGCACACAGATTGAATAAGTGTAGTGGTGGTGCACGTCTTCCGATTTTAAACCACACAGCAATCACTTGTTCTGCTCAAACAACTGCATCTCAGTCTATGGATAGGTTTGACAGGCGCCTACTTCCCATTTTTTGCTCTATAATTCCCATTCTTGGCAATGTTACCATGTTAATCTGGGTAAACTAGAGAAACAAATTCATAGACATGCATATGTGTATAAGAAAGAGGTTTGTAGACAAGAGCAATTGAATATTGTGAAAACATCCCAGCCCGGTCCAGATCAAGTCCATAAATCTGATATCAGCCCATACGTCGATACCAATCTATAAAGTTCTCTGCAGACTCACGAAACACATGCAATGATGCTGAATACAGACGATCACAGGTCAATGGGTGGGAAGTCTTATGGATCCATTCACGTTGTAAGCATCTCAGTGCTGGCAGGGGTCTCCACGTGGCTTCTCCAGCTCCCCGGGCACAGGCTCCATCAGCATAGCACCATCTGTCTTGTCAGTAGTGCATCTCTCAGGGAGTAAGTCAAGAGAGAGAGAGTGTCTCCTGCCTCCAGGGAGAAATACCAGAATTCCCAGACTCCTCAGGAGAAGGCTATGCCCACACAGAGGCCTCATTGGCTATGACCTGATTGACAGCCTAGACTCCACCCTTTCACTCTGAAGCCTCAAATTGACACCAGATTATGTAACTACCACAGTTACCCATAGTTTATTTTCTTTCATACAGCCAAATTTCTTGCTCGGTCAATAACACACTAGTAAACACCTTTCTGTATATTCTCTACTTTGAGCCAAGAAGCATCTGACATTGGCAAGGGGACCGTATATACTTGTGTATAAGCCGAGGTTTTCAGCACATTTTTATGATAAAATCAGGTGCCTCGGCTGATATTCGGGGTGGCTTATACTTGAGTTTATACGGTATTTCTTGCGGCAACTCCTCATCTAAATCCAACTTGAATTTTTGGCAGTTCCCCGTTGACTTACAGCTATAACCTTTGAAAAATTATCTTCCGCAAAATTTTACTTGTATGTGATATTAATGACATTGTTTGATAATTCCTATATTCTGTGGGGTCACCTTTCTTTGGAATGAGCTGCAGGTAGGATCTCTTCCAGTCAATCGGCCAGGTCACTGTCTTAGTAAGTTCTTGGCACGGATGCCTAGGCACGCCCAGTGTCACGTTCCTTTGTTGAAACATGGGCGGAAGGCAGAAATTCCAGCCCTGAGCCTCCAAAATAGGTCCAATTGGGGTGCGCCATTTATAGATGGAAACACTTGGGCTCAAAGTTGCTCCGAGACACACAGCTAGTCAGCAGCAGATCTGAGAGCTGCACCCAGGACCGAGCCCGCAGTTTGCATGTGTGTGCCTCCACTAGAATGAGTGTGCAAGGTGCTCCGGTCAGAAGAAAAGCAACGGCTTTACACCCGTCTTTCTCCCATGCGTGTGGAATCAAACCACAGAGGCAAAAGGAGAGAACTCATCATCAGAGCCTTGCTTTCCCTCTTAGTCAAACTTACGGAGCTTCTCTAATCCTCTTGGTTTCCTGCCACGAAACCAGAAGCTCCGATAACTTGACTGAACATCACGGACAAAGCAGCCCAAGGATGACAGATTCTCCCTGATTCCTAATGAGCATCTCTCAATTAGGAATCTGGAAGCTGCTGCTATTCTTGCAGGCTCTACTTGCACAGGCAGGACTGCTTTGGATAGAGGAAGCCAGTGGATCTCTCTCTGGAAGGCTCTTCCCACTGCCATTCCCAAGAGCTCCTTGTGGTGTTCAGAAAGGGGCTCTGGACCCCCATTCTGCTTGCCACTGGTTCACACCCACCCAGAAAAGAGTCATCATCCAACAGTCACTAACAGCAACAAACACAGATGGCCCTGCTCTTGGCAACGAGAGCCCGTGAGCTTCACCATCCAGCCCTCTCTCTGTTACGCGAAGGCATCATTAAAGGCCCAAGGGTGACCTTGCTGAGGCTACCTTTGGACAGACATCCAGAGAGTAAGAACCGGTAGGGCAGCAGATCCTGAGAGCCTCAACTCCTGCCTCTACCAATTACCAGATGTGTGTCCTTGGGTGAGTTACTTGATCTCTCTGAACCTTCGTTTTAAGTGTCAAACATGATGGTACCATCTCCCTAGATTGTTGGGAGGATGAAAATCTGATACGTTGTGCACAGTGCTCAGCCTGCTAATGGACGGACACAATGTCAGCACTCCATACCAACATTGGTCGTTTATAAGTCACAACTGTGTCATCATTATGGTATAAAGAAGGGCCAGCCATATCCAACCGAGGCACCAGCCACACTCGCATATGTGAACGCAAGATGATCAATAGCTACCAGTATTAGATTATCACCTGGAAACAATCATTCTTCCTCCGGCTTTGGCTTCTTACTTTCAACAGCAACCAAAACGTGTTGAATATTTACAAGCCAAGTACTTGAAAGATTTTTCCCCCCTCATTTCGTGCTCACAGCAATTCTCCTGGGGAGAGGTTGCCATCTCATTCGTATAGACGCAAAAATGAAGTGCCCGTCTGATTAGGTAATGGTGCCCATGGCACTATACTTAGCAAGCACAAGTGCTAGAATGCAGACCAGAGGCTCCAAACCCAAGCTTTCCCATCATGTCACACTGTCACCCCTCAAAAGGAAGGAGGACACTCTGATTTCTCTTTCAAGAGTCCATACAGCTAGGGTCAATGGTAAAGACGAGCTAACGGCCGAAACCCAGCCACACCCCTGTGCAGCCCGGTGACTTTTGACAAATCCCTTCCACATCTCTGCATTCTTCATAGATAAAGTGGAGCTGAAGCTACTGGAGTGTCTCTGCAGACCAGACCTTCCTGAGCCTATCAATCACCTGGGTGTGCTAACCTACTGATGCTGTGAGTTGGAGCCGGGCCTGAGACTCTGAATTTCTCACTAGCTCCCAGGGGATGCTGAGGCCACTGGCCCAAGGACCACGCGTGGGGTGGGTTCCACATTCCACTGGTTGGCCAGTGACTCCATGAGATCATATACCTATGTCCAGTCAGTGCCTACCAGACAAAGATACTGGGTAAATGCTAAAGGCTGGCCACCAGGTTAACCTGGAAACCGA
Organism: Echinops telfairi; assembly: GCF_000313985.2. Lineage (NCBI taxonomy): Eukaryota > Metazoa > Chordata > Mammalia > Afrosoricida > Tenrecidae > Echinops > Echinops telfairi. The sequence goes on from NW_022111312.1 coordinate 7,717,566, forward strand.
TAGAGTCGTTTTGCACCAGTTTGTCTTTCATGGGTAAAGTGCTCATTTCTCAAAGAAAGAAACCATACCCGCTGAGACGACTATTATTAGAAACAGAAAATCGCAAGCAAGGGCAAGGGTGCAGACAAACTGGAACCCTCCGGGGTTACTGGTGGGAATGGAAAAAGGTGCGGCCTCTGTAGTTCATCGTTTGATGGGTCCCTAAATGTTCAACTACAAAAAATACCGTATGAGCCAGCAATTCCATTCTTGGGTCCACATACGTCAAACTTTGAAAGCAGAGACTGAATACAAGTTACGTGTACGCCAATGTTCTTTGCAGCATTATTCACACTAGCCAAGGGGTGCTCACAACTCCAGTGTCCATCAACAGATAAAGGAAAACTTAACACACGCTATGTTCTCATGCATACAAGGGAACACTACTCCGCCACACAGAGAGATGGAGCTCTGGTGTGTGCTGTGACATCAACGGACACGAAACACATTCTGTTGGTGAACTAAGTCAGATGTAAGAGGACACGTATCGCATGGCTCCGGGTACAGGGAGTAATCTAAAATAGACAAATGTATAGAGACCGGTTTAATCATTGTGACCAGGGGTGACGGAGGACAGGGGGCGAGCATTGATGGGTGTTACTTACAGGACCCTAAAGTTGGGGGTGATCGAAAACCATTTGGAAATGGAGCGTGGTGACAGTAGCGCAACATGGTGAATCTAATTAATGTCACCAAATGGCATATTTAAAAATTATTCACCTGGCAACATTTTTGTTCCATCTGTTTTACCACATTTTTTTTAAAGACCTGAGTTTTTTATTTGCCTCTGACATTTCTTTTTTCTTTTTAATCAGTTTATTGGGGGCCTGTACAATTCTTATCATAATCCATACATACATCCATTGTATCAGGCACATATGTACATTCGTTGCCATCATCATTCTCAAAACATTTGCCTTCTACTTGAGCCCTTAATATCGGCTTCTCATTTTTCCTCCTCCCGCCCCACTCCCTTCTCCCTCATGAACCCTTCATAA
>NW_022111312.1:7719516-7723011 GCF_000313985.2 Echinops telfairi
TTTCCTCTATTTCCTTTTACTGTCCTCTTGTCCCACTATCATGCTCAGCCTTCATTTGGGTTTCAGTAATTTCTCTCGATTACTTTGCCCTTGCAGAATCCCTACCAGGCCTCTCACACCCTCCTTGCCACTGATTTTAGATCACTTGTTGCTCCCCTGTCTCTGGGTTGGTTAGCACCACATCTTTACCCCCACCTCCCCCTCTCCCATGTCCCCCCAGAACCGTTGGTCCCATTGTTTTCTCCTCCAGACTATTCATCCAGACTATCTTATCTAGATAGATCTGTAGAGATAATAATATACACCAAAAATCAAGCCATAGCGAGAGAGGCGACGGATGAGAACACAGCAATGACAACAAAAAAGAAAACCAATGACCCGTAAAAGAATAAATTGATTAAAAGAAAAAAAATTTTTTTAAAGAAAGAAAAACCTGTCAATAGATCAAGGTCTGATTTTTGATCTTCAGTCAGGTCCAATGGGGTGCCACGCTCTGGCCCCAGAGTCTGTCCTTTGTATTCCCTCGGCAGCTCCCTGCTCTGCTCCCACGGTTGCTCTGCCGCACGCCTTTAGTGGTGTGTCTGGGGTCAGTCCGGGCCAGTCCCGACACTGAGTCTCCAGTGTTGTCCCCCTTAGGGCCCTGGGCCAGCAAGGGACAGCGTGTCTGGTACTGAGATCAGCCATATGGTCCACTCAGTGCATTGGCTGCTCAGAGTGGGAATATTAACCTTCAGGCCTGGTGGGCCAGGACGTGCTCCACTCTCTCTTCCTCCCCCTTCATTTGGTCCCGTGTGCTCTGATCAGACATGCTCCTCCCCCCTAGCTGCAGCTTCAGTGCCGTCCTCTAAGCCTCTGACATTTCTTAACCCTCAAGAATACCCTTCTCACTGAAGCTACAGCACAACCATGCGGAGGGACGACTGAGGTGGGGGTGGGGGTGGCTCTAAGAGTGTCTCCTACAGTAATCTAGAACCACGTCTCTCTAGAACCAACCACACCAAGCTAGAAAGCCACTTCCATTTTAAATGATCCCCAGCAAGAAGAACCACCCACAATGCACCGGGAAACCCCAGTCTAATCCACACTGTGCTTGGACAGCCTCCAAACACTCAAAGGCCTGGGGGTTCCTTTCTCCTTATCCCCAGCATTTGCTCAGAGCCTGCAGGGCAGGCATAGAGAGGGAGAGGGAGAAACCTGTTGACAATGGAAGCCCAGGTCTGCGGCTAGATTCAGGATCCATTCCTATGTCAATCTTCCCTGCTAAACGGGACATGCTTCCTGGGAGGTAAGACAAAATCTAAAATCAAGACTTCCAAAATGATACCCCCACCAAAGCTAGGAACAACTCAATTCAAATCACTGCTAGCCACTCTCTCCGCTTCCCCTTCCCTCCTCCCTCCTCCCCCAATTGGAAGCTGCATCCTGCTTATAGGCATCCAGATCGTATCCCATCACTCTACTTTCAAAATTAGACCTGCTCGGTACCAGTATCAAACCATAGGAACCAGTCAACCTGGACATTTTCCAGATACCGCTGAAAAGTTCATTTGGAAAACCAGATGGATTGTTCTAGACCAGTTCGGCTCACTTCTGTAGATTCACTGTAACTGTAAACAACTGACACTTACTGGGTGCTTGCCACATACCGGGCTCTAAATCAAATACTCTGCACATAGAATCTAATCTTCACACCAACCCAATGAGGTGAGGTCATTATTTTCCTGATTTCACAGATGGGGAAACTGAGACACTGAGGAGATTAAGCCCAAAGTTATGACTTACAAAAGGAAGAGACAGCCCTGGATTCAAAATGTAAACCTAGCTTCACACGAAAATTTGACAGAGTTGACCTTTGAGGGTGAAGTCAAAGAGTAAGGTAACAAAATCAGAGAAGCCTTTCTGAAATGAAAACATTAAAATGTGAAGCTAGTGTTTCTCAGCCCATCCTCCATCCAGGTCTGAATAATTCTGCACTCTTCACGGGGCTTGGGAGTCCTTCAGGGCCTCAAATTGTGTTCCACTTCAATGTTTCCTTGTGTTTTTTAGTTTGGGGAAACAAAAAGAAGCCTGACGGGGTGCGATGAGGGCTGCCGGATGAGAGGGTAAGGTTTCTTCCACAAAATTCTTTCAGGACAGTCCTTGCTAGGAAGAAGCATGAGCAGGTGCGTTGTCATGATGGGAGGGAAAAAAGCCTCGCACACCTTTCCTGATCGAAATCCTTTCACCAATGCCACGTCCCGTTTCCTTCAAACTTCTTCCTGAGCCCCAAATACAAGGATTAAAAAAAAAAAACTTCTTGGAGAAACTATATCAAGATGACCGCTTTGAATTCTTAAAAAATAAAAATAGCTATCACCTGAGCTGACCTCTCTGCCTCCTTGAGTTTAACGGACGAATGAACAGATACCCTGGAAGGCACTGATTTAATTGGACTTTTTTTTTTTTAAGGCACCCTAATGAGACGAAGACAAGTGTATTCCTGAGAGAACTCGTCTGCAGCCATCCACTGATGGCCGAGACGTGTGTCAGCAAGTTCTGTGTGGAATAAACCCTGCACGTATGAAGCGCAGCCCTAGCAGCTGTGCTCTGTTCCTTGCCCTAGTCCGTCTGCAGGGGTCCTGCATGCAGCCCACCGAGGACATTGATCCGGCCCACCAGGTGTTTTAGCCACCGCTGCCTGTCCTGCTTAGCAGCCGACTCATCCAGTGTGCATAGGAATTTGTTCATAGTTTTTTCTAAAACTGTAGTCCGGCCCTCCAACAGTCTGAGGCACAGTGAACTGGCCCCCTGTTTAAAAAGTTTGAGGACCCCTGACATAGAGGATAGGGCGGTCAAACCCAGAGCTCAAACCGAGCCAGCCACAACATAGTCAAAAACAAGAACACACGGCTTGCTCCGATCTTACTGAACAAGGGATGGCATTAAGGACCTTCTTCCTGGTGCAAGCGGAGGTGGTCGTGGAAGAGCAGAAGGGAGGGATCGCGGTTATCACACGTGTCCCTCGTGGGGATCACCTAGGGTTGCCAGATTTAGCGGTTCAACTACAGGGCACCCTGTTCAATTCAAATTTCAGAGAAATAAGAAATCGTTTCTTTTTTAGTATCTATAAATTCCATCCAATATTTGTATTGAAAAAGTATTGTTTCTAAAAATTCAAGTCCAAAGGAGCATCCTGTGTTTTATCTAGCCAACCCTAAAGACCTGCAAATATCATAAAATGCCCCTTCACGGTCGGCAGCCCACGGACGACATCGAGATAGATGGAGCTTGCAGCTCTGCAGGGTTTCCCCTTGCTTGGATCCACAATCAATGCTCACGGAAGCAGCAGTCAAAAGACCCAAAGAGGAAGCAACAAAGCCCACATGGAAGAAGCACACCAGCCTGCAGGATCACGAGGTGTTGAAGGGATGAGGTATCAGGCATCAAAGACCAAAAAATCACATCATTGTGAATGAGGGGGAGTGCAGAGTGGGGACCCAAAGCCCATCTGTAGGC
>NW_022111312.1:7724220-7727018 GCF_000313985.2 Echinops telfairi
AAAAAAAAAAAGAATGGATGCATTTGAATGATGATGTTGGCAGGGACTCTTCCGAGAATGGCCAGAGGAATGAACACATCCGTCTTGGAAGAAGGACAGGCAGAACGCTCCTTCGAAAGGAGGATGGGAAGAATTTGCACATGTTGTCAGGAGAGACCCGTCCCTGGCAAAAGACACTGTGCTGGCTGAGCAGAGGGTCAGCCCAAAGGAGGAATGCCCGCAACAAGGTGGCCTGATTCAGTGGCTACCACAGGCTCAGAGGCAGCCACCGTGAGGATGACAGAGGAGCAGGCAGGGTGCTGTACTGGTGACCAGAGGGTCACTACGAGTTGGCATGGACTCAGAGCACCTGAGAACAGCCAAAGTGAGCGCCGCAGACTGAGTGGGTCTCCGTGGCTCCACCGTTTGCATGAACTTTCGTTGGGTTCTCCCAGTGTCCTTCTGTGACTTAGGAGAGTTACAGGGACTTCACCAGCTAACTCAAGCAGAGGCGAGAGCCGGGTGCAGCTGGAACCCCCTTCACTATGCTCTAAGCCTGCCCCCGCCCGCTGTCTGAGCAAAACCAGACACGAGAGCACAGTGAAAACAGAAGTTTCTTGGTTCCAGAATGGATTTATCCCTTTGTGAAATCTGTTAGAAGGCTTCTGGAACATCCAACTCTGGATAGGCACACATCCTCGGGTGGTGTGTTCATGACCTTTCGGTCCTTCTACACCTCTAGAACTTTCTGCATGTGCTGACTTCCTGGTGGAGTAAGACATCTAGCTACTTTGGGGCAGGGGGATTATCATTTCTTCCAGCTAAGCCCATGGCCTTCTGGCGACAGCACCCCCTGCTTTCATTTGGAGAGCGTCCACCTCTCCGTGCAAGGGGCTTGGGAAGAGCTGACCTCTTTGCCCGGCTCCAGAATGGATCGGGAGAAGGCTGGGTGTGTCCGCCTAACCCAGAGGAGAGAGGCAAAGAAGCCTGGCCAGTGAGAAGGATGCCCTTGACATTCACGGGAGAATGTCCTCGAGGAAAGCGCGCCCTTCCTGCTAGAGTGGCCACAGTGAGAGTCAGCTTGCCACCGCAGGAAGAACTTCTCCGGAGCAAAAGTCAGCACAGAAGGGAGCAGAGCTGAGCGCTGGGGACAGGCCCCGGCTTACACTCTCCAAGGACCTGGACTGGGCCGCAGTGGAGCCGGCGATCCAGAAACTGCTGAGAGGCGGAAGTCAGAGAATTCCCCTTTTCCCGTAAGCCCATTGGAGGCAGGTTTCATCCACGGGCAGCTAAGAGTTCTGATTAATACAGCCAGTAAAAAGTCTTTTTCTTTTTTTTCCACTTAAGTCAACAGAAAAGGTCAAAGACATGTAGAAGTCCTGCTCCCTGGAATTCTAAATATACCCACTCCTCATTTATCAACATGGTCATGTTCCAAAGACAGGTCGTTAGGTGAAAATCAGCATCGTGCCAAAACCAAAAAAAAGGGTTTCGGGTTTGTTTGTTTGTTTGTTTCTGTTTTCAGACCACTTGTCTGTCTGGTTTTTTATTTGTATTTTATTCAGGACAATACGATCCTGCAAATAATACCAGCTAAGACTTACTTGTATCCTCATTGCTGCGGTGAGCCTGGCTGGGAAGGAGGCTTGGAGGAGACAGAGCTGTGTACAGCTGGTCTGTGAGCATGAAGCCACCTTCCTCCCACACCGGGACAAAGCTTCCCTTGCAGAGGGACCCCAGGCCTCCACTCCCAGCCCTGCAAGGCCTGTGTTCGTGTCCCAGAGCCCGGGCCTGGAAAGTCCCCAAGGCTCAGGCTTCCGCCAAGGATGCTGGGAACTCAACAGAGCCCCCTGATCCTCCCAAGTGGAAGCTTGAAGCCCACCTCGGGCCTCACTTTGAAATATCACTCAACTATCACATGTGTCTTAAAAACACCAGTTCCGGGGCCCTTCCTTCTTTCTTTCCTTCCGTTTCGCCCCACAGGATTTTGAGCTGCAAGGTCTCAGGCCACGTACACATTGGAAACCCAGACCAGGCGTCTGCGAGTTCAGTGCTGACTGCACTGCTGCTCAGATGTCGGAGGTCATAGCCGGAGGAGGCAGCAGCTGGGCCGGGCACCAGGGGCATCCGGTCATCACCTAGCTTCCCTGAGGCAACCTGGAGACCCTCCTCCAGGGAGATGACACATCACAATCAATATCTGGTTAATCGTTGGAGGAGCCATCTTTTACTATTAGCATCAAAGTAAAATGTAGGACAGCGGGATAGTCCATAAATGAGGGGCAGGTGTGCATCCAACGCCCAGCCACTGCTGGCCATTCTGATCAGGGCCACATGAATGGACCCTGATAGAACAGAAAACAAGAACAAGCCGACTGGACTGATGCAGACAGATGGATTTCCCTAGTACTGTTGTCCTAAGATACTCTTCAAGCCTTGAACTTAATCTAACCCTGACGTCACCTGTGGCTAAAATAACAAAACAACGAAAATCACCCAGGGGAACTGTGGGGCAGTGAATTACTAAATAGGGCTCTTCTAGCCAGTCCTTGTAACTCCCGCCGAAAAACTTGAGTGGGACCAGGGAAATTGAATGTATTTCTCCTTTTCCTGATGGTCCTGGATAAGAGAAGTGGGGAGCACTGATAGGATTCTATGGCTCAGTTGTGAGGGTTCACAGGGCTCGCTGTGATTATAAAACCTTGGAACTCAAACAAGGGGAGAAAAGAAGCCATCTCAGTGGTGCCCGGCTATCGAAAGATAGAGTGTCTGGGGTCTTAAAAGCTTGAAGGTAAACAAGCGGCCATCTAGCTCAGAAG
>NW_022111312.1:7727118-7728894 GCF_000313985.2 Echinops telfairi
TGAGCAGTGGAGACCCAAAGCCCATTTGTAGGCCACTGGAGATCCCCTTGCAGAGGGGTCTTGGGGAGGAGATGAGCCAGTCAGGTTGTGATGTAGCAACGATAAAAAATACAACTTTCCTCTAGTTCCTAAATGCTTCCTACACCACCATCCCCACCCACCACTATCATGATCCGAATTCTACCTTGCAAGTCTGGCTAGACCAGAGGATGTACACTGGTACAGATAGGAACTGGAAGCACAGGGAATCCAGGGCGGATGATCCCTTCAGGACCAGTGGTGTGAGTGGCGATACTGGGAGCACAGAGTGAGGGTGGGTTGGAAAGGGGGAACTGATGACAAGGTTCTACATGTGACCTCCTCCCTGGGGGACAGACAACAGAAAAGTGGGTGCAGGGAGACACCGGACAGGGCAAGATATGACAAAATAATAATTTATAAATTATTGAGGGCTCATGAGGGAGGAGGGAGCAGGGAGGGAGGGAAAAATGTGGACCTGATACCAGGGGCTTAAGTGGAAAGCAAATATTTTGAGAATGATGAGGGCAATGAATGTACAAATGCGCTTGACACAATTGATGTATGTATGGATTGTGATGAGTTGTATGAGCCCCTAATAAAACGATTTTTTAAAAAAGAAAGAAATCCACAGGGGGCGGTGGAAGAGCTTGGAACTCAAACAAGGGGCTTGGTCAACTCTGTCATCCTGCTGGGGAGAAAAGAAGCCATCTCAGAATCAGGAAAGGGAGATCACACTACCATCATCAAGAAAGAAAGGTCAGGATTGGAAGCCACTTGTGAACTGAACCTCCTGATGCAGGGACAGAAAACTGACACCAGGAAGCCAGCAGAGAGCGCCTGCATATGCACCAACAGAGAGCTGAGCACAAAACTGTGGGGGGCCTTTCAGCCCAGGGGCAGGAAGCCTGCTTGCAGAGTAGGATGCCTCCAGCCACTTAATTGGGGGTGGGAGTCAGGGAACCAGGTTGCTGTGCTCCAACATCTCTGGGACATTTCACCAGGGCAGAGCCCGAGGGGACCATGCACCTGAGAGGCCTAGGAGCAGCCTGTTGAGGTTGTCCTGACTTGAAGAACTGTGTCCTGAGCATACCTGATACTGAACTATAACCTCTTAACAACTCCCCTGATAGGCCCCATAAGTGTGAGCCGGGTTGGTGAGTTCTCTGTGGCCCTGGCCATGAATGATTGAACCTGGCTGAGAAGTAGTGAGTGCTGTGGAGGGATGGCTGGTGTCTGAATTGGAAAGAAAGGTTTGCGGGTGGGGTGTGTGTGACCCCTGCCTCGTAAGAATCAGCCTGGGAGTGATGTACAGTTTGAGTCTCCTTACTCCTTCTAAGGCTGGAGGAGGTCAGGCGCTTCCTCTATGCTCTTTCTGAAAAGTAACTGACTCCTTTAAAATAAAATAAAACCACTTACCACGAGACCACTTGGTGATCGTGTGAAAACAAAGATGGAAAGGGATAGGGCGACGGGATGAATGGAAGCGGAACAGGCAGAATGGAAATAAGGACAATGTTCACACCTTGTGAAGAACGGATCCCTTGTCACTGAACCAACCTATGTAGGCACTGTTGAAAGGGACCCTAAACTTTCACCCAAAACACACTAAATGCTATTTAAAAAACAAAATCCAAAGCTCATAGGCCTCTTCGGCTCAAAAGCCCCTAAAGCTCATTTCGCTTTGTAAAAACCTTGACTCTCAGAACAGTAAGCTCCTCAACTAACTGGCTCCCTTTCATCACTCTGACCGCCTCC
>NW_022111312.1:7728994-7730736 GCF_000313985.2 Echinops telfairi
GGACTCTTTTTCTCCAAACCCCTTGTCATCCTTTGTCATACCCAAGGAAGTGTCAACAGTTAACGTGCTTGGATGTTAACTAAAAAGGTTGGAGGTGCTCGTGCACCCAGAGCTGCCCTGGGGGAAAGGAATGGCCATCTCCTTCCCCGAAACAGTCACCGAAATAACGTGTCTGCAAAACACCTCCCCACAGGGAAGTATATGGAGGGCATCCTGCGGAGTGAGATTAGTCACAGCAGGACATATAGTGCATGAGGCCACTATTACTTTAAGAAAAAAAAATTCAAGAAAAACTTTTCACCTAAAAAGAAACACTTAAAAAACAAACAAGCAATCTTTGATGGTTACCGGAGGTGGGCTAGGAAGGGAAGGGAAATCACTAACTGGGGGGTAGACACATATTAACTTGGGTGAGATGGAAGGCAATGTGCACTAAGGGGGAGATCAGCTAAAAATGAACGAGGCAAAGAAGTTACTTGCAGGGATCTAAGCGTTAAAGGCAACAGAGGTGAATACTAGCGTATCCATCCAAAGCCCACTGCCGTCGAGTCAAGTCCAACTCACAGCCACTCCATGAGGTGGTGCATCCAACTCAAGGCTGTACATCTTTACAAGTGCAGTAAGCCTCATCTTTCTCCCACAAGCGGCTGGCTGGTTGGAACCACTGACCTTAGGGCTAGCAGTCTCATGCTTCTCCGACAGCATGACTAGAACACCTGATTACATACACCGTGCTGCGAGGATAGTCATGACAGTAATCTACAGGTAGATACACAGATATGCAAGCTACAGAAGAGGAAAGGCACACCGGACTAGCACCCACACATATATAAAGGTGTGATCGAGTGTATCTCTACCTATGTATTTACCCATGCTATAAATGGATCCATGAAGATAGTAGACAATATAAGGGGCAAAATTATGAAGACTCCTTATTCATAAACAAATACCTTAAAGGAGCGCGTCTCTGGACCTGGGGGCTCAGGACCATAGTCTTAGGGGACATCAAGATCAACTGGCACAAAATAGCTCACCAAGAAAATTGTCTACATCCCACTTAAGTGAATAATAATGGGTTTTAAAAACCTGTGAATGGCCATCTAAGGTGTTGGTCTCTATCATACATCAGGAACACAGACGAGTAAAGAAAATCAAATACACATGCAAACTGTTAGTCAAGTGGACTAATGGGCTACATAAACCTCAGCCTCCAAGCTCTCAGACCAGAAGAACTAAATGGTGCCCAGCTATCATTCTGAAAGGGATCACAAATACGGAAGCCAGGCATAGAATTAGAAATGTAGGGTTAGAAATGTAGGACTCAGGCGGAAAACAGAAAAGTGGGTGAAGGGAGATGTCGGACAGTGTAAGACATGACAAAATATAATAATTTATAAATCATCAAGGGTTCATGACGGAGAGGGGGCAGGGAGGGAGGGGAAAAATGAGGCGCTGATACCAAGGGCTCAAGTAGAAAGCAAATGTTTTGAGAATGATGATTGCAACAGATATACAAATGTGGTTGACACAATGGGTGCATGTATGTATTGTGATAAGAGTTGTACGAGCCCCCAATAAAATGATTTTAAAAAAGAAATGTAGGACTGAATTCAAATATTATTTTAAAAGACCAAGCTCAATAGTTGAATAGAGACTGGTGGTACTGTAACCCTTAGTCCCCCTCCATGCCTGGAACTGAACACACACACACACACACACACACACACACACACACACACACA
>NW_022111312.1:7731131-7766146 GCF_000313985.2 Echinops telfairi
GAAAGGGCAGCATTTGGCCAAGGACCAAGTTCAGAGGGTGGGAAGAGCTAGGCAAGAGGAAGGAATGGGAACTGGGAAACAGGGAGGGAGTGGAATGAGTGAGACTACTTTGTAGGGACTGCAACGTGTATGCAGTGTTGAAGGATACAGTGACGTGCTGTTAAACCTTCACCCAATTCACAATTAAAACACAAAACCAAAAAAACAAAAATCCAACCCCGTGGAGCAGTTCAATGCTCACACACATGCTAACACACACACACACACGGGGTCGCCATGAGTCAGACGGAACTCGATGGGAAACGGTTGGTTACCATACTCCATAGCTTCCTCAGTGTTTATGTTTACTTATTTATTCCCTGTCCTCCCCCAACCCCATTCCATCCAACCTCACTCCAAGAATGTGAGCTGCCTGCGGGCAGGGCTGCTTGCTCATTTACTTGCTGATGTGGGAAACCAGGAGTTGGGAGGAAGCAGACCTCACAGAGGATTTCAGGTCTGAAAACCAGAGAGACAGCCTCAGGGAAACAGGGCAAGCCTGAGACAGAGCCCAGGAAAGTCCTGGCGCCTCTCCCTCTGCAGGACCCCAGCTCCAAGGTGGCATCTGGGCTCAGCCCCATGGCACCCTTCCTCGGTCGACCTGAGATGACAAGAGGCCACCTTTCACCCCGGCAGACAACGCAGAGCAATTGGCTGTGAGGAAATGTGATTATAAGCCAGGAGCAGAGGGGAGGGGAGGGAAGTCCTCCTCTTCATCTGAATTCATTTAGGACCGCTCCCATTATCGTTAATCTGATCCAACAATGACCAGCTCCTCCAACCTGTAGCATGCTCCTTATGAATTTTTCATAACTCTGTCGAGATGTTTTCTGCACTTCGGTTAATAATGAACCACAGAGCATGAGATTTAAAATGTATTTCCATTTCGCCACTTCTTTTTCTCCCAGCTGTATGCTCCCTCCCTCCACCCTGCCTCTCTTGAAGGGCCTGCTTAGCTACTGCTATGATTAAGGGGTGGCTTGGGTTTGTTATGGTGCTAAAGAACCAGCCTCTACCTTCGGAGACCAATACATTCGTGTTATGCTTTGAAATCGTATTTGAGAAGTGGAGACCGTACATCAGAGACTTTTATTCAATTTGGCAAATGAGACAGCCTCGTTGCTTCCTATGATAAAGAGGAGGAAGGAGAAACAAAAGAATACAGTGTCGAGAAAGTAAAACGTGCTACCCCGTGCCCTTGCCTCCAAATGGGCACAGTACCCAGCAGAGCCGCGTTAGACTTCCATGAGTCCCTCCCAAATGCCCCCGCTCGCTCCTCTGTCAAGGGAGCATCTTTTCTAGTCTCTCTCCAATTCCACTCACTTTTCCGGCTTTCGCTTTACCATCACACCCTGAGACCCGTGTGTGTGTGTGTGTGTGTGTGTGTGTGTGTGTGTGTGTGTGGTGTTTCCCAGTATCTAGCATGTACCCGAATACACCCGACTAGTATTTTTGTACATAGTAGGCCCCGTAAGGGGTGCCCTGGTGAATATGCTTTGCTCTGTCAACTGCAGGGTCAGCAGTTCAAAATCACCAGCCACTCCTTGAGAGAAAGATGAGACGCTACCAGGGCAGCTTTGCTCTGTCCTATAGAGTTGCTATACATTGGAATTGAGTCAATGGCATGGTTTGGCGTTTAAAAGCCCTATAAGAACAAGACTTTTGTTTTAGCAACTTGAAAGTCAGATGTCTTTCACCCACTGCCATTCAGTAGATGCCAACTCACAGCAGCCCTATTAGACAGGGTAGAACTGCCCCTATGGATTTCTGAGACTGTAACTCTTCATGGTAATAGAAAGCCCCATCTTTCTCCCATGGAGCCACCTGTGGTTTCAAACTGCCGATCCTATGGTTAGCAGAGCAACGTGGAATCACTACGCCCCCCCACCAGGGTTCCCCCAGAAGTCTTTAGCACGTAGTTCAACGGCATGCAATCACATGTGGCTGTCCAGTTGATTCTGACTCATAGCAACCCTAGGGGGAAAAGTGCCTCCTCTAAGATTCCCGAAGCCGTGATCTTTCCAGACTGTATGCTCCCTCTGCCACACATTTTCTCCACAGAACAGGTAGCAGATCTGAGTAGCCCACTTTTCAGTGAGCAGCCAAGGGCTTGACCACTGGGCTCACCAGGGCGCTCGTGTCCTGTGGACATGTCATCAGCATTCCGTTCTGTTATACGGTGGGTCACTGAGAGGCAGCACCGACTCCAGGGCCCCTAACGACAACCAGAATGACCAGACTCTATGGGTGGGGCAGCAGTTCAAGCACTTGACTGCTAAGCCCACAGTTGGAGGTTTGAGTCTACCCAGAAGAAACCTTGGCGGTCTACTTCCAAAGCATCGGCGTGGAGAATTCGAGGGAGCCCAGTTCTATCCTGACGCACATGTTGAGGCAGGCACAATTAACTGGCTGGAGGACAACTGGGCTTTTGTTTTTTCAGTGGACTGAAGCAGGTGCACCAGATCCCCTTTCAGAGGCCATGTCAATGGAGGGAGACTTAGCCGACCACCCGGCATGTGAGTCTCCTTGCAGACCCAGGGCCCAGACTGTTGCCAGAATCATCGTGCCTGGTGACACAGGTTGGTGCAGCGTGGCATGTCCAATAGACGAGAAGCCACTGGGAGTCGGTCAGGCATCCACCGTGAAAGCTACCATTGGGCTTCAAAGAATGAAAGTCGTGAGACTTGATTTCTTGTCAAAAGGGTTTTCTCAAACATGCGAGGTGATGCCCGCCGAGCTAGGGCAAGGCACAGGCCTTCCTCTGTGACTGCTTTGACAGGTCTCTTTGGGTTTTGTTGATGAAGAAATTGTTGCTCCAGGCGAAACAAAGGAACCTTCCTTTTCTAGGATCGAGGGGGACATCTGACACCCCAATGGTAAAGTCACTGGTGTTCACAAGTTTCACAGAGGAACTGATCATCGATACCCCTTTCCCCTCACAGGACATTGCTTGACCACAAACACAGTTGAATCATCAGGGAGAAGAATGAGGCTCTCTCTTAATCATACAAGAATGAAGCCATGCCTGCTTTTTCTTAACTACCCGGAATATAATTATCAATCCATGCCACAAACAATGACCAGGGCACAGCTCCCTGGAAATATCAATAACCGATGTCCCTCATCGACCACTCCTTGAAAATTGCTGCTCTAGTCTAAAAGCAACCTCGGTAAGTAACACCATTGCTTGAAGCATCTACTGAATAGGGCCTCATAGGTTCTAGAATAACACCATGTTGAATGTTGAGGTCATTGTGACTCAAGTTCAACGTGCCCTTAACTTTGTAGGTACCTCCTAACTATGTTGTTGTTGTTGTTGTTGTTGTTGTGATACCCTCAAGTCAGTTCTGATCACAGAGACCTCATGTACAGGAGAATAAAATCGTGCCTGCTCAGGAGCCATCCACAATCCTTGCTTATGTTTGAGCCCCCTGTTGCCATCTTCTCATGGGGCATCGTACCTCTTTTTTGCCGACTTTACCCAGCATGATGTCCTTCTCCAGGGACTGGTCCCTCCTGATGGCACAGCTGCAGCGCTCCATTCACTTACTGAATATGAATCCATTCCCTGTCTCTGGTACGTACAACAGATGGAAACAGATGACTTGATTCAAATTGTCTTGAAATTTGAGCACAGGAGTTTGGCGTTCAGTCAACCTGATTCTAGCTTGTCTTGGAAAGAGGACGAAAGGTGACTGTTTTTCCCAGGCACTGGGTGAAGGGGTCCAACCAAACGGTCACGAATATAGTGTATGGGACAGTAAACCTTCTAGCACTTTCACCAAACCCACTCAAGTTCATGAATACAAGGTCAAAACCAAAACCAGAGTAATGGCCGCCAGGTTGTTTTCGACTCACAGTGCCTCTAGAGGGAAGAGCGGGGTAGGACTGCCCTGTGGGCTTCTGACGCTGCAACTCCTGATAAGAGCGGAAAGCCTCACCTTGCTTCTGTCAAGCGGCTGGTGGTTTCAAACTCTGACCCTACTGCAGCCCAACGACTGACCACGAGGCTTCCTCATGATTGAAACCAGTACATATTTGTTATTTTTTTAGTAAGGAATACGGTAGAAGTCACCAAAGGGCAGCTTACGGGCTAGGATGTGGGCTAAATCCAACCTATATAATTGGGTTTTATTTGACTTTGACAAAATTTTGTTGGTTGGAATACTTAAAAACTTGGAATGTCCACACTAAAAAAATAATGGGTTTTGAGTTCTATGAGGAAGGGGACAGTGGTGAGGAAAGGCGGCTGGGGGTGAGGGGGCAAATGAGGAGCAGATACCAAGGGCGTAAGTGGAGAGCAAATATTTTGAGAACGATGAGGGCAACAAATGTAGAAATGTGCTTGACACAATTGATGTATGTATGGATTGTGATAAGAGTTGTATGAGCCTCCAATAAAATGATTTTTTTTAAAGAAAAAGAAAATGCACAACCCTCTCACACAAGAAAAAGAAAGAAGAAAAGATGTGACAGTATTAGACCCCGAGTCCAGCCATGGGCGACATCTGTGGACATCATGTGCTCCTCAGCCCACTACAGTCCCCTCCCTCCACCACTGCCCTAGCCCGCTTCCTCCTGTGTTTCTCGGCTAACCTCTGAACACAATCAACTGTGTGACCATTGAGAACCAGAGCCCTGCATTGTAACACTCATATCTCTTTCTGATGTCATTTCAGGGCAGGGGGTGGGGGGATGTCCTTTTCAATTGAACTTCCTTACCATTACCATGATTCAAATTCTCTTTCTTTCAACTCGAGTCTGCATGTTCAAAACCAAGTCTACCTCAAGTCTCTTAGCTCGTGAGAGGCTGGTCCACAGTGTGGTGTAGTGACTTGATGTGTTCATTGTCAAAGACTTCTGAAATCACTACCTCACCACGGACATTCATAAAGAGCATGGCCACCACGCTCGTCTCTTTTTCTTTTCCCGTATCAAATTGTTTAATTTGTGTTTGAACAACTAATTCATATACAGTGTATAAATTACTCAGGAGGCGGTGGAATTTTAGTGGGCAAGTTAGTAGAAGAGTTACCAAAAGACATACAATGAAAAGTATGTCTCTCTTCCCCTGGTCCTCTAGCAACGCAGAGGCAACGCTTGCTCAGGGCTGCTTAGTATTGCTTCAGAGACAGTCTATGCATATGCATGACAGCTGAGAGGGAGAGAACGAGGGAGGGACAGAGATAGAGAAACAACAGCAAAAGATACACAGCATGCTTTTTGAGCTAAAAGTCTGTATTTTGGAAATTGTTCCCTATCGTTATGTGAAAGACATCGCATTCATTTGCCATTTCTCTTTTCCTTCTGAATTCTATTGACTTCGTTGTTCAAATTAGACAAAGAAAAACCAAAGCCAAACTTATGGCCAACAAGCCCACGGCACCTAAATCATACATGGATTCAACTCTTTCTACGTGTACCATTTGGTAACCCTAGTGACCTCTTTGAGTTGGACAACCATCCTGGCCCTCTTTCTTAGTTGTTCTTCCTTCATTAACATAAATTCTCCACTCCCTAAGGTTCCCAACTGTGGTGGTTATACGGTTTCCTGTCAACTTGATAAAAGAATGAAGGGGTGGAGTCTAGCCTGTCAATCAGGTCACAGCCTTTGTGGGTGTGGCCTTCTCATGAAGATTCTGGGAACCTTCCCTTTCTACCTGGCAGCAGACCACGCACTCTCTCTCTGCCGTGTCTTCCTGTGGACAAGCCACGTGGCGCTATGCAGAGACCTGAGTGGGCCATGCGGTGGAGACTTGTGGTGTCAGCCCTGTGATGCTTCCACTGCCATTGAATCCATAAGAGTTTTCATCCACCGGCCTGTGACTGACCTTCCTGCATTCAGCATCCCTGCATGTGCTGTGTGAGTCTGAAGATGAACTCATGGGCTCATACCGGACATAAGGGCTAATATTGAACTTATGGACTTTATCTGGACTGGATTGGGGTGTTTATTGATGCATAATTACCTCTTGATATAAAATTCTCTCTTGCACATACATGCGTGTCCCATGAATTTGTTTCTCCAGTCTACCCGGACTAACACACCAAGTCACCTTGCTGTTTTTCATGGAGATCTCATGTAGGGCGTCCCTAAAAGAGCAGAATGCTCAAGGAAGACTTTTGTTACCATGAAGCTAATCAGTTGCTCCTTTTCAAGAGGACTTCTGGAGACCTTTGGGTCTAAGGTTGAAAGATGACCTCAGGACAACTGGGTGGACCTCTATCCCGGTCAACTGTGAGAGGATTATAACCGGGTGCATGCCTCCCAAAGAACCATTCGACCATAGGTGAGAAAGCCTGACAAGCATGTAGGTATATTTCCTAAAGAAACAAATAAGGATGCTCTACCAAGATTTTCCTTTCAAAAGCAGTCATTAACGCTGTGTTTATGGTGGTGGAAAACAATCTAATTCACAAAAAGGGGATCGGTCAACCCAATTATGCTGAAATGTTACATGCCATTAAAAGTACTTCAGAAAAATATTTTTGGCAGGAAAAGAAAGTTGACTGAAGCCAACTTTTAAGTGAAAAAAGAGGAGCCCACAGAATATGCAATACAGTTATTCTTGAAAATCACATTGAACTAAGTGTGCGTGTGAGAAAAAGCTTGCAAGGCTCCGTACCAAGATATTAACAACGTTCATATGTGGATGGGAGATGATACATGTTTTTTTTTTCTTTTTGCCTAAATGAATATTCTATTTTTCCTTGTAATGAATATGCCTTGCTCTAATAAAGGGGAAAATGAATATTCCAAAGTCGGTGTGAACAATTCATAAGCTAGCATCTATCACCTGAAGAGCCAACTAAGGGCTTGCAAGAAATCCAGAGAATTGTCACAGACAACCACCACACACAACCACAAAAGGTACGGAAGGAACTTCTGGACCGAGCGCTTCTAACGAGTTCCAGACTGAACTTCAGACATGCCTTTATTCTTAACAGAGGAAACGTAATTTCTTCTCAAAGACTCTTCATACCCTAGCCCAATGGATGCTCCTAGCAGCACTATTGTCAACAGCCACAGGTGGAAACAACCCAAGTGCTGTCATCAATTGATGGCTGGGTAGAAATGTGGTAGATGCACATACGATGAAATATTCTCCAGAGAAAAGAGGTTTTCTGACGTGCTCTAGCAGAGGTAAATCTTGAAAACATTATGCCATGTGGCGCTCCCTTTTACAAATTGGAAATAAAAATACCATATGACCCATCAATCCCTCTACAGTAGAAAATAAGAGCGGTGATACAAGTAGATCTATGCACACCCAAGTTCATCACAGCACTCACAAGAGCAAAAAGGTGGGACTACCACTAATGAAAGCATACATGAACTAGGGTACATGCACACAGTGTAAGATTACGCAACTTGAAAGAATTAAAAGTGAATCTGCGACACACCACCATAACATGTATGAACCTAAAAGACTGTATGTTGGGTGAAATCAATAAACTGTGGCTGGGCAAATTTTGAGGTTCTGGCAAGATGGTGGACTTGGCAGACTGGCTACAGCAGTGGTTCCCAACCTTCTTAATGCCACGGCCCTTTCGCACAGTTCCTCATGTTGTGGTGGCCCCGAACCATAAAATTATTTTTATTGATACCTCATCACTGTCATTTTGCTACTGTTATAAATTAGGCAACCCATGTGAAAGGGTCGTTCAATCCCCCCCAAAGGGATTGCATGACCCACAGGTTGAGAACCGCTGAGCTGCACAGACATTCTGCAATAAAGACAGGAGAGCCCAAAGGAAGCAGGAGTGAGTGGTCATCTGAAACCCTAAGCTTCAGAAGAAAGGATAGCGTGGTGCATCATAAAAGACAGAGAACAGTGAATTGTCAGCTTGCCTGACGCAGCCTGAATGTTTTGAACTGCTGCAAGCAGTGTTCAATCAGGGCAGCAACCAGATCATCAGCTCTGCTCACCTGGGCCACACCAGCACCTATACCAGTGGCTGGTGATCAGGAAGGTGGGATCGCCAGCAGTAACACACACACACACACACACACACACACACACAAAACCACAACAAAGTGGTGGCAGTAAATTCAGACCTGTGGTTAATTGCACTGAATGGAAATGGCTTGAATGCACCATTCAAGGCACAGAGCGCAGCAGCATGAATAAGAAAACATGAGCCATCAATACTCTGTCTACAGGAGACACATCGTAGATGCAGAGACAAAAGCAGACTAAAACTCAAGGGATGAATAGCAATCCAAAAAGAGTGAGAGAGGCAATCTTTATTTCTGATAAAAGAGACTGAATGCAAATGCAAAAAGCAGCACATGGAACCATGGAAGGTATTACATAACAATGAAAGGGTTACTGGAACAAGAAGAGATAGGCAAAATAAATTCCTTTGCACTTAGTGAAAGAGCTTCCAAATACACACCTCTAACGTTAACAGAATGGAAGAGAAAAATCGACAACTACTAAAATAAATAGTTGGAGACTTTACGAATCCACTTTTGATGAAGGAAAGAATAACTAGAAAGAAACACAGCCAAGGCACAGACTGACTCAATGACACAAGAATCTTGCTTGACACCATAGACGTGCACACAACGCTCCGCTGAACACAAGCACCACACACACTCTTTTCCAGCGCACGTGAAACATTCCCCAGAACAGACTGTAGGCTCAGCCGCCAAGCAAGCCTCGATGGAATGAAATAATACAAAGCCTTTTCTCAAATTAGGACGCCATAAAATTATAATGATCAATAGGACCGTCACGTGCATGAAAACGGAATGACCCTCTGCTTTAAACTAAAGGGTGAGTGAAGAAAGTTTTCAAATGAACCGTTTTTAAAAATCCCTTGAATCAAGGAGAATGAAAGCGCCACACGCCCAAATCTGAAGGATGCCACCAAAGTAGTGCTCAGAGAGCAACGAGTGGCCGAGAATGCACACATCAACAAAAATGGAAGAACCAAAGTCAACATCTCCGATCATTAGGAAAAGAGCCACACAATATGTCTACAGCGACCAGAAGAAAGGAACGAAGAAAGAGGAGATAAAAAATAACGAGCCAACAGAATAAAGTGCATCAACATAGCATCAACGTGAGCTCTTGGTAAGAGGATCATGAACCAATATCCCTCATAAACACAGGCACTGTGTTAGGCCAGGTTGACTAGAGAAACAAATCCAGAGACACTCGTGTGTGTAAGAGAGAGCTTGATATCAAGAAGCTTTCTACATCAGGAAAATATCCCAGGCCAGTCCAACTCAAGTCCATAAATCTGACACTAGTCCATAAATCCCCCTTCAGACTCATGCAGCCACATGCAATGATGCAGAATGCAGGAAGATCGCAGGCCGGTGGGTGCAAAGTCCCGTGGATCCACTGGTGAATGCATCTCCAGGACTCTGGTAGGTCTCTGCATGGCTCACCAGCAGGAGGGTGAAGGCAGAGAGAGAGGAGGGAGGTTCCCAGGACCCTCCTTATGAGAAGGCCACGCCCACAAGGAGGCACCATCAGTCTGTGACCTGATTGACAAGATTAGGCTATGACCTGATTGACAGGCTAGACCCAAACCCTACACTTTTTTTTTAAATCACTTTATTGGGGGCTCGTACAGCTCTTATCACAACCCATACATCCATCCAGTGTGTCAAGCACATTTGTACTTATGTTGCCATCATCATTTTCAAAACATTTTCTTTCTATTTGAGTCCTTGCTATCAGCTCATTTCCCCCCTCCCCAACCTCCTTCCCTCATGAACCCTTGATAATTTATGAAATTATTTTTTCATGTCTTACACCGACTGTTGTCCCCCTTGACCCACTTTTCTATTGTCTGTCCCCCTGGGAGGGGGTTATATGTAGACCATTGTGATCAGTTCCCTTTTTCTCCTCCCACCTTCCCCTTACCCTCCTGGTATTGCTACTCTCATTATTAGTCTTGAGGGGTTTATCTGTCCTGGATTCCCTGTGTTTCGAGCTCTTATCTCTACAGTGTACACGCTGTGGTCTAGCCGGATTTGTAAGGTAAAATTGGGGTCATGGGGGGAGGAAGCATTAAAGAACTACAGGAAGGTTGTATGTTTCATCGGTGCTATACTGCACCCTAACTGGCTCGTCTCTTCCTTGTGACCCTTTGTGAAAGGATGTCCAACTGTCTACAGATGCCAACCCTACACTTTCATATCTTCAACTTGACACAAAATTATGTAACTAAAAAAAACCCTTAAAAATAAAAAAGTATGTAACTACCACAGACACAAAATTATCCACAAAAGTCTAGCCAGTAGCATCCAACAAGATATCAATTATATATATTTGAATTCCCCAGTAGGATTCACACCAGATATACAGATACTAGAAAATCAACATGATGCACCATATTAAAAAAACAAGGAAAAAGAGTCACATGATTATATCAATCAATGCAGAAAAGGTATTTGACAAAACCTAACATCCATTCCTGATGGAAAAAATGCTCAGCAGGGAACATAAGGAAAATTCCTCAATACAATTCAAGGCATATATACAAAACTGAAAACAAAACAATACAAAAAAAATCTTGTGGTTTTTCAACATACAGACGACACAACCTTGCTGGGTGAAAGTGAAGAGGACGTGAAGCACTAGCCGATGAAGATTAAGGAGTGCAGCCTTCAGCACGGGTTCTAACTCAATGTCAAGAAAACCAAAATCCTCACAAGTAGACGGGCAGGTAACATCATCATAGATGAAGAAAAGATCGAAGCCTTCAAGGACTTCAAACTTGCTTGGATTCACCAGTAATACTCATGGAGCAGCAGTCAAGAGGTCAAAGGAAGTACTGCCCTGCGTAAGGGCTGAAAAGCAACTAAGTCACTTTGAGGACCGTGGTAGTCACCTAATCTGGTGTCAATTTGAGGATTAAGAATGTAGGGGTAGAGTCTAGCCTACCAATGAGACATCTATGTGGGCATGGCCTTCTCCTGAGAATTCTGGGAATCTGGTAATTTCCTCCTTGGACTTTGGGGACTCTCTGCTACTCCCTGAGAGACATTCCACAAGACAAGCCACATGGACACAACCAGAACTCGGAAGCCAGAGAAGCCACAGAGAAACCCCTGCCAGCGCTGAGATGCTTACAACTCCACTGGACCCGAAGACTTTCTACCCACTGGCTCGTGATCGTCCTGCATTTGGCATCATTGCATGTGTTTCCTGAGTCTGAAGAGGACTTTATAGATTGGCATTGGACATAACGGCTAATATCAGACTTATGGCCTTGGACTGGACTGGACTGGGATGTTTTCTCAATGTTCAATTCCTCTTGTCTATAAATCTCTTTATTATACGCATATGTGTGTCCATGGATTTGTTTCTCTAGTCTACCCAGACTAACACAAGGACTAAGGTGCGCCTGACCCAAGCCATGGTATTTTCAGTTGCCTCGGGTGCATGTGAAAGTTGGACATTGAATAAGAAGGATGGAAGAAGAATTAATGCAGATGAATGATGGTGCCAGAGAAAAATATTGACAGTCCCCTGGTCTGCCCAAAAAACAAACACATCTGTCTTGGAAAAAATACAACCTTAGAGGCAAGGATGGTGAGACTTACTTTGGACACATTATCAAGAGAGACCAGTCCCGGGAAAAGAATATCATGCTTGGTCACAGAGAAGGGCAGCAATGAGGAGGAAGACCCTAGAGAAGATGGATTGACAGAGCGGCTGCAGCAAGGGGCTCAAGTAAAACAACCACTGTGGGGATGGCCCAGGACCGGACAGTTCTTCATTCTGCTGTACCTGGGATCACCGTAGGTGAGAACTGACTCCACGGCACCTAACAACAAAATAACAGCGTACGAAACTCGTGGTGAATAGAGACTGAAAGCAGTCTCCTGGTGAACGGGAACCAGGTAAGCATGTCTTCTATCACCGCTCTTATTCAATACTGAATTGCAAGTTTTAGCCAGAGCATGCAGTTAAGGAAGGGAAATTAAAGACATCCACATAGGCCTGGATGCAGACTGAGAGCAACCTGTGGGGCAGGGTAGACCTGCACCTGTGGATTTCTAAGACCGTAACTCTTCACGAGAGTAGAAAGCTCCTCCTTCGCCCTCAGAGCTGCTGGTGGTTTCAGACTTTGTTAGGGGCCCAACTCATAACCATGACGACATCACCAGGGCTCCTTCCCAAATAGGCCAGGTGTTAGTCTGGGTACTTTAGAGAAACAAATCCACAGAAACTCGTATGTATAAGAGAGGGTTTTATACAACTTTCCTCTAGTTCCTAAATGTTTCCTCCCCGCTCCCACTATCATGATACGAATTCTACCTTGCAAGTCTGGCTAGGCCAGAGGAGGTACACTGGTACAGATAGGAACTGGAAACACAGGGAATCCAGGACGGATGATCCCTACAGGACCAGTGGTGTGAGTGGCGATACTGGGAGGGTAGAGGGAAAGAGAGTTGGAAAGAGGGAACCGATTACAAGGAACTATATGTGACCTCTTCCCTGGGGGACAGACAACAGAAAGTGGGTGCAGGGAGACGTCGGACAGGGCAAGATATGACAAAATAATAATTTATAAATTATCAAGGGCGCATGAGGGAGGGGGAGCAGGGAGGGAGGGGAAAAATGAGGACCTAATACTGGGGGCTTAAGTGAGAGGAAATGTTTTGAGAATGATGAGGGCAATGAATGTACAAATGCACTTTACACAATTGATGTATGTATGGATTGTGATAAGAGTTGTATGAGCCCCTAATAAAATGATTAGAAAAAAAAAGGGGGGGGGGTTTAAGTGCACATCAAGAAAACATCCCAACCCAGGGCTGCCCAAGCCCACAAGTCCAACATTAACCCATATGTCCAACACCAATCCACAAAGTCCTCCTCCATCTCACAAAACACATGCAATGACGCCAACTGCAGGAGGAAAGCCGAGTCAATGAACGTGTAAGCATCTCAGCGCTAGCAGGGGTCTCCACACGACTGCTCCAGCACCCAGGGCTGCATCGGGGTAGGTCCATGTAGCTTCTCCTTGGGGATATCTTGCAGGAAGTGAGCCTTGCCAGCTGCAGCAGGGAACTGGCTAAGGCAGCTGCACCCTGTTTGGACCATCACAAAGCAAGAGACCCGAGAACTCGAAAGGCGAGGCTCACCAAGCCATTTATCCTTCCGCCCTTCAATGAACCCCTCATGTGTTTATCGGCCAGGTTGGCACAATAAACTAACTACCTCAGCCTAGAAGACTTTATTAAACCAGGGGTCTTCAAACTATGGCCCGCAGGCCACATGCAGCCCGCCAAGGACATTTATCCGGCCCGCCAGGTGTTTTTGCCACTGCTGCTTGCCCAGCTAGCAGCTGACTCATCCAGTGTGCATAGGAATTTGTTCATAGTTTTTTTTTTAAACTATAGTTCGGCCCTCCAACAGTCTGAGGGACAGTAAACTGGCCCCCTGTTAAAAAAGTTTGAGGACCCCTGCTTTAATCTGAAGCTATACCTAAAATAACCCAAAGACTCTGGCAAGAAAACTACGGAACTAACTGAAAAACTCTGTAAAGTGGGGGTCCAAGATCATCAAACAAAAGTCAGTAAGGTTCATTCACACCCACCAAGAAAACTCTGAAATCAGGAAAACAATACTGCGGCGGTGAGATTTGACATCAACTTGCACTTGTATCCAGGTGGGGTCCAACCTATCCCTCAGGTCACAGCCTAATAATGCCCCCTGGGAAGGGAGACCTTTTCATAAGCAAGAGACTAGAGACCCTTCCTCTCTCTCTCTCTCTCTCTCTCTCTCTGCTCCTTCACTTTCCAGCTTGCCGGGACTCTGTGTCTGCCTCCAGGGGGCCAGGTGGGCCGATTGGCCCTCAGTGCTGGTGGCGTCCTGCCCTGTTTCCACTGACCTTGGATCCACATGACTTCACAACCTCTGGCCTATCATCTCTTTGCTTCCGGCTTCAATTGGTGGCATCATCTGCCTGTAGTGATGTGAGCCTAAGAGGATACCGGCTGGCATCAGATCTATGGACTGGAGTTAGACTGGGCTGAAATGCCTTCTTGATAGGAAATTACTCCTTGATATGAAGTTCTTCCTTGGACATATGTGAGTATCACTGATTCTGTTGCTCTAGACAACCCAGCATCATACAAATACCATTAGTGTTAGTCTGGGTGGACTAGAGAAACAAATCCAGGGAGACTCATATGTGTGTGAGAAAGAGCTTTATATAAAGACTAATTGTATATTAAGAAAACATCCAAGCCCAGTCCAGATCAAGTCCATAAGTCTGATATTAGCACATATGTCTGATACCAGTCTATAATTTCCTCTTCAAACTCACGCAGCCCAAGCAATGATGCCGAATGCAAGAAGATCACAGGCCAGTGGGTGGGACGTCTGTGGATGCAGTGGCAGTGGAAGCATCTCAGCACTGGTGTGGGTCTCCATGTGGCTCCTCCAGCTCCTGGGCTCTGGTTCCATCAGCATAGCTCCATGTGTTTTGTCAGCAGGAAGACCAAGCAGACAGTGTGTGTCTGGCCTCCAGAGCTATTTATCTCAGTAGCATCTCCAAATGAGGTCATCAAGCTGCAACCTGATTGACAGGCTAAACTCTACCCCTTAACAGTCTCAAGTTGACACCAGATTATGTAACTACTACACCATTTATAACAGTCACTCAAAAGATGAACTACTTAAGAATATATCTAGCCAGAGATAGAGGAGATACACAAAAAACTACAAAACAATATTGCAAGAAACCCCAAGAAGCCTACATAAATTGAAGTTTATATTGTGTTCATGGCTAAGAAGACTTAACATGGTGAAAATGTCAATATTACCCAAAGCAATCTACAAATATAATGTAGCTAATCCTTTAAAGACATGGAAAAACTAATCACTAACTTTATATGGAAAGGAAAGAGATCCTAAATAAACAATGCACTGCTAAAGAGCAAAGGAGTCCTCACCCTTCTGAATCTCAAAATCTATTACAGAGCCATGGTCGTCCAAACAGCCTGGTACTGGTACACAGACAGACCATGAAAAAGAATTGAGAACCCAGAAGTAAATCCATCCACATGTGGACTTTGATCTTTGACAAAGGGCTAAAATACATTAAATGAGGGAAAGAAAAGCTCTTTAACAAAGGGTGCTCACAATACAGGACCCATAATTCACACCATATACAAAAAAATGAACACACTTTGGAGCAAAATCTAAATGTAAAACCTATAACTATAAAGATCATCAGTGAAAAAATAGGGGCAATCTTAGGGGATGTAAATTATAGCATAAATATACTATTAAACATAATTGAAAACACACAACCAGCAGAAGACAAAGTAAATGACTGGGAACTCCTAAAAATTAGGCATTTGTGCATAAATTCACCAAAAAAAAAAAAAAAGCAAAAAGAGAAGGCACAAATTGAGGGGGAGGGATGAGGCTCTGACCATGACATATCAGACAAGGGACCCATCTCTAACACTGATGAAAAACTTCAACAGTTGAACAACAAACATAAATAATCTCACAGTCCACAGTCTTGGGGGACACTGCGGCTAGCTGGCAAAACATGGGCCAAAGAAATGTTCTATGTCCTACTTTTGTGAGTAACACCTGGGATCTTCAAAGCATGTGAGTGACCATCTTAAGACAGTCTCTCCCCATCCAGAGCAAAGGAGAACACAGAACATCAAAGGGACATGGGAACAATGAGTGCAACGAAGTAATGGATCATGAGAACCCCAGCCTCCAGGACCTGGAGTCCTAAAGAAATAGGTGCGTCTGCCTACCTGCTAACCACTCTGAAAAGGATCATAATATGAGGTCTCAATAGAAGTCGGGGGGCAGGGGGGCATGGAGGAGAGAAATATGTAATAAAACTACAAAACAAACAAACAAAAAGAGCAGGCACATTGGTCTGGCAGAGACTCGCGGACCCCCCCACCCCAAGATTATAACTCTTAGAGATCCTTCAAGCCTGGAACGGATCTCACACTGTGGCTTAACTCTCAGCCAAACCATAGACAAGTCTATAAGGTACAATAACTGTAAGGAGGTGTACACACTTTAGAAGAATCAACCATGCAAGATCAGATGGGCTGCATTTGCCCGGGAATAAAATTCAGAAGGCAAGAAAGAAGAATGAGTGGAAATGGCAAACACCAGGAGGAAGTGGGAACAGTGTTGTTGTTACGCCGTGGGGCTCACAATCAATGTTGCAAACCAAAACGTGTATGTATGGCTGAACGGAAAACCAATGTGCTCTGTAAACCTTCACCAAAATCGAAACAAAAAGGTAAACAAATACATTTAAGAGCAGCCACAAAAAGAAACATGATCATGCCCAATAAAAGAGGACAGACACAAAAGACCACATATCGTATGATCTCATTTCTATGAAAGGCCCAGAGTACATAAAAGCATACAGACAGAAAGCAGATTAGTAGTTGCCAGGTGATAGAGCAGGGGTTCTCCACCTTCCTCATGCCGCGACCCTTTCATACAGCTCCTCATGGGGTGGTGACCCCAACCATAAAATTACTTTCATTGCTTCTTCATCACTGTCATTTTGCTACTGTGATGAATCATCGTGTAAATATCTGATAGGCAGGATGTATTTTCATTGTTACAAATTGAGCATCATGAAAGCATAGTGATTCATCACAAAAACAATATGTAATTCTATGTTGTGAAATATTTATTTCTCATGACAAATCAATAGCATTTTGTCTTGAAGTATGGTGTAGCATGGGTAACAGTCTTCACGCCGGGTACTCGTAGGTGGGCGTATCTGCAGGTGGGCGGACCCGCCTGGAGACGGATAGAGGAGTGGTGTCTCGGTTCCTAAGACCATGGGAAATGTGTTTTCCGATGGTCTTAGGTGACCCTGTGAAAGGGTCGTTCGACCCCCAAAGGGGTCGTGACCCACAGGTGGAGAACCACTGCAGTAGAGGGAACTAGAACTGACTGCTAGCAGAGAGGGGTTTGTTTGCAGTGATGGAAATAATATCAAATCAAGCAGTGACAATGGTTGCACAGCGTTGTGAACTGAGCACGTAAACACACTACACTGCACTGCCATGTACACTTCAAAAGTCATTAATGTGGTGAATTTTATCTAATTAAAGAAGAAACCCAAAAGAAAAAGTGCCGGTGTTGATGTCATAGAAAGGAAAATTACCAGGAATACACAGAAAGTTTAATTCGCCAAGAAGACATAACAGTCCTGAATGTGCACCCACCTAACAAAATAGCGCAAATGAATGAAGCAAAAGCAAATGTAACTGAAAGCAGAAATGGACAAATCCACGGTTATAACAGATGTCAACACTCTCCCCGTAGTGAGTGACAGACCAGCGAGAGAAAACACCAGCCAGGGTACCTGGAGCTAATTGACTCACAGAACACCCCCCTCGTGAAAAACAGAATACAGATAGTCTTTCTGAGCACACACGGAACATTCATCGAGAGGCACCATATTCTAGGTCACAAAACAAACCTTAACCAACGTTTAAATAACTGGCATCATACATACAAAGTACATTTCTATCACAACTGAATTTTACTGAAAATCAATAAGCAGAAGACCGTAGAAAGTATCAAAATGGAAATGAAGCATGTGTGAATAAATTATGCGGCAAAGAGAAAAATCTCAAAATAAATGATACAGGATTATAGACTGGAAAAAAAGAGAATGCATTATAGAAACGTGTGTGGGATGCAGGTAATGTGGTCACTGGAAGTAAATGCCTGACAACAAATCTGTCTGGAGAGGAAAGAGGTCGCAGACCGACAGTCCGGGGAGTCACCTTGAGAAGCAGGAGAGAAATGAGCACAAGAAACTCCGTGCAAACGGAAGAAAGGAATGAGCACAAGGGGACACAAAAGATTGGAATTGGGGCAGAAAAAAAAACTATAACAATCAATGGACCCAAAATTGGAATTCTTTGAAAATTGATAAATAAACCTCTAGCCAGACTAATAAAAGAGAGAGAGAGAGAGAGAGAGAGAGAGAAAATATACAAACACCAATTGCTAATGCCAGAAATGCAAGGGGATAGATATCGCTACGCACTCCAAGGCTAACAAAAGATTCCTATAAGCACATAAATTCCTTGACATAAAATTTATCACAGACTCAAAAAGTTCACTCATGAAAAAACACATGATGACAAGTGCTGAAACGATTAAGAAATTGAATTTGTACTTTAAAACTTTTTGAAAAAAAATTCTCTGGGTCCAGAGAGTTTTGCTGGTAAATCCTACCAACACTTGAAGAAGAAATAACACTAACTCTATAT
This sequence comes from Echinops telfairi, assembly GCF_000313985.2. Taxonomy (NCBI): domain Eukaryota; kingdom Metazoa; phylum Chordata; class Mammalia; order Afrosoricida; family Tenrecidae; genus Echinops; species Echinops telfairi. The sequence continues at coordinate 7,749,442 of NW_022111312.1, forward strand.
AATCTAGAATATATCTCTAGAGTAAAATAGGGGGTATGCTAAGTCATTTATGAAGCCAGTATTGCCCCGATACTGAAATCAAAACAAAGAAAGTCCATAAAAAGAAAACTAAAACCTAATAAATCTCATGCACAAAGGAACAAAAATACTCAACAAAATACTAACAAGTTCAATACAGCAACATATTAAGATAATAATAATAATAATAATATATACCACAACCAGTAGGGCTTATCCCAGGAATTCAAGGCCAAATCACAATTTTAAAATCAAACTGTATAATCCATGATATTAACTGACCTAAAAACAATCCTAAGACCAAACCAAGTTATGTAGAAAAGACAAAACATTTGACAAAAATCAATATCCATTTATTAGAAAAACGTTCTACAAACAAGGTCTAGAAAGGAGTCTCCTTAAACGAATAAAGAGCATCTCTCCCTAAAAACGCAAAGCTAAGATCATTTTTATTTAAGGAAAAAAAGGGGGTGGGGGGAGAGCACTCCTTTCCCTCCCTGTTAAGGAACAAAGCAAAGATATCTACGCCTCTATTCTTAGTCAACACTGTAATGGGCATCCTACCCGGTTCAATGAGGGAATTCCTTTTTCTTTTTTTTTAACTAGAAAGGAAGAAATAAAATTGGCCCTGTTCAAAGACAACATGATTGTCTATGTGGAAAATCCGTCTACGTTAAAAGTTCCTAAAACTTGTCAGTATTTTCCTCAAGGTCACCAGGATACAAATTCATGGTAAAATTAAATCATATTTCTCTATATTAACTACTAATCATCAACATTAAAACGCATCTAAATTAGTAGCATTTAAAAGAGAGCCAAAGAATCATATACCTGAGTAGAAATCTCACAAAATAGATGTAAGATCTGTATGCTGAAAACTACAAATGCTGACTCGCCAAAGGAGACTTAAATGCGGAGAAGACAGCGTCTGCTTCATGCTGGGAAGACTAGACATAGGTAATAAGCCAAGCCTCTCACCAAACTGATCTCTAGATTTAATACACATCCAATCAAAATCCCAGCTAATTTTTCTGTCCATATAGGCAAAATTAATCTAAAATTTGAAAACAGTATCATCTACAATAGCCACCCAAAAGATATTACTTAGGAATAAATCTAATCGATGATACCAAAAAAACAGTACTATAAGAAACTAAAAGAAAAGAAGAAAATAAATAAAATAAAAAGAAACTAAAAGACACTTGGTAAAACTGCTAGAAGATACCATGTTCATAGACAGTAGGGCCTGATTTGTAAAACTACCAATGCTACCCAAAGCGACCTACAAATATAATGTAGAACCAATCCAAAGGCCAACATCATTCTTTAGAGAAAGGGAAAAACACATCATCAACCTTCGACACAAAGGAAAGAGACCCAGGATAACCCAAGCTCTACTAAAGAACAACAAAGTAAAAGCCGCTCCCCACCCCACCCCAACCTCCCAATCTCACAACCTACAAGCCATTGGAATCAAAGCAGCCTGGTATAACCACAGGTACACAGGCAAATGAACAGAATTGAGAACCCAGAAATAAATATATCCGCAGCTCATCTTTGACAAAGGACCAAAACACATTAAAGGGGAACTAGAGAGTCTCTTTAGCAAATGGTACCAGCAAAATTGGATATGCATTTGTAGAAGAATGAAACGTGGCCCATATGTTTAAAATGAATTCAAAGTTCTAAATGTATAACCTAGGATAATAAAGATTATCCATGAAAGACAGGGACAAGCTTAGGGAGGGGCCTGAACACATCGCATAAACACAGTATCAAGCATCATGAAAAACAGACAACAAAAACAAACTAGATGATTGGGGCTTCCTGAAAAAATAGATACTAACATGCATCAAAAGACTTCACCAAAGAGGTGAAAATAGAACCCACAGTTAGGGGAAATTTTTTAGTAAGGACATATCATACTGATGGCTAAAATTTACAGAAAACTTCAACACCTCAATGATAAAAAGACAAATAATTCAACTTGAAAACAAGCAGAGGGCGTGCAGGAGCAGACACTTTGCCAGAGAGGGCACTCAGAAGTCCAACAGACACATGAAGGAGGACTTGAGATCACGGGCCATTCGAGAGATGCGTGTCGATCGAAACGACAAAAAATACCATCTCTCAGGAACTGGAGACACAGGTAATCCAGGGCGGATGATCCCTTCTGGACCAGTGGTGTGAGTGGCGATACTGGGAGGGTAGAGGGAGAGTGGGTTGGAAAGGGGGAACCGATTACAAGGATCTACATGTGACCTCCTCCCTGGGGGACGGACAACAGAAAAGTCGGTGAAGGGAGACATCGGACAGGGCAAGATATGACAAAATATAAATTATCAAGGGCTCATGAGGGAGGGGAGAGTGGGGAGGCAGGGGGAAAATGAGGACCTGATGCCAGGGGCTTAAGTGGAGAGGAAATGTTTTGAGAGTGATGAGGGCAATGAATGTACAAATGTGCTTTACACAATTGATGTATGTATGGATTGTGATAAGAGTTGTATGAGGCCCTAATAAAACAATTTTTAAAAAAATACCATCTCCCCCAGTGGTGGGACTCAGCCAAGTTTGCACTGGTTCGGTAGAACCAATCCTTAAGTTTCTTGTTGAGTTTGGCAAACGAGTTGTTCAAATGCCACTTGTAATCAGGGTTCTCTGTAAGGTGGCCACACAACGCAGAAATCACAAATTTACATTCCTTCCTCTTTTTTATTTTGTTTTCTGACACCCCCCCCCCCGGTCCCCCCAAAGGTTTACTGGCATATAATACACATATTATACAATTCAATGGTTCAATCCCACCAAGAAGCAAGAAGACTTGGACAATCATGAATACATTCAGCTTTAAAACAGTTTCTTCATTCATGTCCCCATCATTATTAGCTCATTTCCCCCAACCTCCCCTGCCATACCCCCAAGGAACCATTAATCCAGTTCCTGTCTCTAAAGATTTACCTACCCTGGATTTCATACACAGGAAAACATTTTTGAAAACAAACAAACAAACAAAAAAAGACAATAACAAAGTAAAATAGATAAAAACCTCAGTCAAAAAGAACCTATTGAAAACCAGAACAATTTAAATGGTTCATAAGGGAGATAAAGTGAGAGGGTGCTGAGTTTCAAACTAACTGCATCTGCAACAATCCACTCTCGAAGGCATTCTGCACGACAGCCAGACGATTCCATCCTTACTCTTCAACTTTCATCGGTACAACTGAGCATGCTAAGGGCCCATAGGAATAGTCATGCCATCCATAGGCATAAAAAAAAAGAACTGTGCTTGCAACACTTACTTAATCGTTTTATAGAACTTGTTATGTTTTGATGAAAGACTACATCCTCACTCTCTGTGTTTGTTAGTTCAGTAAACAAACCTAGAACATAAAGAGGGAAACGGCCAAATAACCAGAAGGCTCCAGGAGGCCATTTGCTGTACCCCTCAAATTCACACGAGATACGGAGTGAGTTATGCACTTCCTGAAAGTGTTCACAGAGCTAAAACGACTGTCTGAGCAATCGCTCTAAGGGCAGCAGATGTGGAAAGGGGTTTTTCAAAGATGAACATAATATGTTCGGAGAAGAGAAGCCACCTGGTTATAATCTACCAGACATAGTGCCTATATTCTAATTGGCCTACCTCTAAAGGAAGGGACCCTACTCCTACAGTGAGAAGATGGCGAAGGATAAATCACACAGCAGAGGATGCTCAGGTCAAAGTGGAGAATATCGCAAGTGAGGATGCCAATCAAGAAGCAATCTGGAAGTATCTTAAATAACATTTATTGTGTTTTTGTCCAGTATTATTAAATACTTTTCATTAATATGTAAAAGCTCTTACAACATAATCTCATTTTATAGATTTCTTCTTTGGTTCCTATTTAAGTATTAACTGTCTGGAAAAATAAACTACCTTTTGGTACATCTTTTGACATACTGAAAATGGTCATTAAGACAGCAACCTGTTATTTGAATCCCAATACCACTGATCACACCCCAGTATTAAGACCAAAGTGCAAAAATAAAAACAACAAATGCTGGTGAGGGTAAGGAGAGATCCAAATCCTGTGGTTGGTAGGTTTATGGTGCCAAGCTGGCCAATACACACATGTGGGATTAATAAGGTCACAGTTTAATTGAAGGGCAAAGAGATAAGTAGCTCTGTGAGCATCACCTTTTTGTCTCTTCCTCGCTAATGATCGATAGGACCAGTGTGCAGCTGCCTTGGCTAGTTCTATGCTTCAACTTGTGAGCTACACTACCTGTGGGACACCCAACCTGTGGCTCATGTTGCTATAGTTTGAGGATCCTTCAAGACCCGCTTCGCCACACTGCTGGTGTATACATCGCTTCAGCAAGGGACTGTCGGACCCTGTCATCTGGCTGTTGGTGACCTGCCCTGCTGTTTGCTGCCTGTGGCTGGACTATTGCTCTACAGAAGACTCAGCTGTCTGCTTCCTGGACTTGCACCCAGCAGCTCTTGTGTGTTGAAGGGCTGCCAGTGTATTAACTGTCTCACGGAAGTGAGTTGAACTAAGCCCTCTGTACTGCTCTGTGGACTAATTAGCTGTTTATTTCTTCATGTTGTATCTATCTGTCTATATATATATCCATATATATATATATATATATATAATCAAAAGTGTCCTTGTTTGTTTTTTCTAGAGAACCTGGTCTAACACAAACCCTCATACACTGCTGATAGGGCAGAATAATGATACTATCATGGTGAAAAACAAACAGGGCACTTCTTTTAAAAGTTGGAAGTAGAAATACCCTATGCCCCAGCAATCCCTCTATTTTGTATATATCATAGAGAAACAAGAACTGTAACACAAAAAGATATATACACGCCCTTGTCCACTGCAGCTTTATTCACAATAACAAAAAGATGAAAACAGCCTAAATGCTCATCAATGAATAAATAAATGGATAAATAAACGACAGTGCCTACATACACGGGAATACTATGCAACAGTAAAGAACAATGGCTAATCTGCAAAACACCTCACAACCCCGGTGAACCTGGAGGACATGACGCTCAGTTAAATTAGTCAAGCGGAAAAGGAGAAATATTACATAAGGCTCCTATTCTACAAAGTCCACAGACGGCTTTCACACTGAAAGAAACATGATTTGATGGTTATCCCAGGTGAAAGGGGAAGGGAGGGAAAATGAGTAATCAGAGGGCTGTTGTTGTCAGACACAGTCAGGTCTGACCCTTAGTGACCCAATGCCCAGGAGAAGGAGACTCTGCTATCCTCACAGTTGTCCCTACACCTGAACCCACTGTGGCAGCCACTGCGTTGATCCATGTGACCGAGGGCCTTCCTCTGTTCGCCGTCCGTCCACTTTACCCAGCGACTAAAGGGTAGATACATGTTCATTTTTGTTAACGGGTGAGGAAATAAGCAGTAGAGGGAGGTGAGCAAAACACGATGGTGGACACTGGGAGAACAGCCAAAACTCGATAGCCCTTTTACACCCTTCGTGTCTGGAAACGAACTCATCCCAAGGTTCAATTTTCAAGCAAATAATAGATAAGTCTAGAAGAGGCACAATAACCTAAGGGAGGTATGCAAACCATTTGTGATTAGAAGAACAGCATTTACCCAAGGGCAGAGCTCAGAAAGGCTAGGAAAGGAGGAGGGATGGAAGTGAGAAATATAGGACTTGGAATAAATAGCATACATTTGTGGGGCTTGCAATCAATGACACGAAACAACATATGTATGAGTTGTTGGATGGAAAACTGATCTGCTTTGTAAATCTTCCCCCAATTCACAATGAAAAGTTCTTTAAATTATTCTGAAACTTATACAGAAATAAACAGCCAAGGCAATATTGAAAAAGAATGAAGTTGGGGGGGAAAAAGAATAAAGTTGAAGGACCCACATTCTCCAATGTTAAGAAATACGATGAAGTCCCAATAATCAAGACAATATGGTATTGGTGAAAGGGTAGGCAACACTTAGTAGAACAAAGAGTCCAGGAATAGATAGACACAAATGTGGCCAACTGATTTTTCACAAAGGTAGAAAGGCAATTTAGTGAAGAAGAGATGCTCGTTTAAAGAATGGTTTTGGAACGGCTGGACCTCATATGTAAAAAACAAAAACCCACCAAGAGAGGAACTCTCAGTCTCAGCCTGACAGAAAACACAGAAACCCACACAGAATGGATCATAGCGTAATGTGCAACTTTTTAAACTATAAAAATTTTATGTGAAACCTTTAAAATTTGGCCAGGGGTTTCAGACATACCACCATAATACTTAAAAGAAAAAGGAGAGAAATCGGGCTTCATGACATCTTTTACAATTTACTCTTCAAAAGGCCCTGTTCAGAGAACACACTCAAAGCCACTGGAATGGGTGAACGTGTCTGCAAGACACCTAGCCAACAAAGAATCTAAAAAAACCTCTTTTGTTATTTGTACATGAAAAGAGCTCTCGAAATTCAAAAATAGGAAAACAATCCCATTTGTTTTTTTTATAAAAGGTGAAAGACTTGAACAGAAATTTCACCAGAAGTTATAATATATAGGTGGAAAACAAATTCCACTGAGACTCAAAGTGATTCCCCACCCCCCAGCAGGCCCCAAGGAGTTTCTAAGGTTGGAACCCTTACAGAACCAAACAGCCCCATCTTTCTCCCACAGAGCAGCTCATGGGATTCAAACCACCAACCTTTTGGCTAGCAGTAAAGTGTTTAACCAACGGGCCACTAAGGCTCCTTGAATGAAGTATAAGAGGAAGACTGAAGAAGAGGAGAGGAGGAGGAACAACAGTAAAGTGGGAGGAGACAGACCTCCTTCCTCCTTCTCGCCCTGGCCTCTCCCTCCCTCAGTCCTCCCTCCATATCGGCATGCCTCCTTCCATTAATTTCTCCCCTCCTCCTTTTTGGCTCTTTTCCTTCATCCAGCACACATTTGGTGAGGGCGCACGCTGGGTCTTGCACATTCACATAACATTCTCAAAAGGCAAAACCATAACAATGGAGACCAGATTGTCACGGGCTGTCAGGGGTTAGTGGTAAAGGCTCTACTGCAAAGGGGAGGCACGTGCTGGGGTGCGTTTTCACTGTTCTGCATCCTGATATTAGGGCAGTGGTTACATCCACCTACGCGTAGGGTAAAGTTTGGAAAACTACACACCCACATAAGGGGGAGCCCAAAGCAACAAGATGGTGTGCTGTATGGTTCCGTTTCTATGCGGCTCTCAAAAAACACCACCAGTCTCTGGTAGAAAACAAATCAGAAGGCTGGTTGACACAGGAGGCCCTGGAGGTGAGGACTCACTGCGGAAACTGTTGCTGGTGCTGGAAAGGTACTTTGTCTCGGGAAAGGCTTAGGTTGGGGAGTTGCGTGTGTCAAAAGCACAGGAATAACTATGCGTTTCGTTTAGGTACACTTTACATTAAAAAAAATACACAATACTACACTCTAATGATACATCTTTGGGGGAAGCATATTGATATTTGCAATTGATTTCAAATGCACACACACACACAAATAAGCTGGATTGATGGGTGAAGTGAGGGATGGAGGGGCAGATGCAGGGCCTGAGCATTGCAAAAGGTTAATGGTAGAATCCAGGTGGTGGGTGCTCACTAGAAAATGTCTTCAAGGATTCCATATGTTTGGAAAACGTACATAAATCATACGCTTTGGGGGAGGAAATATAACTATTTAACAGTTGCTTTTATTAACCTGGTGCAAGCAATGTAGTGAATGTGAGGGTATTTTGGGGGGCCCCTCCATGCAGATATTCCCTGGGGAGACACAGAGCTTTCCTTGTGCTATGCTGGGCAACTGAGGCTTTGAGCACATCGCTTTTGGGGTTTATCAAAAAGTCAGGTGAGGCTACAAATGCAAAGGGTGCCGTGCCAATCGGCTCTGCCTCCTCACTCATAAAACAAAGGCCCTGGGCTGGTTCTTCTTAAACCTGTTTGCCTCTGTGTTCAAGTCCAGGCCAACCAACCCACCCAAGCATCACGCGGAGCTTTCATTTGTAAACGCAGAGCAATATTTACAACTGGCACGGTACTCTGGGCAGGTGAAGCAGGCAAGCCAAGGGAAGGTCACTGCTGCCAACAATCTCAGATCTTCCCACTGGGACCAGAATGAAAGGGGCACAGGACTCAGCAGGGGGCTGGTGGTGGCAAAGTGTGGGCTGGAGACTTCTCAGGGGTCTTGTAGGCCCAGTCATCTCTGCTCTCTACCTGCTAGGTTCTAGATCTAGACGGAATCTCTTCTTCAACTCTGTCCTCAATCCAAGGGCCAACCTTATTCCCTCTCCTGTAGAAAAGAGAGCTGCCGGATGGAAGCAGACCGGACACAACAGGAAGAGGACATCTCTAACCAATAGAGTGTCTTCAAAACAAACGGGCTGCTCCCCTCAAGAACACAAATCATCAGGCTAAGGGGTTCTGACTCTAGGTGCCCCTACAAGGGTCCAAAATCCAAGGGTGTGTATCTTTACAGGAGCAGAAAGTCATCTTGTTCTTACTGAGTGGCTCGTGAGTTTGAACTGTTGACTTTGAGGTCAGCAGTCCAACCAGAACCCACTATGCCACCAGGACTGGGGTTGGACAGGGGTGGGGTTAGACAACCTTTAAGGGTCTTCCCATATTAAGGCTTACCCCCATAGCTGGTGTTTTGACATCCAACTTAAGAGACATGCCGAGCACAGGATCGAAAGACTAAGGATGGCCAGGTGATTATGGACGATGGGTCATCTGCGGGCCAATTGAAAGAATTCTACCTAGTGGCAGAACCTTGTTTTTATTTATTTTTGGTCCCCTGCCTCCCAGCAAGTATATCATTATTCCACGGAAGACTTCTGTGGGTCTGGTCTTTTCAACGCTTAACAGTTCCTTGATTTTCAGACACTGGGCCTCGGCTAACACTCATTGGCTAAATGAATGGCAGGCCCAAGGATAGCGCCTTCCTGGGTGGCATGGCTTAGTCTGAAGGCTGAAATACCCTCCCCTGCCCCGCAGGGCAATACACATTCTCTGCTACTGGGTCCTTTCTGACTGACTGCGGCGATACACGACAGAGTAGAACTGCCCAAGGCTTCCCGAGACTGTAAAGCATTACGGAAGCAGGAAGCCTCATCTTTCTCCCACAGACTGGCTAGTGGGCTTGAACTGCTGACCTTGCAGTGAGCAGTCCTCTGAGTAACCCATTAAAGCCACCAGAGCTGCTTACACTGACCTGAGAGGGGATGACAGGAAGAGACACAGTCCGCCTTCATTAATCATAGAGACCACCCTTGTGAATTTGCTCACTCACTAAAATCGACTAGTGTCCCCCGCCCAATCGACCTCACGGTGCTTTATCAGCATTTGTGGGCACATGCAGAGAGGCAGAGACAAGGAATTGCCCCTGACACACAATCCAAGCTGAGGCTGAACCAGGTGCTCTGCCTCCTTGTTCCAGTTCTCCTCCGGCACACGAGTGTCCTCCTGCACGCGGTTGCCACACGTGGTCTTTTCGGGGATCCCACTTTTTACAATGACCCCCCAAAGTGGCACTTCAGTGTCTGGTATATCCCTAAGTGTAAGAAGGCTGTGATAGCCTTACTGAGAAAGACATGGCTTAGAGAACCTTCACTCAGATATGCGTTACAGTGCCGTGGGCTGCGAGCTCTATGTGAAAGAATTCAACAATGTATCTCGAATCTGGTGCCTCTAAACAAAAACACACATAAGGCAAGATTACCTATGGATCCATTAATGGAAACGTGACCAGAGGCTCAGAGGAACCTCACCCTGGATTTCCCCTGGGAGCCAATGGTTCTGTGTTTGCAGTGACGAACAGGAATAACAAGAATTGACTTACCATAGCTAACTATTACTAAGCACTTACCACATGCCAGGCGTCTCCTAAGCTCCTTAAAACATGATTCCACTTCATCGTCCTCCCAAGTGTGCACAAAAACATACCAATTTTATAAACAAGGAGACACACTCGGGAAGGAGCAACCAGGTGCCCCTGAGACTCAGCTAGTCAGGGGTGCCCTCCTTAACTACTGCACTCCACTGTGCCAAGCACCCAACCTAGTTTCCAGGGACCCAATGGTTATATCTGAGTCGTCTTCTCACTTTTCTAGTGGTCTAGGAAATTCAAAGAGGTCCGATTTGGAATACATCCATTCCTTGGATCAATGGCTCCCTAGGAACCCTGAGTTCCATTGTGGATACAAAGAGAGCTCACCCCACCACAGGGCTGCCTCGGGTGTGACTGTAGACTCAGGAGAAAAACTAACCCCCAACAGGTAAAATGACTATAACGCCTTTCATTTAACCCGCTACATACCTGAGAGGTGACTATTTGAACATGCGATCAATATAAAACTTGAGCTATTTTATACTATCTGCTTCATACTAAAAGTTCAAAAGTCCACGTTATGATACACGCTCAGGCCTCTCAATTTGGACTGGTCACCTTTCAGATGCTCAAGAAGCCACCTATGGCTGGGGGCTACCATAGTGGACAGAGGTGCATGTCTTAATGTCCCTGTCCCCTCCTCTCTGGGCTCCGTGAATGTCTCTCTCCTCTCTAAGTTCCCCAGTGGTGTGGCAGGGACTCGACTACGGTGATTCTCAATAATCCTACAGAGCTCATCTCTAATACATCACTGCTGGGATCACCTGTCCTCCGCCTTCGTCCTGTTCGCCCTCATCCGACGTCTCCTCTCCCAGGCCATGGAAGCCTTGGGGAAATCCAGAGCAGAGTAAAACACGTGTCTTCCCTACCTCTGTCTGGGGTGACCTGACCGTGGCTATCTAGGTCAAGCCAGTAGTTCTCAACCTCAGTAAACTCACTTACAAATTAGGAACCACCACACCTGTGGTCACAACCCACTGGAAAGAGAGTCCCAGTGGTCAAGCACACCTTGCTGAAGAAAATCACTCTGCACACCAGCATTCTGCTTCTGGGTTTGTCCCTTTTCTCTTGCATTTCTACAGCTTCTCCATCCTCCTTCCCCCCTGCCACACGCCTCGCTTCTTCCCCAGCCTCTGAACCCTTCTCCTTCCCCCGGATCAAGAGCAGCACCCACCAGGGGTGACGAAGAAGACGAAGCCCAGAGGCCAAGTGTGTGGAGGGAGAAAGACACCCTTCTCCTAATGTTAAGCCCATAGAAGGGAAAGAAAGGATAGCAAGCTCCCTAGTAGCACCCACTGCAAAACCCAGAGTGAGACAGGGCATCCCTTGGGAATGGCATTCGGCCGCTGACTCGGGCAGTAGAAAGGGGCTGGTCACTCGGTGTGCAAAGTCAAAGAAAGTTGCCACAAGGTCCCCATCCCTCCCCAGGAGAAAACAGTCCGCGGGAGCTTCTCACCTAACACAACACTACCAGCCCTAACCCTGAGCTCTCCCTTAGCAAATGCCCAGCGGACCAGAAACTGACAAAAATAAATAAACAGCAGGTGCTGAGGAGAGAGGAGGACACGCCCTTTGGTCCACAGCTGATAACGGGCCATTTGGCAGCATCTATCACAAGTCTAAACGCTCTGCGTGTCCTGTAGGCAGCAATTCCATTTCTAGGAATTGAAGGCAAAGATTAGCTGCCAAGACGTCTATTCGTCTACGCCAGCATCGTTTACAGTAGGGCCCACATGTGAATACAAATAGTCAACAAGGCAATTTTATGCAAACAGAGTACACTCCTATCATCCTTCGCGACAAGGACGGGGAGGTTTCATCTCACAGACTCAGGACATGTCATCAGGAAAGATCAGTCCCTGGAGAAGGACATCATGCTTGGTCCAATGGAGGGACAGCGACACAGAGGAAGGCCCGTGACAAGATGGATTTGACCCAGTGGCTGCAGCCAGGGGCTCAAACATAAGAACAATGGTGAGGGTGGCGCAGGACCGGGCAGCGTGTTGTTCTCGTGGGCACTGGGTCGCTAGGAGTCAGAACCTACTCAATGGCACCTTTCCCAACAACATGGCACACTAGGCCGCCTGGCATCTATCACACTAGGCAACCTAAACTCTCCTCATCCAAAAACCTGCTCCCGCTACGTTGTGTCAACACCAGCCTGCCTCAGAACTCCCGACTTCCGCGCCCAAACAGAGCACAGTTGTCAAGCCCCCGTGTCAAATGGTGGCACTGCCCTTCACCCACTTAGACCAAACACCCAGGAGGACTGCTCGCTTCTTTCTTTTCCTGCCTCCTCACTGCCAGTTCATGAGCACCTCCCACACCTGGACTTTCCCCATCCCACGTGCACAACAGTCCTCCAAGACCTGTTCATTCCCGGCATGAACAGGAAACAATCACCTCCCGATGGGTCTTCCTTCTCCCATTCTTTCCCACGGGGGCATAGTTTCCCTCCAAGCAATCTGAAGGATCTTAAAGCAAACACACGCACATGCACACACACACACACACACACCCCAGTCACTCCTCTGCTCAAAAAGCTGCTACCACATTCAAGATAAAGCCCACATCCTAGCAAGCCCCTCGGTGGTGTCCCTCTCCCGTGCAGCCATCATCCCCACCCCATGCACTCACTCCACTCCAACCAGTGGTGTCCCTGCCACTCCAGTGCCTTGCCAAGCACATCTCACCCAAGGAATGTGTATCTGCTCCTCACTGCCTGGAGCATTCTTCCCCAAGCTTTTTTTAAAATCATTTTATTGGGGGCTCATACAACTCTTATCACAATCCATACATATATCAATTGTGTAAAGCACATTTGTACATTTGTTGCCCTCATCATTCTCAAACATTTGCTCTCCACAGAAGCCCCTGGCATCAGCTCCTCATTTTTCCCCTCCCTCCCCATTCCCCCTCCCTCATGAACCCTTGATAATTTATAAATTATTATTATTTTGTCATATCTTACACTGTCCGACGTCTCCCTTCACCCACTTTTCTGTTGTCCGTCCCCCAGGGAGGAGGTTATATGTAGATCCCTGTAATCAGTTCCCCCTTTCCACCCCACCCTCCCTCCACCCTCCCAGTATCACCACTCTCACCACTGGTCCTGAAGGGATCATCTGTCCTGGATTCCTTGTGTTTCCAGTTCCCATCTGTACCAGTGTACATCCTCTGGTCTAGGCGGATTTGTAAGGTACAATTGGGATCATGATAGTGGGGAGGGAGGGGAGGAAACATTTAGGAAGTAGAGGAAAGTTGTATGTTTCATCGTTGCTACACTGCACCCTGACTGACTTGTCTCCTCCCCACGACCCTTCTGTAAGGAGATGTCCCGTTACCTACAGATGGACTTTGATTTCCCCAAGTTTTGCCTGGCTTGCTTTGCTCATGACAGTAAAACTCCCTCAGGGGGTCTCTGCTACCCTACACTTCTCTCTCTCGCTCTCTCTCTCTCTCTCTCTCTCTCTCATGCTCTCCTGTTGTTCTTTGCATAGCTGTGCTACATTACATGGGTCCTTGGCCTCCAACGAACTGTATTTCCTAGAATCCACGCCCTCATGTAGGGCCTCCCACATGAACTCTGTACATTGCTTTGGCTAATGGGACATTAGCAAAGTTTCTGGAAGCAGAGGCTTCTACATCGGAACTTGTTCCTCTTCAGACGCTGCTGCTGTGGTAATATAAGAAACCAAGGCTATCTTGCTGGGGAACTCATGTGGAGGGAAACGGAGGCTTCCTTGTCAACATCCCCAGTCATCTGGAATTGTCCAGCCCCAGATGAGCCACCAGATGAATGCAACACAGTGAGTGCTACCCAGGCAGATCAGCAGAACTGGCCAGAGCTGTTCAGTCCAAACTGCAGACTCCTGAGCAAATCAATGGTTCTTATTTTAAGCCACTACATGTTGTAACAAGAGCTAACTGATTCAGTGGCTCTGGCAGACACAACTAGATCTTTTTCTCCCAGGACCCACAACTAGGCTGCTTTTCTACCATCCTCATAGAGTTGTGATTTAATTCTAGCCAGTGGATTACACGCAGAATTGATAAGGGCAACTTCAGGGCTCGTAAGAGGCCTTAACTTTCCCCATGCTTCCCCCACCCCCCACCATCCAAGTACACAAGGAGCCCTGGTGGCATAATGGTTATGTGTCGGGCTCTTAACCACAAGATCAGCAGTTCGAAGCCACCTGCCACTCTGCAGGAGAAAGGTGAGGCTTTCTGCTAAAGATTTACAGGCTTGGGAACCCAGGGGAGGAGATCTCTGTCCTCCAGGGTCTCGATGATTTAGAATGGACTTGATGGCAGTGAGGAGGAGGAGGAGGAGGAGGAGAGGAGGAGGAGTAAGAGTCCAGGTGCACACAGCGGCAATACTGTCGATTGGAAGGAACCTGGAGCTTGGAGAAGAAAGGCGCACCAACCAGGAACACCTGTTTCAAACTGTGCTATGAGCAAGGAAGACTTAAAAACCAACAAGAAGGAAAGCCGTTCATAACACAGGAAAATGCTATCAGATTCAAATTCCAGGGTCCGAACCACACCCACTCGTCCATGGAGGATCCACGGTCGCTTTCCTGCATGGACAGCACTGCTGAATAGGCCTGGCAGCCGCAGTCGGACCAGAAGAGACAGAGACACATGCCCTGGCCCGCTGCAGAGACAGTTCACTGGCCTTTGCTGCAGACTGCCATTGCTTCAATATCTTTTCTGTGTTCTTCACTCTAAAAACCACCAAATATTCTGTCGCTTCCCACAGAGGAATGAAACTTGGTTGCTGTGACTTCCCTGCTGATAGTCAGGCCTTGGGAGTCAGGGACCTCCATCTGCTTCCTATGGTACGAGGGGGCCCTCTCCATTCTGGGCGAGCTAGTCTTATGCTGCCCCTGGAAGACATCTCGGCACCATCATCTGGCTGCCACTCTTGTCCAGAGAAGTAGACATCTCGACAACTTCCCCCTGTCCTCTAAATCCACCTCGTCCTTCCACCCACCCAGGGTCCCATGCCCCTGCCCAGGAATATTTCCCAGCTGCTTTTCCAAATGCTTCCTGGGTGCATTCCATGGAAGGGAACAGGCACTATAGCTTCTCAAAGGCTCTGGCAAGTCCTGAAGTCAAGATGCCTCTTTCCCTTGTTTCATTTCCAAACTTAATTTCCCATAGAATTCCTTCTGCCCCCACGACACTTGGCTGGCCACCGGCATCCAGCACGGGGACTGGATTTCAATATCCTCCCTGAGTTGGGCCCCACAGCACCCGCTTTGAAAATGCTGCCCACCCTCTTTCTTCCCTCCCTCTCCCCACACATCTGTGCTACACCGTCATGCTGACCACCCCATCACCGCATCAAGGTTCATAACAGCGAGCATTCACTTGGCACCCAGAGGCACTGCTCCAACCAGAAACAACACAGGACAGTGCTAATCAGGGGTCAGTGCGTCACTTCTGACTCCAGGCAATCTCCTGTGGGTCACAGTGAGACTCGACTCCATCACACTCTCCAAGGCTGGTTTTCCTGAGAGTGCTTGTCTTTCCACCCACCCTATTCTTCTGAGGCACCTCTGGGTGACTGGGACCTCCAATCTTTGGGGCAGCTGCCATGAGTGTTGGCCATTGCACCGCCCCAGGGCAGGGGCCACACTCGGTCCTTGAGATGCTGTCTGTTTTAATCATCCCAACCACCCTATCACGAGATAGGCACTATGTATATCATGACTGCCACCTTGCTAGTCATTCAACAACTGGTCGGAAACTTTAAATCATCTGCCCAAGATAGAAAACCCTGTGTTCAAAACTACCTTGAGTGAATGCCAAAGCTCGTGGACTTTCTTCCCCACTGTAGTACCTCCTCCTAGCATACTGTCATCCGCCCTGCCGACTGTACATTGGCGCCTTCTTCCACGCTCACAGAATCTTACCATGGCAAGATCCTGCCCAATCTAAGCCAGTCACACCGGTGTGCCCGCTTCCCCACCTCCCAGCCTGCCTTGCAACGAGAAGTGGGCATTGAACCCAGTTCTGGTTAAGAAGAGACAATGAACTAACATTTGGAATCCTGGAGGGGATGTCCTGGGAAAGCCTTTGTTACTGAAAACAAAGGTACAAACCTCTTCCATCCACTCACCTAGCCCTTCTCCTTCCAGCTGCGAACCCAGCTGTCCTGGTGGAAGCAGTAAGAGACATCTAGCAATCATAAGGGAAAGGCTTTGTGAATTTGCGAAGATAGTCCTGATTCTGTGGACCGACTAAACGGGCTCAAGCAACCACCTATCTCCAGACTTGCTCCACGAGAAAAAGAAATCATGACTACTTCACCAGGCAGCTAACACGGTCCTAATGGACACACATGCCATCTCCGTATTCTTTATCGTTTGGAGTTGATCAATAGTTCACCCATATAACCAGTCTTGTCTCTCTAACCAGGAAGAATGTTTCCTGAAGACAAAGCCCACATCGTGGTGCTGTCTGATAACTGTTGGACTGCTAAATGCGAGCTCGGTGGTTCAAATCCAGCCCAGCTCTGATTTGGCCTGTACATATCTACAGGCTCGGAAAGCCTAGGTAGGGTCGCTATGAGTTGTCATTGACTCGGTTTGGGCTTGGGGTTTTAGGGTTTGTGCACAGGGAGTTCTTACCATTAAATGGGTGAAATGGAACGATCGTTTCTTGATGGGTTTGTATTTCTCAGGGTGCCGATGCACACCAAACATGCATCCGATGCATCACACTGTATATTAAATGCCGATTCCTAGGCCCCCAACAGAATTAGAATCTCTGGGGTGAGGGA
>NW_022111312.1:7766842-7769650 GCF_000313985.2 Echinops telfairi
TCCCTGCCCCTCCCTTCACGAGTCCCACTCTCCCAAACGCCCCTGCCCTTTAACTCGTTTCCTTCCTGAGGACCATTTTCTCAGATGACAGGTGCACATCTAAATGAGTCCCAGGTAGCAAGTAGCGGATTAACACCCACAGATGGCCCAGACTCTTTTTTCAAACCAATGACCACCCTGCCCGAGCTGCTATCTGGCCACATTTAAAACCCTGGAAGCCAAAGAAAAACCTTCGAGTGAATCAGAAGCTAGAACCGGCTGGTGCCAGCTACCAGGGGGACGAGGAGGCTAAGCGAACCAATCGGCAGGTTTCAGAGAGTTCAGTCCTTAGAAACTCGTGGACCTCCCAGCGCCACATGTGCCCACGCCACCGCAGGGAGGGCCCCTTCTCCTGGCACTGCCATCAGCCTCAGCCATGTGAGCCAACGTGAGCTGCTCGGAGAGCGAGCCCTTCCGAGGTCGAAAACAATGTGGCTTCTCCCACCATTGCTGCACGCTGTCTCCCAATGTTCTCGGAACCTTCCTCCTGGGACTAACTGGCCCTTGGAAGACATAACTTCTGCCATCTTCTTTCCGAGTAACTTTGCATTCCCCACCCCCACCCCCAGAAAAAAAAACTGTTTCAAACTCCCCCTCAAGTTCTGTTGAAGAGTCTTACAACACACTGAAGATAGTGTCCCACGCCACTTGCCAGCGCTGATGCAGGCATTAGTCTCCCTTTCCTTTCTCTCCCCTTTTCTAAACATGTTTTAGGCGTGCAACTGAGCTCACTGCATCCAGACGATCTGCTGGGGCAATGGGGCAGCTCGGTGGGGCTTGTCAGTTCCATCCAGCTCGCCTCCTGACCCGAACCTCACATGAGAAAACAAGCCTCACTCAAGGAGCTTCTAAGAAGCTGGCTGGGGAAGAGGTCGCGGAGAGGAGGTCGATATTTATAGGTGGCCACATTCTGCGAGCAAAAAAAAAAAACAAAAACACCCCACCACCTTTTGACCACCTGCAGAATGTGGAGGGTCACGTGGCTGCTCTGCAGCTTCTGAATGTACCACCGGCTCACAAGCCCCAGTGGCATAGAAACAAATCCACAATTGGGGAGGGGGGCGGCGCCGAGGACTCCGTCCTCCGGGAGGAAGCGGATGATCATGCGAACGGCAGCGACAATAATAAATAAGACATCGCAATTACTACTACTACTACCACCACCCAGCCAAGCGTAGACCACAGCGGCAACCAAGGGCCGGCCGACCGGCGTGGACTTGGGCAGAAGAGGCATCACACAACACCGAATCGTGCCCACCTTGTCGCCTCCCCCCCCCACCCCGCAGCAGGGCGAATCGCAGGGAAAAGGGAGACGAGGGAGGAGGGGTGGGGGAGCGCGCGCAGGCAGGATTGCTGGGTCCCCTTAGGCGACACCTACCTCCAGGGTCCGGATTTCTTTTTGCGTGAGGTCGTTGGACGTGGCACACTTGGTTCTGAGCCCCTCCAGGTTGGAGATGCTGAGGTCTATCATGTTTTGGACCAACTCGCACTGCTGTAAGGCTTTTTGCAAACTCAGAGGCTGCTGCCCCTCGCTTTTCGTCATGTTTTCCTCATCCATCGCTTGCTCTGCAACCCCCCTTCCCCTTCTCCTCCTCCCAGTGGCAAAAAAGGGGGGGGTGGGGGGTAGAGGTAGTCTAACCCCTACGCCTCTCCAACCACTGCGACTTCTCAACAATGTCTCATGAAGAAGAAACCCAACATCTCATACAGGGTTCGGAGATGGGGAGGGGGGGCGCGGGGGGAGAGAAGGAGGGGGCGAGAGCCAAAATTTATTATTTTATTTTTGGGGTATCAGGCAGACTCCATGAGAATGTCTTCTCTGAGTCTCTGGTCCCTGAGAAGGAGAGATGCCGTTTCTCAGAAGCGAACCAGGTGATGTGATGCTGTCTGTACACTTAGGGAGGAGGAGGAGGAGGAGGAGATGGAGGAAGAGGAGGTGGAGGAGGAGGTGGAGGAGAATAAGGAGGAGGAGGAGGAGGAGGAGGAAAACAGCGTTCACTCTTTACACACCGGCTCCGTGAAGGAACATTTGGAATCCTGGAGGGGATGTCCTGGGAAAGCCTTTGTTACTGAAAACAAAGGTACAAACCTCTTCCATCCACTCACCTAGCCCTTCTCCTTCCAGCTGCGAACCCAGCTGTCCTGGTGGAAGCAGTAAGAGACATCTAGCAATCATAAGGGAAAGGCTTTGTGAATTTGCGAAGATAGTCCTGATTCTGTGGACCGACTAAACGGGCTCAAGCAACCACCTATCTCCAGACTTGCTCCACGAGAAAAAGAAATCATGACTACTTCACCAGGCAGCTAACACGGTCCTAATGGACACACATGCCATCTCCGTATTCTTTATCGTTTGGAGTTGATCAATAGTTCACCCATATAACCAGTCTTGTCTCTCTAACCAGGAAGAATGTTTCCTGAAGACAAAGCCCACATCGTGGTGCTGTCTGATAACTGTTGGACTGCTAAATGCGAGCTCGGTGGTTCAAATCCAGCCCAGCTCTGATTTGGCCTGTACATATCTACAGGCTCGGAAAGCCTAGGTAGGGTCGCTATGAGTTGTCATTGACTCGGTTTGGGCTTGGGGTTTTAGGGTTTGTGCACAGGGAGTTCTTACCATTAAATGGGTGAAATGGAACGATCGTTTCTTGATGGGTTTGTATTTCTCAGGGTGCCGATGCACACCAAACATGCATCCGATGCATCACACTGTATATTAAATGCCGATTCCTAGGCCCCCAACAGAATTAGAATCTCTGGGGTGAGGGA
>NW_022111312.1:7769797-7826038 GCF_000313985.2 Echinops telfairi
GTGTGTGTGTGTGTGTGCGCGCGCATTTTTGTTTGTCCGTTCTTAATACTGGGGTGGGAGTGGATTTTGAAAAGAGAAAAAATTAAAAAGCAAACCCTGATAAACTTCCTTGAGCTCTAGAAAACTGCCTCCCAGAATGGAACCTGGCATGCAGTTACCCCCACGCGTGGCTCTCCATCTGGAGAAGTAAGGTTTTGCCTTATTTGGGTTGTCACCGCTTCCGACACAGGCCCACCTCATTGGGCTCCCCCACCCACCCACCTGCCCCTTTCTAAACACATACATGCACTTCGCTTATTTCTCTAAATCAGGGGTCCGCTGAGCTAAGGATGATTTTGACGTTTCAAAGTGGGTCGGAGAGAAAGCTGAAAGAATATTTGGTAGCACATGAGAATGGTATGAGGTTGAACTATCCGCTTCCATACGAAAGATGGCCCTGGAACACAGCCACCCACTCATTTAAACATCTTCTATGGCTGCTTCTGCACTCCAGAGGCAGAATTGAGTCCATGCCACAAAGTCTAACCCTTGACCGAAAAGTGTGCCCAGCCCTGTTCTAAATCATCGAGCGTACGTTGGACTCAGGGCACTTGCATTTGATGTTCTCCTAGCTCTCTCTTGGCTGGCTCCTTCTCATCACTGCTTTTAACTCACAAGACATCTTAGTGACGCTTCGTCTCCGTGACCACCTCATCTAACAGGACCCCCAACACCCACTTGTCAGCATCTATTTAAGACAGGTGGCAAGAGGCACTCTCCCTCCAGGTGAACAGGACCTCGTGCCAGGACACTGGGCAGTGAATCAAAACAATGTGTCCCTCCCCTAAAGGAGACCACTTGAGAAGCAGAAGGGCAGCCAGTGCTGGCCAAACTGAACAGTAAACTTTCCTTCTGGAAAACGGAGCCAGGGGTTTTCACCGCTCATAGTTCACACAGTGCTGAACCTGCATTTTCAAAATCTGTCCATGAGTTTAAGTGAGTTCTCCCTGTTCTCAACCTTTGGGGCTATGTAGTTTATGGATTCCAATCCTTTGGTAGAAGTCTCCATCTTTTCATCTGCTTTCTCTCTCATTTTCCCCCCTTGAACATATCAATTATGATTCTTTCCAAGCCCTTGTCTGATATGAATACTTAGTTCACCAGCAGGTCTGTTTCTACAGACTGGTTTTCTCAGTGTGTTTGACTTGTGGTGCTGGAGAAGAATATGGAAGTACTATGGACTTCCTAAAAGGGCAAACAGATTGGAAGAAGTAAGGCCAGAGGAAAAGATGGCAAGACTTCATGTTTGGTCAAGTGGAAGGGCAGTGAAAGAGGAAGGCCCTCAATGAGATGGATGGACACCGTGGCTGCATCAATGGGCTCAGGCTTAGGAACAGTTGTGAGGATGAAGCAGGGCCGGGCAGTGTTTCCTTTTGTTGTGCAAAAGGTCGCTATGGGTTGGAGCCCACTCAATGGCACCTAACAACAACAACACAACAGACATAACAAATGAAGAAGAAACATGCAGACGCTCCCAGTAACATTATCTAACTCTGGAGAGGGCTCGCTCTTTCCTTTACAAGACGGATGGCATGGGAATAGACAGATCACCTCCATCCAAGAAGGGCTGAGCTGGATGGAAGCTGGGTTGTAATTATGGTATGGCACCACCTAGTTCTGCCCTCCACCTCTAAGGCTTTGCCTTGCAGAAATGCCAACTGAAAATCTTGGGCATTGGCTGAGGCCTCTCTCCCTGGTCTTGAACTCTAACTACCTTGTTAGTTACCTTTGTAGAATGGCAATACTGTTGAGTCCCCTGCTGGGAGCTTTCTACTTGCCTTCTTGGCTGCTCCTGCTCTGCACAACTTTAGGTTTGGGTGAATGTCTTGCATGGTTAGGCTCACTTTCCCATCTTTCTTCTCTTTCTGGGGTCTTGGCTCTTTGAGGCTGCCCAAAGTTCTGCTGGCTTCTCGGGTCTCTAGAATAGCTCTATGGCCTGGGAAGCACCTGGATTCTCCATCTCTTTGCCTGTGCCCCAAATTCCAAGTGTCCCCAAGAAAAGCATGGCTGCAGGATAT
This sequence comes from Echinops telfairi, assembly GCF_000313985.2. Taxonomy (NCBI): domain Eukaryota; kingdom Metazoa; phylum Chordata; class Mammalia; order Afrosoricida; family Tenrecidae; genus Echinops; species Echinops telfairi. The sequence continues at coordinate 7,771,855 of NW_022111312.1, forward strand.
CAGGATGTGCCCCCTCCATGGTATCTTGGGTCCTCTTGTCCTCGTTGCTTCAGCGACTCTTTGGAGCCTTTAGGCAGATGGATGGTGATGACTATTCTTTGCTCGAAGTAGATAGCGTTGAAATGATGGCTGTGGCTCACAGGCTGATTGGAGGGCTCCATTGGATAGCGCATCGCATGGTTTCACCATCTGAGATAGTTTATTGTGCCAGCCTGGCCGATAAACACAAGTGGGATTAACTGAAGGGCAGAGAAATAAATGCCTTGGTGAGTCTCGCCTTTCTTGTCTCTCGCTCTTTGATCATCGGACCAGTGTGCGGCTGCCTTGCTTGTCCTGTGCCTCAATTTAAAGGCTACACTACCTGTGGGACGCCTAGCCTGTGGACTGTGTCGCTGTAAGTTGAGGTCCCTTTAAGACATCGCTGGAGCTGGGGACTGGCAGTTGGTAACCTGCCTTCTGATTGGCTGCTGTGCTGACATAGCCTAGCTCTCTCTATAAATAGAGGAAGATCTGGCAGCAGATGAGACTGGAAGGACTGCTAGTCTCTTACATTCCTCTCACGGCAGTGAGCTGAATTGAGCCTTTGTAGTGCTTTATAATTTAACTGTTTCTTTCTTGTATTATATATTTAACTGTATATGATTTAACAGTTCATTCCTTGTTATATATCTAATTATCTTTATAAATAAATATATTAAATTATCAACAACTGTATGGTTTTCAGGAAAGGTGTGCATCAGCCATGGAAATCTATTTCTCAGAAATAAGCCACTGAAAATCTTATAGGACACAGTGTTACCCTGATACACATGGAGTCATCATGAGTTAGGGTCATCATGAATCAGGGCCACCTCAACAACAGTTGGTGGTGGCATCTCCCTATGCTGGTTGGACACATATCTCTAGCGACCCACCCCCACCCCCATTCCTCTCGAGATGGAATTCTCAGAAGGTTCATCATTGATGTGTAGTTCTAAGTTGCAATTTCCCCACAGCCTGGACCCTTATCTTTTGGGACTCAGACCCTTGACCCCTCCAGGATGGCCTCACCCATGCTTGACAACTGTGGATTTCAGACGCTCTTTTCTAACCCCAATGAGCCCTGGTGGCATAACAGGCAACAAGACGGGCTGCTAACTGAAAGGTCAGCAGTTCGAATGCACCAGTTGCTCCGTGGGAGAAATAGGAGGCTTTCTGCTCCCTAATCAACTCAATGGCAGTGTATTGGTTTGGGTTGGTATCCTAACTCCAGAAAATTAAAATGGGATCACTTAAAATGCTGTTTTTCATGTTTTATCCCATATTCTAAGAGTGGGTATTACAGAAAATTTCATTGTGCTCACGTGGAACCTGTATATAGACTAAAAGTCATCCGTTTAAATAGACTACTGGGACAGTGTTTTGTAAAAAATCAAGAAAGGTATGCAACACGGTTGCACATACTTATTTCACATCCTTATTCAGTCCGTCTACTAAGCAAATACGAAGGAGAGAGAGGCATCAGGGTGGGCAACCAGTGAGATGCAGAGGCCACACCTTGCTTGCTGAAAGTGAAGCGGACTTGCAGCGCTTATCAATGAAGATCGAAGACCACAGCCACCAACATGGATCACACCGCAACATACAAAGCAAACAAACAAAAACGCTCACAACTGGACTGATGAGCATGACCGAGAAACTGTTCAAGTTCGCCAGGATCACGTTTTACTTGGATCCACGAGCGATGCTCGTGGAAGCACCAGTCAGTAAATTGAATGGCGTATTGCAGCGGACGCATTTCTGTAAAAGACCTCGTTAAAGTAGCAAAAGGTGAAACTATCACTCTGAGGACTAAGGCGCACCTGATCCGAGGGATGGCATTTTCACTGGCCTAGTGTGTACAAGCCCTGATGGCCTAGTGGATCATACATTGGGCTGCTGAGGTCAACAGCTCAAAACCCCCAGCAGTTCCGTGGGAGAAAGCTGCGCGCTTCTACTCCCATCTAAAAGAGTGACCGTCTTGGAAACCCACAGGGGTCTACAAGGTCGTGATGGACGGGACGGGACTCGATGGCAGGGAGCACAGCACGATGTGCACGGGAAAGCCGGACAATGACGAAGGAAGACCATAGGGGAAACACAATGCCTTTGAATAATGGTGCTGTCAAAGAACAGGAAATATACAAGAAGCGTAAATGACTATGTCTTGGAAGAAACTTACCTAGAACATTCCTTAGACCTGAGCGTGGAGAGACTTCATCTCACATCCTTTGAGTATGTTATCAGGAGGAGCCAGTACCTGTTGGCCAAGAGCAGTAAGCACAGGGTCAGTGAAATAGAGGCAGGCACTCAACGAGATGGACTAGCGCCATCGCTGTAGCATGGACTCAGGCGTAGCCATGGTGATGAGCGTGGAGCAGGACCAGGCCTTATTTCGGTCGGTTGCACACAAGGTTGCTCTGAGCCCAAACCAGCTCAGTGGCATGTAACAAGAACAGCAAGAAGTACAAATGAGACAGGTCCTGAAGGGACGACTCTTGTCACTGCAATCACGGGCCCAGGCGGAGGAACCATTGTGAGGACAGTGCAGGACTGGGCACTGCTTTGCTCTGTTGTGCATCGGGTTGCTCTGGGTCAGTGGACTCATGTTTGGAGCTTCTTTTCTGGCTGTCAGCTAGGGTCCTCCGTTGCCCACCACTTGACAGCTTTCGCTAGCAGGAGAGCTTGGACTTCTTTGCATGCAGAGAGTATCTATCTTGTGAAAGTGGGAGAAAGGGACAAGGCCTTTCAGGCCTGGACTCCAATGTGGAAGACACGCACGTTAGCCACAGTCTCTAAGCCAGAGGTTCTCAACCTGTGGGTCGAGACCCCTTTGGGGGGTCAAACAGCCCTTTCACAGGGGTCGCCCGATTCATCACAGTAGCAAAATGACAGTGTTGAAGGAGCAAGGAAAATAATTTTATGGTTGGGGGGGTCACCACAACATGAACTGTATGGAAGGGTCGTGGCATTATGAAGGTTGAGAACCACTGCTCTAGGTCAAAGACATTCCTTTGGAGTCAGGGGAAGAAATAGACTCCACCTCTTGATGGGAGGAGCCAACTAGTCTCATAGTGATGAGAGGTCTTGTTGGTTTCCATCTTTGCAGATAATCTATCACAATTACCTTCCCAGTTCAATAGCAACCCTCAGGAGCCCTGGAAGTGCAATGGCTAAGTGGCGGGCTGTTAACCAGAAGGTTGGTGGTGTGAGCCCATGCAGCAGCTCTGCGGGAGAAAGATGCAGCAATCTGCTTCTATCAAGGTTACAGCCTTAGAACACGGCGGAGGCAGTTATACTCCATCACATGGCGTCACTGTGAGTTAGAATCAACTTGGCAGCACCCAACAAGAACATTCTGTTCATAAAGTTGCTACCTACCAAACAGTAAGTTTATTAACTATAGCTTAGTGCCAACGTTGGGGCAGCTGAGAGTACTTTTAATGGAAGATGTGGAAGCATATTCTCAATGCAGATATTCATAGGGCCGGGCTCACTTGGATTCCATTTATTTCTCAACACGTGGACAGTTGAGCTTAAAAAGTGTATGTCTTCGTGTTTTCGGGCTTCCACCACAAAATACTACACTTGAGTGGTTTTCAAGAACAGAAATTTACTTTCTCACAAATTCCAGAGGCCAGAAGTCCCAATCCAGGTGTCAGTCATGTTGCTTCTTTGTGAGGGCTTTGAGACAGGAGCTGTGCCAAGCCACCGTCCCAGCTTGTGGTGGCTGCCGGCAGCCCGCGGTGGGTTCTCCGGCTGCTTTGGGGTGTGTCTTTCTCTTGTGTGTGACTCTGACTCCAGGGCTGCTCTTTCCTCCACACCCTTACGGCTCAGAAAAGGTTTGGATCAGGCCTTACCCTGATGACACAGTGGGTCATGAGTTGGGCTGCTAGTTTGAACCCACCAACTGCTCCTTTGGAGAACGATGCGGTTTCTTGCTCCCATAAAGATTTTCAGCCAGGGGAACCCACTGGGGCAGTTCTACTCTGTCATATAGGGTCGTTATGAGTCAGAATCGACTGCATGGCAGTGAGCAGTGATGAGTCAAACCAACTCGATGGCCAAGAATCTGGGGTGGTTGTTTTTTGTTTCAATACAGTATGAATACCATTGACTGGAAACACCTGCAGAGGAAGCCCCATCTCCTCAAACAAGGTCCCATTCACCTGTACAGGTGTACAGGTGTCAAGACACACCTTTTTGCAGGAACACAATTCTATTCATAACAGCACCCATCCGCTGCCCACTCACCGCGACCCGATAGGGCACAGAAGAATGACCCCATAGGGTTTCCAAGGCTGTCATCTCTACACAGTTGAGGTAGTTAGTTTATTGCGCCAACCTGACCGATAAACACATGTGGGGTTAACTGAAGGGCGGAGAGATAAATGGCTCCATGAGCCTCACCTTTCTAGTTCTCCGATCTCTTGCTTTCTGATGGTCAGACCAGGATGCAGCTGCCTTACCCAGTTCCCTGCTTCAACTGGCAAGGCCTCACTTCCTGCAAGACATCCCTGAGGAGAAGCCACATGGACCTACCCCAATGCAGCCCTGGGTGCTGGAGCAGCCGTGTGGCGACCCCTGCCAACGCTGAGATGCTTACACGTTCACTGATTTGACTTTCCTCCTTCAGTCAGCATCATAGTATGTGTTTTGTGAGATGGCGGAGCGCTTTATGGACTGGTGGTGGACATATGGGTTAATGTTGGACTGGTGGGGTTGGACAGCACTGGGTTGGGATGTTTTCTTGATGCGCACTTACCCTTTATATAAAACTCTCTCTTACACATGAGTTTCCGTGGATTTGCTTCTCCAATGCACCCAGAATAATACACAAGTAGATTGTCTCCTCTTTTGACTGCACAGCGGCTGGTGTGGGCTACTGAGTTCAAACCACCAACTTTTCAGTGTGCAGCCAAGCACTTTAACCACCGAGTCACCAGGCCTCCTCAATCAGGTAAATTCCCTGAGGCTTTAGAATGTGCAGGTGTCAGTGTGTCTTCTCCCTGTGGTCACTCAGGAGTATGGAAAGACGTGGGTACATTATCTTGTTTTCTTGTTCTTCCAAGACCATATTGCAGACTTGGAATCACTTTCTAAGCCTCACTAATTGGTGTTTTGTTTTGTTTTTTAAGAAATCCCACGATTTTGCTTTTGCGAGTTTCGTAATGCCAAGTCCTACACATTTGGGTACACCGAGATCTTACCAGTGAAGCCCATCCTGGTGGAAAGCAGATGGATACTTTTGGATGTGTACGTATGGAATTCCGCCATGTGACTATCCAAACACACCAACCCCTTCGCTGGCATTTGGAATTATGCAATTAAAAAAAATGAACTATTTTCCCCGCGGATGCCCTTTTTATGTGATGATTTTACACAGCTTATCCTCAATCAAAATTTCAAAATCACCTACTCAGGTGATCGTATTGCTCAACAGGAAAAAAAAAATGAGAATCTGTACAAAACGCGGCACTCATTCGACCTGAGCGTGAAGAACAGATTTTCTGTTAATTAATTTGGCACTAACTGAAGATAACCAATATCTAACAAGCCAGTGCTGGCTGACATTTCCCAAAATGAGATGTCTTGAATATGCTGCTTTGGTCCAGCGTCGCTTAAATTTAGCGCGAGAGAAAAAAAGCAAAAAGGTACGGTATCATTTACTCCCAGAAGACTCGGAAAATGTTCATTTGACATCCCCTTGAGAAAGGCGTTTGCTTTTGTTACATTTGAGCTAGAAAATGTGATAGGAAGACCTATCAATGTCCAGACTTTCCCAAGACACAATGGTCTGATCTGCGTAATATTGAACATGCCAGGTACTTTCAGTTCCTGAAGGTCTGCCACTCTCTTCTGTTTGAGACAAGATGTAATTTTAAGGTACTACCCTAATTTAAAAAAAAGAAAGAAAGAAAGAGGGCCGTGTACTCTTCAGTTAAAAAAAAAAAGTTTCTAAACCATCCAGTGACCATCTACTTCATAGATTCCCACACTTCCTACTTCCCCTTTTTCCCCTACATCCCCAACGATGGAAAATGTTTGTACTATAAACCATTATCCAGGCTAATGTGTAGCTATCGGCTTTTACAACCCTTCCCGGATTGTTCTCTAGGAGAAAGACAGGGCGGGGCTTTCTACTTCCCTAAAGAGTTACAGTCTTAGAAACTCACAGGGCTCATTCTATCCTGTCCTATAGGGTTCCTATGGGTACCTATCAACTCTACAGCACAGCAAGGTTGATTTTCTTTTAGATCGTTCTAGCTCCCCCGAGGATCGCCCGTGTTGGGGAACACTGAGCTGTGCCTTTGAAAGCTGTGCAGATTCTTTGCCACGAAGACCTGGGACCTCCATGGCTCGTTGATTTTCAGTGACACATTCCGGCTTCACTTTTCAGCAGTACATTTCTTTAGAATCTGCATCTCTCGTTCCACATTGCCACTGAACTTGGGCCAAATGCTTTGAAAGAGCGAGCGGAGGGGAGTTGGAGGAAAGAGATGAGACATCTATAAATAGCAGTTCGTAGTGTAGCATGACGGTATTAACAAAGTGCTGGGCAGCTCTGCCACGGGATGAAATCATGAGGGTAATTTGCATCTCGTATTACTGTTTGTCCTCGAACCGAATCTATGGGAATCTATGGTCGTTTGCCAACACTCAGGTCTACTTCTCACCTCTTTCATTTATTTCAGGGCCCCTACCCTCATGATGGGGGAGGAGGCAGCTGTCCCTTTTTTGCAAGCAGGTGGCACAACAGGTTCTCACCTAAGTGCTTTGCCTCTGCCTTTTCAGTCTGGCCCACGGCAATTATGTTGGTCTCAAGGTAGGGAGAATCAGAGAAGGTTCAGAAGAAGAAATAGTTCTTACATTCTCCATCACGTTATTTCTGTCCCTGGTCAAATTTAATTATGATTTTTTTAAAAGCTACAGGCTCATTTCCAAGACTAAGGTGTGTTCATGGGATTTGTTTGTTGGCTGCTGTTTTTCTCACCCAACAGTGAAGCCCTAGAGTTGCGAGAAGTTGGGCTTGCCTAGCCCAAACCAGACTCCAAGCTCACTGCCATGAGTCAATTCCAGCTCACAGCGACCCGATCGGGTAGACAAGAACTGCTCCTGTGAGTTTCTGAGACTGTCACTCTTTATGAGAGTAGAATGCCTCATCTTTCTCCCACAAAGTGGTTGGTGGTTTTGAACCGCTGACCTTGCAACCCGTATAACCCACCACATCACCAAGGCTTCTTAAAACTATAGCCCAGGAGGGTTTTCATGCCAAGGAACACTGGGACTTGGAGTGGAGTTGTCAAAACACCAGGTCTTTGGAGGGAAGGCGGGGGAGTGGTTTATATAAAAAAAGAGCAGTCCAGTTTCCTGAAGAATTCCATAACCAAGTGCCCTGGTGGTGCAATGGTTAAGCGATAAAGATTACAGCCTAGAGATCCTTGGGCGGCAATTCTATCTGACCTGTAGGGTTCTCTTTAAGTCAGAATCAGCAAGATGGAACACAGCAGCAATAGCAGGGTACAGCAGAGCGAGCAGGGGTAAGGTAATGGGTTAGAAGTGGCCAGCACTTCTCCATGGAAACATGCCCCAAGTCACCTGGAGACCCTGTGGGACAGTTACAAAATCTCCTGTCCACTTGAGTGTAGGGGTGGAGTCTAGTCTGTCAATAAGGTCATAGCCAATGAGGCCTCTGTGTGGGCATGGCCTTCTCCTGAGGATTCTGGGAACTCCTGTCTTCCTCCCAGGAAGCAGGACACACTTTCCCTGCAAGGCATTCCTGATGACAAGCCAGATGGAGCCAGAGCACTGGAGCTGGAGAAGCCACATGGAAACCCATGTCAGTGCGGAGATGCTTCTACCCCCACTGGATCCACAAGACTTTGCACCAACTGGAGTGTGATCTTCCTGCATTTGGCATCATTGCATGTGCTGCATGAGTCTTAAGAGGAACTTACAGACTGGTAGCGGACATCTGGGCTCATATTGGACTGATGGACTTGATCTGGACTGGGCTGGGATGTTTTCTCAATATACAATTGCTCTTTGATAGAAAGCGCTCTCTTACACACACATATGAATGTCTATGAATTTGTTTCTCTAGTCCACCCTGTTAAAATGCGGATCCTGACTATGAGGTCTGGAGGGGGCCTGGCACATTGTATTTCTCATAAGTTCCCAGATGGAACAGATGCTACTCGGCCCTGGACTTTATTGAGTAGCAAGAGTATAGGCCCCTTCCTCTTCTCATCCCCTACTCTGAGGAGTGGAAAGGCTTAACTGGGGTCCCCCAAAAGAAACCTACTGCTACCGAGTTGATTCTGACTGATAGTAACTATGTACGATAGAGTAGTGGTTCCCCCTCACTCCCCATGGGGTTTCTGGGACTGTCCATCTTTCTTTCCCAGAGCAGACAACTTCATCTTTCTCCCCAGGAGCGGCTGGTGAGTTTGAAATGCTAACCTTGCAGTTAGTAGTCCAGCGCTTGTCCCAAGGCTGCAGTGTGGGAGCAATGCAATGTCTGAACCCCAAACTCCGCGGCTCTGGAAGCAAGTGACAAACGTTCTGGGTGGCTGCATTGTCTGCTGAAGGAAGAGAGGACAATGACCCCCACTAGGGCTGCCCATCTTCATCGGGATCATTCCCAGTCTGGACCAAGTGCATGTAGTCCTTCTCAGGGTGTCTCATCCATTTCCCCACAACCTCCTAGTGACCCACCCTGGGGGAGAGGAGGAACCTTGGCCCCAACCACCCAACTACCTTTGCTCAAGGGAGCAGGAGGAGAGGACTTTGAACCAGAGTCATTTCATTTAGGAGTGGACATGTCCCTGTCCTTGAGCCTGAGTGGCAAGGAGCACATTCATGGAAGGTTGCTTTCGATCTCAACCTTAGAGAGATTCCAGTGTAGGAATCGGTGATTAACCAGCCATTAGTTATTCAGCCCACCTCCCTTCTCTCAGTCTGTTGTCCTGTGGGGGTTAGCATGTTGCTGTGATGCCAGAGTCAGGCCACTGGTATTTCAAACACCAACAGGGTCCCTCGTGGGGGACAGGCTTCAGGGGAAGCTTTCAGACTGAGGAAGAAAGGCCTGGTGGTGTACTTCCAGACACCAATGAACAAAACCTGGGGATCACATCAGAATGTTGCCAAGCTCACTTACACTGGGCACATCAGCAGGAAAGAACCATTACTGGGAGTGGGAGGGTATCATGTTTGGGAAGCATAAAGCCAGGGAGGGGGAGAGAGACCCTTGGTGATGATAGTCACCACACTGGACATGCCAGCCACGGTGAAGACGATGCAGGATGGGGCAGTGTGCAAGTTGCTTAATCAGTAAATGTTTACATTACCATAAATGCATTCCCTAAGCTCGGATGCTGGGAATGTCTGAGTTTCTGACAAGGGAAAATAGTTGGGGTTAGGGAGAGGAGACAAACTGACCAGAAGACCTGAGGTTAAAAAGTCCCAGGCAGTCAGTCTCCGAGACTGTTGTGTCACCAACCCAATGGACCTTTCCCCTGATATCCGCTCTTCAAACAGGACCATCCTCCTTTGTCATTTCCCCTCAAGCCCTTGTTCTTCATGTAAACCCAGTGTCACTCATGCAAACATGTTCAGAAGAAAGACTCGCTGGGTGTTCTTCTGCCAGCATCTTCCAAAGATAGCCTCGCATCCCAGTCCCTCATACGAGCAAGTCATAAAAATAAACGACAGCAGTGAAGCACTGTGTCCAAAGCCAAGTTTGTTCCAGTGCTGAGAGTCATAAAATCCAGGGCTTCCCTTCTCTAACCCAGTTGTGAGAGCAAACGTCCACTATGGCTAAGTGTGTTTGTTATCTCGGATCCTGCTATCTCCAGGATCCACCACGCATTAAAGCCTCTCCAGGTCTAAGTCTGATGATATAATAATCGTCCGTGCCTGTGCTTCTCGATGTCACAATTCCCACGAGGATGCCAGCTTCCCCCGAAGGGTTAGAATACGGGCAAAAGTGAAGATATGGTAACTACATCCTCCGCTTGATCATGTCCTTGAAACCAAACTGCTTTGTTTTTGCTCAGCCAGCCAGGTTTTGTTTTCAATTAGTTGCTACCATTTAAGATGTAACAATATAATCTTTTTCAAAAAAAAAATTCTGACTCCTAGGGCAAGTCAGAATATATGGAAACATTTGGTGGCTGGGTAGTACAAACCATTAAGTGCTTAGCTACCCACAGTTCAGAACCTAGGGGTTCCCCTCCGAAGAAAGGCCTGATAGGTTTCCCAAAGGTCACCCATGAAAACCCTATGTCACACAGTTTTAGTCTGGAACCTGCGGGGTTGCCAAGTGTCTGACTCTAAGGAGGATTTGTTTTGGTTTTGGTTTTGGTTTGGCCACATTTGGATGCTGTCCCTCAATACCGGTAGTATTAGTCTGGGTACTTTAGAGAAACAAATCCACAGAAACCCACATGTGTAAGAGAGAGTTTTGTATAAAGGGTAAGTGCATATCAAGAAAACATCCCAACCCAATGCTGCCCAAACCCAGAAGTCCAAAATTAACCCATATGTCCGACATCAATCCACAAAGTACTTCTCCATCTCACAAAACACACACTATGATGCTGACTGCAGAAGGAAAGCGAATTAGTGAGTGTGTCAGCATCTCAGCGCTGGCAGGGGTCTCCACACGGCTGCTCCAGCACCCAGGGCTGCATCAGGGTAGGTCCATGTGGCTTGTCCTCGGGGATGTCTTGCAGGAAGTCAGCCTTGCCAGCTGGAGCAGGGAACTGGCTGAGGCAGCTGCACCCTGGTCCGACCATCAGAAGTCAGCAAGAGACCTGAGAACTAGAAAGGCAAGGTTCACGAAGCCTTTTATCTCTCCACCCTTCAGTTAACTCCACATGTGTTTATCGGCCAGGTTGATACAATAAACTTTAACTATGACACCGGTGCAGTGGACAGGAGCGGCATTTTTTGGCTCAAGCTTCTAAACGCCTATGTTGGCAACGGGTTCCAAATGTCACAAGTTTGATGGGAAGCTGATGTCACTGCCATTCACTGGCATTCAAATGATACTTGGCAGCATAAAGCATCTCTCCCAGTTTATTCTTTTTTTTTTTTTTTTTATGGGGCTCTTGTGTTAGGAGGGTAATGGTTGGTGATGAGGGTCAGCATACACTGGAGAAACCTTCAGTGCGCCTTGTGGACACACCAGCTGCAGCAATGGGTCCATCCATGAAGAAAGGGGAGCTGGCTCAGGGCCTGGTCCATTTCCTTGTTGCCCCCGAGGCTGCCTTGGATAGGCAGCAAGCGATAGCAACCAATACATTGTGGGATAATCCAAGACGAGCGAGAGAATGAGAGCCCTCTGGGAGGGGATTCTCAGGGCGGACCGACTCGATGGCAGTGAGGTTTTTCTGTTAGTTTGTATCAGGTCAGCAGCATCCACAAGGCAGCAGCAACAGCAGTTTCCCGCGTGACCCGCTTCCCGGGTGCAGTACAGGTGGTGGTTTGGTGCCCGCCAATTTTACAAACGGAGCTGTCCAGCCAAGCGTCCCAGTTTGACTCTGCCCTCGACAAATTCTGGCACCGTAAAACGGGGCATGGTTCCCCCCTCATTCTCTCCCTTCCTAGCCTATTCCAAGATGCTTAGGGTCATGCAATTTTTGGCGGGTGGCCTTAATGTGCCTTTTGTCTTGGAGTCACGGGTTGTTCCTAAGGAGAAGGAATCTAGTAAGAAAAGCTCTCCAGAATCCCTTAGCCAGCTCCCCCGCACATCTCATTGGGCAGAACGGCGTAACATGATCAGCCCTTCAGCCAATCAGTGCAAGGATCCTGCTTGCCCTGATTGGAGGCTTTATCATGGACAGAAGTTGAAACTTTTTCAGACTATGAGAATCAGCTGAAAAAAGCCATTAAAATGCTCATGCTTGTCCCGCTACCGACCCCCCAAACCGCACTCCAGTGCCCAGATTTAATTGGCAGGGTTCTGATGCCGGCATTTTAAAAACTCCCCAGATAATTTTCATGCCCATTCAGGACTCAGAATAATGTTTTGAGTCTAACCCCAACCCACTCCTGCCCATTTTAGAGATGTGACTATTGAGGTTCAACTAGACAAAAAATCCCCTGTCATCAAGGTGATTCCGACTCATAGAGCTATAGGAGAGAGCAGACCTGCTTCTCTGGGTTTCCAAGGCTCTCAATCTTTTTTGGGGGGCGGAGGTGGGGGTATTTTATTTATTTTTAAAAACCTTTTATTGGGACCTCTTACATCTCTTATCACAATCCACACATGCCTCCAGTGTGTCAAGCACATAGGCCGCCATCATCATTTTCAAAGCATGCTCTTCCCACCTGAGCCCCTGATAACAGCTCCCCATTTTGTCTTCAGTGATCGTGTTGGGAAGGTGGGCTCTCGATCTTGAGAGGAGTAGAAAACCTCATCTTTCTCCCGAGAAGCTGCTGGTGGATTCTAACCGCTAACCTTGTAGTTCACAGCCCAACTCAAAGCCCACTCTGCCACCAGGGCCTTGACTGCTGTCCAAAGACACGCTCATTAATTTGCTCACAGGACTGACTATCCAGGGGCTTCATAAAGCTTGTGGGGGGGGGGGAATGGAGTTAAAAATAATGAAATTTTTCCATAAACTTTTTTATAGTGATTTAGATAAAAATGTATAGATCTTCAGTTTTACATGAAAAAATATACACATTTTATTTCAACTCCATTTTAATTCCTTCAATGTACGATGCCTCATCCTACTCCCAGTGTTCCCACTTTCCACTGCTGCTTCCCTCATCGCCTGTCCTTAGGTCAACGCTGCCCATTTAAAGTGAAATGGTTAAGTATTCTAACACAGGTGGCGTTCAATTTTAGACCTGAAGAGTAAATAAGGGTCTGGGTATGTGTGTGTGTCCCACTCATCTGCATCCAACCAATAAACCTGGTCTCTTTTAGGATTCTGAGTTCAGTTTCATATTTTTCTCCCATTCTATTACTTTCTTCCTTTTTTGTTTCCTCCCAAAACCATTTTATTGGGAGTTCATACAGATAGTATATCATCTCATAGTTCAATCACATCAAGCAGTATCAGTGTACAATTGCTACCATAATCAGTTTCAAAACTTTCTCTTCTTTCTTGAACTCCTTGATGTCAGCCTCCCTTTACCCCCTCGCCCCCATGGTACCCCTCGGAAACCCTTATTCTACTTGTTATCTGTATAGGTTCATGGCTTTCATATACCGAAAAACAGAAGAATACATAACAAAAATGCAAGAGGGCTACCCACAATGCTAGACTACATCAGCGATAAACCCCAATATGAAACACCACACACACACACACACACACAGAGAGAGAAAATGTTGAAAACCAGATCAGGCCCAATGTGTATCCCAGGGGAGATACTGACAAGATTTTAACCATTCTGGTCGGGTTTATCATTTTGATCTCCTATGGTCATCTCTCCAATATAGTTTGGTAACTAGCTTATTCCCATTCCTACATTATGGATAGAGGGAAATCACTGGAGGTTTATTCCCTGTGCAGATCTCACAAATATCTTGGGGTTCCCACTGTCATCCATAGCCTTCTGCGAACCAGAATCTCACAATTTAGGCTCTGATACTATTCCCTCCTTTAACTTCGGATTATATGATTTACAGTCCTTGGGACATTGATGTTGGTGTGCTTCCTTCATGTGGGCTTAGTTGACAGCTCACTCGGGTGGCTACTTTTTTGAAAACAATTCTTTAAGAGTCCACACAATACTTTATCTGTATCTATCACTTTCTTTCTTTTTTTCCACTGGTAGAAGTCCTTTCATTTTTTTCTTTTCAAATCAGCAGAGCTTTGAAATTGGGCAACATTATGCTACCATTTACATTTCAGAGGGGACAAAAATGAATACACCTACCCCACTCTACTCTTCAATATAAAAGTAGTTTCTCCAAGTACAATTAAAAATTGCCTCCATCATCTTTTTCTTCAGGGAATTATTAAGCCCCTAAAAATTAAGGGTTTTTAAAAAATAACAGGGGGCTTAAAAAACTCTAAGAAAAATCCCCCAAATCTTTTGATTCCCTTTTTCTATGAACTTTTTGAAGTCCCTTCATATTTCTCAGAGCATCTTATCACTCTTTGCTTTTCTTTGGTATTCAATACCTTGGATTATGATGCCAACTCACATAATAAAGTTGAGTTTTTTTTTACTTTGATAATGCTTCATCTTTTTAGTATAAAATCAGACTGAGTACATTTATAGTTCCTGCCAAGCACTTCATCTTATGAAGTTTTCAAATTTCATTCATTTTTTTTCATGATTCCAAATGCACTAAGAATTCTGGGAAAAGACGTGTGAATGTATACTACATGCCTGTTTTATCTAAAATATTAAGATTAGGGAACATCTGGGAAGTTTACTAAATTGCCAATCGAATTTAAACCCAAATGCAAATATTCACATCATAAATTTTCTATGCATTCTACAGGGATAGTTAATTGATTATATTATTCTGAAAACATATATTCTATATTACATTTGATTTAATCAAGTCCCATAGTTCGCATTTTTTAAGTGTTGTGAATTTAGTGTTTATTTTTGTAATCCAACAACTTGATCCAAAAATGCAGAAAATTTTTCGGGCTGGCCAGGAGGAAAACATTTTAGTGTTGATAAGTCCATTGACTGTAACAGCCCAGGAAGCGTGCTGCAGGAACAGTAGAAGAGATGCCCCTCTTTGTGCAGCTGCTTTTCCTTTCTCCAGAGTCTCCAAACAGCGTCCTGCAGCTGCGTGACTGATGACAAGATCTGCCCTCCAAAGGTCGTCTTATAAGGACTTCTTGTACCTGTACACCTCCAGAGCCAAGGACTCCGTAAGAACACCTCTGGCACCAGGCTTCCTCGCCAATCTGCAGCACCTGCCGGCTGTACCCAAGGTTCTTGAGGATTTCCAGACTGGTGCCGAAACACATGCAATGAGCTCATCAAAGCTGGTGGGTGGTCCCAACTGTAACAAATAAGCACTTCCTGTATCTAGCACTTTCTAATCCCATCCTTTTCAGAGCAGTTGGTAGTGGTAGCTGGATTATCATCTGGTTCTTATGGTCTCAGACACACTTTTTGAAGACCTGTCGCGTATACTTTCAATTAATAACAAAACAAACAAAGCCACACACACAAATGGTATTTGTTTGTAAAAATAAAACTCAAACAAAAGCCCCAGAATACTAAACCCATTGTCCTCAATTCACAGTGATCCAATAGGAGGGGGTAGAACTGCCCCATAGAGCTTCCAAGGCTGTAATCTTTAGTCTGGTTACCACATCTTAGTCCCAAAGAACGCTGGGTGCTGAGTGCTTAACTCTTGTGCCACTAGGGTGCCTTACATTAATGTAAGTGCATCATGGAGTGCATCAGAAGCCCTTGATGGAATCAGAATCCCTTGTGTGTTCCTACACAAATGGGTGCCCCCACCCCAAGTTTCTCATTCAATGGATTTAGGGGAGGGGAGAGATCAATTAGTATTTCTAACAAGGTCCCCAGGGTGGTTGGTGCTCCTTGCCTAGGGACTACCCTTTGGGAACTATTGTCTGCTGAGAATTTGGGCTATGGAATCAGACTGTCATGGTAAAATCTAGCACCTTACAAGAAGTGAGAACTTGGGACTTGGGGACCCAAAAGAAATCTGAAGGAGCAAGATCAGTACTGTAGGGTAAATGGGGTGAGGTCTACCATAGGTGAGCCTTTACTACAGTCAAAGAATGAGCAGGTGGTCGGTGTAATGGAAAAAAAAAATCGTAGGTACAACTCTCCTGTCCTTTTTTGTTTTAAAAAATGAATGCAGATTTCTATTACACTGACACCCCTTCATAATGTTACCACAATTATTTTACTTATTGTAGTAAGGGGAAAAAATCCCCCTTACAAAGTGCAGTTAGCCTAAGCTACTTTATTTATCACATGCAGTCTCTATGGATTTTTTTCCATTGCTCAAAGGCAGGTTGGATGTGAAAGTCACCTAGCGGGGCCAGAGAACAGTCTTCTATGATTTACCTGACTGGTAGTGCTAACACCTAAGCCCTGCCTGGCAGTTAGTCAACAAAAACATCCTGAGGCTGAAAGGACCTATGGTTCTGTTTGCTGGCACATGGTCAACACTTCCCATTGTTAAGCTCAAACCTGAGTTAAGGTAAAACATCTATAGGTGACTCCCCGAAGCATAAATTCCAAAAAAGAACGAATTCACATAAAAATGACTAAGCAGGGCGGGGGGTGTGGGGAGCGCTACCCCTTTGATACCCGGATCTCCTCAGTGTCTTCATGTTACTTCATGTTAGCTACTCATTCCTTCCGTCACACACACTCACCTCACGTTGTTTTTGTTTGTTGTTTTCATGCTCACACGGGAGTGCTTTCCTGGAGACTGGTTCTCTACCTTTTGCTGGATGAGGGAACCACAGTTTCCAAAAACAGGTCGAGTTTTCAGCAGCAAAGGTCCGCCTCATCGCTTTGGGGCCCAAAGGTGCTGTGGGTCTTTCTCCAGAGGGCACCTATACTCAAAAACTAGTCTCTTTTCTTGGGAAGGTGTTTTCCTTCTAATGGTTTTTGTTAGCCCTGGTTGCTTTGAACTGCACACGTTTGCGCGGTGTGAGGGGACGGGTGGAATTGGCCTTCGTCGTGAGACCTTAATTGGGGAGAATAATGACTGACGGTTGCAACGACCATGCTTCGGTCGCTCCTTCCCTCCGTGGGCTCAGGAAGCCCCGCGCACCCCAGGGAGCCCGGCCAGGCCTGGAAAACGGGAGGCTGTGGACAGGCGCCTCTCGGTTACCTGGCAACGTGAGCTTCAGTTTCTCAAAGGGGCGGGACTGAGAGAGGAAGCCGGAAGTGGACGGGAAATCTCGCGAGAGTTGTGTTTGCGCGCGAACTCTCCCGCGCGAGGGTCTGGGTCCCGATCGCCGCTCGTCTCTGTGCTGTTGCTGGCGAGGCGTGGCCATCTCCGTGGGCCCGGTCACCCTCGTCTCTCCGCCATGGAGACCTCCGTGCCCCAGGAGCAGCAGCAACCGGCGCCGACTAAGAGCAGGAATCTGCCCTGGTAGGAGGCCGGCCCCGCGGTGGGAGGCTCGGCCGCGCTGGGTGCAGGGTGGCGGTGGCGAATGTCCGGGCCCCCGGCCGAGCTCGCTTCGCTGCCCCCCGACCGCGGCCAGCGGGAGATGGAGGTTTACCTGCCTACCGCTTCCCCACCTCCCCCGTCCTGTTTAGGATCGTGCCCCTTTGCAAGTCTCAAGCGCTCCACTCCACTCCTAGCCCCATATTCCATTTCTCGCTAAGAAAGCGGTTGTCACACCTTGGTGATGGAAACGGGATTCGTTCCCACCTCTTTTGACACCTGCGTTAGACCTCCCTGCCAGAATCTCTTCTTGATCGATTCTTACTTTGGAATTCCTTAACTATGTGCGCACATACATAATAAAGAGAGAAGACGGCAACATTCCCTAATTCGCATCTTTTAAGAGGCTTGGTGTGCGATAGACGGCATGCTTACTAGATATTCGGGGTGCATGAACTCATTTCTATTTCACAGGTGTGGAAACAACCGGCCTTTAAAACAAAAACTGCCACTGAGTGGATGCCAACTCATAGTGACCCTATAGGCAGGGTAGAACTGCCCTGTACACCTTGTGGTTAGCAGCCCAATTTAAGCCACCAGGATCTTAGGAAGGTTAAATTAATTACCTGAAAGTAGGCTTAATGATCAAACCATCCTACTCCCAGAATGTCAAGCATCGAAAAGTCTGGTTGGGTCTGACTCGATTGGAAAAACTCCAGATTGTTCTTGTCTAAGAACTGGATCCGTTTTTAAAGAAAATGATAATAAGAAGCACATATCATACCACTGATTTTTGTAACCAGTTAAACAAGTATAATTCATCACCCCAAATCTATGAAGACCTCCCAGACCTGTTTAGCAGTGCACCTCTTCCCTCCACGGAGACAAATCTCTGTGTATGGCCTGGCCTATTCTGGACACTTAATAAAGATGACTTGTAATGTCTTGTTGTTTATATCTGCCTCATCTTACTTAGCATAGTATTTTCAAGGTTCATCTGAGCCCTGGCATGTATCAGAATTACCTCATGCCTTTTGTTTGTTTTTCCTCATGCCTTTCCATGGCTGAGTAAGATTCTATTATTTCTGTGTGTCTGTTCACCTTGGGTACATTTAATTTTGCTTCCTTCTAACTAGAGTAGGGTTCTGTGGACTTGGAGACTATGGGCAGGCAGCTGCAGAGATGGGATGAGGCCAGGCTTTTTAAACCTTAGCCCTAGTGATATTTGGGGCCAGCTACTTTGTATGTTGGGGGGTAGCCACTCTCCTGTACATTGTAGTCTATTTAAGAGCATACTGACCTTTCCCCCCACCCTCCCCAGTTGTGACAACCAAACCTGCCCCCCACCCCCAGGAGATAAAATCACCTTGGCCGACAACCTGTCTGTATTAAAAAGAAATCAGAAAAAAAAAGAAATAGGCTTGTGTTTCTCTTCTTTTCAGGAGGATTTGAAAGGATTCTGTTGCCTCTGACAAACTGTTCTCGTGTTGGTATATTCCATTGTTTTTTCAGGGTTGAGAAATACCGGCCCCAGACACTAGGTGATCTTATATCTCACCAGGACATCCTGAGTACCAGTAAGTGTCCCCCATCAGTTGCTGTTGTTCTAGTTGAAGGACCTGGGTGAGTTCCTGGGTGATGTTATCGCCGCTGATAACTTTCAAGAATCTGAATGTGGTCTTGAGCGTTGAAATCCTTCAGGTTTTTCTTTCCTGCACCTGGGTTGGAGCGCGGCACTAGGCTGAGGTGGACAGTGGCGACTACAGGAAACTGAGGGTGTCTATTTCTTCCTCATCCTCAGTTCAGAAATTTATCAGTGAGGACCGCCTGCCGCACCTGCTTCTGTACGGTCCTCCCGGGACGGGAAAGACATCTACCATCCTAGCTTGTGCCAAGCAGCTCTACAAAGATAAAGAATTTGGGTCCATGGTCTTGGAGGTAAACACAACTAGTCTTCGTCTACAATAGCTGGTAACTAATTGTAAAGGTATGTTTCTCCAGTGGGCGCTGGAAAAGCAACCTGTGTGGGATCAGATTCTGTAATTTGCCCTTTTCTGCAGTGGCCGTTTTGGTCTGGATTAGCATCAGCCACTGGAGGCCAAGGGGAGCTAGCCCACTTTCACCCCAGTTCATGTCTGGTCGCTCGGGGCAGACTGGATCCTATATATTCCTCCACATTCTTTCCCTGGAAGTACTGATCACAAGATTCCTCTCCCTCTGGCTCCTTCCTGGTTGGGATTAGCTAAAGAGCCTAATGGGGCCCTGGCAGAAGGAGGCATCTCTCTGTCTCTCTTTTTCTCTCTCAGCCTCAAAGGCTGGCAATGTCCTTAACTGTAGTGGTTTCCCCCTGCCCCGCAAGCATCTTTCAAGATATCCCATTTAATTCTGTCCAAGTAACTGGATTTGAGCATGCCATCTGCTTACTGCGGAGACTCTGATAGATGACAAAAATATACACATTGTTATCTGTTGCAAGAAAAAAAGGCTAAACTTAATTTTTAGCTATGGGTTTTAGAACCTGGCTGCCGCCAATATTCTCACTTCTTTGTGCTAGCAATCTGGTAACCTCTGGGCTGGGCTAGATTGTGGTAGCTAAAATTCGCACCATTCTGCTCATGCCAGAGGTGCCTGCGGTGTGACCAGGCCAATTAATGACTCCTCCAGTTTATGGCTGAGTGAGCATTCTCAAAGGTCTTTTCACCATGGAATGGACAGTCAGTGAGTTTGAATACAACTGGTTTCTTATGAGAGTGTATGTGTGTGTGTGCGTGCGCACTTAAAAATGATGAGCTGTCATCAGACCCAGAGGCCTAGCTGGCTGAACTGGATGGAATAAAAGATAAGTTTAAACCCAGAATTCATTGACTGCATCCCAGCATACATTTTGATGCTGGCTTCTCTCTTTCTGCATTTAGCTGAATGCTTCAGATGACCGAGGAATAGATATTGTTCGGGGACCAGTCCTGAGCTTTGCTAGTACAAGGACAATATTTAAGTAAGTATCATGCGGATCGTTCTCTCTAGACATGTTGTTGGTGTTACTGCTATATCTATTAGCGGGGAGCTGTCAAAAGCTTGTGGGGAAGTGCCACCATCTGTCATTGTAACTTTCTTTTCTAGCTGGGAAACCTGAGCATAGTTCAGATGATAAAAAATGTACTGCAGCTGTCAGGTACCTGGGAGGTGCCTGCCACTCATATGGACCCAATAGACAACAGAAGGAAACACTGGCCGCTGCCCCATCCTCGCAGTGAGGTTTGAGCCCATCGTTGCAGCCACCAGGCCAGTCCATCTCCTTGAGGGTTCTTCCTCTTTTTGGTTTACCCTTGACCGTTCCCAGCAGGATGGTCTGATCAGTAACTAACTAATCCTCACTGCAGGTCTCCTCCGTGGTCAGCAGTACTGCCCATCCAGGTCCTGACACTGGAAGGCTCCCTTGCCCTGAGCTTTCAAAACGGCAGTCCACCCTCACCCGAGTCCTTCCACCTTTCTCCACCCCCATGAAACCACCCCCACAGTCAGACAATTTCCCTCATTTGGATTCTAGGAGAGAGTAGATCCTCTCAACCTATTTTTCTATGTAGAAGCCAAAACTTTTTTTTTTTTTTTAACCATCTACTCTTGGGGATCCTGTATAAGGTTGCTATGAATCAAAATCAACTCTGGGAGTGGGTTTTTTTTGAGTAGGTACCTTGAGTAGATCAGTGATTTACCTGCCTTTCCCATCCCGATCGGATTGGGGATGAAAACCTGTTCTTGACCTTTTGTCACAGTGGCCTCACAGGCGAGCTGCCTTGCTGTGAGGGACTTCCCTCAGAACAGTGCCCTCCGGGGTCTTGAGAGATTGAGATCCGTGACCTGATGGAGCGTATGTTGTGTGTCCTTTCCTTGACCAGTGCGTCCAGGTTAAAAATGACTGTCAGAAGTAGCGGTGAGAATGAACACGATGTGTGGGGATTCGGTAGGAAATGCTGTGATACCAGTAGGAGAGGAGATCAATGAACCTAGACTAGCAGTCCCTCCCCCAGGAAAGAAAGACGGAAAAGCACACTGTCATTGAGTCGATTCCCACGCACGGCCACCCTACACGGGATTTCCAAGGTTACACGTCTTTACAGGAGCAGGACGGCCTCATCGGTCCCCAAGGAGTGGCTGGTGGGTTTGAACTGCTGACCATGGGGTTAGCAGCCCAACGCTTACTCAACACCACCCCCAGGACCCCTTAGCACAGTTCCTTAAGGAGCCTAACTTCCAGTCTTAGTTAACCAAAGACTGCTTATGTCCTAAGACTGGCTGAGCTTGTGTCAAATGAAACAAGCATGAATTGAGATGGGGGAGCTCAGTAGGATGGTGGTCAAGAAAGCACATTTAAGCACCAGTGAAAGTAGAGGGGTGGAGTGGTTAGAGAAGACGGAAGAAAGGATCAGGAGTCAGAAGATACAGTGTAACAGGTATGCAGACAGGACCTCATTTCCCAAGAAGGGTCGAGGGCTTCATGGGATAGGTAGTTCCTTTCTGTCTGAGGACATGTCTCCTCTGACCAGAGTTCTCAAAGAGAGGGCTGGCTAGCACATGGGGAGCTAGAAGTTGCTAGATGGCAGAGGTCTTTAGATGGTGCCCTTTGTTCCCATAGGAAAGGCTTTAAACTGGTGATCTTGGATGAAGCGGACGCCATGACTCAAGATGCCCAGAATGCCCTGAGGAGAGGTACAATCAGCGTCAAAGGAGGCGGGCGGGGCTTGCCTTTAGTTTTTACCAGTCTGATCTTCTGGTTCATGGATCCCATCTTAGGATCTCTCTCTCTCTGTGTCGGGGCCTCCTCCCCTCTTCTGTTCAGCAGCAGAACATGAGCCCTGGTGGGCCATCGTCAGTCGGACTCGTTTCAAAAGTTGAGAAATCGTATGGCTTGGAAGCGATGGACAGTCTTTCATCTCTACATTGCTGGATAGACCTTTCTGCCCTTTTGAGTGCTGAGATACAACATAAAACTCAAACTCACTGCCGCCGAGTGGGTGCCGACGCAGAGAGACCCCTGTGGGACAGGGCAGACTGTCCCTATGAATTTCCAATCCTATAACTCTTTGTGGGAGTGGAGAGTCCTGTCTGTCTCCCAAGGAGCGACTGGTGGTTTCAAACTGCTGACCTTTCAGTTAGCACCAACTCTAACCACTGTGCCACCAGCGCTCCGAGATACATACGACTAGAAGTTTGGCACATTCCAAATGCTGACATTTGCCCACAGGACAGTTGGACAGGGAAGGGACAGTGTACTTTGTATGTGTCTCAACCCTTTGGGGAACTACTGCTGCAGAATTCGCTTCAAGGACAGTGGTGGTGGTGGTGGTGGTGGTGGGTGCCAAGTTTGTTGCAACTCATCAAAACTGTGGGTACATTACAGCAAGACCGTGCTTGGTCCTTCCCGTGCCATCCTCCTGATTATAACTGTGTGTGAACAGATTGTTGCAACCACCTTGTGAATCCTTCTCCATTAAGAATCGTTCTCTTTTTCACGGACTCTACCAAAACCGAGGTCCTCCAAGAACCGGTCCCTCCCGAGAGCATGTGCAGAGTACCCGAGATGAAGTGTTACCATCCTCCCCTGTAGTTCTCCCAAGATACTGGTTCACTTTTCTGGGAATTCCTGGGCTTCCCTATCCTCCAGCTTTCACATGCATCCGAGGCGATTCAAAATCCCACACCGTGGGTCAGGCCCACCTTAGTCCACAAAATGACATCTTTGCTTTTTTAAATACTTCAGAAGAAGTCTTTTGTAGCAGATGCGCCCAGGGCAGCACATCATTTGGTTTCCTGGCCGCTGCCCGGTTGCTGATTATGGATCTAAGGAAGAGAGCATTCTTGACCACGTCCATCTTCTCCCCACTGAGCATGCTCTTACTTAGCATTGCACTTGTGTGGGCTTGGGTGTCATCCAGACAGAAGGTTGTGGTCTTCGATCCTCATCGGCAAGTGCTTGCTTCAAGTCCTCTCTGCTTTCAGTCAGCAAGGACTTGGGCCACTGGGGAGCCTGGGCCTCGAGAAGAACCTTCTCTCAGCATGTGTGTAAGAGGAGGAGGCAGGCATCGGTAGCCCTTGTCTAGCCATCTCAGGTGGGCCAAGTGCCCGTCTGGGCTCCTCGCAGGGCAGAAAGCCGAGTCCCTGCAGAGGGAAACGGTGTTCTACGTGTCTCTGAATCCAGGTCATTGCTCTCTCAGGAGTGCTCTGAGGCTTCCAGAGGATGCCCACTGTAGAGTCGAGTCTGCAGAAAGCCATCTCCCCCCCTGCACGGCAGAAGGCAGCTAGCTAGCTACAGATGATGACTGCACAAGGTGGAAGAATCTGCACAATGCGCTGAGACCTGAGGTGACTTTGTTTCCCCTTTCCAGTGATTGAGAAGTTCACGGAAAACACCCGATTCTGCCTCATCTGCAACTATCTGTCCAAGATCATCCCTGCCCTGCAGTCGCGGTGTACCAGGTTCCGGTTTGGCCCCCTGACTCCTGAACTGATGGTCCCCCGCCTGGAACATGTTGTGAGGGAAGAGAGGTGAGTATGCAGCCAGGCGGGAAAGGGGAGGACTTTCGGGGGTGGTGTCCATGGGCCAGGGATGACCGATGTGCCCCCTTGAAATGAGGTGAGTGCAGAGCACTGGCGGGACCTCTGTGGCTCCCGGCCTTCTTCATCATCAGCAGCTTCTGGCTGTTCTTGAGTCCAAGCTCCTCTCCTGGAAGCCGCCCCAGTTGCCTCCTCCTCTCCTTGTGGTGCTGGAAACCGCATGCTGCCGAGTCTCTTCTGTTAACACGTCTCTTGCTTTCTTGACGGGCAGGGAAGGTTCCGGGGCACTGCATTCGCTGTGACCAGATGCCCAGCCAGTAGCCGCCCCGAGCCACTGCCTGTTTGGAAGGCAGGCCTTCAGCCCTGCGATCGAGTGCCTTGCTGGAAGGAAAACTCAGTGCACTTCCTCAACACTGAGAGCTCAGTCCTACAGAAGCATCTTCCTAGATTTTGAGGGGGCTGGGAGTGCTTAAGAGCCCTGGTGGCACCATGGTTAAAGCGCTCGGCTGCTAACCAAAAGGCCAGCCATTCAAGGCCACCAGCCGCTGCACAGGAGAAAGAAGTGGCCGTCTGTCTGCAAAGAGGATGGCGTTGGGAACCCACGGGGCAGTTCTGCGCCTTCCCACAGGGTCACCGTGAATAGGGGTGGGCTCGGCCATCCCTAGACTCCTAAAGGTCAAGAGCATGTTGCTAATTCCAGTCTCTGATCATTCCGGGTCACCTTGAACCCTGGCAAGTGCCTGTCTTCTCCCGGGCCTCTGAACCCCCCCCTTCCTTTCAGAGTTGACATAAGCGAAGATGGGATGAAGGCACTCGTGACACTGTCCAGTGGAGATATGAGAAGGGCGCTGAACATCTTGCAGGTACAGCCTCTGGCTTGCAGCAGCCCTCAAACCGTTAACCGTTTTTTCTGGAAAGATGGGAGAAAGTAACAACACAACCTGGGACCTGGGACCTGGCACATGCCAGTGACACGCCCAGTCTGCCTGTAGTAGTTGTGTCAGGACAGTTGGTTATGAACCAGCGAGCAATAGCGATGGGTTCTGGGTTCTGAGCCGCCACCTGCCACCCCATAGCACTTGTCTCTGCCGAGTCCCCTCCCGCCTTGGTCCGACTGGTGCCCGTATCCTATTGCTGCCTCAGCTGTTGTGGTGAAAGCCACCATGATCCATCCTTCTGCACAGAGCACCAACATGGCCTTTGGGAAGGTCACAGAGGAGACGGTGTACACCTGCACAGGACACCCGCTCAAGTCGGACATCTCTAACATCCTGGACTGGATGTTGAATGAAGACTTCACCACAGCCTACAGGAGTATCCTCTGTGACCACTGTGCGGAGGGCCTGGGCCCCACGCAAGGCCCCTTCGGCCAGCACTTACCCTTTGCTGGTGAAAGGTTGGTCAGATGTGACTCTGGTCAGCTTGCCATGGGAGGTGGTCTGGGGACTTGTCCGAAGCACCCTCAGGTTCTTCCCAAAGGGCTCTGACCTGGGTGGGCCGGAGGCAGCTTCTCTGACGCCCTTTGTGCAGCTAGGCAGCCCCACTGCAGGAGGGAAGCTGGCGGCTGGTCTATACCGGCAGGAGCGAGGCTGCTTCTCTCTGAGGGGCTTGCTGAACGAGGAAAACGGGAGAAGGGGGCCTGGTATGAAGGCACATTGTCTTCACTGTGGATGCAGCCTTCCCTGCAGTGTTTGTTGTGGAACTTGCTCCCTTTGCCTTAACTGCACCGCTCCAGATATCATGGCGCTGAAAACGCTGAAGGGGCTGGCGCTACAGGACATCCTGACTGAGATACACCTGTTTGTGCATAGAGGTAACTCCCTAGGTCCCCCTCGTTGGGAAGCTGGGGTGCAGGTGGCAAGCTCGAGAGCACGGGGTGTGGGGCTGGCTGGGCCTAGAATGGGGACATAGGCTTCCTTCTTGAAGCCACGAATCTCGGGTGCAAAAGGATCTTTCTGATCACCCGTTTTCTGCAGTCTGGCCTGGCTCCTGTCGAGAACTCTGCTCCAGAGCCACTCCAGAAATTGAGGACCTGCTGGCAAGAACGTGCAGAGAAGCTCCTGGGGTTATACTTTCTTCCCCCAAACCGCCTATTTCGTTCCAAGTTCTAAGACTGCTCTCCCTCAAAGGAATGGGGGAGCAGGAAGAAGGTCTTTGGGAATCAAATCTGTCACTTGCTCCTACAGCCTCCACCGAGGCGGATTCAGCCAGGGGAGCACACAAGATGTCCTGGGCAGTGCAGTCAGCCTCCTGGGGTGGGGGTGGGGGGGTCCTGGCCCGGGGTATTTTTCCCAGCTCCCCAGGCGACCACTGTGCAGCCTTTTGGAGCCTTTCCCTACACAGCCGTCACCCCGGTGACTCCACTAGGCTGCTCCGTCCCCCATGTCCGCTGGCGGTTCCCACCTGCCTGGGTGTTCCCCTCTGCCCACAGATACGGGTGGCTCGAGCTGTGGAAGCTGAGCGTGAAATGACTTTACAGAGTGCTTTTAAAACGGACGGCTGAGTGAGAGCTTGGCTTTTAAGCCACGGGCCCCTGGCTGTCCCATTTTCAGAGCAGCGCCCATGATTAGCCGTGTGCGTACGAGCGCTTTGGAAAGGGCACTACAGCGTGGGGCAGACAGCGCGAGCGCCTGCCAAGAGCAGCTGTGTTCACTGGCTGGCGCCTCAACCCCACTTCCTGCTGGGACTTTGTTGGAGCAGTGGCACCTCACCGTTGGTTCTGTCTCCCCTCAGTTGACTTCCCATCTTCGGTTCGAGTACAGTTACTGACCAAGATGGCAGACATCGAGTAAGTAATTGGATTACCCCGTTTCTACTCCTATTCCTCTTTTTTCCTGTCATGGGTTCTTGTTGCTGCTTGTTTGGCGGTTCAAACCCACTGGCTGCTCTGCAGGAAGATGAGGCCCTCTGCTCCTATAAAGACTTACCGCCCTGGAAAGTCTATGCAGGGCTGCTCTGGGAGGGAGTGGGCTTGGTGTTCGGGGGCTGTTTGCTTGGTCCCAGGCCTTCAAACCTCGGGTCACCTGACTTGGTGGTGGCATTGGAGGAAATGAAGCAGCTGCTCTGATGAAGCACACACAAGGACAGGTTCCGCGGGCGGGGACCTGCACACAGACCCCTGCTGAGCTGGCACAGCCTCGGGCTGGTGGGGAGGCCTATTTCAGTCAGACTGTCAGTGTTGTGCATCTAGGTCACTTGGGGCTGCCCAGCCTAGCTGTCCAGCTGTTATGGAGGCATTTTGGCATACTAAAGCATAAGGGGGGAGAGAGAAGGGGAGTCAACATAAACCCAATTTTCCACTTTGCCTAGTTTGGTAAACACTGTGATTAGCCCCCAGTGGAGCTGGCAGCTATCACTGAATCAACAAAGCGTCTTGGTCAGAATAGCTGTCAACACAGGCACGCTCATTTGCTGGCCCTCAGCTTTTACATCGGCACATTAGGTCCCTCCTGTTCACCACGCTGTGAATGTCACCGCTCTCAGCGGCCAGGTGTGCCAAAGGGTGGCTCAGCGAGTTGCCAGGTCCCACCTTGGTGGAACCACAGGTGCCAACTGAAAAGCCCGGTAAAGTATGTCAGCGAGAAGAAAAGAGACCGTGGTTAGAATTCTTGTTGCATTTGGTGGGTGGAGAAACCCTCCTTCAGCCCAAGAAGTTCTGTCTGTCTGCCTTCAGGGGAGCAGAGTGGTGCTCAGACACGGCTCTTGGTCACCACACCTTCTTCCAGAGCAGGTGTATATTTCACAGCAGGGAAGAAAACGTAGGCCCGACACAGCAGATTCTCTCCAAGATAAATGTGTGTCACTTCCCACCCCCCAAACAGATTTCCTGCCTGCGATTCCTCTTCTCTTGTCCAAAGTCAGGGAGGGGTGGCCATCTTCAGTCTCACCTGGCTGCCTTTCTTTCAGGTACAGACTCTCTCTCGGCACCAATGAGAAGATCCAGCTGAGCTCCCTCATCGCTGCTTTTCAAGTCACCAGGGACCTGATTGTCTCCCAGGCCTAGCTGCCAGGGCCTGTTGGCTCCAGTTCCCACGGGCCAGCAGTGAACAGACCACAGGGGTCAGTTCCAGGACAGGCTGCTGCCCTGGGCAGGTGTGACAATGCTAGCCATCCCCAGCCTTGGAAAACTGCATCCCAGGCTTGGGTGAGCCTGCTGTTGAAAAGTACAGCCTGTGGGGGACAGGTCGGAGCAGGGATGTGCAAGCGTTTTTCATGCATGTCATCTTCCTGCCCTTCAAGGTTGGAGAAACAAACACTTGACGGCCTAAAGCTTGTGCCCAGTAATTTCTTCGGCGCTGACGGGGGAAGTAAGCCATCAACCTCGTTGAGATGCGCAGCACACAGCTTTCAAACACAACATGGTCCACACGGTTTCCAACTCTAGTAACAGAGTTACCCTCCATCACTGAGTCCCCATCTATAATGTTAGTCCTGTGTCTGTATGACGTACGTAGATGTGAATGGGTTTCTGGCCAAGACTATTCTTTATAAAATAGACTCCGTTCTCCTTTCTTAAAAAATCTTTCCTCTCACAGGAGAATTGCTGGTAGCTGTGGTGTGGGACTGGAGGGCATAAACAGACATTGATGTTAAATATGACAGCTGTCCTTTAAGCTGTGCTGTTAGGGACCTGTGGTTGCACAAGACTGTCTTGTTTACCTCGAGAGCCTGAAAGATTAAGGCCGATTCTCCACCTGCAACTGCTGAAAGGATTGAAATTTCTGTTTGAGTTTAGCGGCTTATTTTACAGCAACTCTGCATTTATATTCCCACTCATTACTTAATTAAAAAAAAAACCAACACTGGCTGTGTGAAGCGACTCTTTCCTTACCCACTAAGGAAGACACCAACTTCCTTAACTTGTAGTGACACCAAAGCCTTTTCTATCTCTGCGACCATGGACCACATTTCCCCAGGAGGCTATGGTGGCATAGCCGGATACACAAGGTCAGCAGTTGGAACCCACCAGCCGTTCCACAGATGAAAAGTGAGGTTTTCTGTTCCCACAAAGATTGACAGCCTCAGAAACCCACAGGGCGGCTCTACTCTGTCCTCCAAGGTCTGAGCATCAGATTAATCTGGAAAGGGAGACGTCTATTAGTCCCATCACACGTAGTACGTTTGCTCCTCCAGGCACCAGAAGTTTGAAGGCTAACTGCCAAGCAGGGTTGAGCAAGGCCACCGCCAGTCCCCCTGGCCACACAATGAGAACAAGACCACCACCAAATGCAAAATGCAGTTCAATCCCAGCTAACGAGTCTTGTTTGAAAAGGTGATTTTTCTTCTTTAAAAAAAAGAGGGAAAAACCACCCAAAGCTTTTAACTGTGTTCCCCCCACTTCCCCTTTAAGAAACCCTCATTCTGCTAGAGGCGGGGCCTCTCCTCTCTTCCCGGTTCTGTAGTATGAACTGGCCTTCGGGAAGAACCCACCGGGAAGACCAAAGGATACCAAGTGACATCTCTTTTAGAATATATTAAATTTCCTAAGGCCGACTTTGCTCGACGGGGGTGATGTGATTGGCCAGCTGTGCTGCAGCTGGGGAGCTAAGGGGACAGAGCTGACCAGTCCAGCGGCTCAGGCAGGTCTCGCCTCAGCAAGAACGTCGGCGAAGTCACTACAAACCCCATTCTCCACAATTCAGAGACAGCTCACAACTGTTGACTTCAGGACTATGGTTTTTTAGTTATCATTGAGAAAACACAGCTGTACCTTAACATTTGTTGAGAAAATACAAATAAATACGATGCTACTTAGTGGCAAGCCACTGAGGGCTCAGCAGCCACGGGAAAGGTCATGCAGGTGAGGGATCCATCCCTCTGTAATCTTCAACCAACAAGTCACCTCCTGCACATGCGCACCACTGTGAGAAATGATCCTAGTGTCTATCGCTCCCAAACACACTCTGGTCCACCTGTGAGGAATCACAGAATAGACCAGACGGCTCCAGAGTCCTGTGAGCTGGTGGCCAAAGGAGGAGCCGGCTCAGAGGAAGGAAAGCATTGGTCAACGCCAGAGCAACTCTGACCACACATACCAGCTCCCACGACACTTGAGGGACAGCGTGAAAGGTACTGGGAAGCCACCCTGTTCCCCTGAGGGGACTTAAACTTGCCTGCCACTGAAGTGGGGCTCTTGAAGGCCAGTCACTGTTATCAGACATCAGTAACTGCGCTTGGAACCAAAAGGACAATGCTGATGAGAGTGGATTTAGGTGTAAGGGGGGAGAGGTCTGTTCCTGGGGGAGAGTGGGTGGAGTCCACCCCAAGACTGCCTTTCAGAGGCTGGAGAGAAAAGACCCAAGTAGGGCTGACCCCTAACGATCTGCATTTGCTACATTCTATTCACAATCCCAAACCGGATTTATGTTTCCAACCAAGACCAGCTGTCAGGCCCATAGGCCTGGACAGGAAGAACCACGTGAGCAAGCGAAGACTCCCAGAATGCTACTTAGAAAGTCCTGTATGTGAGGAACTCTTTCATCTTCTTGGGTATTGGCAGTGCTAGGACTTGGTAAGTTGTCAGGAAACTTCGGAGGGCTTTCCGGCATAAGTGCTTCAGGGAGGAGAGGACCCGCGGAGCCGTCCAGAACTGGACGTGGCCATCTCTTGTCCTGAAACCAAAGAGAGTGGTGAGTGGAGACAGACACAGAGTGTGTGTTCACTGTGAGGGGCGAAAGGCACCCCTGACTGGGAATGGAGATGGGGGCCCCGGTGCTGAGTAATGAAGGCGGCTGACAGGATTGTAGGAACCCAAGGCACTTCTGATGCCCATGTGCCATGTCTGTCAGCTCAAAACCAACCGCTGTCATCGTTATGACCCTCGTGGTGACCCTATGAGACTGGGTAGAACTGCCCCAAGTGGATTTCCAAAACTAACTGTTTTTAAGACTAGAAAGCCTCATCTTTCTCCTTAGGAATGGTTGGTGGTTTCGAACTGCTGACCTTGCGGTTAGCAACCCAACACATGACCACTACACACCAGGGCTCCCATTCCAGCACAGGCCTTTCTAAATCCGACTAGCTGTTCTCTTGTAAGAGGGAAGAGTGCCACCTACTGAATCATAAATGCTGCCTGGAAGATGTGTGTTCTTGCTCTGAATGGTTTCTCATAAATTCTTAATCTGGATGCCCTTCTGTGGACTTGGCCCATTAGATGGTGTGAGTTGTCAACCTTTCATTACATGTCCGTTAAGTATTAAGATGAAAAGATCACCAATTTGTTGGCAAAATGGACCATCAGAATTTTCTAAAATGCCGGATGGCCTCAAAGGCCCACCTCAGGCAGGAAAATGCTAGGGGCCTTCTTTCCCTACAAAGCTCCCAGGTGTAGCTATTCGACTCGCATACGTACCCTGTGGCAATCACTCCGCCGTGTGGGAAGAAGGTGCAACACAGACCATTGGTCATGGGTGCAAACGCGACGGGAGCTTTCAGTTCCAGGGCCCAGATCCGGAGGAGCCTGGACAGGAGGGGAAGCAACCCCGTTACACCAGGAGCGGCCTGGGGGCAGGCAGGCTGGCCGCCCGAGGGCTTGCTCTGAGGCTCCGCAAGCAGAGTAGCCCTCACCTGTCATCCGCCACTGTGGCCAGGTACAGGCCCTCTGGAGAGAAGCACACGGATCTCAGCGAGCTGATGTGCACATCACTGTCATCCATGGGGGGGTCGAGCTGGGTGTGGCTGTGGAGGGCAGGGACAGAATGGGTGGCCTGGGGTGACCGATACTCACCCCCCACCTCCAGGCAGGAAGCCAGACTCTAAGAAGGTTCTAGGTGCACCTGGGCCCCTGTGGAAAAGCTGGGACTAAAATGGCTTGGGAGTATCTGGCGGAGGGGACTGAAGGGTCCAAACAACTCCTTGTGCTAGTTTCCTTCCACAAAGTAGGTCAGCCTGACTTTCGTTCCCAGTACAAACAAAAAGTCTTTTCTAGGCTGAGAGATGCTAGTTCAGTGGTTCTCAACCTTCCTAATGCCGCAACCCTTTTATACAGTTCCTCATGTTGTGGTGACCCCCAGCTATAAAATGATTTTTGTTGCTACTTCACTGTAATATTGGTACTGTTATGAATCGTAATGTATTAGGCGACCCCTGTGAAAGGGTCGTTCGACCCCCCCCAAGGGCCAAGACCCACAGGTTGAGAACCGCTGTGCTAGTTGCTTCCCAAACAGCAGAGACTCGGGGTGGGGGTGGGGGTGGGGGTGGGCCCACAGCTCAAGCGTGAGGGCATGGGCCTTCATTCTGGAAATGCCAGTTCTTCAGGACAAGACTGTCCTGAGCATGTGAGATGGAAAGGCTTCCAGGATGCTGAGGCCGACTCGTGTCAAAGGCCTACTTCAGGGGATGTAGCTGACACAGGGACCCTCGCCAGCACAGCCCTGCCGTGCAATGAGCAACGGACAGTCCCAGAGCATCTTTTTCAGCCCCACCGACCCTTCCCGGGTCCCAGCCTCAAGGACCCATGTCCTAGGCAGGCAACTCGCCAGTCACCCCACACGGAGGTCTCCAGCAGGGGGCGGTGCTTACTGGAGTGACCGCAGCCTCTCGCCAGTGTAGGGGTCCCACATGATCACGTTGGTGTCGTAGGAAGCCGTGACAAGCAAGGCTGAGTCAGGGGAGAAGTCGCAAGAGACGACACTGCTCTGATGGCCCTCCAGCTTCCGGATTAGTGTGTAGGATCGCATGCTCCAGAGAAAGACCTTTAGGAAGCAGCAGGTGTTCAGTTGGGGGTTGGTGGGGCAGCCCAAGGAGTACAGGGCCTCAGAAGAGACCACCCTGTCCCTCCCTCTCTGGTCCCATAGCCCCCGGGCCAGGTAAAGCCTCCTGTCGTCCACAGCCCTGCCTAACGTGTCCCTGGATTTAAAGGCAGGTGGAGGCTCTGGAGTGTCACCAGCAGGCAGCCTCGTGGAGCTTATGTTGCCCATGCTGCTGTTGGATCGGTCCCAACCCTTGGTGTCCTCATCTAAGTCAGCTGAGACCTGAACTCCTCGTGCTCTCAGGGACTGACTGCTGCCAAGGCGCACCTGGGTGGACTCAAACCTCCCACCTTTCCATTAGCAGCTGAGCACATTTACTGCTTGCGGCAGCATGCAGAAACTCTGGCGCGTCCTTTGAGCGGGGTGAAGCCGCGCTGCCCGGCAGCAGACTGCTGGCCACTATCTACCAGCAGAGGTTTCCGCATTCCCCTCTGAGCTCTGTTTGCAAACGGGGCCAGTTTGTGTTGAGGGCCCCTAAGCCAACTGCTCTTTCCTCTCCCCTTAAAATCAGAAGTATGGGACAGAGATAGGGAAGCTCCACGGTGACCCCAAAGCAGTGACACCCTGGCTGGATCTTCAGCACCCCTCCTGCCCAATCTTGAGCTCTGACTGGGGAGACATGCTCCAAGACTCCATGTCTGACCTAGCTCATCGGCCGAACCTTCCGAGAATCATTAACAAAAGCTGGGTTTTATGTTCTCTCTTTGAAGAGAACTCATCTTCCCCAAGTTCCAGACCTCAAAAGAATGATTAACTACCTGTGCCCTCCCGGGCGCAGCCCCAGCAAACACTCAACACACATTCAAACACAAGCCACCTGCTCCCCGGAGGCTCTCGGGCTTCCCACACAGACCGGATTGCAGAGCAGAGGGCAACTGGTTCTGATGGGAACTGAACATCCCATTCAGGGGAACGTAACCGGCTCACAGGAAAGCTAGAGCCACTGCAGGCTGCGACTTGTGAAATCTTAAGACTCCCAGGGGATTTAAAAAAAAAAATCAAAACAAACAAAAAACAAAACAAGAACCTCACTGCCATCAAGTCAGTTCGCACAGTGACCCTATGGGGCAGGGTGGAACTGCCTCTGTGGGCTTCTCACACTGTAATTCTTGCCTCATCTTTCTCCCGAGGAGCAGATGGTGGTTTCAAACTGGTGACCTTTTGCTTAGCAGCCCAACAGAGCCACCAGGGCTCCTCCCAGGGGACAAGGAAGCTTAAGCCACCCCTGTGCTACCATGTGGCTTAGGTGCACAACCCTCCATTGATGGGAGCAACTGACAAGTGCCTCCTCTCTTGGGGATCATGTTAAAAGTGCAAATCCAGAGGATCTGCAGGAGCAAGCAGACAGGGTTAGGGTTAGGGACCTCACGGACATACAGTCAGAGGAAGCACGGCACCCAACATCAGAGACTTACAGACTTCTCTCCAGCTGCAGAGCACAGCATGCTGCAGTCCGGGGAGATGGAGCAGCAGTAAACCCATTGCAGGTGGCCTGATAACACCTGGATCTGTTTACCTGGCAGAGAAAGAGAAGCAAGCGGTCAGCCAGCCCGCCACAGGACAAAGCGGGGCTGGCAGCAATGTCCCCACCTACCCAGCACATCCACTGGATTCCCTGTTAGCTGAAGCCCCTAACCACTGCTGTCAATGCCCACCTCATCCCCACTTAGACAGGAACAGCCAGCCTCCTCTTTCCCCTGAGAAGCAGATCGTGGGTTTGAACCGCCAACCGTCTAAGGTTCACATTCAAGGCTTGCCCACCAGCACCAGCGGGGCCAGGTTGCACACAAAATAAGGGGCATTTCAGTAGCAAAGAACATTCCTTCTAGATCCCCATCCTCAAGGCTTCTGAAGCAGCCTTCCCAGTGCTAAGGTAGTTCAGCTCTTGCCTCTGCTACCTCATCACAAGGATCCCACCCCCGTTGACCCTGCTCCCTGCTTCACTAGGGCATCCAGATGAGCAGGCACATGATCGAGCCAAGTCTCAGTGTTTTGAAAAATGGAAGAAATAGCTGAATAAATGGTGGTGTAGCAGTTATGTGTTGGGCTTCAATCCTCATGGTTGGCAGTTCGAAATCACCAGCAGCTCTGTGGGAGAAAGACTAGGCTTTCTACTCCTGTAACCACTTACTACCGTCTCAGAAACGCACAGGGCAGTCGCTATAGGTCAACACTGAATTGATGGTAGTGAGTTTGGTTTGGGGTTTTTAAGTGCTGCGGTGGTGTAGTGGGTTATGTGTTGTACTGCTAACCGTAAGGTCAGTAGTTCAAAACCACCAGCTCCTCCTGGGGAGAAAGATGAGACTTTGTACTCCCATAAAGAGTTAGGGAATCTGTCCACAGGGGCAGTTCTACCCTGCCTTAGGGGACTTGATGGCGGGGAGTTTGGTTTGGGAATGCGTTCCCCTAATGCAGGTGCTGGTGGAGCTAGGGATTTCCCGGGGACATTGATTCATGAGAAAAACACAATATGTGGGAAAGAAGAGGAAGATCACAATTCCAGGTTTCATTTCACAGAACCGACCTCAAATGCCTGGGGTGGGTGTGTGGGTGTGTGGGTGCAGGTGGGTGTGTTATTGCCGTTACTGTTAGTTGTCCCTGAGCTGATGCCAACTCCTGTGCCGAGGAGAAGCGCTCCGACGGGTTTTCAAGGCTGTCGCCGCTCAGAAGAGGACTGCCAGGCCTGTCTTCTGAGTCACTTCTGGGTGGGTTTGAACTGCCAACCTTTTGGCTCATCATCAAGTACTGAACTGTTTGTGCCACCCAGGGACTTCTGGCTCTAGGAGATGACACAATTAGAGAAGAGCAGGGAAGGTTACCCGGTTGCAGGGAGATGGCGTGAGGGGGTGAGGCAGCAACCGAGGGGAGGATGAGAGCAAGAACAGAAAATGAGCCAACAACAAAACCCCAAAGAAACATGTTTCCTAAACCTGCCTCTGGCCGTGCCTACGGAGCCCTGGTGGTTAAGGTGCTGCGGGGTCAGCGTTGGCCTGCTCACATAAGGTTGGCAGTTTGAACCTACCAGCTGCCCTTCGGGAGAAAGATGAGGCTGTCTGTCCCTGTAATGATTTACAGTCTCCAAAACTGTATACAGGGTCACTAGAGAGTTGGCATTGCCTCCCTGGCAGTGAGTGTGCTTTGCTTATGGCCCTGGTTATGCACTTATGAAGTTGATGCACACACACACACACACACACACACACACACACCACACACACACACACACACGCATCTATGCAAATTAGTTTTTTCCCATGTCGATCCTGGTTTTCCAGCTGCCTCCCAGGACGGCTGAGTATTAACTAAATTAAGCCAGTGCTATAAGCAGAGTGTAACACCACTTTCTTCCCCCTGCTCCTTGATGCCCTCGGACAGGATGAACCTTGAGTACTACTCCCCATCAGGCAGCCTTGGCAGCTCCTCTCTGCCTACCCCAACTCCCGTGTGGTCTCCACACCAGCTCTGAGGGGATCCGGTGACGTCTGGGGGCACACTGCCCCTGTACTGAAAGGAATCCTGGGAGGGGCCTTCCCGTCAGCAGGCAAGTCTGTCTATGCTGGCGGGACAATGGGGCGGTGACAGGTGGGTAGAAACCATCTACAGATCTCTTGCGGCATTGAGGTGCTGTCCTGAGGGCCCCACGGCTCCTCCTGGGCTGTGGTTTCTTACACGTGACAAGACCAGACTCATTCCTAAGAGGCCACACCCACCCCCTCTTGTGGCTGTGGAGGGCTAAAGAAGTACTGGCTCCAGGGAAAGTCATGTGCCTTTGCCTGCTCAAGGGCAGCCGCCTTGATACAGACTCTCCACGTGGCTATTTCTTCTTCCAAACCCAGTCTCTCTGGCCCAGCCCACTCTGTGGAGAAAGGATGGAACAGTAAGTGGTCCTTCCGTGCAATAGTTCGTTAAGGATCAAAACCTGTGACACTTGGAATTCTTTTCGATGTCACCTCTAGAGATAGCTCAGCTCCAGGCAAAATTTTGCAAAAGCGCATCTCCTCTAGCCAGAGAGAAAATACCCTAGGTGTGGTCAATACATAATCTGTTGTCAATTTGAGACTTAAGAATGAAAGGGTGGAGTTTAGCCTGTCAATCAGGTCACAGCTTGATGACCTCATTTGGAGGCGCTAAGGAAATAAATAGCTCGCGGAGGCAGGACACACTCACTCCCTGCGAGGCATTCCTGACTATGAGTCTGATGGAGCTACACTGATGGAGCCAGAGCCCTGGAGCTGGAGGAGCTACATGGAGACCACGCCAGCACTGAGATGCTTCTACCGCTACAAGGCTTTCCACCCACTGGCCTGTGAGCTCTAGCATTCGGTGTCATTGCATGTGTTTTGTGAGTCTGAGGAGGACTTTATAGATTAGTATCAGACCTATGGGCTAATATTGGACTGATGGACTTGATCTAGACTGGGGCTGGGATGATTTCTCAATATACATTCACTCTTTTATATAAAGCTTTTTTCTTATACACATATCAGTGCCCAGGAATTTGTTTTTCTAGTCCACCCAGACTAACACACTAGGCCTAGTTTCTATTTCATAAGGAGACGCTCCAGCTCTGAAAGGGCCTAACATTCACCAATCTGGGTCGGTGGTTCTCAACCAGGGAAGACTGACCCCAGAGGGGCACTTGGCCAGGTCAGAAGACACTGGTCTTCACAAGTGGAGGCAGTGGCAGTGACATGGGGTGGGTGGAGTCCATGAAAAGGACTTTGTTCGGTGTCAACAGTCCCGAGGCTGAGACACTCGGTCCCAAGTCATGTCTTTTCCAACAGGAGAGAGAGCTTGTTCTAGGAGGCCAAGATTAGTTCTTGAGGGTGGTTATGGATTGAATGAGGTCCCCCTCAAAGCCCCGGGGGGTGGGGTGGGGTGGGGGTGCAATCCTAACCTATGGCTACAATCCTATTTGGGGAGTGGGGTGTCTTTGTTATGGGAATGAGGCAGGATCAGTAAAGGATGTGTCATGAGCCACTCTCTTCTGAGTTAGAAAAGAGATTCAACAAGCAATCAAGGAAACGGAGAACGAGGAAGAGCGGTGCCAAGCCACAAGAGCATGGCCCAGGAGCAGTCTCAGAGACAAGGGCCTTCCCTTGGAGCCAGGCTCTGCTGGACTAGGGCTTGTAGCCTCCTAAACTCTGTGTGTTAAAGGCCCCCTCTTGGAATATTTTTGTTACAGCACACTAGATGACTAAGACAGGGGCACAAAACATCTTTCTTAAAAATGTACTAAACACACACACACACACACACACACACACACACACACAGCCATATATACTTGTGTATAAGCCGAGTTTTTCAGCACATTTTTAATGCAGCTTTTGTGGTAAAATTAGGTGCCTCGGCTGATATCCAGGTTGATTTATATTTGAGTATATACAATAATCACACACAAACAGATAGTGATCTATCTGTGGAATTAAAGAGGAGCTGTGGTAGCACAGTGATGATAGCACTTGGCTGCTAACTGAAAGGTTAGCCCTTCAAATCCACCAGCCGTTCCACAGCAGAAAGAGCTGGCAGTCTGCTTCCCTGGGGATGTACAGCCTGGAAACCTAACGGGGCAGTCCTCATCAGTCCTATAGGGGCTGCTGTCAGTCCTATAGGGACAGCCCTAGCCAGTTCTATAGGGACAGTCCTAGCCAGTCCTATAGGGACAGTGCTAGTCAATCCTATAGGGACAGTTGTCAGTCCTCTAGGGGCAGTCCACGTCGGTCCTACAGGGGCAGTTCTCGTCAGTCCTATAGGGTCACTACAAACTGAAGCAACAGCAGTGGGTTTAGCTCTTTCTGGTGATATTAAAATCGCTCCAGGGGTGGTGATTAATACTTTTTTTCTAAAAAGGCTCTTTCCAGAAAACTCACTGCCATCAGGTTGATTCGATTCACAGTGCTCTCTAGAAAGACTCCTTAGGATGTGATGGTGGAGGGGGAACGCTGATAAAAAAATGTTCTAGATCACCGGTTCTCAACCTGTGGGTTGCGACCCCTTTGGGGGCTCAAACAACTCTTTCACAGGGGTCGCCCGATTCATAACAGTAGCAAAAGTACAGTTATGAAGTAGCAACGAAAATAACTTTATGGTTGGGGGGTCACCACAACATGAGGAACTGTATTAAAGGGTCGTGGTCTTAAGAAGGTTGAGAACCACTGTTCTAGATGGAAGGACACTGGAAAAGTGGAGAGAGAGACCATGGGGTATTTCTGAGGCTGCCGAGAAGCTCCGTCACGTACCATGTTTATTCAGGTCCCAGATGCGAAGAGTTTTGTCCCGGGATGCAGAGACCAGGATCAAACTGCCACTGGGTGTGAAGCTCAGATCTCTCACGACATCCTGATGGCCGGAAAGACTCAAAAGCAGGAACCCTAGTGTAGGAGCGGGAGCTCTCAGTCAGTGGCGGATGTCAATGCTTCACTCCTCAGATCAGACGGGCCCACGAGCCACCCAGCACCCCATGCCCAGCAGAGGAGACCTACCTGTCTGCACCTCCCAAATCTTGATCTGCCCATCGTTGAGCCCTGTGGCCAGGATCAGGCCTGAGACATCTGGCACTTGGGGATGGTGGCGTGCCCAGAGTCTCCTGCTGGGTGGGGAGGGCCACGGGCTGAACGCCAAGCCCCAGACAATCTGACCGCAGTCCAGGGTCTTCTCTTTGGGGCTGCCTCGTCCTTTGGGGTCATTTTTGCTGCTTCGGCTCTTGGCTTCAAACCCTTTGGGGATGCTGGAGAAAAGAGAGATTGCTTAAAGAGTGGGGGAATTGTTACCCAGAGTGACCTTTCCACTCTGCACCACATAAGATTTTGAAGTCCTAGAGACAAACTGGCCATCAGTTACGTCTGACATGCTTTTCATTTAAGATGCCACGTCTGAGAGGCTCCGGGGGCCCTGGTCACCCACTTGTAATAGCCTCCAGAGATGGGGGGGTAGACGTGCTGTGGGGGGTTACCCATGATTTCACACAAGGTCCTTGTACATTTTGTCACACAGAAGGAGACAAGAGCAAGTGGCAGGTCTGTGCAATGAGGGCAGATGTAATGCCTGAGTGCACATCTATAGCTCCCGGCCTCACTGCTCACTCAGGCAGCCCCCAAACCGAGCTACACTGGCCGTCAAGCCACATTCTGTTTCATAGTGACAGGATGCCACATTCTGTTTCATAGTGACAGGATGCCATCTTTGTGGAAGCAGACGGCTGCGTCTCTCTCCCGTGGAGTCACTGACAGGTTCAAACCTCTCCACAGCCAAGTGCTCTCACCACTGCGCCACCAGGGCTCCTTCAGAAAGATGCCAAGGAATTGTGCTGACGGGTGGTTTGGTGCTTCTCCTCCACCCACTGGATTCCAAGCAATTTCACTCACGTTCCTGACAGAACAGCTGACACAGGGACCAGCCAGCACTGGCCAGAAGATCTCTCAGCCCATCTCCGTTTCCTTTGTAATTTCACAGGCCACGAAGCAGAGGATCCGACAAGCTGCATGAGGTTCCTTCCTATGAAGCAGGGCCCCGCCCATTTCCCACTTCGGCCAAAAATGTCTCGAAGCATCGGGATGTGCCCGAAAACATGCCTCTCCTCCGTCTGCAGCCCATTTTGCTGAGTGAGCAAGCACCCCCCTTTCTTCAGTGGCTCTGACCACTCTCTGGTACCCGAGGGGAAGCTGGGGTGTACGGCTACTGGGGTTCCAGGTCCTCCATGCACAGGTATACAGCAAACAAAGCACAGCTCTGCCATCGGGGGCCACTGCACAAAAGGTTTCTCAAGAATATATTTGGCTCGGTGTCAATAGGGGGCCTTAACAAAACCCTAAAAGGTCGTGGACAGCCCCTCACTCCCCGCAGAAGAATTCACTTCAGAGGACAGCACTGAAGCTACAGCTCAGGGAGGACATGTCTGATCAGAGCACACGGGAGCAAATGAAGGGAGAGGAAGACAGAGTGGAACACATCCTGGCCCACCAAGCCTTGAGGACGATATCCTCACTCAGAGCAGCCAAAAGCACAGGGGTCCATAGAGCCGGCCCCACGATGAGACATGACGTCCCTCGCCAACCCATAGTGCTGTGGGGGACAACACTGGAGACACAGTGTGGGAATTGCACCCAATCTGACCCCACCACACTGAGGCGAAACACTAAGGTTGTGCAGCAGAACAGCAAGGGAAACAGAGCAACAAAGTCCCCAGGGAATACCAAAAATAGACTTTGGGGCCAGAGCGTGGCACCCCATCAGACTCGACCAGAAAACACTGCTAAAGGTCAACAAACAGACCTTGAACGACTTACAGGCTTTTCTTTTTTGTTGTTAGTTTTTTTGTTGTTGTTTTCTTTTGTTGCTTTGTTTTGCTGTCTCGTTTTTTGTGCATATTATTATCTCTGCAGGTCTATCTAGATAAGATAGGCGGGATAAACAAGCTGGAGGAGAGATAGGTGGGATAAACAAGCTGGAGGAGAAAATGGACCAACGGTTCTGGGGGGACATGGGAGAGGGGAAAGGAAGTGGGTGTTAACAAACCCAGGGACAAGGGAACAACAAGTGACCCAAAATTGATGACGAGGAGGGTGTAAGAGGCCTGGCAGGGCTTGATCAAGAGCAATGTAACCAAGATGAATTACTGAAACCCAAATGAAGGCTGAACATGATAGTGGGAACAAGAGGAAAGTAAAAGGAAATAGAGGAAAGAACTAGGAGGCAAAGAGAATTTATAGAAATCTAAATACAGGCATGTACTTATGTAAATATATTTATATATGATGATGAGAAAATAGATCTATGTGTATATATTTATAGGTTTAGTATAAAGGTAGCAGATGGACATTGGGACTCTACTCAAGTACTCCCTCGATGCAAAACTTTGTTCCATTAAACTGGCATTCCATGATGCTCACCTTGCCGACACAATTGCTGAAGACAAATGGGTGCATAATCAAATGTGGTGAAGAAAGCTGATGGTGCCCGGCTATCAAAAGATATAGCATCTGGGGTCTGAAAGGCTTGAAGGTAAACAAGCAGTCATCTAGCTGAGAAGCAACAAAGCCCACATGGAAGAAGCACACCAGCCTGTGTGATCACGAGGTGCCAAGGGGATCAAGTATCAGGCATCAAAGAACAAAATAATCATATCATTGTGAATGAGGGAGAATGTGGAGTGGGGACACAAAGCCCATCTGTAGGCAACTGGACATCCCCTTACAGAAAGGTTGCAGGGAGGAGAGTAGCTAGGCAGGGGCATCCCATTAAGGAAGAACAGATAAACCAACTATAGAACATCCATACAATGTTCAAGAATAATGGGAAATCTGCAAACATGGATGATAAGTGATACAGGATGCGAAGCAGTCAAACATGTCCACCACAAAAGGACAAATGGTCTGTGAGACTGCTATTATAAAAAGTCAAGGAACGGTTATGGGGGTAAGAGGCTGAGAAAGAGAAGATAAATTTACTGACTAGAGCAGTGGTTTTCAACCTTCCTAATGCCAAAGGGGTCAGGACCCACAGGCTGAGAACCGCTGGACTAGAGGGTACACATGCTGTGTGAGACCGGGTTGACCAGAGAAACAAATCCGGGGACATTCATATATGTGTAAGAAAGAGCTTTATATCAAGGAGTAATTATAGAAGCTGGGAGGGTGGGGGAGGCAGGGGGAAAAAAAGGAGCTGATACCAAGGGCTCAAGTAGAAAGAACATGTTTGAAATGATAGTGGCAACAAATGTATAAATGTGCTTCATACAATTGATGTGTGGATGGTTAAAAGAGCTGTAAAAGCCCCAATAAAATGATTTGTTAAAAAACAACAACAAAATATTGAAATACATAGGCTTAAAAAAAAAGTCATTATATATCAAGACAACATCCCAGCCCAGTCCAGATCAAGTCCGTAAGTCCGATACTAGTCCCTAAGTCCCTCTTCAGACTCAACACAGTTATAAGCAATGCTGCAGGATGCAGGGAGATCACAGGCCAGTGGGTGCAGACGTGTGGATCCAATGACGGTGGCTCTGGCGGCCTCTGAGTGACTCGTCAGCAGGAAGGTGACGGCAGACAAGAGTAGCCTGCCTTCAGAGAGCCATTTATTTTGGTGGCACCTCCAAATGAGGTCATCAAGCTGCGACCCGATTGACAGGCTTATAAACTGCACCCTTATCTTACCGGTGCTGTGCTGGCACAAAAAAACCCTAAGTACCACACATGCCAATACAGGGGAAGGGGAAGGCAGTATTCGGTAAGGGGAAATCGGCAAACAGCGATGGAGGCAGGGAAGACACTAGGAGGAGCGCTAGAGTTCAAGGCAACAGAGGTGAATACTGTGATAGCCACTCATGTAGTAAGGTGACCGGCAAAGGCATGCGTAGACACACGCATTTAAAAGCTCACGATTGACCATCTAAGATGCAACTACTGGTCTCTCCCTGTCTAGAAGAAAAGTGACGAAAATCAGAGATGCAGGGAAACAATTACTCCCGTGGATGAATGGACCACAGAAACAGCAGTCTACACTGACGACACCGGAAGAACCAGACTGACTCACTGCTCTGAAAGGGGTCAAGTTAGAACATCCCGAATAAGGCACAAAACTCAAAATCATTGTTAAAAACCCGGCTTCCTGATAAGAGACTAGTGGAACTCTGAGA
This sequence comes from Echinops telfairi, assembly GCF_000313985.2. Lineage (NCBI taxonomy): Eukaryota > Metazoa > Chordata > Mammalia > Afrosoricida > Tenrecidae > Echinops > Echinops telfairi. Next base: position 7,814,909 of record NW_022111312.1, read on the forward strand.
CTATGGCTCTCTGTCACCTTGTATGTCTGAAAATATTCTGACTCCCATGGTTCAAAATGCAGCTCTCTAAAGGGAAAGAAAACACCAGGGAAATACACACCATTTAGAATAATCAACCAGGAGATCAACAGGGCAGCGCTTGCCCAAGGACAAAGTTCAGAAGGGTGAGGAAACGAGGAGGAACCGGAACACAGAGGAAGGAGGATCAGCAGTGTTGCATTGTGGGACTGCAAAACAGGAAATGGAATGTGTGTGAACTGTTGGGTGGAAAACTGATCTCTCCGGTAAAGCCTCACCTAATCACGCACACACGTACACACACGTGTAGTGAGCCTTTACCCAACTCACAACTGAATGCCCATGACATGTTTTGCACACACAAAGCAACACTGGCTTCTGAGGGGGAACTGTTGGGTTAGTTAAATCCAAGACAGAGAGGTCAACTGAGCAAGTCACGGGTGTTTTGTTTGTCTCCAGAGGGAGTCATCTTGATCGGCTGTCTTTAGGGACGTAGGACCAGCAATGGAGCTGATTACGAAGTTTTAAGAAAAGTGAAAACTGCACTGGCGAGAAGGTCAAGAAAACTGCAAAGAGGAATCTTTCTTCCGTCACGGCCAAGTACCTGCTCCTTCCTTGAGGGTAGGAATTTCCTCATCCACCGGCAAGATCCACCTGATCTTGCTCCTTCACGCAGCTTTCTGTTCCCCAAACTCAAAGAAAGAAATGCAACTTGAGTCCCTGGTGGATGCCCACACTGGCATTTTGATATGGTATGCATGGAAGAACGCTGAATTCTTCAGGGAAAGGTTAGAGATGCAACACCACCTTCAGAAGTGTACAGACCTAGGTGGAGGGAATGTTGAGAAACAGAAATTTCACGTTGGCGCATATTAATAAATGTTCCCATGGCTTTGCAGCAGTACTTTTGACTTACCCTGTTAGAGCAAATTGAGAGGGATGAGATTTACTGTATAAACTCGAGTATACGCCAAACTGAGTATCAGCCGAGGCACCTAATTTCACGACAAAAATTGCATTAAAAAATGTGCTGAAAAACTCGGCATATACACGAGTATACATGGTATTCCAGGTCCACGAGCATTCCTATAGTTGATGTATCTGTAACGGACGTTCACTGTGCATTACATGGGTTTCCCCAAAAGTTTTCAGGACCCATTTTTGCAAATTGTGTTGGTTTATACATTTTAAAGCGTTTTAATCAATCTAGCTATTAGTTTTCTCATCTATAAAATCAGAAGGAAATGAGGCAAGTATAGGTTCCTGCAGCTTTAAAATTCGATGGCAGTCACGTACTACACTTAACTGTCCACAAGATGGTCTGTGAAGCAGGACATTGTGGGATTTGGACCTAGTACAAACACCAGGTCATCCTCTGGTCTTGTTTTGTCTGAGCAAGCTTCACGTCTGACCAGTGACCGCCGCTGTGCTGAGGCAGAGGGATTCACTTTTGTGTTTGGTCCTCAACTCGTTTGGTCCTCAACTTGCAATTTCTCCACAGCGAATGCAGGTCCCTCTGGCATTTTTATTAGCCTGGGAGCTTCCGTGGGAGCTAATCCTTTCCCAGCTTGGAGAATGTTCCCTTTGTTTTTAAGGATCAGTGTGATGGTCAAGTGCAACAGCATTCATTGATCCCTCCGTCTTTGTGTTGTTTAATAACCTTCACTGCTGCTCTCAGCGCTGGTTGGCTGCGCTGGGGGCCCTGATGCTCTAGATGGTAATATTTTCAAATGAGAATTAAACAAAGAGAGAACATTTACAACTCAGGAGACATGTGATACATGAGACTGGCGGCTGCTGTCTACAAGCTGAAGGACAGGGTACACTGTTAGGCAGTCAATGTTTTAGATGGAGAACACAGGACACACATAAGCATGTATTATGACTACCCAGACACGGATGTATTACATATGGTTATATATGTACCGTCATTCCACGCCTGGCAATGCAATTGCTTTGCATACATGAGACGTGTGGGAAGCTGTAGTATTCAGTAGGTCCCCTTCTCTGATTGGGATTCCTGCACACTGCAATAGCCTCTGGGACCATGGACATTTTTGCAGTCGAATGATGCCCAACAGATGTTATGCCACACGTGACTTTTGTCGAATGTGAGGCTGGCAACTTATTGCCCAGGCTGGCCATCGATTTGTGTAAATCCAGGTTTACTACATGTGCTTCCTACTGTCTGGATGATGCACCTGAGTCCCAGTGGTCCACCAAGCCTGCAATATTTACCATCTGCTGATCCCTCACCTAGGTGCCCTACTGTGATCTGAAAATGTAATTCACCAATAACCGGAATGTGATGGTGTGGTAGCTCCAGAATCTAGTGTCAATTTGGGACGTGAGAGGATTAAGAGTGAAGGGGTGGAGTCTCATCTTGTCAATCGATCATTGCCCATGAGGCCTCTGTGTGGGCCTGGCCTTCTCCTGAGAATTCTGGGAAATCCTGTATTCCTTCTTGGAGGAGGGAGATACTATCTTTGTCTCTCCACACTCCCTGGGAGACATTGCAGCTGGCAAGACACATGGAAAAACCTACTAGCCTGAGCTGGAGAAGCCACAGGGACCTACCCTGATGCAACCAAACCTCTGAAGCCGGAGAAGCCACGTAGAGACCCCTGCCAGGGCTGAGATGCTGACAACGCCACTGGATCCAAAGACTTTCTACCCACTGGCCTGTGATTGTCCTGGATTCGACGTCATTGCATGTATTTCGTGAGTCTGAAGAGGACTTTATAGATTGGTATCAGACATATGGGCTAGAACTGGACTGGGTTGGAATGCTTTCTTAATGTACAATTACCCTTTATAGAAAACTCTCTCTTATACACATACGAGTTTCTATGGATTTGTTTCTCTAGTCTAGCTGGACTGACACAGATGGTGACTGTTTTTCGGTTGGGCCTTCTTGCTTGTCAGCAACCCAACCTCCCCGGACAATGATGGGCCCACCTGCCTGACCTTGGGCCCCAGCTTTGCTGTCACAGGCACCACTCAAAAGGCAGGTTACCCCAGAGCAAAGCACTCTTCGAGAGAACGATCAGTCTGAGCGCCTGCTGACCACTCCAAAGAGCCGATCAGCTGAGAGGGCAAGAGTTTAAGTCAAGGAGCCCTGGTGGCCCCGCCGTCAAGCACCTGGCTGCTACCAGGAGGCGTATGAACCTACCTCAAGGTGGCTGCAAGGGAGAGAAACGAAATGATCTGCTTCAGTAGAAGGCGGCCCTGTGGGGGCAGTGCTGCTGTACCAGGGGGGTCACTAGGAGTCAGAATTGACTGGGAAGCACCCCAAGAGGCTTCAATCAATGATGTTGCAACAGTACGGGCAGAGATAGAGAGGACGGTGAAGCAGCATGAAGCAGGGAACCAGAGTCACTGAACTGCCTGAATGAATGAATGAATGAATGAACGTTTTCCCACAGAATAAAATGAAGTAGTGGGAGACAGAGAGACGGGTTTCCAGGAGACTTTTGGCAAGGCAGCTTGGAGCTTCCAAACTGAATTGTTGTTTTGGTTTTGTTTTCTTAAAAAACAACAACAGAAAACCTTGTTTTCCCTTACAAAACAAAAAAAAAAGCGAAAATATTTAATTAAAATTTTAAATGATTTGAAGATGTCTAAAAACAACAAGGAGTTAAACACTTTACATGGAAACAATAGCGTATGTTTTTGTTTTTTTTTCTTCATAAAGCTACGTAAAAAACAAAGAAAGTTTAACTCAGGGCTAAGCCAGTAGAACGACGTTTCCTGTGACAGGGATAGCATCTAGTTCCTGCACTTCCCTTTTCTTAGTGTCTGGCGGGGAGAGGGCCACAGTACGGGAGTGCACCCCTCAGTTCCTCAGGACCAAGGCAGGGGAGTACTTACAACTGTTCCTCCAGCGGCCAGGGGATCAGCTTGACGATACAGTGTCCTTGAGACCAGGCAAACCAGGAGCCATCGGGGGAGAAGGCGACACTCCAGGTCTCACAGCTGGACTTCCAATCAAACTGGTGGGGGCGCCCGGGCTTGAGTTCTGCCAGCAGCAGTGGCTCCTCTGCGGTGGGAAACAGCATGCTTCAAGTCCACTCTCCCCCTTCCTGGGGCAGTCGGGGAAGACAGGCTTCCTGACCACCTAACTGAGGGCAGACACAGGAAAGCAACAGGCTTCCAGGGACAAGAGTGGAACTTTCTGGGTTCCGAGAGGGAGTTGCCACTTACATGACCCGGAGAGCTAGCAGTAGCCACAGACCACATACCACCACACTGACTCAGGCCTGACTCCTGCAGGTTACCTGGGACTCAGTAACCTTTGAACAGGAGCTCAGTGAATGGAGCCTTTCCCAAGAAGGCTGCGAGACAGAAAGGAAGTAGAGAGCTACTCGCACTAGGACTGGGCTGGAAGGTTCAGATCGTGTAGTCTAGGTTTTAGAAAACCCCAGGGACCTGGATGGTGCAAATGGTTAAAACTCAACAGCTAGCCCAGAAGCACACTAGTGGGAAGACCTGGTGATCAATCTACCTCCCACAATGCCACACTGGACATCCTACAGAACACTGGGCTGCTCTGTCATCATGAGTGGGAATTGCTGGACGGCAGCTGGTTCCAACTAACCTGCTCCTGAGAATCTGAGAGACAAGAACAGCTGGACTCAAGGGTCCCCTCTCACCCACTCGCATCAGCACCCTGTCCTCCTTCCTCCTGCTCACATCCCCCCCACCGCTCTCACTTCCATCTCCTTCGGTCCTGGTTTAAACCTTCACCACCTCTTGGCCAGATCTTTGCCACATCACCCAAATGAGTTTCCTGGCCCACAACTGTCCCATCCACTAGGCCACATTTCACCCGGCGTCACTTCTTTCAAACATAATTCCAAGGCTCCCAGCTGCATGCACGGTGGAGAACATCAGGCCCAGCCGTCCATGGCTTGGCCCTACAACCTCCTGTCCAGACCACTTCCCTGCATGGGACACTCTGGCCCCACAAGGCTCCTGAACTCACATTTCCATCTGGACCCACCTGCTGCTTATGAGCGCCCCACCCGGATTCACAACCAGAGAGCACACCCAGAGAACACGTGATAAAAATGGAAATCAATGCCACCTTGGGTTATTTTCTTCTCTCCAGCTGTACCAGTTTCCCTCTTGGCCCCGTCCCAGAATTTAAAGTGTCTTTATTTAAGCACCCCACCACCCATCTGTCAGTTAGTGTCCAACCAGACTCCACACCTGCCCCCAGGAAGGTGACACAGGCCTGGGCCACGGTTCATGCTCTTCTACACAGAGTGACCATGAATCAGAGTCCACGCAAAGGCAGCTATCAACATTCAGATAATACCAGGACTATTTAATCAGGGTTCCTTCCTCCTTCGGCCTCGCACAGCCTCCTGTGGAAGGTGGGTCCCTGGATGTGTGCCACAGCAGCAGTTTCAACGACAGTTTTCTGCTCTGCCAGGCCAATCTCAGTGACTGACCGGCTGGTATGGTTCAAGGCCCTCAGAACGGATTTCTGTCTGTGCCGATTGAGAAACACTCTAGCATCATAAAGCTGGCTTCCATCCTGAATGAGGTTACTTCCTGAGGCATATATTCCGCTTTAGTTGTGTTCGGACTTTGACCCTTGTACAGCTGCTATGAGATAATGCCTGAATTGCCTCCTTGTGGAAATGATAAAGAAACACACACACCCACAACCACACAAGCAGCCCCTGGATGAACAAGCACCACTCCTAAATCTGTCTCTAGGTCGAATTTGTCGTTAGGTTGGAACAATGAGGTGCTGTCAGTTAATCAAATGTTTGCCTTAGTTTATAATGCACAGTACACCTTTCTATGCGTGGAAAAACATTAAAGGGCCCTCCAGGCCCAGGAAAACATCTTTAACAATACTATCGTGATAATAATCAGTCTTTTGATGTGCTGCCAAGTGGGGCTCCCCTGTTTTTACAAGGCATGCATTCACCCCAGGCCCATAGAATGCGGGTGCTGGGGGTGGGGGAGGCTCTGGGTGCTGGGGTGCGGGCTGAGGGGAGTGGCTGGGCCAATGTACCATGCCGCCCAACCACCACATGTAGGTCTTTCACAGCTGAGAGGCATGGCCCTGACCTCAGAAACTAAGGAGCAGGGGTGTTGAGCTAGCAGAGGAGAGAGAACTGTTACATTCCCTTCTGCTTCCCGAATTCTTGTCTTTATTTGTGCTGTCTATAAAGGACTGTCACTGAGTCAATTCTGACTCATAGGCACCTATTCCAGAAGGTTTCTGAGACTATCTTTACAGGACTCATCTTTCTCTGGAGGAGTGGCTGGTGGGTCTGAACCACCAACCTTGTGGTTAGCAGCCCAATGCTCCCCCCACTGCACCATGAGGCACTCCGGAAACACCACTTTCATTCCTTCCTTCCTCCTGAGTTATCACTTTCAAAGAGGTAGAAACTCATAGATTTAGCTCTCCACCTTGTTGTGAAGAGAACTCTAGTGATCCAGGAATTGGTACTGGGTGCTTCACAGGGGTTGGGCCTTAACTATGGTTTGTTCATAAACCAGTCGTTCAAAGCTGGGGGACTGCCTGTGGGTCAAAATGTGAAACAGTGTGTCTTGAAAAGAGGAATGCTCTCCCTGATTCTACTGTTTCCCATCCTCAATTCCCACCTCCCAGGATACGATCCCCCCCATTATTCTTCAGCTAAAATCCAAACTCAGAATTCTTTCTGCATAACCCGACCCCTGCCCTCCTTCTTCCACTGGGTCTTATATACCTGCTGTCTGTGCCCTGGGCTCCAGCTCACTGGCCGCAGGGCCTTTGCACCAGCGATTTCCTTTACCTGGAAGAAATGGCCAGCACCTTTTCTTCATTTAGGCATGCCAGCTCAAATGCCACATCTGCCCAAGAGACCCGCCCTGACAACTCCATCAACTCCACAGGATGAGGGCCTGCGTGTTTACCCCAGTGCCTAACAGAATCCCTAGCAGAGAGCGAGCAGTCCGTAAATATTTGCTGAACAAATATACATGGGCGATCCTCTTGAAATAAAAACGAAATGAAGGCCCAGAAACGAGGAAGATGCTTCTGCCAACCATTTTCACAGGAGCCATACCCAGAATTCACACTCTATTTCCGACACCTAGGGGCTTAATCTCTTGCTATTTTCAGGTGCAGGAATGTAGGAGCTAAAAGAAGGAAACAACACCTAAAAAAACCCCACTGAGGCATGCTTCCCTCTTGGCCCTAGAACTAAGGCAATTCTGCAGGGGTGTCTGAGCCCAAACTAAACTTGGCTGCCGGGAAAGAAAGCCCTAATTAGTGTGGAATCTAAGAACCACACTGCAATGCAGTAAATTATCTAATATGACTCTTGCAGCCACAGCCTTGGTTACGCTCACCCAAGGATCTTCGTTTTCCTGATGGGTCTGCGTAAAAAGGTGGGGGAGCGGACACTGATTATATGATTCAACTGTGGGTGACTGTTAAACGGGGTTCATTGTGACTGCCCTCCTACTGGGTATAAAATGAACCATTTCCGGGAGCAGGAAAGGGGCATCTCCAGCAAGAGAGAAGAGCTGGAATGGAGACCACCAAGGTCCCTGCACAAGTAGCTGAGTGCTTTAGGGCAGGAGACTAGTTTGTGGAGTGGGGTCCCTCTGGACACTTAATTGGGGGAGCTGGCTAGGCTGAACCCGACTGCCTTCGGATTGAGGCTTACAGCAGAGTGGAATGCCGCTGGGGCATCGACTGGCAGCCCTCAAAGAGCTCGGTCACATTACCAGAGCAGGGTAAGACCCAGGCCAAGGGGCTGAGGGCCAGAGAGAGCCTCCCTACAGGCACGGCTGAGAAGCAACCGTTCCGACTGAACAACTGTATCCTGAACATTTCTCACCTAAAGTGCAACCGGTTAACTTTCCTAATAAACCCCATAATCCTGAGTATCGTCTATGAGGCCTGTGTAGAGCCCCATGAATTAAGGAATCTAGATGGAAAAGTGGAGAACTGTGGGAAAGGGCAGCTAAACTAAACTTGGCTCCTGGGAAAGAAAGCCATCATTAGTGTGGAATTTAAGAAACAAACAAACAAAAGACTGCCCAGAGGACATCCAGTTCTATGTGGGATTGTATCAGCAGCAACCAGGGGTTCCAGTTTTCTAATCAAGCACTGGGCTGGGGTTGGCACACTAGGCTGACTGGGGAAATGGTTATGATTGGGTATCTTCTGTGCTGGGTGATAGGCCTTACTTGTCAAGTGGTAAAAGCTAGGGCCGAGCCCACAGGAAGCCCAGCGACTTTCCGGCCTCAAGACCTTCCCCAAAGCTGTTTCCATCAGCCTGCAATGCTCTTTCCCTGGCCAGAGCCCCAAATCTTGGCCCAGGTGCTCCATCTTACCATTCGGGGTACAGCTGTGCCAGCACAGAGCTTCGTGATCTTGAACTCTAAAGTAGCCCCATTTCACGTCCTTTATAACTTTCATTCCCAGGTATCTTATTTGCTCATTTGTTGTTTTGATGGTCTACTGAATAGGCTCGATTGCTTTCTCCTCCCCCACTAAAAAGAGAGAACCTTCTTTAAGTCAGGACCTTGAGACTTGTGCCAGTGCGCTGTGTGGTCCAACGCGGGGGCTGCAAGTCAAGCAACATGATTGTTGCTAGGTGCTGTGGAGCCTGTCCCCACTCCCAGCGACCCCAAGTGACACACAGAACTGCTCCACGGTGTTGTCTTTGTGGAAGTCGAGTTTATCACCCTCTGAGGCGCTGGGTAAGTTCAACAGTCAACCTTTCAGTTGGCTTAGCAGACAAATACTTTACCACTGATTGCACCTCAAGGCTCTGGTCGGTGGCTATGAAAGACATCCCTCAATACTGACTCACAGCAATGCTCTAGGGCAGAAAAGAACTGCCCCTGTGAGTTTTGGAGATGGTAACTCTTTACCAGAGTGGCTGGCTGGTGGTTTCGGACTGCTGACCTTGCAGTTAGCAGGCCAGCGTGTAACCAACATGTTGCTAGGGCTACTGCGCACTCAACATGTGGGGAGCCCTGATGACATTGGGCCACAAGTATCAAAGACACTCCGATGATCAAGGCCTCGGATGAAAGAGAAATGTAAAATGGCTCAAGAATTTGAAATTAATCCTAAGTTGAATGCCGTATAGACTCGTGTATAAGCGGAGTTTTCAGTATATTTTTAATGCATTTTTGGTGGTAAAACTAGGTGCCTCGGCTGATATTCGGGTCAGCTTATCCTCGAGTATATACAGTAATAATATTCGGGTACAGTGGATTGAATGAGATATTTTAAAAATTCATTTCATTGTTTCACTTTTTAAAATGAGGCTTCTAGAAACTTTAAGTTATATCACATTTCTCCTATCACGTTCCATTGGCTAGTCCTGGCCTTGGTTGGGGGGGGGAGGTTAGATGCCCGGCACATGGTAAACACTCAGTAAATATTGGTTGAATGAACACATGAATTTTAACTACTGCAGGGGCGGTATCTACTCATTGTCCATTATAATTCCGTGACAATGGGCTTTTATTCCGTTTCAAAACAACAGAAAACTCTCTGGTCTTTTCTTACAGTAGCTCTGGTAAGAAACACGCAGCCCGTCAGTCACTTAGGAAAAACCCAGAACTGGAAACAGATTCCAGTCAGAAGGGGAAGCCAGCTACAGATCGCTTTCAGATTTAAATGCAAGTAGCCCATGGAAACGACAGCGGAAGCTATAAAAAGATTCAGACAATCATGAAAACAGCAGGGGCCATTGAAAGAGTTCTATGGGAAACATGGTGAGAGAGAGTGGGCCTTTATCCAGAAGAGAAGGCCGTGAGAGATGCCACTGATCCACCTCTTGGAAGGCTGCACCTTTCAAGCAAAGTCACTGCCCAAAGTAAAAAGCTACACCACCCCAGGGAATACCCCCATTTCCACCTACCCACCAGCAATCCCTCTCAATTGGATCAAACACGCCAGCCAGCACAGATCGCAGCCAGCAGCATCCTGTTAAGAGGTTGAAGGGAGGAAGCTGTGTCTTTGGTGAGAATGTCAGAGGATCTTTAATAAATTCTGACCCTGGTGCGAATGACCTCCACAGAATCTAGCTTTCAGCACAGGGGAATCAGTGTTTGGATTAGATGGTGGTTGGAAAGGGGAAGCCCCCAGGGCTTTTGAGATTTTTGCCTGTACATAGCAAGCTTGCATTTTCTATTCAGAATGGCTTTCAAAGCATATCCAATATCGCCCAGCTTCCAGTTTTCTGAGGATGACATTCATTCGCATGGCTAGGGCTAAGTATCTCACCCAGCAGATATATCTTAAACTTGCCTGATCATGGGCGTCACCAGCCAGCAGCATCCATCCGCAGCCCCACCCCACCTGAACTTGTCCCCACAGAGGACAGCTCGGAATATGTATACAAGAATAGGAAGGGACTTCAAAAAGTTCGTGGGAAAAATTCCACCGTCTTGGAATTCTTTGAATTGCATTAACCCATGAACTCTTGGGAAGCCCCCTCTTGTTGCAATACATATGTATATACATTGATAACATAGATTCAACCCTCTCGGCTTGCGCACAATGCAGTGACATTGATCTCAGATGACTTTTATGAAGAGGCAAGTTTGGAATGATCCCACCCACCCACTGAAGAGGGTGCTATTATTATCCGCACTGTGGCTTGTCCAGGACCACACAGCTCACAAGGGGCCGAGTTGACTCCTGTCCACACTTGGACCCAGGAGCGACGAGGCCGTAATTCAGCACTTAGGCACCCACCCCCTTGTAATTTGGCACCTGGCCACCCACCTCCACCCTGGGGTATCACCCCTTTGGGGTCTCTGGCGCCCCGCGCCCACCCAGGAGGTCCCGGAGGAGGCAGCTCGCCCCCACTCCCCACCCCAGCAGTCGCCCGTGGCCACTGACAGCGAAAGTGAAACAAAGCTGGGACCAGGCACAAACCCTCCACCCGCCCCCTGCCCACGTCCCGGGCTTGGGCGCCCTGCCGCCTCGGTGTCCACCCACCCTCCACGCCGAGCCACCACCGGGATTCCCCCAGGACCCCGGGAGGCCGGGCCTCGGCCCTGCCAGGGCGATCGGCGCCCGGCCGCACTCACCTCCGGCCTCCATGGAGGACACGCTGCTCCTGCGGC
>NW_022111312.1:7826867-7837304 GCF_000313985.2 Echinops telfairi
GGAGCTGATATCAAGGAGCTCAAGAACGAAACTGGTTGCGGTGGCAGCTGCGCAGTGCTGCTCGATGGGACCGAACCGTGGAATGTTAGGAGATCTGAAAGAGCTCCCAATAAAATTAAAAATTGCGCGGTGGGGGGAACTGAGCGGCTGACTTGGGGTGCTGGGGCCCGGACCCGAATGGAAGGAGCGGAACTAAGGGGGAAATGGGGGCGGGGACGAATGGGTACAACTCCGGGGGAGAGGAAGAGATGGGAACCCGGCGAAAACTTGGGGTTGTGAGTAGAAAGAAATAAACGGAAAATGAGAAGATTAGGGATTGAGGGGGGAGGGGGCGCACGAGGGCACACGGAAGGCAGGAGATCTGGAGGGCCCTGCGGAAATGAGGCTGGAGAATCAAAGCGAGGGCCTGAGGAGTCAGCGCCCAGAAGTTCAATGGGAGCCGGGATGAAAAGGATTCAGAGAATGCCTAGTAGCTTTTTAAAAAATGGGAACAGAACAGGGCATGCCAAGGTTAACGGGGACCGTGAGAAGGGCAGCTGAGGAACAAGGGGGAGAAACTGTGGAGTTAAGGAATAGGTAAATGGCATAGCCCAGGGAGGAACCTGGGAGGCCTGTGGTTGGCATGGACCTAAGAAAGAGATCTGTTTTAGGGGGAGGAAAGATGGGAGAACGAAGAGGGGAGGGGGAAGCTTGGGTTAAAAATAACGAAAAACTGTAAAAGCCAGGGGTTAAAAATGTGGGAAACTAAGGTTAAGGTAAGAAATACAGACTAAAAGGAAATGTTTCAAATGCCATAGCAAAGATAAAGAATTACCAACTGGTAGGAAGGAAAGGGAGTGGGCCAGGATGAGGGACAGGAGCTGGGATGGTGGAGGACTGACCTTAGGAGAAGGCGAGACTGTTGGAAGCGAAACACGGGGCCTGTAGAGTACAACTGGAATTGACCAACCTCGGAAGGCAGGTGGGGGTGGAGGTGTGTGGGCGAGTGCGCAACACTAGTGCAACTAGAACTGGTTGAGCCACGGGAAGAACTTCAAAGCCATCTATAGCCCCGGGAAGTGGGTGGCTATCAGAAATTGCCTTTTGGAACATTCCGTCCGTTCTGTGCCCCCCCAATAGAACAACTACCCTAGACTTTGGCGGTTGGAAAGCATGAAGTCTGTGGAGAGAAGTGGGTTTGAAGTTACACAGGCATTTGAGCACAAGGAGAAAGTGTCTAAAGGGGAAAGGGTCTCAATAGATGACGGAGGGTGACTTGTTTGGTGCCATCCAGTCTGATCCAACTCAGCATCCCTAAGCACAACAGAATGAAAACACTGCCTTGCTCTGCACCCTTGTTACATGTGAGCCAGTCCATTTGGTTAAAAGTCTTCCTTTTTTTAATGGCCCTGGTATATGTTGTGTCTGCTAGTCATTAAAAGTGACGACCAACAAAAAGGCATTACATTTTTGTCCCCAAGAAATATTTTTGTTGACTATTTAGATTTAAATAAAGCCCACTGAAACATTTACTTCAAAATATTTTATTACATAATCTTTAAAAAGTCCAAATTATAACCTCAGGTCTAAGTTCTCTGCATCCCCCTCACCCCCGTGTAAATAAGGCAGAAGGATCTGCTTTTTTTTTCTCTCTGCAACAGTTCATGCCCAGTCCCATGGCGAGAAATACCAGTTGGCACTTATTGCATCATCATACATTTTACCCAGCAAGGATGATTTTTCCAGGGGTGATGGAAATTTCCCACCATGTGTTTTCCTGCTGTGTAGATAAAGCCTGGATGTGCTTCTGAGACGTGGAGCTAATATCAAAGCTACAGGATAGCATGCCTCCCTCCTCCCCTAGATGCTGATGTGTCGCCAGGTTCTGAAGAAAACCAGTAGTCAATTGTGTTATCTCTGATGTGTTCTCTCTTTTGGCTTCTAATAAATAGATTACATGAACTCTCAAGTTCATATCACATGCAGAGAAAAAATTTTTTAAAGCACGATGTTACCACCTGGTCTTTGCCACTTTAAGGACCACGCTCTATATGTCACTATCGACATGGCTGTGGATATGGGGACATGTTCTTTCTTTTTAAAAAGAAATCCTAATTCTTTAAATACCCTTAAAACATGATGACCTCTGGTCCTAGGACTCCCAACTGATTTGGCTATATTACGGTGCACACCAGGTCCAGGAAGAAGTGGCATCAGTCGTCGCTCCAGGCATGAGTGGTTTACAGCGTTCTGTTACCAAGATCTCAAAGTTCCCATTTGCTCGTGGAAAAACCCGGCCTCAGATATTTCCTCTCAGCAGGTGTGTGTGCGCATGTATGTGTGCACACGCAGAAGAGGAAGTTGTGGGAAGCATCCCAGTGATCTCAAACACTGTTCACGGTGTCCTAGCTTGGTTGATTTCCCTACACTGTGTTGTTTTGAAGATGGTTGCCTCCGCTGCATAATAAACTCTCAAATGCAGGGACCGAGTCATAGAAAGTCATTAAAAAGTTCCCCAGGGGGAGACTAAACTCACACTTCAGCAACGTTAGAAGCCCCCATCCAACAATCACATTCTGAAATGACTTTCATTTGGACTGGCTACCCACATGAGGTACTGTGGAACAGAAGACCTGGCCCAACCAGGAGAACAGAAATTCACAGTTCTTCCTGGACAGTGGGAATTGCAGCCAACTCCTGAGCCCCCTCCAGGTCTGAGCTGGGATCAGGACACAACACGGACTGATTTACTCAGTTGAACTTAGGTCCCTTCAGCCAAGAACAGCATTTCCCCCCTCCACATCTGCAGGGTTACTTCCGACAACCAGCTCCTCGCCTAATCAGTGTCACTGGTATCCTAGGAAAAAGTTCTTGTCTCTGTCCTAGGTTGCGTCCATTACAGCAGGATATGGAATATTTAAGAACACACAGATTCAAGTCAGATTTTCATGTGTTAGCACATATTGCTTGCACCCTTATAAGGTCCCTGCCATTTAAGAGATCACAATAAAATCAGTACAAGGAAAAAATAAATCTCTAAACTCTACAAGGATCTATCTACTTGGACGTCTCAGCAGCCTAAACTCGCTCCACATTATTTTCACTGGAAGTTCGGTCAGTGTAGCCTTGGAATATCCCTAAGAAGTCTGAAGGAACACGTTTTCCCATTTCCGAGAGGAAAACTGAAGCTGAAGAACGGATTTTTATGCAAGCCATCCCTATCGCTAGATACACCGTTACCAAACCTTTCACTGCAAAAGAAGTGAAGAGGAGGAAAGGCTGGAAGCTAAGAACATAACATCCCAGAGGCTTCTGTGTAAATGTGAAGCTCTGCAAAAGGCGTGGTGAAAATGAAGGCACTTCTCTTTGAAAAGGAGCCCTGGGCCGTGATGCGAAAGGTCAGTGGTTCAAACCCACCCACTGCTCCTTGGAGAAGAAGGATGTTATCACTGGCTCTCATAAATGTATATATAGCATTGTTTCCCAAAGTGGGTGATGCTGCCCGTGTGTGTGTGTGTGTGTGTGTGTGTGTGTGTGTTTCTGAAAAGGAGGCTGTAGGTCAAAAAAGTTTGTGAACCATTGATTTACAGCCCTGGAAACTCTAGGTAAAGCAGTTCTACTCTCAAGAATTTTCTTCAGGGAAGTACAAAGCCAATAGGAGAGCTCAGCTTATACACTCATCTGACACCACTCTTCCACGAATGAAAGGCACAGGGCACTAGCTCTTTCTGTCTGTCCACTAGCAGCCATTGAAGAAGACAGCCAACATCTAAAGACCTCTCTGGTTCCCCACAGCCAAGATCGTCTCATTTGCCTCTCACCTGTTTTATACACAATGGCATCGAGGCCCAAGGAGAGGTAAAAGCCACAACCCAAACCCATATGATAAAAAGCTGGGCCCAGATACAAGCCCGTGTGGTTCCATCAGCAAAACGTGACCCAACTGCCAGCATCTTACTAGTCTTGAAGCTAATGATGCTGCCCCTTTTCCAGGGAAATGGCATGTGTCTACTTTCTCAGCCCTGGGCTCACCTGAGCAGTGAGAGGGGGCATTTCTCTGGCATCCCATACTATTCCTTTCGCACCAGGACAACCTGGAATCATGGCACAAAGCACGGAGACACGCTGTATGTTTTTGCCCGCTCTTCCTCCCTCTGAACCAACATCTGCCACACTAGCTGCCTCTGGGGAGCAGGTGTCACAACGTGATACCTCAGATCCAGCCTGGCTACCACACTGCATTCCCAAAGCTCGTAAACACTGTTGGAAGACTGACAACAAATCACACTTTTTTGGTAAGGGGAAGGAAAGGTGTGTTTTTTTTCTCCCTCTCTCTTTTCTTTTTGCCGAGACCACCCTCCAACCATTGCTCATGTCTGACTCCCCTCGAGACAGGGGTGCAAGCCAAAACTCAATGAGAAGCTTATCTTCACCTTTGCTTCCCAAGCTTTACAGAAAAGAGCATGACGGCCAATTCCCTTCTTCAGACTGGCCCACCTTCCTCTTGAACGACGTCACTCTGCAGCTCCCTGAGGTCATCTGTAGGGGGGGAAGGAAACAGAACCAACTGTGAATGACCTCAAGAGCGTGTGTTGCTATGGCCACGGTTGGTTTTCCAATCATTTCAATAGTTTGTTGTTCTTTTCTGGGAAGGTGAAGGAGCTATCTGCTAGGATTGCCCGAGGAGTTTTGGGACAAAACAAAACTCACCGCCACCGAGTCGATGATGACGACTCAATAGTGACCCTACAGGACAGGGTAGAACTGTCCTTGTGATTTCTGAGACGGTAACTGCTGGAATAGAAAGCTCTGTTTTTCTCCTGAGGGACAGCTGGTGGTTTTGAACTGCTGACTTGGTGGATCGCAGCCCAGTGCCTAATCACAACAGCACCAGGGGTCTTCGCTTTGGGGCACAATGGGTATTCCTCCCTCCATCACCTGCTCTCTTTAAAAACCCTCAGACAGACTTTTTGGTTCTTCCCACCTGTCAGACCTTTGGCTTGCGCCATTGCCTTTTGCCCTTTCTGCTTCTGTCAATACAACTGTCCAACTCTTACCTCCTCACCCACCTCCTCTCCTACAAAGCTGCTTCATAGACCAAGTTCCCCTGAAGACTCTAGTCTCTCTCTCAGGTCCTCTCAGTTTTATATGCATCATTCAGCAGGCAATTAATCGAATCCCTCCTCATAACAGCTCTTCCATTTCTCTCAAGAGGTTGGTTAACCATTGCTTCCATTTCCATTTCCCCCACATATTTTGGCCTTGTCCTAACTGATCTTGAGTCGCTCCATGCATGCAGGTAATGTCTTTCCCCCCAATATCCTACAATGCCAGTAAGGCCCCTGGGGGGCACAAACGGTTTGCTCTTGGCTACTGACCAGAAAGTCAGCAGGTCTTCCCCACACCGCGGTGCCATGGAAGAAAGGCCTGGTAATCTGCTTCCACAAAAACGACAGCCAAGAAAACTAAGGAGCTCAGTTCTGCTGTTACATCTGGAGTTGCCAGGAGTCAGCAACAGGCTGGATTATCTTCCCCTTAATGCCAGTGTTGTACCTTTCCCGGAAGGGTAGGGGTCTTGGAGAAACCTGCCCGTTAAGATTTTGTGCGGCTGTCCCTCAGCTTCTCAAGTGCCTGATAAAGGTTACCTAACTGTCTTCTCCAGGGGGAGGAAAACCCTAGGAGATTTCCTGCAGGGAGGCTCCTCACAGCTGACGAAAGGACTTACCTTCTAGAGCCTGGAGCCCGTTCCCCATCTGTTCCAGGTTCCCATTCACCAGTGCTGTCACTTGATGAATGTGGCCATGCCTGACCGTTTCCTTTCGCAACGCCACTCTCTTGTGTTCTTCCTCCTCCTCCCTGTCCTCTACAGCAGCATCTTCCTTCTCCTCCTCTTCTTCCTCTTCTGAATCCACCAAAACCATGACATCACCATTGTCTTCCTCCCTACTTTGAAAAGGAGAAGAGCAATCAGGACAATAGCCCATGCTTCTCCAAACATCAGCCCCCACTGACTAGGAAATGGTTTTTGCGGCCCCTTGGGCAGTATGGAAGGAGGAGTCCCAGAGATGTTGTCTGGTAAACGGGGCTGTTAACCTCAAAGTTAGCCTTTCACACACAGGTCTGACTCTGAAGTCTGGGCTCTTTCTAGAGTGACAGACTCACCCTCATTCTCCAGCCCTGATGGCCTAGTGGATTCTACAGTGGGCTGCTAACTGAAAGGTCGGTCGGTCAAACCTACCACCTGCCACTCAGGGGAAAGATGAGGCTGTCAGCCCTCAGAAAGATTAACAGTCAGAAACACTACCGAGTGTTGCTTTGAGTTGGAATGGGCTTGGTGGGACTGGGTTTGGGTTTTACCACTGAATGCCAAATAATGCCCCTACAGTCACCAATGAGGGACACATCTTGTGCTTTTGATGACGCCCCCCCCCCCACCAGAAAGCACCCTTTCCTGCTTGTCACGCAGATGCCATCGTTGCAAGCACCCACCATTTCACTGTGCAATAAGTCCCCCTGCTCCCTTCCTGAACCTTAAAAACAGGTCTCCTCCTCATCTTTTGAAGGCCATTGTTCCCTTTGCTGGGAGCCTTGAAACTATGATGGTGGCTCTTAAACTCGGGACTCAGGGGTTGGCATGCCATTGCTCTCCTGAACAAGCCTACCGCTAGCTTTACCTCCCTCACCAAGACTGTTAACTTTTTAACGGAGGAAGAACATGAATGCAAACCAGTTACAGTCCTAGGAGTATCATAGTAACCCCATCCATGGAACAGAAGAGACCATGGCTCAGAGAAGGTCAGGCCCTTTCCTATGGTCCCAGGGCCTGGAACTGGCCTATGAATGCAAGAGCCTTCTCCCACTATGCCATGCTGCTGGCTCCCTGGGAAATGATCTTGGGGCACAACAGACTTCCTGGGAGAAACTCTCAAACACAGGACAAGGAGGGGTTATGGTGTCTCTTGGAAGGCAGTTTCAGGACAAGAATAGCCCACTACTGTGAGCAAGTAGAAAAAAAAAAGACTACTCTACGGAATCCTAGAGAAGGGCTCTGAGTTCTCACAGAGAGCTCCTTAGAAAATAAAATACACAAGTTCCATCTAGTTATGTGACGCCCCCACCGGGGTTTCCCTGGGGAAGAGCTTCTAAGCATGTTCAGACTCGCCTTCCAGAACATGACTTAGAACTTGTTCCTTCTTTTAGCTCTTTTTAGGAAAATACAAGCATGAACTTCTGGGCTCAACAGGTACGTATCATCTTTAGGTCTCAGTGTGATTAGCCCTGCGAGGTCTAACAGCTCACCACACTCAAATCCAAACCCACTGCCATCAAGTCCATCCCAAATCCCAGTGGCCCCGCCCCGTAGGATAGAGCAGGACTGCTCCTCTGGGTTTCCAAGTCCTTAGGGGAGCTGACAGTCTCATCCTGCTCCAGAGAAGCAGCTGGAGGGTTTGAACTGCTGATCTTGTGGGTAGCAGCCCAAATATGTAACCGACTACACCATCAGGGCTGAGAAATGAGGGTGACAGTTGAAAAGACTTTGGGTCTGGAATGCAGGCCCTGCTGTTTGCTTCCCGGATGAGTGTGCAGAAATTCTTTTACGTTGCTGAGTCTCCATCTCATCTGGAAATGGAGATGCCACCACCACCACGCAGGGGATTTAGGAAGCGGTTTGTCATCATGCCTAGTGAAGCCTGCAGAGCGGTTCCACGTGGTCAGGGCTCTAGCCACTGCTGTCACTACCCTTAAGATGGGGAACAACGCCGCAGTGAAGACAGACAAGGGGAACAGACTCTTGATATAAGTTCTGGGAACACTCACCTGAGATTTCTGCCTGCCGGGAGGAAAGGGGAAACAAACATTAATGTCCAGTAGCAACGACTTCAGCCTCCTAACAGTTTTTAATCCATCTAACATTTACATAAGGCTACACCAATGAGAAGGACACTGATCCCACGTGCATAATGACTGTGTCCATCACCATAAACAAACAGGTCAACAACAAGTGGCCCATTCCAATGGGGTACTACTCGCCCATCACAAAGAATGAAGTTTTGAGACATGCAATGAGATGGATGAATCTTGGAAACATACTGAGTGAAACAAGGGCAATAAAGACATTACAGGACAAGAATATGCTTCCATGAGCACGAAGTATTTGGAATAGACAAATGCACTAGGATTCCAAGGGCTGGGAGGCAGGACAGTAGGGAATCATTAATTGAGTACAGAGTTTCTATTTGAGGTGATGAAAAAGTATTAGATCATAATTGTCCAAATTGTAAATGTAGCTAATGCCAACTGAACTATATCTGTAAAAATGGTTAAAATGGTAAATTTCATGTTATATATAGTTTATGGAAAATAAACCCCCTCCAGGACCAGCCCCCACAAGAACCCATTTAAAATCAGCTAGAATACAAAAGAATAAAAAAAAGGAGAGAAAACACCCAACATGAGAGATGTCAGCCCAGGGGCAGTTCTTATTGCACATCTTGTCCCTATAGAGAAGACGCATATAGGCTAGGACTCTGGGTAGGAGTGTCAAAGGGGCCTCTTCCTCTGCCCTCGTGTCCTTTTAAGAATCATGAATGAGAAATAAAGGGGCCCAAGGAGTCCTACCTTTCCGGCAGAACACAGGGTTGTGGTAGAACACGAGCACTGAGATGATGCCCAGGGCCAGCAGGAGAAGGCTCACAGAAGTGCCCACAACTCCCCCGATGCTTAAGGGTTCTGTGAAAACAACCCACACCATCGCCTTCAGCATGTGATATGCATACAACTGGACAGAGGAGAGCAGCACCGAGCCCTCATCTGCCCTGAGTCCAATCTTCTGTCTTAGTTTCATGACGTGGAGTAATGGTCAATGACAAGTTTGTAAAACAGGTAAATATCTCATCTTCCTAGCTTAAACCGGAGAGGTTATGGAGATCATCAATTGAAACATCCTATGTGAAAAAAAACGCTGCAAAGTTACCATTTCTGTGTGTACCAGACATCAAGACTTTTCATAAAGGCATAGCAATCAATGAACAGTATAATTACCAGGGCCTCAATAAACAGTTTCAATAGAACAGAAACTGACCCACAAAAAAGAAATCTATATGTGACATTTTAGTGAGGAAGAGAGGAACTATTTAATAAATGGTTTGGGGGACACATGGCTATTCCAAATGGATAAAAAAGCAAAAAACCAAATCTTGATCCTGATTTTCCTCCTTCCACAAAAATCAATCCCTGGTGGATTAATGAATTAAATATAAAAGACAAATTTTAGAAGAAAATACAGAAGAATGTCTTTCTAATCTTGAAATAGAAAAGCATTTCTTAAGACATCAAAACTGTAATAATTTTTTAAACTGTAATGATTTCAAATTTCATAAAACCAACTATAATAGAAAGAGAAAAACTACAATAAGAGTTATTTCTAGCACATAAAACTAAAGAACTCACATATCTATAAGGAAAAAAGCAAACCAAAGATCATGGGAAATGTCAAAAGACAAAAAATGAAAAAAATACTCAGCCTTCTTAGTACCCAGGCTATGGTGAGATTGCATTTTCACAGCTTTTATTTTGAAATTATGAAGCCGCTAGTGAAAATGTGGATTAACTGCATAACCTTTATATATTGCTGGCAAGCACGGACACTGCGACAGCCACAGTAGAAAACAATTCGGTGTTTTCTCATAAACATTCACCAAGGCCCTCATTTCCACTCCTTGTGTATAATCCTCGAGAACCATTTGCACACGGATTGGGAACTGGGTGAAAAGGCAGCCACGGAAACTCAGTTCATTGTAATACAAAGTCCACAACCACCCAAAGGCCCACTACCAGGAAAACGAATGGCTCAATTGTGGAATAACGCCCCAAGGTTAAATGATATAGCAGCAAAGAGGTGTGAAGTAAGATTATCACACACCATCCTCAATGAACCCCAGAAACAAAATGTGGAATAAAGAGCAAATTGCTGAAGAAGAGAAACAATATGCTTTAAAACTCAAACATAAATGATGTTTTAGTTAGGAATGAATCTTGATGTGATTTTCAAAAATTAAATACATACTTTGGAATTAAAACCATGAAATTCAGGCTAGTGTTCTCTTGTTCTAAGGATGAGACCGGCAGGGTTGCCCGAGAAAGCAGAGATAGACGATCATTTGTTTTTATAAGTATGTTTCATGCAATAGTTATGACATAGGTACACACAATTGCTGTCAGGCTGATTCTAAGTCACAGCAACCTTATGTACAAGGGAACAGACTGTTGCCCAGGCCTGTGCCATGCTCCCGATCACAGGCATGTTTCCATCAGGCCATCCTTGTGGTTACTGCGCTGATCCATCTTACTGGTGGTCTCCCACACCCGCACTGGCTCACTACTTTACCAAACACAACGAAAGCGCCATTGACTGAACTGTCCGAATGACGTGTCCAAAAGCAAGCAAAAGTCTGTGTG
>NW_022111312.1:7837414-7839980 GCF_000313985.2 Echinops telfairi
CCCCGCCCCGGGTCTAGCTTGCTCTCTGGTGATCGGACCAGCATGCTGCTGCTTTAGCTAGTTCTCTGCCTCACACTGTGTGCTACATTACCTGTGAGCCAAGCCAACCTATGGATCATGTTGCTAGAACTTGAGGCTCCTTTGAGGCCTGCTTCACCGTACTGCTGGTGCGTACATTGCTTAAGCTTGAGGCTGGTGGATCCTGTCATCTTGTATTGTTTGCATTCAATATCCCATCCTGGCCTGCTTCACTAAGCTCCCGCGCTACCGACTGTTGGTGACCCACCTTGCTGTTTGCTGCCTGTGGGCAGACTCTGCTTGCCTTGCCCAAGGAGGACTCCACTGTCTGCTTCTGTGACCTTGGACCCAGAAGCCCATTTGAGTTGAAGGACTTCCAGTATATTAACTGTTCCATGGAAGTGAGTTGAACTGAACCCTCTGTCCTGCTGTGTGGACTAATTAATTGTTATATTCCTTCTCTCTGTGTAAACCTATCCCCTTAGACATATATAATGATAAGTGTCCTGGTTTTGTTTCTCTACAGAACCCTGCCTAACACAAACAACAGTCTGTGATGACCCATAAGGTTTTCATTGGCCAACTTTTGGAAGCAGATTGCCGGGCCTGTTTTCCTAGTCTGTCTTAGTCTAGAAGCTCTGCCTGAACCTGCCTAGCATGGGTGATTCTGCTGAAATGTGAAAGACTGGTGACATGGCTTCTAGCAGCATAGCTACACACAAGCCACCAGAGTATGACAAACTGACAGATGGGTAATGAATTTGGGAGACATGTTGAAACAGAAAATGAATTCAGTGACTTTTTGAAATTCACGTTTCTGTAAGCACCCTGTCTTCTTGTTTGGCTTCTCTCTCCAAATCTAGCCACCCGGCCTACAGGCAGTTTCAGTGATGTTGATGCTGAGGTAAATATGCACCCCAAGTGGGAGGGAAGCCTCTTAGAAGTCCATTTTGCTTCTAGGCGCTACAACTGAACATATTCTTTGGTCTGTAAGAGGTATCAAGAATATCTTTGCTCCTTAAGCAAATGTTAAGGAGCTCTGGAGGCACGGTGGTTCAGCGCTCACCTGCTAATGGGAAAAGCCAGCTGTTGGAATCCACCAGCCACTCCGGGTGGGGTGGGAGTGGGGGTGGTGTGCCAGTCTGCTATTGTAAAGATTGCAGCCTCGCAAACACTACAGGGCAGCTCCACTCTATCCTACAGGGCTCCTAAGAGTTGGCATCGGTTTCAAAGGAACAGTTTGGGGGAGTTGCTAGTTTAAGCAAATTTAGGACTGCACAGTAATCTTCCTGGCCACCTCATATCACCACAGTCAAGAAGACACGCCTTCTTCCAGCAGGCAGTGGCCATGAGCAGGAAAGCCCCAACGATTCCGGGCGGGTGCGAAGCCTTCCGAAGCCCTCAACCCTCCTCCCTCAGGGCCACTTCCATCACCCACCTTTCACGATGAGCCAGATGTCCACCTCCCTGATGCCCACGAGGTTCTCAGCCCGGCAAACATAGTAGCCACCATCCAGGTGCTGCGAGCAGTTTCGGATGGTCAGGGTGGAGCTCTGGCCATGCTGGCTGATAATATAATGGTCACTGGACTCAATGGTCACCTTGGGCTGGGTGAGGTTCCTCAACCACAGGATCTTGGCAGAGGGGTAGGCGTCAGACACTTGGCAGGTGAGTGTCACGTTGCCCCCGACCAAGCACGTCTTCATCGGATCAGACAGAAGGGAGGGGCTCCCTGGAGATCAGGAGAAGGTCAAGAAAGACAGTTCTTAAAGGTGATTCGAGCGATGGCCCAAGAACGCCCAAGAATATTGTTTCCTTTCTCGTGAAAAAGTCCAGGAATTTCTATACCGCACATGGCCTTATAGAACACTTAGTAGCTTATGTAGGCACCATTACCCCTATGAACCGAATTCATTCCCCCAACAACCCTTATTAGAACCATCTTTTCAGGTAAGAACACTGAACCTAGAAAAGTTAACTCACTTAAAGTTCTACAGCTAAGGGAGTGGTGGGGCTAGAATTCTGGCGGGCCCTGAACTGAGAAAGTTCCTGGGACAGGAGCTTTCAGTGTTAAACCCAGGCAAACTGGCATTGAACGATTCACTGTATGTGTTAAAGATGGAGGAAGAGGCCACTAGCCAAGGAAATCAGGTGGCTTTTGGAATCTGGAAAAGACAAGGAAATGGATTCGTCCTGAGAGCCTCCAAAAGAATAGCGTCTTACTGACTCATTCTGGACTCGTGACCCCCGAACTGTAGGAAAATGCAGTTGTGTCGTTAGAAGCCACTGGGTTTGTGGTAATTCGTTACAACGGCGGTAGGAAAACAACACACCTAGCAACAATACGCCTAGGTTATCTACCCAAGAGAAAGGAGACCCTATGTCCACGGCAAAACATGGGCACAGATGTTTGAAGCAGCATTAGCCACCGGAGCCCCAAACCGGACATCTCAATGTACCTCAGCTGGTGAGGGGACACCCAAAATGATTATACAGGCAATAGAATGAAAACTAAATCCTGAACACAGCTACAGAGTGGGAGAATCTC
>NW_022111312.1:7840310-7845285 GCF_000313985.2 Echinops telfairi
GTATGTCATGTCAAAAGAGGGGGCAGGCTGCGTATTACAGCAGTATGATCTGAAATAGCCTGAGGAGGCAAGCCCAGAGAGAACCGAACTAGCTTCGTGTTCCCAGGAACTGATGGAAGAGAGAGGGGGGTGACTATTACCAGGGTGGGGGTTTCTGTTGGGGGTGATGGAAATGTTCTGGAATCAGGTCCTGGTGATACTCGTACAACATTGTGAATTATATAAACCACTAGAAACTAGCGAATGGGATACTTTCAAAGGGAAAATTGATACTAGGTTCATTCTCATTTTTCAAAAGATTGCAAAAGATAAAACCAAACACAAGGGGGCAAGCCAGCTTGCTGACCCCTGTCCTAACACAGAAAGCCTGACACACTGGCACCTGTTTACCTGTCCAGCCTCACCTGTACCTCACTCACTGGCCGTCTCTTGGCCACTCTCACCTGACTGGCTTATTTCCATCTGAGAGCCTTTGTCTTTGCGTTTCTCCCTGCCAGGAACACTTCATTCTCGGCTCCTTGTCTGGCCAGCTCCTCCTCATCCTTTGGGTCTCCGCTCAAAATACTACCCCCTCCAGGAGACCTTCCCTGCCACCCTGAGAAAGGGGCCACCTCTCCGTAGGGACTCTCTTTGACACACACCGTTTTAATTTCCTAATAATTATTATCACTACTAGACCCTAGCTGATCCTTTCTGTCCTTTTCTGTCTTCTTCCCACCCCCGTCCAGCCCAGAAGAATTTCATCTCTGTGAAAGTAGGAAGGTGGTTTTAAAAACATATCCAGAAATCCCTCGGCTCTTGTTCCTTCAAAGGGTGGAGCCTAATCTCTTTGTCTTTCTGACCCGACGTGAGTGCGGCCTTGGTCTCAGTGACTCACAGCTAACAGAATGTGGTGTGTGTGACTCCTGAGGTTAAGTCAAGAGGGAAAAAAAACCCTCACTTTTGCCTGGCTCACTCCCTCTCGGATCAGCGACTCTCAGGGGAACCAGAGGCCCTGTTGCGAGGATGCTCAAGCAGCCCTGTGCAGTGTCTATGTGGACAGAAACCAATTGGACAGGCCAGGCATGTGGGTGAACTTCCTGGAAGCAAACCCTTCTGAAGATTTCAGTCCCCCAGCCTTTGAGTTTTTCAGCTGAGGCCTCAGACTCACAGAGCAGAGGCTGCCCCAGTATGCCCTCTGAATTCCGTCCGAATCATGAGCTATTCACGGATCACTGCTATCTGAAGCCTCTAGGTGCGGGGTTAACTTGCTACGTAATAATAGATAACGAATCGAACAACCTTGCCTGCCGTAGTCACTGCTCAGCCCCCAGCCCCTAGACTGTGTCAGGGATGTAACAATCACTACGAGTGCTCCCAGATTTCTCTGCAGCCTTCTTTCAAAGGACTCCCCCGGAGGATAGATGGCGACAGAAGGCCAACTCCAGGATGAGGCAAGCCCCACTCACTGATCTGTAACACGCAGCTGGCTTCTGACTTCGTCCCCAGGATGTGGCTCCCAAGGCACTTGAATTTCTTGCCATTCGACAGCTGGAAGCGTTTCAGGCTCTGCACCCCCAGGGTGGACTCCCCCAGGACCACGCCTCCTGGCTCTTCTGTCCACAGCAAGTGCGGCTCCGGGTATCCCCCGTCCCAGTGACAGATGAGCTGCAGTGTGGTCCATCCCGGGGACGTCTCTGCCCAGCACTGAGGGCTTGATGGCGGAGGGTCTGGAAATGCCAGGGGAGAAGGTGGGCTGAGATTAGTCACGGGGCTGGCGCTCCGAGGATTAGGGAAATGGGACATTCGAGAAGCGTCAACTCTAGTGAGGAGACCTTGAGACATCTGCCAACACAAGCTGGTACCTGGGAGTATCCTGAAATTTTATTTTTTAATTTCCTTCCCAGAACTCTTTGCTCCTTCATTCTGAGGGTGATCGCAACCCTGTCCCTGGTCTCCAAACTAATCCACCGTATTCCCCCCGGCTTTCCCTAAACCAGGGGCCTCAACTCACCCCTCTCCGCATCTAGAACCATCCTCACTACAGGTGTCTGTGCTTCCTTACGACGCACTCCGACTGCCCTACTCTGGGAAATTAGAATCTTTTTTTCTTTTTTAAGTGATTCTCTTTGCCCATCGTGCTCTTCCCCACCGTAAAGTACCAGTGCAATACGCAACACCGTGAGTCATCGTGGAAACGCAAAGGAAAGCCACACCCATTCAACTGGCTAAAAGGCCAAGTGTTGGGCATGGCTGTGGCGGAACTAGCGCTCTCAGACACTCCTGGGGTGGGGCGGGGGTGGGTGGGCAGATGGTGCCGAAACAGTTCGGCAGCATCTGCTAAAACAAAATATCCTTTTATGATCCAGCACCTCACTCTCAGCGAAATTAAGGTGTAGGTTCATATGAGAACTTATACACTAATAATGTTCCATGGAATGCCACCATGGAAAGGATTCTGAGTTAGTTAATTGTGCCAACCTGGCCGATAATCCCATGTGGGGCTAATTGAAAGATGGAGGGATAAATGGGTGGTGAGCCTCGCCTTTCTAGTTCTCGGGTCTCTTGCTTTGTGATGGTCGCACCAGGGTGCAGATGCCTTAGCAGTTCCCTGCTTCAGCTTGCAAGATTGACTTCCTACAAGACATCCCCAAGGAGAAGCCGCATGGACCTATCCCGATGCAGCCCTGGGTGCTGGAGCAGCCGTGTGGAGACCCCTGCTAGTGCTGAGATGCTTGTTCGTTCACTGACTCAGCTTTCCTCCTTCGGCATCATTGCCTCTGTTTTGTGAGGTGGAGGACTTTGTGGACTGGTGTTGGGTTAATGGTTTAATGTTGGACTTGTGGGTTTGGGCAGCATTGGGTTGGGATGTTTTCATGATGCACACTTTCTTTACATAAAACTCTCTCTTATACATGAGTTGCCGTGGATTTGTTTCTCTAAAGTACCTAGACTAATACAGACTCTAACTCAATAAAGTGACCCTACATAGGTTTTCTGAGATCACGTCGCTACCACAGCCGACACAGGCCCACTCCCAACCCACGGTGCCAGAGCACTCTCTGTGTATGGCAGCGCTCTTAGTAATCCTGAGAAACTGGCATCCACCCAAGCACCCTTTCAGAGGTGAGTAATAGACAAGCTGTGGTCTACGCTAAGACAACAGATAACAAACAAGACTGTGCAGTCCTTGAATTCCCTGTTCGTTCGTTCATGGCTGTATCAATAAATAACTCCATAGAATTATGGCGCAGTCACCCCACAGCGGGCTTAAATGTAACCATGATTGTGAGGAGGGCGCAGGACTGGGTAGGGTTTGGGCTGTGTTTAGGGCCGCTGAGTCAGAGCCAACTCAAGTTCTACAGCACTTAATAACACCGCCACCAACTCTAGATATAACTATACATGTACACAACACAACTGTGTGTAACTATATAACATGGAACGATATGCGATATATATATAATTTGTTGTTAAGTCCCATTGGGTCCATTTTCAACTCCCAGGGACCCCGTGTGATATAGGACAACTGTCCCATTGGCTCTTATA
This sequence comes from Echinops telfairi, assembly GCF_000313985.2. NCBI lineage: Eukaryota > Metazoa > Chordata > Mammalia > Afrosoricida > Tenrecidae > Echinops > Echinops telfairi. Next base: position 7,843,839 of record NW_022111312.1, read on the forward strand.
AGGATAGAGGGGCATGCGGCAGCTTCCAGGAAAAGGAAAGGCAAGATACCAAAATGATGACTAAAACACCCTGCCACGGAGGCAACACCAGTTCCCCGGGTCACCATGGTGACCTCCTCTGTGTGAACAGGACTGTGCTCATTTCATAGGGCTTTTGATGGAAAGTAGATCACCACCTCCTTCTTTGCAGGAGCCTCTAGATGGGCTTGACCCACCAACCTTTCAGTTAAGCAACCGAGCACATTGACCATTTATGCCCCCCAGGGACTGAAAAGATGGTTAGATGACAAGTGAGTATTTTCTTCTTTCTACTCCTCTGTATTTCCCTAACAAGCATACATTGCTTTACAGACAGTAAAGGGCATTTATGACAAGAACACAGAGGCTTCTGAGGGCTCTAAATACAGACGGCTTCAGCATCGTGTCACGATCCTGCCCCCTAGTTTATTGCGCTGACATCCCCTTTCACCACACAGCTGAATGGTGAGTGCACGCTACCACTTCTATGGTGTTTTCTGTCCCAGGTATTTGTCTATAAGGGATTTGGTTGGAGCTTCTCCACCCTGAAAATAACTGCTCATGAAATTGCCGGTTCCTAGAGCGTCCAAGGGCTGGAGCACCCGGTTCCTGAAGTGCCGTGAGCAAGACTGTATGAGGCTCCAGGTCATTTCTCCTGTGGCTCAGTTACTGCTAATTAGCAGCGAGCTTCTAGACGAGGTCCCTCCCTGCTAGGTAGCCTCTCGAACATGTAGCACTCTCGTGTGTGTGTGTGTGTGTGTGTGTGTGTGTGTGTGTGTGTGTGTGTGTTGGGGAAGGTGGGCACATACGCACGGTGGTCCATACAACAGGTGTGCCTTTGAACACCAGAAGGAGACTCACAAACAAGCAGCAGACAAAGGGTTACGAGGAAGAGGGGCACTGCTTACGCACAGTAGACCAGGAGCTCGGTGGTCACCTCGTGTCGTCTGCTGCTGAGCATGTTCATGGCCACACAGGTATAGTTCCCCTGGAGGTTTTGTGACACCTGTAACAGTGCGAAGCTGCTGGCCGCCAGGTTGTTTCCAAAGGGCTCGATCCTGGAATCTGGAGCTCGGAACCACCACTCCACCACCGGGGGCGGCCTGGAGCTGCTGCTGCAGCTGAAGGCCACTTGGGTGCCCCTGGCGGCATAGAGGGTGCCGTTGGGGAGCTTGCCGGTGGCCGAGATGTTGACCTCGTTCTGATATGGGCCACCTAGGAATGAAAAGGAGGGTGAAGAAGGAGTTAATTACCTAAAGAGTTTCTTTGAACTCCTAACAGGGTGGGTTTCTGGGGACGTGTGCTTAAATATTAACAATGTGTATATGAAGTTGGGTCTAGTTCCAATAGTTGCTGGGATCATGTCACACACACACACACACACACACACACACACACACACACACATCCCTACAAAGAATGGGAGGGA
>NW_022111312.1:7845385-7858436 GCF_000313985.2 Echinops telfairi
ACACACACACACACACACATCCCTACAAAGAATGGGAGGGAAAAGGCGGCCTGGAAAAACGTATCCAGTGTCTGGGGAGGTGGCTCAAGTGTCCCATTCACTGGTGCTGGTGAGTTGGTTAGGTATGTGGACCAGCAGGTCTTGGGTGCACCCAGAGTTGGCCTCCATCCAGTTGCTAACACCCGGGCCGATCAAGGCAGTGCGTGGGCTCAGATGCACCAGAACACAGAACACTGCAGGAGGTCAGCGCTAGAAACCAGCAAGAAATGGGGTAGATGACAGGAGTGAACGAGAAGGAAAAGAGGGAAAGATGTGTGCCGTGTTCCAAGGTTGCCACGAATCTTATCAACCCCCTGGGTTTTGTCTGCAAACCTCTCATGAAAATGACCTGCTCTTCTTGGTTTCTTGGGGTCCTTTCCCTATTCTGACTTACCAGGGAGGAGAGAGTACTGGTTTATTTCCCTTCCACCTCTCTCTCCACCCGCTGGGTATTCCTAAACCGGAACTACCAGCCCCTTTTTCTCACAGTGTTGGCAGCAGTCACTCTGAGAGACAGGCAGGGGCTGGGGGAGGAGGGGGAGGGAGGAAACAAAAAGAAAAGAAGAAATACAAGCAGCGGGTGGTGACAAAGGCCCAGCGTCTTATCAAGGCCGTGGTCACAGTCCATCTGGGTTCTCAGCCCCGTGGTTATAATCTCCTGTTCTGAAAGCAGACAGAGGTGGGAGCGAGTCCTACTGCCACTTACAGTCCGATGACCTTGGGCAAGTGCCCTTCCCTTGCATTCTAACTTTTCTGTCTTGTCTATAAAATGAGAAAAAAATAGTCATTGGTCACATCACTGGGCTGTTGGGGAGGGGGGTCCAACAAAATAATATAGGCAGGGCACTTAGGCTTGTGCTTGAAGTGTGCTTAACTTTCAGTCAACGATAGCTGCTATCAGTATTAGCAGTGCTACATTTGGAGAATAACTCTAGAACAAAACTCAAACTAAACCAGTGGCCATCCCGTTCCAGAGCAGAAGGTAATTTTCACATCCTTTGGGCCACCTTTCTTTGGAACAGGTACACATGTGGGTCTCTTCCCGTCATTGGCCAGGCAGCTTCTTTCTTGGCATTGACAAGTGGGCACTTCCAAAATTGCTTCTATTTGTTGAAACATCTCAGCTGGTATTCTGTCAATTCCTAGAGGCTTGTTATTATGATTATTTTTCAAGCATGCCTTCAGTGCAGCTTGAACGTCTTCCTTCAACACTGTCAGTTCTTACTCATATGCCACCTGCCCCCTGAAACGGCTGAACAGCTACTAATTCTTTTTGGTATAGTGACTCTTTGTATTCCTTCCAGTTTCTTTGAAGCTCTGGTATCATACAATAGAATCCTTCAATAGTTCAACTGGAGGACTGAATTTCTTCTTTTTTTCAGTTTAAGAAATGCTGAAGTCTTCATTTCTTGACACTTGCCTTAGAGTTCACAGTCTCTTCTGACATCCATCCTGGCCTTTTCTTACTTTCTTACCTTTTTGATGACTGTTTGTTTTCCTCATGTACAAGGTTCTTGATGTCATCCCTCAACTTGGTGTCCAATGTATCAAATCTATTCCTGAGATGATGTCTACATTCAGTGGGATATAATGAAAGTTTTACACCCAGCTCCTCATTTATCGACTACGTCATGATCTGACACTTCCCATTTATGTCATTTATGAAAAAAATTCTCAGCTGGTGCCAACAATGGTCCAGTCCCCACTCAGGGCTGCAGCTAGTCCTGCAGCGCCCCCTACACACCCACGTCACTGATATACTGATGGCCCCAGTGATGACCAGGTCATGTGAGGGACAGCAGCTCATCGCCCCTGGGATAACTTCTCCTATTTGCCCTCAACTCTTCAATCTACTCACAGATGGCGCAGGATAATGGCAATGTGATGTGAGCTTGTCAGCAGGCATTGGCAGGGGAGGCCAGATGAGGCCCAACTATGCCAGGGAGGTTGCTTAGGTGAGGCACCAGTGGAACTGTGCTAAACAGAGGATGTGTGGGGTTCCCATCCAGGGGGGCAACAGGGGGCCTATGGGCAACATCTAACTACCACCACCCCAACCCCACAGGCTCCATGGTGAAGGGAAAGGCATGGGGGAGGGGGGGACTTGCTATGCCACACACATCTCAAGACCCAGGCACCCTTCAGGACCCAGGCACCAAAGATGGGGCATAGGCCCTGATTCTCATATTAACATTGATTTTGCATAAGCTGGTCCTGGGAACCTAATCACGCTGATAAGTGAGGAGTGGGTGTACTTTGGCTCTCATGCTCTTGTTTTGATTTTTTTTCAACTTCAACTTGCATTGACGGTCGGGCGCTCCGCTGGCCTTGTTCTGACTAGTGATATGGGGGCTTCTACAGCGTCTCTCGCCACACATGTAGTCAGTTTGATTCCCGTGCATCCCAACTGGCAAGATCCACATGTAAAGGCACAGCTTGTGTGTTGTTGAAGGAAGGACTTTTTATCGAGTAGGCTGTTGGTCTTGCAAAATTCTATTGTACGTCATTTGGTGTCATTTCTATCACTATATATATATGGCTTTACATAAACATATACATATATTTGAATAGCCGTGGAACATTGTCTGATATAATGATGGAAGATACGCCCCTCAGTTTGGAAAGCACTCAAACTAAGACTGGCGCAGAGCTGTCTCCTCAAAGTAGAGTCAGCCTTACAGGCATTGGTGGAGGAAAGCTGCTAATGTGACCCGGCTCACAATGAGAACAAACAGTGGCAAACACCCCTTAGTAAAACCAGAATGTAGACTGTACCAAGTGTGAATCTAGGGAAATTTGAAACTGTTAAAAATGAAGTTGTTAAAAATGAACTCTTTGAGATCAGTAGCTTAGCTGAAATAGACCGGCAGTGACAACGACCCCCAGTCACAGGTACCAGGACAGACGCTTTCGCCAATGTGTTGCTCACTCTGGGCAGGTTACATCACCCTGCGATTACAGAAAACCTGAGACTCCCTCCAAAGCAGAGACAACAAATGGCCCTGATGAGGAAGCACGCTGGGATCCAGGGAGGACAGAGAAAAACACCTGTCTGCGTCATCAGGCCAGCTTTGTGCTTCACAGAACCTCGCTCCCATTCACACATCCAAGTTGCTTCAAGATAACAACTTGTCACATCTTGAGACTATTTTTGTGTTTTTTCCTCCCCTAGCCCCAAGGCCGTGTTAAAAAGTTTCCAAACTGTTCTCTTTCAGAGAAGGAGGACATGTGACACACAAGGTATCAACCGAGTCCGTGTGGAGATGGGGAAAACAAAGATCTGGGCACACACAGCCCTCACTCACCAGCAAGTCCTGTTCGAAAGAGCCAGATGCAAACTCACACTAAGAAACAATCAAAGGTGTTTTCCCTAGGGGTACCAGTTGCCACTCTATGGGCCTGGTTCTGTGCGGAGAGAAAAGCATATTGATCTGATTCATCAACAAGGCTACGATTGTTGTTATTGCGAGGTGCTGTCCAGTTGGCTCTGAGTCAAAGCGACCCCACGGAGAACAGAATGCAACGCTGCCCCATCCTGCGCCATCCTTGCAATCGCTGTGCATTTGAGCCCGTTGTTGCAGCCACTGTGTGCATCCATTTCACCAAGCTTCCTCTCTCTACGGGCCTTCTCCCAAACACGATGTCCCTTGCCCAGGACATGGTCTCTCCTGATGACCTGTCCAAAGTACATGAGTTCAAGTCTTGCCTTTTTGTTTCTACAGAGCATTCTGGATGCCTTCCTTTCAAGACAGATTTGCTTGTTCTTCTGGAAGCCCACAGTCTAGTCATTATTCTTCGCCAGCACCCTAATTTGAAGGCATCAATTCTTTGGGCTGCAGCTGTGGCTGATAGGTTAAGGTAATGGCCAGAAACTCACTGGGCTTCCCCGACTAGGCACCACTATTCCCCCTAGTTCACAGATGATAGAACTAAGGTTTAAAAGAAGTTCCAGTGGACCCACAAGCAGTCAATGGGACCTAGAGTTGAACTTCAGAGTGTAAGCTTGACCTCAGAGTGTAGGCTCTCAGCCAACTCGGCAATCATATCACCTCCCTCCCCCAAAATAGATCGAATCAAACCTCAGCCATGTGCCAAAATCTTCTATACAAAATTGAGGATGAGGTTCTAGTATGAGCTGCCACGCCCTCCCCACAGGCCACTAAGGAACATGAAGAGGTTTCCTGGTGCTCAAAGGTCTGGGGGGCTGTTCCAGAATGGGAGCGAGGATGGGACTCTGGAGGGCTCTTGTGTACTGGAAACCAGAGCCATATGCATCTTATGATCACAAGAAAGTTCTATACCAGTTGAGATTCTCTTATTTTTGCAAACAAAGGCATGTCCTTAAAGGAAGCCATGCTATAGTAACTCAGACACTCACATGCCTTTGCCTCAGAGCAGAGGGCCCTTTGAATCATCAACCGAAATGCAAGCTTCCCTTCATTGTCACAAGTGTCTTGCATTCATCTCCCGATGGAGCCATACTGAAACTAGTCCTTCCTCCGGCAAACGTGGCCAATGATCAATAACTCGGGGTCAGATTGAGTGGGTCATGAATTGGAGAGATCAGTGATGAAAACAACCAAGACCTGGCATTCTACCTTGCTCCTCTGTGGTCAAAATAGAAAATATTTACCAACAAGACTGACGCGATAGTGGGAACCCAGCAGAGATGGAACAGGCTTTGTGGGATGAAAAAAACAAACTACATTCAGCAGTTCATCGGTGCCCTCTCCAGACGCAGAGTTACCACTCGTGAATTCCAGAAACCTGGGAGTTGATGGAAACTCTACAGATCATCCCAAAATGTAGATGTGCCCTCAAGGCCTTTCTTTCCTTCGCCCCTCCCATCAAATCCATCTACAAGTCCCCGCTGGTCCGTCTGAACCTGTCCATCTTCCTCAAAGCCACTGCTTCCATCTTGGCTCTGGCCACCACGACCTTAGATCTGGTCACACCAACACCTTGATTTTCCTGTTTTTATTTTATCAGCCCATCCCACAGACTCATAGACTCTGCGCGTGTCCTTCAAGGGATGCGACACTCTGCTAGAATCTCTGCATCTACTTCCTCCAGCCCCTAGAATAAAATCCCACTTCCTGCATGGTCCTATCGAGCCCCGCATGGTCTGGCCAGGGCTTCCCTATCTCACGACCCTTTCCTCTCACCCACCAGGCCTCTGCACACCCACCTTTCCCCACATCCAAGAGGACACCACATTCATTCCATCGTGCACAAGTTGTTTGTTCTGACCAGAACACCCTCTCTTACCGTTGCAAGACAAGCTCCTACATATCTTAGTACCCCAATTCTCACTAACTCCCAAAGCTCTTCTCCGATCCCCCAATTTAAAAGATTTCAGAGAATCACATCATCCCCTATCAAAGCTCTCTGCACATCACTGTCACTCCGATGTTGGCTTATATATATTTGCTTCTTCACTGTCTGTCTTCCCACACTAGAATGTGAGCTCTGTGAGGCCAGGGCCCTGGTCCGTCTTCACTCATGTCCTGGCATAGAGCAAATTCTCAGTAAAAACGAGTGTACATATGGAAGATAAACCTAATCAGTTGTCGTGGTTCCAACTCATTGGGACCCTGTGTGCATCGGAGTAGAATAATGCGACAGAGGGTTTTCAATGGCTGACGTTTTCTTTTTTTTAGAAGTAGATCACCAGGCCTTTCTTCCACGGTGCCTCGGGGTGAACGCAAACTGCCAGCCTTTTGGTTGGTAGTCAATCATTTACTCATTCCTATTAGTAAATGACTCTGCTCAGTGATCACAGAGGTGTTTCTACACCACTACACCCTGGGTGTAGACTATGGGTCAGAAAACGGAACCAGGGGCAGCTAGTAAATATTTGGGGCATTGCAAGGCATACCGTCTTCTGTCTCACCCACCCGACGCAGGTGTAGCATGAGAGCAGTCACAGGCAACGTGTAAATGAACGATGCGGCTGTGCTCCAATACAAGCCCACCTATGGGCACTGAGAGGTGGCCTGCATACAATCGTCACATGTCACAAAAAAGTAACCTCCTCTTGCTTTTCTTCTTAACTGCCCAAAAAGTGTTTAAAATTTTTGCATTACATTGAAGAATGTAATCAAGATCGTTCTGTTGTACAGGTTGAAACCGCAGCACGGGGGTCTGCTTTACTGTGTGTTACCTTCAACAGCAACCACAAAAATCAATAACCTTTAGGATGGGGAAAAACATCTGTAGTTTGTGGGCAGTATGAGACATCAAGATACAGGTCGCCTGGACATACGTTATTCCTAGCCTTTAGAGCTAAAACTACAGATGGACAGGTATGCTTGACTGTGCTAAGAAAGAGCGGTCATCATAGTAGTTAATCCCAAGCCCGGGACTTAGCACTGTAGCACTGAAAGAAACCCAAACCCTGAAGTAACCGAACTCACTGCCATGGAGTCCACTCTGATTCACGGGGACTGTAGAGGACAGGGTAGAACTGCCGCTAGGAGTTTCTGAAACGTTAACTCTTCACGGGAGTAGGAAACCTCATCTTTCTCCCAAGGAGCACCTGGTGGCTTCAAACTGCTCACCCTGCAGTGAACAGCCCAGCAAATGCCCACTTTGCAGATAACAGCCCAGCACAGAACCACTCTACCACCCAGGCTCTTCCTATAGCACCAGAGCTATAGTAAGTAACTGGACCCGCCCCATTTAACAGATAAGGAAAACCGAAGCTCGGAGATAATAAGCCCCTTACTTAAAGTGACGCAGAATGAAGCAACAGCCCTCAAATCAAAACAAAGACAGCCCGCGTAGATTGTGATTCGTTAACTCTATTGCATAATAAAATGCTATTGGTAAGAATGATATTAACAATGCACTAAAGATAATAGCTCATCAGCATAAGAGCCATTTATAGAGACCATTTATATAGGCCAATAACTGTCTTCCACAATAATTGTAGGAGGTAAACATTCTTTGCCTGTACATTTTCATAAAACACAAACAAACTCACTGCCACCAAGTCAATGCCAAGTCTCGGTGACCTTATAGAACAGGGTAGAAATGCCCTTGTGAGTTTATGAGACTGTGGCTCTCCCCTCTCCCCAACGGTTTTATTGGCATATAATTCATAATCATACAATTCAACAGTTCAATCACATCAAGAAGACTTGTACAAGCATCTCCACGATCAATCGTACAAGACTTTCTTCATTCTTGTACTCCTTGAGATGAGCTCCCCATTCCCCCAACCATACCCCACCATGCCACACCCCTAAGGAACCATCCTTCGCGACTGTCTCTATAGATTTACCTACTCGGGATTCCATAGGCAGGAACACATTGAACAAGGAACAAAAGAAAATAAACTAACAATCACAAAGTGAAACCTGAATTGGAAAGCAATAAGAAAATATTAAAAACTAGAACAAATTTAAATAGATCATTGGAAGGTCAAATGATCGGGTGCTAAATTTTAACCTACCTGCATATTCAACAATCTGCTTCGCAATGCAGTCTGCATGGTAACAAGGCTATTTACACCCCTGGTCCATGGTCAGAGGGAATTCACCAGGGGCTTAAACCACATGTAGTTCCCCTGCACTCTTTTTTTTGACTGAAACAGCTTTAAAATGGATCTAAAAGGAGATCAAATATCAAATGATAAGATACTGCATTTTGACCTCAGTAGCCTGCCATAATCGACTTTATAATGCTCTCTGTCTAATAATGGAGCTATTTACATCCTTCAACTATGATCAGAGGGGTTTCATGAGAGGCATTTTAAATCCATGTGTGGACCCTGCAAATGACTGTTGGGCTTCCACTGTCATCCGTAGCTTACAGGAGTAGAAAACCCTGTCTTTCTCATGAGGAGTAGCTGGTAGTTTTGAACTGCTGACCTTGTGGGTCATAGACCAATGTATAACCACTACGCCACCAGGGCTCCTTCATGCACATATTACAGGGGAGGAAATGCTGGTATGCGGCATCAGTCAGGTTGTAAGTTGCAGAGACCAGGGACACAAAGGAAACCCAAGCTGACTGAGTCCAAAGCCCATCCTCCTGTCCATTCCCTCCTCCTGTCCCACTCCACTTACTGGCCACCTGCAGGCATACTCGGAACCACTGCGTCTCGTTCAGGACCTCCCGGCAGGTGTAGTTCCCCTCGTCCTGCAGTCTCAGCCCCTCGATATGCAGGGAACTGGCATTCCCCAGAGAGAAGCGAGGCTCTGCTGGTGGGAGGCTGGAGTTGGAGGACAGGAGGAAGACAGGCTCCACGTCTTCCCGGTACCAAGTCACTAGGCCCCTGGGCCTTGAGATGTTGCCGCACTGCAGAGAAACGTTCTCGTGGACTTCTCCAACGACGGCAGCCTCTGATTCTGTACAAGGAAACACCAGACGGTTAGGCCCTTCCTTCATCGTCAAGGGAGAGAGCAAGATACACGGTTCTGCGTTCGGATCTTAAGTACGTATTTTCTAAAGCCAGGTGTGTGTTTTGAAGAGGCACTCGTCCATAAAAGCTCTGCTGCCAGGACTACTGGCCAGTGGCCAGTGACTGCCGAGTCCACTTCTGACTCAGGATAACGCCATGTGTTACGGGAGGACTGTGCTCCAGAGGGGGTTCAAGGGCTGATGGTTGGGAAATAGATGGCCAGACTTTTCTTCTGAGGCACCTCTGGGTGGACTCAAACATAAGGTGACCGGATTTTAACATTGGTAAAGCGGGACACCAGCAGGACACCAGTGATAAAACTCATATCCTGGCGAAGTAGCCACATGGCAGCCGAAAACCATAGACCCTAGCTTGTCGTGCATTCTTTCCCAAAAATGGGGACTTTTTTAAAACGCCGCAGGACGCAAGACAAATTGTTAAAAATTGGGACTGTCCCGCCAAAAGCGGGCTCTCTGGTCACCTTACTCAAACAGCACTCAGGGGCTGCTCCTGGCCACTGCTTGACTTTCACAAGATTAAACACATGGCCTCCATTACGCACCTCTCCCACTATCACTTTGCAGGGCCCTCCCCCTCTGACCCTGAGCTCACTTTCACTCTCGCTGGCTTGCATCAATGGGATGTCAGCCAATGGGATGCAACAAGAGGCTGACAACGTGCTTATGTAACTGGGGGCTTGCTCAGTTTTGCCTTCTCCATCACCACAAGGATGAACAACCAAGTTAGGACCCAGAGGGGATAAGAAAATCACATGGTACAGACCCGAGTTATCCCAACTGTTACAGCTGATGCCACTCATTCAAGAGTACCCTCCAGCCAGCCAGCCAAGCAGAGCCACCCAGGAACCCTGTACCCTGAGTCTCACAGTCATTTTGTGTTGGTGGTTAGGCAATGTTATTGTGTTAATAAATAACAGATGCAGGACCCAAGTAGCGTTGCGTGCCCAGAAATGTCCAGAAGTGGAAGGAAGAAGGTGTTGGCGTTGTTCCTGCCCTCCTACTATTCCAAATGGCTCTGGAGTTAAATCTCTCTCAACTGGTCCGTGCATGAGCTGGTTCACAATCCTGGCCAAGCACCCAGTCTGGGACAAGCTCAGTGCTAGGTACTGCATATTCAAGGCCGTGCACAACAGAAGCCTCTAGGAGTCGAACTGGCAATTACAGTGTAGTGTGATTCACACCATGCTACTGCCTAAAAGGAGGGAGTCTGCAGCCCACGACAGGCGAAAGTCCTCCAGTGCTTCCTCCGGGAAGTCACACTACGAGCTGATGGGTGAGGAGAAATCAGAAAGAGAAACGACAGGAATTGCATTACTACACGAGAAAATACCTGACATGGAAGAAACAGGAAAGTGGTTTCAACTCAGAGACCCAACAAGTATGTACAATAGAGCAAAACACCACCCGGTTCGGCCCCATCCTCCAACCCTTGCTAGGTTCGAGCCCATCGTTGCAGGCATCGTGCCAGTCCAGCTCAGTGAAGGTCTTCTTCTTTGTCGCTCCCCCTCTACTTTACCAAGCATGCTGTCCTTCTCCAAGGACCGGTCCCTCCTGATTCCATGTCCAAAGTACTTGAGACAAAGTCTCAACCACCCTCCCTTCCACGGAGCATTCTGGCTGTACTGCTTCCAGGACCGAGATTTCTTCATTCTTCTGACAGTCAGCGGTATATTTAATATTCATCACCAACACAATCACTCAAAGGCATCAATTGGTCAGTATTCCCTGTTCCTCTCCAGATCACCAGGCACATGAGGCGTGGACGGAGTCCGGTGCTCAGAGTGATATCTCAAAGCAGAAACGAAAATGCCCAAACCCAAACCCATGACCATCAAGTTGGTTGCAACTCAGGGCAACCCTATTAAAGGGTTTCCGAGTCTGTAAGTCTGTACAGGAACAAATGGCCTCATCTTTCGACTGCAGAGGAGTAGGTTTGAACCGCTGACCTTGAGGTTGACAGTCAGAGCAGCAACAGAAAACCCCAAAAGGCATAAGACATATAAATACAAATAGCAAGATTCAGGCATCAATCCTACTTTATCAGGAATTGTATTAAATGCAAATGGATTCAACTTTCCAGTGAACGGGTGAGGTTGGCAGAATGAACTGAAAAAGTAGGAGCAAACTCTATATGCGATCTACAAGGGGTTCAAAGACATCATCAAGCTGACAGTGAAAGGAGTGGGGAAAGATGCTGCATGCAATCCTTAACTAACGGAGAAATGGGGCGGTGATCCTAATATCAGACAAACTTTTCAGAAAAACATCATCAGGAGAGGCAAGTGGGAATTATCCAACTAAAGATGAGGGGTGAAGTTCCCAGGCAGTAGGAATAAGAGGTTCAAACCCCCAGAAGGAAAAAAACCTGAAATATAAAGGTTGGCAAAGTATGGTCCCTGGGCCACCACCAGTCGCATGTTAGAACTTGTTAGAAATGCAAATCCTCAGGTCCCCGTACAGCTCCTGTAGATCAGATACTGGGGGGTAAGGGCGCCAGCCAGGCAGCAATCTATTTTAACAAGCCCTCGTGGGAAATCAGATTAAAATTTGAGGACCACTGCCCCAAGGGGACTCTCTCAAGGCCCACGAGCACATCAGAGTGAGGCGGACTGATGGTACCATGGTGTGGCTGAAGACTGACAATGCTGAGCGCAACCAATCTGGCATAAGACCATCACCAGGTAACCAAAAGCAAATGCAGCCCATTTGGCTCAGGAATATCATCGTTTTCCAGCATCCTCACCATCAACGCCCAAGTACAGAGAGAACACAGGGGCTGGAATTGGTACACGTCTTTGACTCCTTCTGTCACCTTCAAGAGGTAAGTTAAGAGGCTGGCCCAAGGGAAGGTGTCAGGGAGGGACTGGGATCTGGAGCCCCGGCTGTTCTCTAGTCAGTGCTCTGTCCCCCACAGCAGGTGTTTCAAAGGATATGAAAATACCAGGGTTTGTGTAAGATGACACTTCATTTTTAAAGAGTCTGCTGTTAATAAGTGGTACTGGGATACCTGGACAGCCACATGGGGGGGCGGGGCAGGATGAGGTTGAACCCTGACCTCACACCGTGTAGAAAAACTGACTCAAAATGGATCAGAGACCTAAATGTAAAGGCTGGAACTATAAAGCTCTTAGAAAACAAAGGTGTGGGGAAAAAAAAAAAAAAGAAAACAAAGGGGTGGATCGGCGTGACCTTGTTTACTTAGACAGGATGCCAGAGACCACAAGCAACAATAGAAAAAGCAAACATATAAATTGGACATCAAAATCGATGATGTCTGTGCTTCAAAGAACACCATCAAGAAAGCAAAAAGGGGCAGGGGGAAAAAGAGGAGCTGATACCACAGGCTCAATAGAAAGTAAATGTCTAGACAAGAATAAAGGCAACACATGAACAAACAGGCCTGATACAATCGCTGTATGGATTCTAAGAGGTGTAAGAGTCCCCAATAAAATGATCTTTTAATAATTAAAAAATAAGAAATAAAAAAGACAACCACAGAAGGGGTGAAAAGACTCTCAAGTTATAGATATGATAGGAGGCCTGTATCTAGAATATATAAAAAACTCTTACTGTTCCATTATAAAGAGCCAACACAATAGAAAACGGACAAAGGATCTACATAGACATTTCTCAAAAAAAGATACCCAAATGGTTAATAAACACATGAAATGAGGCTCAAAATCATTAGAGAAATGGAAATCAAAACCACAACGAGATACCATTTCACATCCACTTAAAAAAAACTATCATGGCAACCCATGTACAATTGTGCCTGACACAATGGATCCATGTATGTATTGGGATAAGGGCTGTACGAGCCCCCAATGAAATGATTTAAAAAACAAGAACAACACACATGCACACAAAAAACACTGCCATTGACTCCATTCTGACTCATAGTGACCCTCTATGAGGTTTCTGGGGCTGTAAGTCTCTGGGAGCAGGGAGCTTCAGCCATACACTCCTGGTGCAGGGCTTTCTTCATTCCCAGTAAGATGAATGAAAATTGAAAGAGACACAATCACAAGGGTTGGCGAGGGTGTGGACAAATTGGAAGCCATGATGCTTTGCTGGTGGGAATATCAAATGATGCAGCTGCTTTGGCAAAAAGCATATGGCACTTCCTCAAAACGCTAAAAGTTATCAGATGACCTAGCTATTGACTCCTACGCATAACCCAAACCCAAACTCAATGCCATCAAATCCATTCTGAATCATAGCGACCCTACACGACAGGGTAGTACTGCCCCTGGAAGTGTCCGAAACCATACTCTTTACAGGAGTAGAAAGCCCCATCTTTCTCCCACTCCTTTGTACACACGAAAGAAATAAAATCATAGCTCCCTCAAAGATTTGTACACAAATGCTCATGGCAGCATTAGTCACAATAGACACACACACACACACAAAAGAAATGGAAACAGCAAGTGACAAATAAAAATTAATGTAAATAGTCCTATAACGGGAGATTATTTTAAACTGATACACGCAACACCATGGATGAACCTTGAAAAGCGTTATGAAAGAAAACAGTCCCAAAAGCCCACAGATTGCATGATCCCATTTATATGAAATGTAATAAGAG
>NW_022111312.1:7859519-7863746 GCF_000313985.2 Echinops telfairi
GGGGGAAGGAATCTGAGTCACTTGCTGAAAGGCTGAGAATACCATCTAATGCTAGAAATTCCATATTAGGAAGAAATGCTTTGGAATGGCCACTTAGCATACAACAGGTGACTAAGATTTGTTAAGGGACCAGCCCAGGAACCTAAGGTCTCAGGTAAGAATTCCCACAGAGGAAAATGCTCAGGACTGTAGAGCTGCATACTTCAATGTGTGTTCAGGAGACCTGCAGACCCCCTTTCCCTGGCTCCTGGGCCAAGAAGTAAAGGAACAGTGAGCCAATGTTGTCTCCTCCAAGGAAAAGAAGGTTACGTCTCACAAAAGAATCCATTTGAAAGCATTGCATTGCCCCTCCTGGCTTTGCACACCTATGATTCTTTTTAACTACTGAAGCATAAGACGACCTTAGAGATCAGCAAGTGATGGGATAGACAATCACAAAATGTGGCTGCCTGGAGTGCAAGGTTCAAGGCTGAGGTTGAGTCTGGGCTCAACAAAGAACAGTCATTGATTAGTGATGCCTGAAACAGACAGGGTATGGCTAGTTCTGGCTGGTGCACTAGGGCCATTGCTGAAACTTATACTCCCTCATTTTACAATAGAAAAAATCAAGGTCCAGGAAGCATACAGTTGACTTCACTCATATGCAAGTCACTGGCAGAGCTGTGATTGTTATTCAAGTGTCTAGCATCCAGGTCCCTGGGATTTACACTGGTCTCCCACAAGATATCATCGTAACAGTCGGTGCTGCTAGCAGTTGTCCATCTGGTGTCTGCAGGGTCCCCTGGTGTGTCCTCCAAGCTTACATGCAGAATCTGGAATAAAGGACCATTTTCTGACGGTGCCCTTGTATTATCATTGACAGAGTTGGGATTAGAAGCAAACATTTATATTTTTCCTAACAACTTTCCTCAAGAGTGACACGGGGTTAACAAATGTGTGGTGACAAGAACGGATTTCATGTAGCGTTGCGTGGTAGAAGAGGATCCATTTTCCCCCTAAGACAACTTTTAAAACAAAAATACTCCAAGCTCAGGAACCCCTTAGCACAAGACAAGGAGGTGAGCCTGGCGATGCACAAAATAACTAAATCTCCATCGTAGTGGAGGACGCTTTGCTGGGGGGTGAGCAGCAGTCACCGTAAAGCCAGTGAGCTCCAGCACAAGGATTTTAGGTAGCATTCTGCTGTCCCAAGGACCCCTAATATCCATGCAGACACCTGGGGAGAAATACTCCTTCCATCCCCAATCACTTTCGACTTCTGCAGGAGGTCAAGCACAGAGATCACTAAGTCCAATGCCCCGAGGGGCCAGCACGGAAGAAAGCCAAGCGTGGTAATTGTAAAAATCATGTTGGGATCATCTGACCTCCTCTACCTGCTAGAGGAGGAGGAGAAGGAGGAGGAAGAGGAGGAGGAGGAGGAGAGAATCACCATGAACATCAGCCCAACGCTGATTTCTTTGAGGTCAGGAAACCTCCTCTCTCCAAGCTTTTAACCAATTCTGAGATCGCTTGGCCCTCACTCGACAGACACTCTCTAGTGGGTTTAACTTCTCTGATGAATTTAATCATCTGTTGCAGTGGCTCAGAACGCTCAGATCATACCATTGTGGGGCTTATTAGAGAAGTAACAGTTTACAATTCAGGATCAGAAACAACCCAAGGTACAGTTGTTCAGTTAGGGCAGTTCCTTGGCTGTATCCACTGGCAGGCCTCTCTCCCTTGGCCCAGCCACTGGCTTGCTTGGGGGCAAGCGTTATGAAGCCGTTTAGCTCCTAGGTAAGTTCCCAGAGGCACCCAGCTCTGCTAAGAAGCCTCTTGTCCGAAGACACTCAGCTCTCTTGATCCCTTGGGTGGAAAACCTACTGTAACCAGCTCGTCCTTGGGGCTGGTCTTCGGGTCTGCTGACACCATTTCTTTGTTGTTGCTTCTTGCCATCTCAAGCCATCTCTGGTATCACAACTTTCTCTGTCTCTTGGGATTAGGATGTTTACACAGGGACCCCCGAGTCCAAACGGTGGGCTCCACGCCCGGCTCTTTTTAGAGGTAATAAGGTCCCCTCACTCCTCTGGGTTTGCCACTCTTTCAAGCCTAATGGGTGGCAAAACAAGCCAGTGCCCTGTTAGGGTGCCATATACCTTATTTGCATGGGCCCAACCACAGAAGGGTACCGCGTACCTTATTTGCATTATTAGCAAGCTGTCTAGTCCCCCTGATAGGCCAGTAGCACCTCATTTGTATTGTTGTTGTCATTAGGTGCCATCAAGCTGGTTCCGACCCCTAACTACCTGATGCACCACCCAATGACACACTGCCCGGTCCTGATCCATCCTCGCAATTGTTCCTATGCTCATGGGTATAGGTCCAATCACTTAGAGTTACAACATGATAATGTGAAAGTAATCCGTCCCACCTCAGGACGCCAATATAGGAAGAGATGTGAACTGGAAACAAACTGGGGTTCACAAGTTCTGGAAAAGAAGATGGTGACTACTGCTTAGTTCCAGGGAGGAAAGCCGACCTGGTGGTGTCCGATCTTCAGATTCTTTCCAGCTACCTTGGAAACCTAGGTTCTGCAAAAGTTGTACTGTTCTGAAAGGGTAGCTCAATGCGAAACAAAAACGTGTGAGAGCTAACAATGTGGAACTTTGGACACTTGCTGCTAGGAAGCTCAGGGTGCCAAAAGAGGCCAGCTGGGTGGGCTGGTCCGGACAACACAGATGGCATCACTCAGCATGCATCCTGGCAGGCTACCTGCCTCCTCGCCTCACCTGGCTTTTCCTTCATTGCCTGACAGGCTGCCCTGCACACCGCAGGCCAGCCTGAGCCCCACTGTCACAGAATCCGCTCTTGCTCGAACCTTCCCCAGGAGCACCAGAGAACTGGGGGCTGAAAGGTTAAGCGTTTCTGGGTGAACTTAAGCGCCAGCCTTCTCAGGAAACCCTTGGCCCCACCCAGCACTGCAGGACGCATTCCCGGTGCATTTTTAAAAAGAACAACATTCTCCAGTCTTCTAAATTCCATCTACTTCCACAAAGCACCCTCTAGTCTCTCCCCGCTCTCCCGCCCGCCCCTGGGCGACAAGGCAGAGGACTTGTGGAAAAGAAATATGTGAGAGACCTTTCCTCTAGTCCTCTTCAGACTGGGATGTTGGTTTTGCCTTTAAGAATGAAATGATTGCAAAATAAAGGCTTCTTTCTTTTAAAGAAGAACAAAGAAGAAAGCGAAGAAGTAAAGGGCAGTCTTCAAGGGAGCTTAGGGGAGGAAGGGACACAGGAGGGTGTAGAGAATCCCCAGGTTACAGGTGTAAGGGGTGCGGGGGCTAGCATAGGGAGAAAAGTGGAGGGTGCCCGAGTTTATTCACTTCCATGTTTTACACACACACACACACACACACACACACACACACCAAATTAAAAAAAAATAACACACACTTCATTTTCACGCGACTGTTCATCCGCTGGCTCTCTGCAGCCCCGCCCGGGATCAAGCATCCCGGGAAAATTCCTTCCTGTCCAGCGGGCCGAGCAGCGAGCAGGAAACACGCGACCCTCCCAGGGTGGCTTTTTTGGAAGCTGCAGCGACCCTTGGCAGACGAAGAGTGGACGAGTAGGGGGAATTCGGTCCCTCGCTCTTCCCCCTCCCTGTCACCTGAAACCTCAACTTTTCCGTCCAGATCTGGACCCCTTACCTGCAGCGACCCAGCGGGCCAGAAGCACTCCCAGCCACAGGAGGATCCGAGGCTCAGGCGCCGGGCCGCCTGCGGCCATCTCACCCCAGGTTCCGGCAGGAGCCCCGCGGGAGGGAGAGGCTCCGGCGGGGCCGGACGGGGCGCGCGCGCCCCTGGGTCTTCAGACGGGCAGAGCTGCCCCCGTCCCCGCGGCTCCCACGAAGGATGCTTGGGGCGAGCCCACCGTCCGGGTCTGAGACGCCGGGGTCAGCTGCGCTGCTGGGCTTCCCCCCGGGTGAGGAGTCGCCCCCGAAAACACCCGGGCGGGGGGCCGCGAGGGCGCCGCTGCCCCCCCGGACCCACCTGCCCGCTCCCGCGTACGGAAAACAACAGGGACGCGGCTCGCTCCCGCCTCTCGTCCAGGCGAGGCGCCCAACTTCCTCCACCTTGGCCCGAGAGGAGGGCTTTATGCAAAGGATCGAGCCTGGTCCGGCCCGCGCGGGGAGGAGCACCGAGGCGGGGCCCGCCCGCAGTCCAACCCGCCGCCCCCCCACGCGCGC
>NW_022111312.1:7863846-7890596 GCF_000313985.2 Echinops telfairi
AGCCCCGCCTGCAGAGCCCCCGAAGCAGGGGGAGGCGCCCCAGGGACCGGCTGCCCAGCTGCAGAATTCCGGGGCGTCCCTCGCGGTCCACGCTCAGCTGTCCTCCGGACTCGCGTTTGTGCTCCTGGGTGCAGGGCAGACGCCCCGGGCCGCCATCGCTGCTGGCCTCCCGTGTGCAGGACGAAAACAGGCCACGCGCAGGAGAAAGCTGATCCCATAGACCTTCCAGCCAAGCGCGGCCACGTCTCGTCTGTACTGGCCGAAGCTGCCCAGTGAGGATGGCCCTGGAGAGGTCGGCGCACAGACAACTCAGGCAGCGGCTTTTTTTTTTTTTCCCCCTTGCCCTTTTTTTGTTCTCCAGTGAAAGCCCCGATCCCAGATCCCAGGCGAGAGCTATTTCCTGCCACGCCCCCACTCTATGTACTGAGCGGTCTGGCTAGGATGTCCTCCGGAAGGGCCGCACGCCAGATAGCCCCATGGCAAACCCCCTTTGACAAAAGTGCAAGGAACACTGTGACATATTAGTTGTAGACTCTGGGAGATGTGCGAGGGGGTTTCTCTAAGTTCGTAGGGAAGTTCCATGATAGGTTGCAAGGTTTTCACCGGCAACTCTCCGCTTGAAAATGTTCTTCAAGAAATGGAGAATGGCTATTGAGAAAACTACTCATTCTCTTGCCCCTTACTCGAGTATTTCTTATCACCTTTAACAAACTCCAACGCCTGTTCCTGATAAAAAGTGAAATGGCATAGAAGGGAAATTACTTCACACAATAAAGGGCATATGCACAAAACCGAAAGCCGTGGCAAGCATCACTTTCAATGGAGGGAACCTGGAAGCATTCCCCTGGCATGTGGAAGCCAGACAAAGATGCCCTTTCTCACCCTTCCCATTCAACGTTGTGCTGGAAGTCTTAGCCAGAGCGACTAGACAGGAAAGGGAAATGAAAGGCATCCAACTTGACCAAGAAGTCAAACTCCATGGGCAGGTGCTATGATCCTAGACTGAAAACCCCAACAATTCAGCAGGAAACTTATTGGAACCAATTGAAAGGTTCAGCAAAATGGCAGGATAAAAGACCAAAATGCAAAAAGCAGTTGGATTTCTTTACACTTACAATGAGAGTTCTGAAAGTCAGAAAAGCATACCATTTACAAAAGCCATCCAAAAGATTAAATATTTAAGGATAAATCTGATCAGATTGAACTATTGATATTCATATCCATAAGGATATTTGGATTCTGTCCCAATAAAACTTAAGAAGGTAAGAAAGCAGTCTACATAAATAGAAGAATATACTATGCTCATAGATCTCACTGC
Source organism: Echinops telfairi (assembly GCF_000313985.2). Classification (NCBI taxonomy): domain Eukaryota; kingdom Metazoa; phylum Chordata; class Mammalia; order Afrosoricida; family Tenrecidae; genus Echinops; species Echinops telfairi. Next base: position 7,865,165 of record NW_022111312.1, read on the forward strand.
TATCAAGTCAACGCTGACCACCCTCCCCAACCCCCACCGTGGGTTCCTGAAACTAATTGTTTACAGGAGTAGAAAGCCCAGTCTTTCTCCCAAGGAGCTGCTGGTGGCTTCAAACTGACGACCATGCAGATTGCAGCCCAACATGTAACCACTATGCCACCAGGGCTCCTATATTCATGGATAGGAAGACTTAATATTGTGAAAATATCAATACAATTAAAAATGATCTATAGCTATAATGCAATCCTGATCCCTATTGTACAATAATTCGTTAAACAGATAGAAAAACGAATCATCAATTTGATAATGAAAAAGACCTTAGAGAAGCAGAATACTACTAAAGAACAAAGTAGGAGACCTTTGACTAACAATCGAAAAGCCCGCTCCCCAGCGTGATAGTCAAAACAGTCTGTCAGTCATACATATGTCAAGCATATATAAATACATAAACAAGGGGAACAGAACTGAGAACGCTGGGTAAATCCATCCACCTGCAGGTCTTTGACAAAGGGCGAGAACGCATTAAATGGAGAAGAGATAGTGTCTTTAACCAACAGTACTGGCAAAACTGGACATCCATTTGCAGAATGAAACAGGGCTTATAGCTAACACCACACGCAAAATGAACTCAAGATGGATCGGAGAACTAAACGTAAAACCTAGAACTAATAAACTCATCAGTGAAAAAGTAGAGGCAAACATAGGAGCCCTAATAGATGGCATACCTACACTATTATCATGGGAAATACGCAAACCGCAGAAGAAAAGAAGTGCTTGGATCCTCCCAAAAAGAAAAAGAGAACGACAAATGCTGGCGAGGGGTCAAATAGACTGGAACCTTCCGCTACTGCTGGTGGTAGGGGCATCTGCTGTGGAAAGCAGTATGGTGCTTCCACAAAAAGTTGGGACTATAAATAGCGCATGTCCCACCAATTATTTTCTTTGGTATGTATCCTATAGAAATAAGAGCCATGGCAAGAACAGCTATATGCACATCCATGTTCATAGCAGCACTATTCAGAAACAGATGGAAACATCCTAAGTGGCCATCAGTGGAAGAATGGAGAAATAAACATCGGAAATACTATGCAGCATGACAGAAATGCAATGCATTTGCTTCACACCTCAGCATGAATAAACCCGGGGGACACTGTGCTGAGTGAAATGAGTCAAACACAAAAGGATCAGTGTTAAGTGAGATTACTACTATAAAAAGTCAAGAACAGGTTTTCATGCTAAAAGAAACATTCTTTGATGGTTAACAGGGTGGGAGGCAAGTGAGGGAGGAGAAATCGCAGGCTAGAGGACAGACAAGTGTTAACTCAGGTGAAGGGGGAGGCCATATACACTGAGAAGAAAGTCAGGAAAAATTGAGGGAGGCAGGAGAAGATACTGGAAGTTTTGCAAGAGTTAAAGGCAGCAGAGGCAAATACCATTAAATACACAGTCCTGCAACAGTAGGAATCTACAAGCGGATGCTTGCATAGACACGCAGACTGAACAGGTTGGAGAGAAAGGAGTAGTGTATATGTCAAATATGTTCGATAGAAGCTATGTTTATAGATAGATCCAGGAATGTGGTGAAGCATACAGGGGACACAGTCATACACAGTTCTTAGACTTAACCAAACACCTCGAGGGAAGGATCGCTTGGCCTGGGGGTCAAGTCTCTGAGGAGTCCAAGGTCAATTGGCATAACATAGTTCACAGAGACAATGTTCTACAGCCTACTTTGGTGAGTGAGGACTGAGGTCATCAATGCTTGTGAGTTGTCATCTCTGGTGTAACCACTGGCCTCTCCCTGCCCACAGGAAAGAAGTGATGGAAATCAACTGACACTTGGAAACAATTGTCTACCGGACGAACGGACTACGTAACATCAGTCTTCACACTCCCGAGATCAGAAGAACTAGATGGTGCCTGGCTACGACTACCAACTGCTTGAAAAGGATCTCACATTAGGTTTGGGAGAGAGGAGAGAAATGTGGGTCAGAAATCCAAATCCTGAAAGAGGCCAGTCTGACTGGTCAGACAGAGACGAGTGGAACCCCGGACTACGGTGCTTCCCTTTCAGGTCTGGAACTGAACTAGCCACCGTGTTCAGATCATCGACTATCGTAAGATCAGAAGGGCAGCGTTTATCCAAGGATCAAGTTCAAAGAGTTTGGAAATAGGAGGAATGGAAACAAAACCCAAAGGAAAAAGTGGGTCACGTGGCAGTGCATTGGAAAGATGGCAATAGGTGAGTTGAATCAGAACGTGTATGCATTGTCAGCTACAGAATGATGGAAACTGTCACCTAAGTCAACAGTAAGAAGTTCAAAAACAAAACCCCGAATGTATTTCTCCAGCATGTGAGTGAAGTCGCACTGGATCTCTCTGACTTCTGTGAGCTCCGTAGTCAACTCTCCCGCCGGTTTCTGACAGCATTTGCCCTTTTGCTGTTTTTGGCTCTTGCTCTTCTTCTCCTCCCTTGTGATCTACAGTAAAGTGGGTCACAGTTAGGGCTGTGTGTCAGTCCAGTGCCCCACGGTGTCGCGCCCCCCACCCGCGCAACCTGGCACCTGGTCGCCATTTGCACAGTAGTTGAGTATGAAATGCGAGCTCCTTGGCATTGGCATTTTACTTCGTCTGCTTTGATGGTCAACACCTTACATCATCACTAGATGTAAACAGGGTGTAAATAAAATCCGTTTTTGGCAAGCTTCCTGTGAGGGGCACGGATCTGGAATTTTCTGTGACCCTTAGCTGTAGCTCATGCAGAGCTCAGGCAGCACAGAAAACATTACCTAGCCCTGCACCATCGTCATGCTTGAGTCTGGCTTTTGCAGCCATAGTACTAGGCTGACACCTAGTCCCAATTCAGGCCCACCCGGGCAGTAAAACATACACTACCCAGGGCAGTGACCAGCGAGTTAGAGTTCTGTGTGCCTCCCCTTCTCCCTACCCCCGACGGAGCATATCAATAAAATAGAGCCAATAGCTAATTCAAGGGAGAGGTGTGAAAATCAAGGGAGTTGAAGGACCTACAGCCAAGGTGCTCCTTAGACATGAGGATGGTAAGGCTTCACGTCACACACTTTGAGCATGTGACCAAGAGAGCCCAGTCCTTAGAAAAGGGGCATCAGGTAATGACCAGTGGAAAAGAGGCAGCCGCTCAATGAGATAGATTCGCACAGGGGTTGCAACAATGGGCTCAAGCATCAGAAGAATTGTGAGGATGAGCCGGACCGGGCAGTGGTGCATGTTTGGCTATACACAAGGTCACCATTAGTCAGAGGCGATTCGGTGACAACTGATGACCAACGACGACAGCATGGTTTGAGCACGTATCCCGGCTCTGGCTTAATTCCTTCACCTACACTAGTTCATCAGCCCCATCATAACCGGAGTGGTAGGTATCACCACTCCCATTGTACAGAAGGTTCGAGAGGCCAAGTTAGAAAGCAAAGTGGCGCCCCACATGGGACCCCAAGTCTGAGACTGAAGTCATTCCGGTCAGTCTTGGGAGGAGGAACAGACCCCCGGCTCCTGCCTGTATCCACAACCAGTTCTTCCACACCCTGGTCCCTGGGCCCCTTCAAATAACCAATCTTTATGCCTATTATTTCTGCCCTACTACTCCTGTTGTCTGGGTCTCCTCCCTCGAGGTAGTTCTGAAAGGTTCCTTAGCAACAACCTGGCTCAGCCTCCAGATTATCCTCCTGGGGGCTTCCGAAAGGGCGGGTCGGTGGGGACCGGCTCAGCTAGGAGCCTGCTCCCTCAGACCCAGCATCGGACACCTCACTTCCAGAGGTTCAAAAAGTGGATGGCAATCACTCCTGGTGTTCCCATGGACTGCCTTGGGACCCACTCGCTGGTCCACTAAGAAGCAGGGACTGAACCACCTGGCCATTGCTCTCCAAAGAACGCCTGCTGAAGCACCAGAGCCCGTCACGTTCTCCTTTGCTCTCTGCTCAGAAGAAAGGATCGGAGGGTGGCTATTGCAAGAAAGTTCCTGATATCACGCAAGAAGTTGGCAAGATGAGATGGAAAATGGACAGCCGGTCCAATGAGCCTCCTGTTTTTGACCAGAGTTCAGCTTTCCTACCTGGGCTGTCACCGAGAAAGAACAGGTAGGCATCTCCAAAGACTCATGGGATATGGAAGGCAAATCCACTCCCCAAAGGCAAAATATTGCTTGCACACGGCTCGGGAAAACGGCCACCTAGTTTCTTGAGACCTGGGAGACCAGGGGCTGGAGAGAGAGGCAAATGACCCACCACCACAGCAGGTGTGGGCAACCCAGGAGAATGTTGGTGGATGTTGAACTGCGAACTCTGGGAGGGGTTGTGGTACGTGTGTGCGCGCGCGCACGCAAGTGTGTGATCTGTAGTGACTGCCAATTGTAATGGTATCAATGCTTTCACTCTCGCCAACCTCAAGCTGCTGCTGTGGAATGACTGAGAGACCCACACAATCAACTCTCCCGGGCCAGCACTGCTGGAGCTGCCCCCCTGCTCCAATGAGAAAGAGCGACAACAGCCAACATGAGAAATGTTTGACAGAAAAAGCAGGAGCTGGGTCACCCCGGAGGAGCCCTGCTGGGAGCCAAACAGATGACTCAGGTAGAAAATCCTCTCTGCTCACTCTTCTATTCTTTGATCTCGTGCTCACATATCGATTGTGCTTGCTGGCCAAGCTAAATGTTCTTTTCCCAACTCAAAACTGGGACAGCCACAGTGTGTTTCCTTTCTGGGGGTGCAGGGGCTTTGAAAAACCCCGGGACTGTCCTGGCACAACTGGGATGCAGCTCATCCCTGCAGATGACATACCTCTTTCATCTTTAAATCACACCTGCTCTTTTCCCTACGAAACATGAAAAATGCTCACTCCAGAGAATTCTGCAAATACAGACAAGACAAAAAAAAAAAACCCACACAATTTAGCCATGGCCTCGCTAGAAATGATCTGACCAAGGCTAGAAAATTCTAAGATTTTATTTTTCCTTTTTGCCAAGTTCCTGTAGTTACATTATTGTTTTGTTTTTCTTATTTTTTTTGTTTTTTAACAAAGTTCAGGTGACATTGTACGGAGTTTGCCTTCTTGCTTTATTCCTTAACTTTATGTTATCATAAGCCTAGATGATGATTATTTTGACAGCTAATTAATCCTTTTACTAGAAAAAGTAGTAACTGCCAAAAAAAGAAAAAATCCTAGCAATTGCAGAGTGAAATTACATCTGGAAGAGACAGCCTTCCTGCCCCCACCTCCCTCAGCCTCCTTTCTTTCCCGCAGCGCCATCCATTTCCGCCAGGCTCTGGAGACCACACTTCTCACTGGTTGCCTAACGTGCCACCCAGTGTCCTGGGTGGCACACTTGGTTACACACTTGACTACTAGCTGAAAGGTGACTGCACCCAGAGCCGCCGAAACCCCAGAGCACACTTCTCCTCTGACGCACGTGGGGTCAGAGCGGGCAGAAGCAAGTCCATAGCAAGGCCCTGGGCTCTTTGTCTTTTTGCCCCCAATCTGCCACCCATCGGGCATTTGTGTTTTCAAAGTTCAGGAGCTCACGGAGGACCAGCCGCTAGTGATGACTCAGAAGTGTGAAGTTTGGTGAGAGTTTTGGGGTTTTTTTCAGGAGTGGAGACCAGCTCATTACGATACCATTCAAGCAGGGACACCCGGCCCATTTAAAGTGTCCAACTCAGGACCAGTGGTGTGAGTGGCAAAACAGGGAGGGTAAAGGGAGAATGGGTAGGAAAGAGGGAACCGATTACATGGAACTGTGTGTGACCTCCTCCCTGGGGGACAGACAACTGAAAAGTGGACGAAGGGAGACGTCGGACAGGGCAAGATATGACAAAATACCCATTTATAAACTATCAAGGGCTCATGCGGGAGGGGGAAGGGGGGAGGGAGGGGAAAAATGAGGACCTAATGTCGGGGGTTTAAATGGAGAGAAAATGTTTTGAGAAACGATGTACAAATGCGCTTTACACAATTGATGTGTGTATGGATTGGGATAACAGTTGTATGAGCCCCTAATAAAATGTTAAAAATAAATAAATAAATAAAGTGTCCAACTCAGGCTTTTATGCAGTCTCAGAACCACGCGGGGCCACCATGACACGAAGTGTCCCCTTTAATTGCTCCAAAAAGCAACTTTTGCTTTCATCCCCCGTTGTGGTCGTCCTAGACAAGGCTTCCTATCTCCACAGAGACATTTCTAGAAAAGGAATCCCACCACGCGGGGTCTTTCTTGACCATCGTCTTTCACGTTGTGTGACATCTATCTTCAAGGTTCACCCATGGGGCAGCCTGGGGTACCTTACTCCTTTTTAGAGCCATCAGCACTCCATCCCACATAGATACCACATTTCGGTTATTTGGTGGACAATCGAAAGTTGAAGCTATTGAAGGGGCTCAGGGAATTGAGAACACCTCTTTCTTGGTCTCCTTCCTATTTTACCCGTCATTCGACTTCTATCTTCTGGAACGAACGTTCTTAGGAGCAGCCCCTGGGCAGAGATGCATTTTTAAATGCCAGCCTCTCTTTCCTTGGGCTCGAGATGCCAAGGAGTGTAATCAAGTAGCAACATGTGCAGTTTTGGGTGTTTTTTTTGTAATGTTTCATAAAGATCCCAGTCTAACTCCTTTGGATCTCTCCCCAAATGGTACGAATGGTTTGGACTCAGATACTAACCTTATGGTTGGTGGTTCGAATTCCCCTAAGGGGACCATGGTAGAAAAGGGCTGGCCACCTGCTTTTGTTAAGACCTTTTGATTTGGCTTTGGCATGGTCTGATCTACAGCCAGTCGTGGGAATGGCCTGGGACCAGGCAACATTTCCTGCATGAGATTGTCACGAGTCAGAGGGTCACTCAAGAGCAGCTAACAACCTCAGCAACATCGTCCTAGATCCCCGATTACGATTTGCTTCAGTTCTATCACCCTACCTGGCCTTAGAACTGGTTCATTCGGATGAGACTCAGTATCGATTCTGATTCCGTATAAAGGCAAATTCCCAGCGGGGAGTGGAACGGGAATGAACCAGTTCAAAACCCCGCTCCTCACCCTGCCAAAAGGCCCAACTCATTTCTCAAAGACAAACTCAAAAACCAAGCTCACTGTCATGGAGTTGATGCCGACTCGTAGCAACCTACACAACAGTCAATCTGAGATGGTAAATCTTTATGAGAATAGATAGAAAGCTTCATCTTTCTCCCAAGGAGTGACTGGTGGTTTTGAACTGCCAACCTTTCCGTTAGCAGCCCAAGGTGGAACCCACTATGCCACCACCACCAGGGCTCCTCTCAAAAGCAGACATACGTTCAAATGAACTCAACTCTTAAGAGTTTGCACAGCCTGTTCACTGGTCCAGACAACGTTGGGGATGCCAGGATGCTGCTGGAACCATGGCTTTTTAAGCTGACGGCCACATCCTGTAAGATTCTGATGGCAGTTCTGTGACACAATGACAGTGTTTGCTCTCGCCTGGCTCACTTTCCATGGAATGCCGGACTCCTCCCATCCTTTCAACAAACCTCTGATATCGTGCTGTTCTTATCGCCAGTACAGATGAGGAGCCTCCTACGGTTCAGGAAAGTGAAACAGCTTTCCCAAATAAAGCCACAGCCTCAGGCCCATGTTGGTCATATAAGCTACTCCTGCCCCCAGTCTGAACGTTTCTTCGGGGTATTCTTCATTCTGATTCTTCCATGTAGGGAGGGCGTTGAAGATAAATGAAAAGGATTGAAATGATGTGTCCTCAGAAAATGTGCTCCCAACATTTCAACAGTCATTTCAAGGAGTTAAAGAAAGCAGGTCTAAACCGTTTCTGTAAAGCGCGCGACTGGGCTCAAGAGATCAGCTCATGAAAAAACAAACAAAAAGCTCGCTGACAGGTCTGAGTCACCAGGAGGCGCCCTCGGCCCTGAATGGAATCTTGGTTCCACTCCCAGGGTCTTCTAAGGGATAAACCTTGGCCCAAGCCTCCCGTGATTCAAAGAATTTTGGAGGTTACTGGTTCAACCTTCACCAACCAGAATTAAAAAACAAAACAAGGCCCCCGAGCTGTCAAGAGCTGGTTCAAGGTCACAGCTCCTGGGCCCAGGCCAGGACTCATCATCTTGTCCAAGTTCTGTTATTTCTAAAATGTGCATGCATTTCTCAACTCAGTAAACAGAGCAGAGTGGACACAGTGAAGTATTTTTTCGTGATGATTCAAAGAACAAGCTCATCATGTGTGTCCACACGGGTTACTGTGCTGGCCTCTCTGTGGGAACTAGGGAGATCAGAGGAATCTGAGTGCCCACACAAAATGGCCCCATGGCCTTTTCTATGTTAAAATAATCCACTTAAGACAAAACTTTCTTTTTTTTTCTTTTTTAACATTTTATTAGGGGCTCATACAACTGTTATCCCAATCCATACACACATCAATTGTGTAAAGCGCATTTGTACATCATTTCTCAAAACATTTTCTCTCCATTTAAACCCCCGACATTAGGTCCTCATTTTTCCCCTCCCTCCCCGCTCCCCCCTCCCGCATGAGCCCTTGATAGTTTATAAATGGGTATTTTGTCATATCTTGCCCTGTCCGACGTCTCCCTTCGTCCACTTTTCGGTTGTCTGTCCCCCAGGGAGGAGGTCACACACAGTTCCATGTAATCGGTTCCCTCTTTCCTACCCATTCTCCCTTTACCCTCCCTGTTTCGCCACTCACACCACTGGTCCTATAGGGCTCATCCGTCCTGGATTCCCTGTATTTTCAGTTCCTATCTGTACCAGTGTACCTCCTCTGGTCTAGCCAGTCTTGCAAGATAGAATTCGAGTCATGGTAGTGGGAGCGGGGAGGAAACCTTTAGGAACTAGAGGAAAGTTGTATTTCTCATCATTGTTACATCGCACCCTGACTGGCTCATCTCCTCCCCGAGACCCCTCTGCAAGGGGATCTCCAGCAGCCTACTAATGGGCTTTGGATCTCCACTCCGCACTCCCCCCATCATTCACTATGGTAAGATTTTTTGTTCTGATGATGCCTTACACCTGATCCCTTCGACACCTCGTGGTTGCATAGGCTGGTGTGCTTCTTCCATGTGGGCTTTGTTGCTTCTGAGCTCGATGGCCGCTTGATTACCTTCAAGCCTTTAGACCCCAGACGCTATACTTTTTGATAGCCGGGCACCATCAGCTTTCTTCACCACATTTGCTTATGCACCCATTTAAGACAAAATTTTCTTATACAAGACCCACCAGGCACGGAGCAGAGTTCTGCTCCGACCACATGGGGGCACCAGGATGAGGGGTGACTTGCTGGCCACTGGTTAGTCTTGGTTGATTATCCGCGTGGTTCCCGTCAGTTTGCCTTCTGTTTAATCCGTTCAAGTTTGGACCGAGGCTGATGACGTTTGTTAGACCTCCGTGTAAACTCAAAATGACGAAATGCGTATGCTTCCCTGGTCGTGGTGGGACTGGTTTTGTAGCTCAGAAGTCCTGGTTCGGCGCTGGGCTGTGGAGGGGCAGGTTGGCCTTTGGGGGTTTGGTGGAAACAAGGGAGACGGGGGATTAGGATGCTGGAAAAGCAGCTCCTTTTTGGCTCACCAGAGCTTTGTGGCTGCTGTGGTTGTGCAGATGGCTCCGCCTCCTGGGGCCTCTCCGTACGACTGAGCGCAGGGTGGCCTGAGCCTGTACCCCCTCCTGGTCCTGGAGATGCTTGAGCCCCCTGTGGCCGTGTCCAAGGCTTCCCACGCCTTCCCCCAGCCTCACGTCACCAACCGTGATTGTCCATTTCTCGTGACCGGTCTTTCCTGATGCCATCTTCGGTGGCAGCCAGCCGAAGTCTCTCCATTCCCCGCTCTGTGCGCCGTGGTGCTGGTTGTAACTTCCCTAAGGGTGATCTGCGTTTCAGACCATTGCGACATCGCATGGCAGCACAAGCGTCTTTTCACAAACGGGAGGCTTCTTGAAGCCAAGGGAGGAGGAGGCTTGATGTCCTGCAGATTTGTTGGTTGTCAAGGTTCTTGTAGCAGGGGGGGCCCTGCTCAGAAGTCCACCCCCCTAACTGAGCGTGCTCTCCGACCGTGCGCAACTCACGTGTGTCCCCTTCACGCCTGCCACCTCCCACCATGAGCTTCGGTCAAAAGCCACGTTCGGTGCTCTGTCCTGGGGTTTCCCGTCCTCTCTTCTCCCATTTGGCAATCTCCGGCGATTCTTCAAGCTCATGTTGGCACCTCTCCCGGGAAGTCTGCCCTGGTATACCAGGTGAAGTGCCCATCGCCCGCTTTTCCATGGCGCCCTGCCGAAATGTGCGTCATAATTCTTGCCCTCTGATTCATACTCATCTCTTGACAGATCCTCTCCTTGCCGCTTACTGGGGCCTCCCTGGGGAATTGTCAGTGTCTCCTTCATTTTTGTGTCACCAGGGTCTGGCACACAGTCGAGGCTCAGTAACTGGTAAGTGAATACACAGAGTCTTGGCCCCAGGGCAGTGCAGGGCAACACTGATTCTACGTAACATCTGGAGTGGTTTCATTGTGGCCACCCTGGCTTACAAATCTTGCCAGTGATTCCTGTTTGCCTCCCATGGTCTCCTTCGACATGTGTTCGGTGTCTCCCGTTACAGGGCACCTCTGGTCTCCCTGGGAGTTGCTGATCTTCCCTGCCCATCCTGTGGGGCCAGCTTCACCGGGCATCCTTACCCAAGTTGACATACGGCCACAGACAGGCTGCACAGCGCTGGCCTTGAACACTTAGCTCCTTCGTGGTTGCATCTTCACTTTATCGCAGGACTTCTCAACCACCATTCCAATCTTTCCCAGAAGGATGACAGATTCGGTCCTAGGATCAAAGACCCTTGGATCAAGAGCTAATCATAGCTCTAGCTCAGCCCTTCTAAGCTGTGAGGCCTGAGCAGGTTCTCCCTCTGAACATCAACTTCCTCAATTGCAAATGGAAATGACAGCTGTAGCCAAAGGCGACACACGGCTTCCTGTCACCCAGTGTGGTCTCCTGGTGTCACTCCTCACCTCTGCCCACACCACACCCACAGAACCCTCAAAAGACCATTCCGACTCATAAGGACCCTATAGGACAGGGGAGAGTTACAGTTACAAGATTGTAGGAGTAGAAAGCTCCCTCAGAGCAGCTGGTGGTTTTGAACTGCCGATCTTGCAGTTAGCAACCCAGCTAGTAACCGCTACACCACCAGGGTCCTATAGAATCCGTAGTAGTGCTTCTTACCCATTTTAAACAAAGAATCATACGTGATTAGTTGCAAACTGCTTAAGTTTAGTGTTTTGGGGTTATATGAACGCTAACAACAACAACAGTTTTGTAAAATCTTTGTATGTTGAATCACAATCTTATTGGTAACAGAGGGGAAGCCTTAACAATATTTTCCCTCCTTTTCCCTTCATGACTACTTCATTTCGAGAAATAGTTATTGATGTGGGTTTACAGATAAGGAGGGGCCTTTAAAAACCTGTGGGGACATGAAATGGAAAGGAAATGGCGTTTTGCCACCGACTTTTTGAAGGCCTCTAGGGTGAGTCACCCCAACATTGTAGCTAAAACACCAGAGGACACACAACATCAGAGGCTAGGAAAGGACAGCCGCCAAGAGAGCTCGGGCTTGTCGCTGGTACAGACAAAACCACGTGTGCTGAAAACCGGCTCACGGTGACAGCGCTGGCAGGAGCACGGCGAAGGCCGAGCTGTGGAGTGGGTCAGCCTGATGGCGTTGACTGACGCATAGGAACTGGACTCAGGGAAAAGGCTCGGTTGTTTTCTCCAACTACCGGGGCATTTTTACTTAAAAGATAAAAAATCACGCCAGAACACTATCTAAGCATTTTATACGTGGTCATTTTGCTGTCACCCCTCTGACATTGTCACACGGTGCAGCCTGTCTCCCGCATGTCCCCTCTAATGAGTAGGACCCTGAACTCGGGACATTGTTCCAATTATTGAGCTAAAGCATAGAAGAGCCATGGATAATATCTGCCAAGGAGAACCAGCTGACCGCAGCCTCTTGACTTCCTGATCGGGATGTGCGGACGGGGCAGGGTCCCCACCTATCTGTCCACTTCATAGATCCAGTCCTCGTCAGCACACGCGTTGTTTGGTTGATTTTATTTCCGAGCTCATAGAACATTTGTGTTGGGCCCCCAAAAAGTTTTCATGTTGTTTGAAAGGAAACATTGGTAAACATGTATGTAAAAGTCACCCAAACACACCCTCCTGAGGCTCGTGCATCTCCCCCAGTTTACCCATCCAGGTGTACTTTTACAGCCATCTGCACGACGCAGGAAACAACGATGCTTTTCCCTCCTACCATTTTCAAGATCAGGTCAGTGGTGCATTCACGTCGCTCTAGCTGACTCATTCTAGAACATTCTCATCACCTCCAGAAGAAATCCTGGATCGTTAGCAACCACTCTCCCTTCTTGCCCTTAACATCCAGCAACCCCTACCTGGCCTCTGTGTCTATGGATTTCCCGCTGGGCATTTCGTGAGTGGTGGCTGGCTCGACTGTGGCTTCTTTTCCTCTGCCTGCAACATCTCTGCCTCTTGACCGGAGAGCTCAAGCCGTTTCCATTTAATGTAATCACTGTAAGACGAGATTTGCAGCTGCCATTTTGCTATTTGTTTTCTGCATGAGACGACAGTGAATTTGGGGTTACACACTGACATACGACTCAAAACTGCGCATAAGAGATGATACCCTCTTCTTGGGTTCCTGTGAGACTTCCTGACCAGGCTTTTCCCTGTCAAGAAAATTACCCAACCAACCAACCAAACACAAACTCAAAGCCATCACGTCTCTACCTATCCATAGCAACCCTGTAAGTCAGGGTAGAACTGCCCCTGTGGGTTTCCAAGACTGGAACTCTTGACGGGAGTCGAATGCCCCATCTCTCCCCAAAGGAGCAGCTGGTGGTTTTGAACGGCTGACCTTGCAGTTGGCAGCCCAATGTGTAACTACTCCACTGCCAGAGCTCCTTGTTAAGGAAATGAAGATGCTGCATTTCACCGAACGAAGTCCCTTCCACTCCTCTTCCTGTATGGCCGGATCAATACCAGGCCGGCTTCTAGCAGCAAGTGACCTTGAATCTCACACACACACCTGCGGAGCGGACCAGAGCTGGCTATGTAACCTGTTAGCAGCTTTGCAAGTTTTTTCCTTTCTTTTACTCACGGCCCGTTTTGCTCACGGCCTGTTTTCTTCACTGCCCCTTTGGCTCAGTGCCCGCTTTGTTTACGGCCCGCCGCTCTGCACCCGGCACCAGCACAGCCCGTTTGGCTCAGTGCCCGCTTTGTTCTCACCCACAGCTCTGCACCCGACACGAATACACCCAGAACCAAGAAGACACCTTACATTCCAGAAACCGGGACATACCTGTCCATATATAAGCATCACTCCTGTAGCCTGCAGTGCAACTCCCCTAACCCGGACATTGTGGACTGTGAGACTTGGCCCAGGCTGGGTTTTTTTCTCCCTAATCAAGCCTGTTTGTTCTAATCCAACTGATTTGGTTTCTGGCGCTTCTCGACGACCTTACACTTCCCACTATCAAAAGTGCAATGAAACTCCCAAATCATGAGCATCCTGAGTTTAACACAACTAGTAACCTTGACTGGCCAATACTGGCAGCTTACATGAAATAATATATAGATAGTTCTTTATATATGACATTTGTCCATGAGGACTTTAACCCAACTACAGGGAATTGATTTGACTCGCTTTTATTTTCTGATCTCTTGTTCACTTACCTTAGACTTGTTAAAAATGTTAACTACGCTTCTTACTCATTGAGACTGGCTAGGGAAGAATAACAATGAGGAGGTAGTGTCTGGCCTCCTCTGGCTTCACACAGGGTTGGGGGGCAAGGGGAGTGGCGATGACCCAAATCACCATTACCACCAGCCCAAAATGGATTCCTACAAGGTAGAGGTCAAACATGCCTCCAATTTATTATTATTATTTTTTTAACCAATTCTTCTGCCAATTGCCCCTTCCACAGCACCCGCTCCTTCTCCGCGTTCAGTCATTCTCTGCGGTGTGGCTACACAGCACTCACAGAAAATAAGCACTCACAGTTACGGGATTGATTAGGGAAGTTAACAGGTTACAATTCAGGATCAGACCTACTCAGGAGACAGTTCTTCCCTGAAGACAGCCTGTTCTTGGCCATGCCTGCAGGCATGCCCAGGTTCCATAATCCCTGATCTCTATTCCATTTGGGCTTGGATGAGTGTCACAACGCTCTTTCAGCTCTGTTGGTTTGGAGTCTACTTGGCCAGTAATCCTCAGCCCAAAGGCATTCAGCTCTAGCTCCATTGTTTGGCAAACCTAGCTTTGAAGGCAGCATTAGGTGCCTGGAGGCAACCCACTCTGTCAGCAAGCCTCCTGCTCAAAGGGACTCGGCTCTCTGGCTCTGGCTCACGCTGGCCTCTTTGTCTTGCTGCCAATTCCCCGTCACTGGTGTCACCGCTCTCTTCTAATGGAGGAGGATCTGCCAGGGCTCTCAGGTTTCTCTCCACTCTGGCTCTTCTTTCTCAACAGTAGTAGGACACATACACCCCACACCACCGTGCTCCCTCTCTGCCTCTGGGATAGCTTCTTTTAAACCTAGGGGAATGATAAATCTAACCCAACCTCTTATTGGGGTGCCACATGCCTCATGTGCTTGCTCCCATCCCACCATGCACCTTAGTTACAGTATTAGCCAGCTATCTAATCCCCTTGGTGGGCCACAAGCCTCTCCTATTGTCACAGTCCTGCCCAGCCATTTGGTGGGAGTTAGAAAGGAAATGGCTAGAAGAGCCACAAAAAGTAATTCATAGCCAGGAAATCAAAGTGAGTTTAGGTGAGTCTGTCTTAATAAATACAGTTTAATTCCAGGAGCACGTCAGACTTCTAGAAAGCACAAAATGTTGGTAAGTAGAGCTGGAGTAGCTTATTATGATTATTAATCATTTTATTGATTATAGGAATCCTACAATTCTTTTAGCAATCCATCATTCAATTGTATTAAGCTCACTTGTACATATGTTGCCATCAACATTTGCAAAACAATTTCTTTCTACCTGAGCCCTGGGTATCAGCTCATTTCCCCTCCCCCACCCTCATGAATCCTTGATCAATTATATATTATTATTGTTATTTCATATCCTACACCATCCGTTGTCTCCCTTCACCCACATTTCTGTTATTTGTTCCCCTCAGGGGAGGGGTGCTATATACCCAACTTTGTGATGCATTCCCCCTCTTACCCTCCAGCCCCCACCAGCATCCCCCTATTTTCATGATATCGATACTTCCTCTACTGTTCCTGAGGCTTTATCTGTCCTGGATTCCGTATGTCCAGAGTTCTTATCTGTACCAATGTGTATACTCTGGTCTCGCTAGATTTGTAAGT
The DNA here is from genome assembly GCF_000313985.2 of Echinops telfairi. NCBI lineage: Eukaryota > Metazoa > Chordata > Mammalia > Afrosoricida > Tenrecidae > Echinops > Echinops telfairi. The sequence continues at coordinate 7,880,572 of NW_022111312.1, forward strand.
TAGAACTGGGTCATGCTAGGTCAGAGGGGAGGCAGCATTCAGGAACTAGAAGAATGATGTGTGTTTCATTGGTGCTATAATGCACCCTGGTTGAATCATTCCTTCCTTGTAACCCTTCTGTAAGGGGATGTCCATTTTTCCACAGATGAGCTTTGGGTCTCCCCTCCAACCCCCCTCATTCACATCAATATAATTATTTGTTTTGGATCTTTTGACACCTGATACCTGATCTTGTAGCTACCTCATGATCCCATAGGCTGGTGTGCTTCATCCATATGGGCTTAGTTGCTTCCCTGCTAGATGGCCACATTTTAACCTTCAGGCCTCTAAGACCCCAGATGCTGTACCTTTTAATAGTCAGGAACCATCAGCTTTCTTCACCACATTTGCTTATGCACCCTTCTGGTCTTCAGTGATCGTGTTGGGCAGGTGAATATCAAAAAGAGTGCCAGGTTATTAGAACAAAGTGTTCTTGTGTTTAGGGAGGCCTTGAGTAGAGGCTCAAAGTCCGTCTGTTATCTTAATACTTAACATATAAATGTATGTACACTGACCTCTATCCCTATCATTATACATTAATATATTTACATATATACATTTCTATAGCTCTACCTCTATAAATAGCTTTGCCTCCTAGTTCTTTCCTCTACTTCCTTTCATCGTTGTCCTGTCCCACTATCATGTTCACCCTCTTTTCGGCTCTCAGCGATTCCTCTCAGATACATTGCATTTGATCAGACTCCACAAGGCATTCTCCACCCTCCTCACCATCAATTTTAGATCTCTTGTTGATCCCTGATCCTTGAGTCTGTGGGCTCCCCGCCCCCTCCTCCCCCATGTTCCCTGGAGTAGGTTATAACAAAGTAGCCAATAGTCTTCTTCCTCCAATCAGCACATCTGCTTTCCTTTAGGGAGCTTCCCCTTCCCTGCCCTGAGAACACACAGTTAAGATGGATCTAGAGCAGCGGTTCTCAACCTTCCTCACGCCGCGACCCTTTCATACAGTTCCTCGTGCGGTGGTGACCCCCAACCATAACATTATTTTCATGGCTACTTCATCCCTGTCATTTTTCTATTGTGATGAATCGGGCGACTCCTGTGAAAGTGTCATTTGACCTTCAAAGGGGTTGAGACCCACAGGTTGAGAACTGCTGATCTAGAGGGTGGGTAAGGACCCCTGGTGGTGTCATGGTTAAAGGGCTCAACTGCTGCCAACTCCAAGATGGGTGGTTCAAATCTACCACAGGAGAAGGACGTGGCCATGTGCCAACTCGATGGGCAGGTCTGCCCTGCCCTTTCCGTTGCTGTGAGTCTGTATCAACCCCGGAGATGACGGCAGTCGGTTTGGTTTGGTGTGGTCGTAATTATAATGAGTCTGTTAGGGCCAGGAACACAACCCCCCCCCCCCCCCCCCCCCCCGCTCCCCGTGAGATGAATGAGCTGCCAGTGCTCGGGAAGAGAAGCCTGGTCTCTGCTGGGGTTGCGAACCTGGTAAACCATGGGCCTGTGTGTGGTGGTGGTGGTGCGTGGGTGTGTGTATCTACTGCCACATGACAAAACAGATGTCTGTTACACAGACGTAAGAGTTTACAGCCACGTACTTATGTGGGGCCAAGGGTCCTGGCAAGGTCTGGCTGGGTCGTCGGCTCCAAGCCCTCTCACAAGCTGTCTCTCAGGGCTGGAGTCTCAGCTGCAGGTTGAATGGGGGAAAGATCGGTTTCCGAACATGCAGGTCATTGCTCACTGTATTCACCTCATCCCGAGTTCTTGCACTTGGCCAGCGCCATCTTCATTTCCTTGCCAGGTGGGTTTCTCCAACCTGGCTGCTTCAGGAGAGTGTGTGCTGAAAGTCAAAGAATCTCAGGCTATTGTAACCAAATCACAGATGTGGCGTGCCCTCAAGGAAGCCAGATTTCGGATGTCTGGAGGGAAGTTGTTGAAGGGGCGGGGGGTACCCAAGGCCATGAATACCAGAAGGCAGCAGTCACTGGGGGTGGCAGGGTTCTTTAGAAGGCTGCCTATCATGGTGGCAACTAGGCTTGAGGAGCAAACCATCCCAGGGGCAAACTCAGCGGAGAAACGAGAGGGAGCGCGGATGCTGATGGGGTGTGCTCAACCCCTGGATCTAGTCAACCCTGAAGCCAACACTTGGATGTCCCAGCTGCACAAACGCATGACTTGCCTTTAAAAAGAGAAAACAATACCAGTTGGTACTGATGTTCAGTCACTTGCAGCCCAAGAGTCCTGTTTCATCACACAAGTAAGTTCTCTTCTTGGACTTCAAGGACCTGGGAAGTGTTGGCGTTACCTTAGGAAGGAGGAGGTTGTGGGAAAGGACTACCACGGGCTGGCAGGGGGCTGGAGCCCTTCAGGGCATGGATTGGAGATGGGAGACTCACCTCTCTGCAGGGGCCTCTCTTTCTCTGTGCGTTGCTCCATTCTGCATATCTTTCTGCGTGGCCACTTTACTCATAATCCTTGCTGCCTCCCATTTTTACTTCTCAGCATTCATCTGGACTCTTTGGATCACGCACTTGCTGCTTTCACCCCCTGGCCATTCAGGAAGGTCTGTTTCCCCTTCTAAACCACTGCAGATTCAAGAAGTGGACTCTGGATACCCCGCTCTGTTAGATCTCTCTGGAGCTAGCTATACCTCGGTTCTTGGCTCCACGCGAGAAAGAATTCACGCTGAAGCCTGGTTCCTGATCCAAGTGAGTGTTATGAGCATTAGAAGAAGTTTCAGGTTTACACGGCACCCATAGGACTCCTCCCGAACATGCAGCCTGCCTGGAAGCTACTTGCAGAGTCATGCAAAGTCTCCCAAGGTTCTCCCAAAGTTCTGCCAAAGTTCTCCCAAAGCTCTCCCAAAGTTCTGCTGGTTGACTCCGGGCTCCTGCCTTTTCAAGGATTCCACGGGGAGGCGTGGTGGACGACCCCTGATCGACCCCATTGGCTGAATTGAATTCACCTGGCCTAGGTGGGCCAATCCAGGTTCAGCGCCCACCCATGCCTACCAGCGGGAAACCTGAACCTCTGAGCATGTGCAGTGCGCCACTGCTTTGTTTCCGTAGCTTGGCCCTCTGGGCATGCGTTAATGGACATCCCCCAGCCCTACGCTAGCCTACCTAACAGCTCCTCCTTTCAAACCAAGCTGAAAAGCCTGGATTGGCTGTCGTGGGTCAGTGGATGGGCTCGTGAGCTTCATTGGGGTAGTGGGCATCTCCATCCTTCTACCAATTGTCTGATATGCCAAGCAGGCAGTTGTTAGGTATTAAAGATTCTGGTTTAAATCATCACTAATTTGGTGCTGCCAATGCCCGTGTGAGTGTCGACTTGTCTCTGAGTTTTAGCCAGACACCTGGTTTCTGGATCTTGATCCTTTTAAGGAATGATGGTGCCCAGTGAGTGGTGCAGTTGCAGGCATTGGGATGCTTTCTGTAGCAAGTTACCAACACCCGACTGCACCGGGCACAGGCTCAAGACAGAATCTGCTGACTCATGCATCTGCCAAGTCCAAGGTCAGGTCTTGCTTCATGCTTGGCATATCTTCAGGAGTCAAACAATGTTATCAGGGCTCCTGGCCTCCACCCTCCTCTCCCTATGCCCTCAGGGTTACTTCTCCATTAGCTCCTTCTCCATTAGCTCTGTTCCCAGACAGTCTCCTCCATCCTGGTGGCAAAAAGGCACCAGCCGCTCCATACCCGCATCTCCCAATGGTGGCATCCAAGGTCCCAGAACTGAATACCTCGGCCTTCCCTGATTCACTTCCTCCTCCCTTTCAATCACTTACTAAAGCCAGAGGGATGCAATGCTTTCATTGGCCAGCCTTGGGTCACATGACCAGCCCTGCTGTAAACCAAGGGAGTGAAAGTCAACATGGGCCACTCTTAACCAAGCAAAGAGAAATAATGAAATCAACAACCGTGTCTCTGCCGGAGACCCACTCCGTCTCCTCGTCTCTGAAAGGATCTAATCCCACAAACATCCTTTTTTTCCTAGGAACACATTTGGCCAGTGTCTTCTTGAATTTGCTTCTTGTAAAAATTGTCTCTTCCCAGGAAACATTTATGCAGAAGAGGCCTTCAATGCCTTGAACATTTCTTAGGAAACAAAGCAGCAGGAACCCAAGCAGAAAACTCAGATGTGAACGCCGATACGTTTTCAACACCGCATCTCAATCCAAATATTTGGCCACCGGTCTGGGCCTTTCCAGAGTTCCAACTCCATGCCACCGATGGCACCGGGACAACAGTTTCTGAACTCAAGCTGTGCCCACGGGGTGGAGATTTGGTCTTCTCGCTCAGGTCTTTGTGCTGTGGCCCCACACACAGTGTAACGCCAACTGGCTAGAAGAAATCCATCCTTGTGCCCATTCCAAAGAAAGGTCACCCAACAGAGTATAAAAAATCATCAAGCCATGTCATAAATATCACACGGAAGTCAAACTTCATGGAAGATGGAAAGCAGTTGCAGCCGGGCATCTGAAAGGAACCGCCAGAAATCCGAGCCACATTCAAAAGAGGGTCTGAACATGGCTATCCTGGCTGTCAGATGAAAGCAGGGAATACCAGAAAGCTGTTTGCCTGTGTTTATTGACTATGCAAAGCCAGTCGGCCGTGTGGATCATTAAAAACCATAGACACCATTGGGCTGAGTGGGAATTTGAGAATGCATCCTGTGCTCACCTGGAGCCTGTACACAGACCGCAGAGCAGTCATTGAGCAGATCCAGGGGGACACGGGCTGGCTTAACGTCAGGAAGGGGTGCATGGAGGTGGCATTCTTTCACCGTACAGACTCATCAGCTGGCTAAGCAAACCTGAGAAGTTCATGGAAAAAATGAAATTGGACGATAAAGGAATTTCCTCACCAACTCTTGGAAGCCCCCTTCCAAGAAAAACATGGCCTTAGGATAGGGGGGGGCTCATTAAGAGCCCACACTATGCAGATGACACGGACTGACTTGCGGAAAGCCAAGAGTACTTGAAGCACTTACAGATGGCTATCCGACTGCAGCCTTCAGGGTGTCGTACACCTGAATGTAAAGAAACCAAATTTTTTTTCTCAACTGGACCAATAAGCCACACAATGATGAAGGAACAGAAGACTGGAATTGTCAAGGACTTAAATTTTCTTGGGTCTGCAATCCAAACTCATGGACGTAGGAGTTGCAAAATCAAACTGCATGTTGCACTGCTGAAATCTGCTGTAAAAGACCTCTATAATGTGTGGTAAAGATATCACTTTGAGGGGCCATCTAACTGAGAAACAACAAAGCCCACATGGAAGAAGCACACCAGCCTGTGAGATCACAAGGCAGTGAAGGATCAGGTATCAGGCATCAAAGATAAAAAAACAACAACATAGCATTGTGAATGAGGGGGAGTGCAGAGGGGGACCCAGGGCCCATCTGTGGGAAATTGGACATACCCTGGCAGAAGGGTTGCGGGGAGGAGATGAACCAGTCAGGGTGCAGTGTAGCAATGATGAAACATACAATTTTCCTGTAGTTCTTGAATGCTTCCTCCCCCCAACTATCATGATCCCAATTCCACCTTACAAATCTGGCTGGACAGGAGGATGTACACTGGTACGGATAGCAACTGGAAACACAGGGAATCCAGGACAGATGAACCCCTCAGGACCAGTGCAAGAATGAAAATAGAGTGGCGATACCAGGAGGGGGGAGGGAAGGTGAGGGAGAAAGGGGGAACAGATGACAAGATTCTACATATAACCTCGTCCCTGGGGGATGGACAGCAGAGAAGTGGGTGAAGAGAGATGTCAGATGGTGTAAGATATGACACGATAATAATTTATAAATTATCAAGGGTTCATGGGGGAGGGGGGAGAGAGGGAAAAAATGAGCTGCTACCAAGGGCTCAAGTAGAAAGGACATGTTTTGAGGATGATGGCAACATGTGTACAAATGTGCTTGACACAATGGATGGATGGATGGATTGTGATAAGAGTTATACAAGGCGCCAAGGAGCGGGGTACCCAGCGCAAGCCTTAAGACCGGAGCTGGGAGCCCAGCTTGGTCGCCTCATGATGCCAGGAGGGCGGGGTACCCAGCAGCTGCTGAAGACAGAAGCTGGGAGCCCAGCTCCGGGTCGCGAGGTGATGCCAGGAGAGCGGGGTATCTAGCACCCGCCCGAGGAAGGCGATGCCAAGCTTTCTTCACCACATTTGCTGATGCACACATTTTGTCTTCAGCATTTGTGTCGGGCAGATGAGCATCATGGAATGCCAGGTTATTAGAACAAAATGTTCTTGTGTTGAGGGAGTACTTGAGTAGAGGCGCAATGTCCATTGACTACTTTAATACTAAACCTATAAATATATGTACATAGATTTATGTCTCTATTGTCATATATAAATATAGTTACATATATACACGCCTGTATTTAGACCTGAAATGCCCTTTGGGCTGAGGTATTTTCAATCACTTATTGCGTGTGACCTAACTGAGTAAGAATAAAAAAAGACCAAAGAAAAAAATGATACCTATGAATAATGCTATTGGTCATGAATATTAAAAATGTCATGCACTATGAAAAGAAGGAATAAATTACCCATGGTAGCAATACAATCAGAATGCCCCTGACAAGTGGGGGTGGCAAAACTTTGTCTTGTGTGCTGTAGGAGGGACTACAAACATCATGTCCTATTGGTTAACGTGATCAAGGTCAGTTAACAGTGGGGCAAAGCAACGCATGACCTTTAACATTACTGGTTACATGAATACAACTGGGCCTACTGATTGGTTAAAAGACACAGGCATATTTGCAGTTTCGATGAAGCTATAGCATGAAAAGGACATGACTGCTGCTGCTGGTGACAGACTGTTCAACGTCCCCTCGCCCAGAACACTAGATCTCCCGGAGAGCTAGCACAAAGAATTGGACAAAGTTTGTTTTTACAGATTTACAGTCTTAGTTTAAGCGTAAACTGTTCATAATGGGGTTGATTCCTAAACAAGTGTGAATCTGTATAAAAGATTAACTGGGAACTTTAAGAATTAGTTCAGCCACTTTGTTCTATTAAACTGGCATTCCATGTGATCTCACCTTCCCAGTATGATCGCTCACGACAAATGGGTGCAAAAGCAAATGTGAAGAAAGCTGATGGTGCCCGGCTATCAAAAGATACAGCGTCTGGGGTCTTAAAGGCTTGAAGATAAACAAGCGGCCATCTAGCTGAATGAGAAGTAACAAAGCCCACAGGGAAGAAGCACATCAGCCTGTGTGATCACGAGGTGCCATGGGATCAGGTATCAGGCATTAATGAACAAAAAAAATACCATTGTGAATTGGAGGCCCAAAGCCCGTCTGTAGACAACTGGACATCCCCTTACAGAAGGGTCGTGGGGATGAGGTGAGCCAGTCAGAGCGCAGTATAGCACCAATGAAACACACAACTTTCCTCTAGTTATTTAATGCTTCCTCCTGCCCAGTATTGTGACCCCAATTCTACCTTACAAATTCAGCTAAACCAGAGGATGTACATTGGTCCAGATCAGAGCTGGAAACACAGGGAATCCAGGACAGGTAAACCCCTCAGTACCAATAATGAGAGTAGAGATACCAGGAGGGTAAGGGAAGGTGAGGGAGGAAGGGGGAACCAATCACAATGATTTACATATAACCCCCTCCCTGGGGGACAGACAACAGAAAAGTGGGTGAACGGAGACATCAGACAGTGTAAGACATGACAAAATTATAATCATTTATAAATTCTCAAGAGTGAGGGAGGGTTGGGGAGGGAGGGGGAAATGAGGAGTTGATACCCAGGGCTCAAGTAGAAAGAAAATATTTTGAAAATGATGATGGCAACAAATGTACCAATGTGCTTGACACAATGGATGGATGGATGGTGATAAGAGTTGTATGAGCCCCCAGTCAAATGATTTAAAAAAAACAATTAGTTCAACCATTTTTATTTTAGGTCAGTCGTATCTTTTTGTTTTTTGATCCCATATCCCAGCTGTGTGGAGTCATAGTCAATCCGGTCACAAGCCTCTGTTCCCAAAACACAAAAACAAACCAATTGCCACCGAGTTGATTCTCACTCACAGCAAGCCTGGGATGTGGAGGTTCCGGCACATCCAGCATTCTGCATTCGGTCCATATTCCAGTGTTTGCTAACCACGAAGTTGATGGTTCAAATCCACTAACTAACTGCTCCCTGGGAGAAAGAGGTGACTGTCAGTGTCCATAAAGATTCAAGCAAACTCATTGCCACTGAGTAAATTCTGACTCACACAGTGACACTGTAGACTAGAATTGCCCCACAGTGGTGTCACTATGGGTGCAGGGGGTGTGGACTACACTAGGTGACATTGTCAAATGGGTGACACTAAATGGCTATGTAAAAACTGTGTGCAGTGCTTTGCAGAATAATTTTTAAAATACAAATATCCCTGTATTTAGTCATAACAACAGAACATTTTCCATAAACTCAGTTTATAAGTATAAATATATCTACAAGACTCTAACGCTATGCTAATTTACTTTTTGAACCTTCTAATGAGCTCAGGTCAGAGAGGCCATTATTATTATCATCATCATCATTTTATTGGGGGGCTGTTACAGCTCTTTTAACAATCCATACATCCATTGTGTCAAGCACTTTTGTACATCGTTTGCCATCGTCCTTTTCAAAACATTTTCTTTCTACTTGAGCCCTTGGTATCAGCGTCTCATTTTTTTCCTCCCTCCTCCATGCTCCCGCCCTCAGGAACCCTTGCTAAATTACAAATAGTATTTTCATTCTTCCACCGTCCTGTCTCCCTCACCCGCGTTTCAGAGCTGTCATTATCAACTACAATGATGCTCTGGATCACCTTGCTGATGCTACACACACGTGGTTGTTCGAATTGCTAGCGCTGATTTGGTCAAATTTTCTGATGTTTTAGCTACAATACTGTGGTAATTAGTTAGCCTGTAACAATGATTTTTTTTTACAATGAGTAGTATTTAAAGGAAAAGAAGGAAAACATTTTAAAGGCTTCCATTAAGTTACTAACGAATGATGCAATTTAACATAGAATGATTGTACAAAAAAACACATGGCTGTATTGTTCATATCATCTAAGAAATAGAAAATGTGGCAACGTACAAACAGAGCTGTCATGTATTATTCTGTGATTAAAATGGACAACCTTCTGTATGGTCTGATACGGGAGGGTGTTCACAAGAGTAGGTGACACATGACCCTGGTGATGCCTCGCGGAGTTTGTCGTTGGGTTCTGCGGAGTCGGTTCGGACTCATAGCAATCCTGTGTTCCTGAGAATGAAGCACCTGCGCCAGCCTCACACTGGTCCTTCTGCTGGAGACCATCCCTACAGCCACTGGATCGATCCCTCTGGTCGGTGGTCTTCCTCTTTCTCGCTGCCCCCATATTTTATGAAGCATAATGTCCTTCTACAGCCGTGGTTCTCCACCTTCCTAACGCAGTGACCCTTTCATCCAGTTCCTCATGTGGTGGGGACCCCCAACCATAGAATTATTTTCGTTGCTACTTCACTGCCATTTTGCTACTGTCAGGAATCGTAAGGCGAATAGGTGATAGGCAGGATGTATTTTCACTGTTACAAATTGAACATCATTAAACATAATTAAAGCATAGCGATTAATCACAAAACAATATGTAATTCTATAGTGTGAAATATTTATGTGTTTTCAAATGGTCTTAGGCGACCCCTGTGAAAGGGTCGTTCGACCCCCAAAGGGGTCACGACCCACAGGTTGAGAATCGCAGTTCTGCAGGAACTGGTCTCTCCTGACATGTCCAACATACATGAGAGAAAGCATCACTATCCTTGTCTCCAAGAAGCCTTCTGGCTATCGTATTCCAAGGCAGATTTGCTTTGTCTTTGGGCAATCCAGGGTACTTTGGGCATTATTCAATGTCGTCTTTTCACCTGCCGATGAGGCGGTTGAAAATGCCAGGTTGGGTCAGGTGCACCCTGGTCTTCAAAGGCATCTCCTTGCTTTTTAGCATTTTAAAGAGATCGTGGGGGG
>NW_022111312.1:7890856-7892675 GCF_000313985.2 Echinops telfairi
TTCTTCATTTCATCAGCAAGTACTTCAAGTCCTCTTCATTTTCAGCAAGCAAGGTGGTGTCACGTGCATATTGCAGGTTCTTAATAAGCCTTCCTCTGATCCTGATGCCGCCTCTTCTTCATCTTGTTCAGCTTCTCTGTTTACTCAGAACACTGATTGAGTCAGTATGGTGAGAGGGTGCACCTTTGATGTACACCTTTCTTGATGTTCAGCCGAGCAGTATGCCCCTGTTGTGTTTACACGATTGCCTCTTGATCCCTAGACAGGGTCCGAATGAGCATAATGCAGTGTTCTGGGACTCCCATTCTTCTCAAGGCTACCCATAGTTTGTTAGGGTACACACAGCTGAATGCTTTAGCCTAGTCAATAACACAAGTAAACATCTTTCTAGTATTGTCTGCTTTCAGCCAAGAGCCATCTGATGACAGCAAAGATATTTCTTGTTCCATGTCCTCTTCTGAATCTGGCCCAAACCTCTCACATTTCTTTGTCAACGTATTGCTTCAACTGTTATCTTCAAAATTTACTTGCATGAGATGTGTTTTATCATTTGAGCGTTCTGTTCGGTCAGCTTTCTTTGGTATGGGTACAGATATTGATCTCCTAATCGGTTGGCCAAGTAGTTCCTAATTCCCTGGCACAGACGAGTGAGTGCTTCCAGTGCTTTATCGGCTTGTTGAAACCCTTTGTATGGTATTCTATCAATTCCTGGAGCCTTGTTTTTGTCTAATGCTTTCAGGGAAGCTTGAATTTTTTTCCTTCAGTACCATTGGTTCTTGCTCGTGTTACCTCTTGAAATAATTGATGGTTGACTAGTTCTTTTTGGTACAGCGACTTTGTATTCTTCCCATCTTCTTCTGATGCTTCCTGCATTGTTCAATATTGTTGCCCATAGAGTCTTTCACTATTACAACTCAAGGGTTGATTTTTTTTTTTCTTGAGTCCTTTCAGTTTAAGATGGGCTGAGCATGTTCTTCCTTTTTGGTTGTCTACCTCTAGGTCTTTGGACGTTTCATTATAATATTTTATCTTGCCTTCTCCAGCTGCCCTTTGGAATTTTCCGTTATGCTCTTTGACTTCATCATTTCTTGCATGTGCCTTATCTACTCTATGATTTCAGAGTCTCTGCTGGCATCTATGCTGAGCTTCAGTTTCTCTCCTGTCTTTTTCATGACCTTTTGCTTTCTTCATGTATGACGTTCTTGGGGCTCATCAGGCCTTCTGTCATGAGTATTAAATGTGTCAATTCTGTTCTTGAGACGTTCTCCAAACTCAGATGGGTTAGGGTTAGGCTTAGGATTTTGGCTCTCATGGGCTTGGTTTAATGTTTTTTTGCTTCAACCTGAACTTACATATAAGCAGTTGGTAGTAGTCTGTTCCACAGTCAGCCCCGGCCTGGTTTTAGCTGCTGATACCGAGCTGCTCTGTCATCTTCCCACAGATGTAGTCCATTTGATTTCTATGGATTCCATTTGGAGATGTGAAGAAGTCAGTGGGCTTGCAAAATTCTATCATGCAATCTCCAGCTTCATTTCTATCACCAAGGCCATATATTCCAACCAATGTTCCTTCCATTTAGTTTCCAATTATTCCATTCTAATCACCAATGGCTATCAATGCATCCTGATTACACATTTGATCAATTTCTGCTAACTGAAGATGTTGGTAGAATTCAATTGTTTTTATTTTTCAATCATTTTATTGGGAGCTCGTACAACTCTTATCACAATCCATACATGCCTCCATTGTGTCAAGCACATTTGTACATTTGTTGCCCTCATCATTCTCAAAACATTTGCTTTCTACTTGAGCCCTTGGT
>NW_022111312.1:7894006-7900340 GCF_000313985.2 Echinops telfairi
ACATACCATACACTTCCATCGTTAAACAGCTTCTACAAAGAGTTGTATGGACATCCTCACAATCAGCCCTAATGCTCCCTCCCCCTCCCACGTCCACGGATTCCTCCCCAGTCTCCCCCCCTGCCCCCTGCCGCCAACACTTCCAATTTTCTGATTCATATGTTGTACATTCCAAGTTCCAATTATTAATTGAGTTTATTATCAATTGTTAATTATTGGTGCTTGCAGCTGTTTCTTCTCATTGGGAGTCATGCCCCAGCAGCAAAGAAGGTCCCACAGGCGTTAGTTCACGCGAGTCCTGGTAGACAATGGGACTCTGAGAAGGCCGCCATTCCTGTCATAGTCTGAGCACCTTCCCTCCAGAGGGCTCCTCTTCTGACGCGCTGACAATGTGCTGCTTCTTCTCATGAGATTTTCAGTATCACAGTGTTTTGATTCGGTCCATTAAGGTTAATTCCTCAGAAGTGGACAGTTTATTCCACCTTCGTAGCCTATTCTTAGTCTGGAAGCTCTGCTGAAACCGGTTCGCTTTGCGCGACCCTGCTGCCATTTGAAATGCTGATGACATAGCTTCCAGCATCAAAGCAACACACAAGCCACCACAGGACCACAAACGGACAGACAAGTGGTGGCTCACAGGCTTTACGAGGCTGTAATCTTCATGGAAGCCGACTGCCACATCTTTTTGCTGCAGCTAGTGGGCTCAGATTGCCAGTCTTGCGTTTAGCAGCTGATTGCTTTATCATTGTGCCACGACCACTCCATTAACTCTACGGGGCAGTACTACTCTGTCCTACAAAGTCACTAAAAGTCAGCGTACTCACCTGATCATAGGTTTAGGCACGCCATTCAAGTAATTCCCATCTCTTACACTTCTAGGGCACATCTGTGGTACCCTAGAGAAAGCTCGAAGCAAAAACTTTAAATCTTCCTTTCTCAGAATTTTCTCTATACATCTCTTCAGACAAGTCATTGCTTTCATCCGTAACACATGGTTCTGGGATGGCGCATGCTATCATGATTCGTTTAACTGCTGCTAATTAAAGTGGTGTTGATGTTGACATTATAGGTCAAATGGCTTGTCTCCACTGAATGTGATGTTTTTATCCGACAGGGAAGCTTTGATCCTCGGAACACGAAGCCACCGAGATTAGAAAAAAGAAAGTCACTCATTTTCTTACAATAATGTCATGTACAAGTATGCCAGGCATTATTTTAGGTACTGGAGATCCGACTAGAGAACAGGAGAGGCCGCCTTCCGGGGGATGATATTCAAGTGTGCACATGCCTGGTGTTTGGAGTGGTGGCAGCGGCGGCTCAGGAATTCCAACTGTGCTGCCCTATGGGGCTAGAATCTCCTTGGAAGTGGGCAGCAGGGGCTCTGAGACTATATATATGGACTGGAGCAGACAGCCTCGTCTGTCTCCCACAGAGCTGCTGGTGGGCTGGAACACCAACGCAGGGGTTGGCTGCCCAACGCTTAGCCCATTGTCCCACAAGGGCGCCTGCCGCCCTAAGGCCCATTAGTCAGTGCCTACGATATTTATAAAGTCTATGGTATAACCAATAGTCTCTCCAAGAACAAAATTCAAATGCATCCATCTTCAGTCTCCCTTCTTCATGATGCGAGGACTGTCATTCTCTCGAAAGGAATGCAGCCCGAAGGCTGCTTAGACGTCAGGATGGCGAGCCTTTGGGGTCTGACATACTTTGGGCATATTTTTAGGAGGGACCAATCCTCAGAGAAGGATAATGTGCTTAGTCAAGTCAGCGTTCCCCACCCCCACCCTCACCGCCATCCAGTCGATTCTGACCTATAGACTTATAAAGGTCACCGATACCGCACATCTCTTAGGGAGGCTGATGGTTCCATTTTTGTCTCTCTGAGAGACTGGCGGGTTTGAACCACCGACCTCAAAGTTAGCACGTCCTTTACCGGGCAGCGCCCGCCGGGTTCTTGGGCTCAAACAACGCTGAGGATGGCCAGGACGGTTACCCATCATCAGGAGGAGGGAGGATGAAATGAGTGTGCAACTACATCTAATTATGTGTGCGTATGGAGGGAGGGGGGCAAGTTAAAGTTCAGTTCAAGATGGGGAATGCTCAAAGCGTGTTCCGGCTCTCCGCTAAAACCAGTGAGCAAGCGTGAACACGGGTTCCAGGCGGACCAGCGAGAGAGCAGGCCGATCCAGTTCTCACTGGAAAAGTAGAGCAAAGCCTCATCCAAACAGCTTGCACGCATTTCTTGCAACAACGGCCTGGCGAGCGCAGCCGGAGTTCCCAGGACGTCGGAAGCGCTTGCGACCAAGTCCCGCAGCGCAAAGAAAGGCAAAACGGTTGGCCCGACGTCGGGAGCGCGACACGCCCACGATCCCGCTGGACCAATCAGAGATCGGCATGCGGGGCGGGGCGGGGCTGGGCGCGGCGCATGCTCGGACGCGCGCGTGGTAGGAGGAGTCCGGCCTCGCTGCTTTCCGCGGACTAGTTAGTTTGCAGCCGCTCTTGCGCTGTGCTGTTCGCTGAGTGCCGCTCGCTTGCGTCTGGTCGCGCGATGCCCGTGGACCTCAGCAAGTGGTCTGGGCCCCTGAGCCTGCAGGAAGTGGACGAGCGCCCGCAGCGCCCGCTGCAGGTCGCATACGGCGGGGCGGAGGTGGACGAGCTGGGCAAAGTGCTGACCCCCACTCAGGTATCCGAGGCGGCGGGAGGCCGGGGCCTTCTCGTCTCCGGGCCTGGGCGCCGCTGCTCAAGGCCTGCAGGCCCCGGGAGAGCGCGGGGCGGTGGGAGGAGGGGGCGTCCCGCCTAGGACCCCCCCCCCCCCCAGCATCATCGTGGACAGCGGAATCCCGGTCTGCGCTTGCCCTAGGCCTGGGGCCCGCCCCCTGGCCCTGGAGCCAGCACGTGGCGGGCGGAGGTAGGGCTTGCTGGAGAAATGCACCTGCTTTGCCAGGACTTGAAGGGCCACGGCCTCTTGGAACCGTGACTAGGCGGCTACCAGGAGGAGGGGGCCATGGCAGGTGTGGGACATCCTCATATCTTCCTGGGGGGTGGGGGTGGGGTCTGGATTTCAGGATTTTAGGGGCGCAGAATCCCCGCCCCAGAACACATGACCAACATGTTATGTAATCGCTGATCTGCCGTGCCCAGCGGGGCAGCCTCTACGTTGACAGTTAGGAGTTGGACACGGCCGACGGGAGTGATGCGTTCTACCAGACAGCCGCCAGGCTTGGGACAACGGCCGCGGCTGGCCTGTACTTACCGTTTCACTTCGGTGGCAGAGCCAGGACGGGGTCCTGGCTGCTGAAAGTGGAGAAATATGAATGGCAACAAACATTGTAGTTGCTTGTTAGGAGTTTCCAGCAACGGTGTGAAGCAGCTGCCCTGGCCTTGGGGACATGATGCATTTTAATGCTTCAACATAAAGTGGCCATCTCAACCCCTTGCCACCCCCCTGCGCTCACTTCCTGTGCCCTGTAAAAGGCCACTGTGCACCAAATCCAAAGCCCTGCCTTCCATCCTAGTGCTTTTCTGCTGTGTAGACAGCCAAGGTTGCTGCCTCAGCCAAGGCCACCATTGGACGCCTGGCCCCACCTCTTTTATTAAGATACTAGGACACTACCCTGCAGAGTTGTGGGCTTAAATGCAGGCGACACTCAGATACAAAAACCCCAAAGCATATTAAATTAAAATTTCAAGTTACGTTCAGCGGTTCATCGTAATAAAGGGGGGGCTACTTGGCGATATGCATCGGAACCTCAATGTTTGACGGATACACGATGTTTCCAACAGTTCCGACTTAGGGTACATACAAAGTCGATTTAAAGACAGGCTAACAATTGGCTCCTCATCCAGGAACTACCTGTCCACACACACGTTCCTCCTGGCTTTTCATTGTGCCCATATGAAATTGAGTTTTAATCATTGACTTTGTTTTGCGTTTGAGGAAGGTGAGCGCTAAGAAGGAACGTTGATTTCTTGCGCGTTTCTGAATTAACTGGAAACTGCTTCCCCGCTGCAGGTGAAGGACCGCCCCACAAGCATCACATGGGATGGTCTAGATTCAAGCAAACTCTACACTCTGGTGCTGACAGACCCAGATGCGCCCAGCAGGAAAGACCCCAAGTTCAGGTCAGTTGGGGGAAGCTGGGGGACATCCAAGTGGGAGCTGCATAACTTAGACTGGGTTCGCCCACGGCTGGGTAGCCGCGCTAACAGAGGTAGACCCGGCCTGAGATGGTCATGCTCATGCTTAACCCAGCGTGGCATTTCCTGCCTTTACCCTCCCACGGTAAGAGGTCTGTAAACCATACCAGAGCTAAGACCCACCCATAGCCAGATAGCTGAGCATTCCTGTATAGACTTTGAGTATAAGCTCACCGAATATCAGCCGAGGCACCTAATTTGTCCACAGAAACTGCATTAAAAATGTGCTGAACAACTCAGCTTCTGCACGAGTATATGCAGTATGTGAAATTCTCCTTCTAGTGCCTAAAGAAGGCTTCATTGGGACACAGCCCCAGTCTGTTTTGCCCGTGGCTGTGCCAGCTGCAGTGGAGTTGAGTGGCAACAAGGGTGGCATGATTCGCTAAAACCTAAAATCTTCATACTCTGCCCTCTGACAAAACAGGTTACTAAAGCCTCCTGTGGGGCAACCCAGGGAATGCGGGGCTGGGTTTTTCCTTCTGAAGCATGCACTGGCCCAGAAAGCCAGGCCTGTCTTGCTCCTGGTTGTCTGGGCAAACGTGTGGTTCTATGGTTCTGACGGCCCTGTGTTCCTCCCTAGGGAATGGCACCATTTTCTCGTGGTCAACATGAAGGGCAACGACATCAGCAGTGGCACCATCCTCTCCGATTATGTGGGCTCTGGGCCGCCTAAGGGCACAGGTCAGTCACCGCTGCTTTGGGGAGAGGGGAGGGTCTCCTGGGTGCACAGGAGGATTGGCCTGAATGGTGACCATTGTAGTCTCCTTTTGAAAAGTGTTCTTTTCATTGCTCAGCGCCCGTGCTGGCTGGGAGGTGGAAGGGAGCTGAGTTAGCTCTGGGCTCTGAGAGCCCACTCAGACCGACCGTCTCAGCCAGCGGGGGAGCCCTGGCATCTGGTGTCCGATGGACTCTGGGTAGCTTTACCCGGCAGTCAGCAGGCAGGGAAGGTACCAAGGACGAGATGCTGGAGAATGCTTTTCTGGGGAGTTGTCCGTGGGCTGAACAGAGCTGAGCCCTATCACTTCTCCATCCAGCCTTTGCCCTGTGTGATCTTTGAGTTTACTTCCTATAGGAGGTTGCATAAATGTCTTTTCCAATTAATTACTATTTTTTTAATAGCTCCCTGATCTGTTTAGGGTTCCTTTCTGGTGTTCTCTGACTGACCTAACTGGTTACCTTGAAAAGATTGTGAAGACTTTGAGACTATTGAAGAAACTGCCTTATTTTACATCTGCTCTTTGAATCAGTGAGAGAGCACACAAGTCAGGTGCTGCCTCGGCTGCTCACACCTACTGTTAGTCTATGCCTGCGCAGCAGGATGCCAGCTGGCCTACATCCTGCTCAGGGATGCGTTCATTTGCCCAAGTACAAGTAGGTCCCGGCCAAGAACACCTGGTCCTGGTCCCACATTGTATCTGTAGATGGAGACGCTTCAGGTGGCTTCCCATCCTCGCATGCATTCATAACAGGAAGGCCAGGGGACAAACTCCCCAGGGGCTAGTCAGTCCCCTTGGGCAGTTTAATGATTTGATTTTGTTTTCTCTTGAGAATAAAACAGTTCTCTCAAGGAGAGCAGTGTTTTCATTAAAAATACACACACCTCAAAACTGACTCCCCCACCTTCTTTTTTCATATTCTTTCATTGAGGTTTACTTTACACATAATAAAACGCAGTGGGAAAGGGCCTAGGTAATAAATTGGAACTGATGCACACACTCACGTAAACACCATCAAAAATAAAATACGGGATCCCATGCCGCGCCCTGCCTCCAGAAGGTGGTTGTGTGGCATTTGCTGTCCCGTCCCCCAGAGGTAAGCATTGTCGCCCTCCTGGCTCACAGAGGGCGCCAGGTATTCCTGCAGGTAGTGTGCATTTCCGTAGTGCCTGGCCTCTCTCACGCAGGACCACGTCTGCGATGGATCTGTTACCATCTGCCTCCCGTAGTTCATTCCTCTTGATCTCAGCCTTCCTTTCAGTAACTGGACCCCAGTGGGCCTGGTGGGCATTTTCCAGTGTTTTGCTGGTGGGACTAGGGCTGCCGCCCACGTGCCCACCACTTTGTTGGCAGACGTTTTCATTCCTCTTTGAATACCCAGGAGTAGGATTCATGAGTCCCTAGACAGTTAGGTGGCT
>NW_022111312.1:7901386-7928805 GCF_000313985.2 Echinops telfairi
CGTGATCACACAGGTTGATATGTTGTTCCATGTGGGCTTTGTTGCTTCTGAGCTAGATGGCCGCTTGTTTACGTGGTGGTTTTATTGTGTGTGACCTGACCGGCTAATGATCTTTCATGGGCTTCTTAACTGTTTCTTTACTTGTAAGTAATTTACATCTTCAATAACTTTAAAAGACTTTTTTTTGAAGTTGTGGCAAGATTATTGATTTATAAAGCACCATTATTAATGACATGAAACAAAATTTTACGTTGCTAGCCAAATGTGGAGGCATGCTAAATAGGGTTTACCTTTCACAGCCAATTTGCTGACATGTCTTCTCCCATGTTGAGGCCAGAGAGAAAGAAAAAACAATTAGTGCCCACCAGTAGTTCCAGAAATGTCACCGGGTCTTTGCACACCCACGCCAGATACGGGATTTTACTTTTAACTGGGGTAACCCGGCTTTCTCTTTTTAGATGCATTTTCCTCGCCTCAAGTAGACCATGGCTTTTAAAGAGAAAATGCCACAAAGGATATACGTGGCTTTCCCCTGCGAGCCAGCAAAGCTCTCTGTAACCATCTGCCCACACGGCTCTCATAAAGGAGCCGGCCACCAAAGTCTAAGTGTGTCCTGCTGAAAATGAGTAAAACTCTGTTGTTCATACATAGATAAATAGATGAAACCCAGCACATCGTAAGTTGCACTCACTAAAAAAAAAAAAAGACTATTTTTTTTAAATGATGGTCATACTACCATTTGTGTCCGGTACTTCATTGGAGCTTGCTGGCTGCTTTTAAAACATTCTTTGCCATGAGTTGGCCCAAGTGAGCGTGGGTCATTTTAAAGCAGATCTCCGTCTGCAGAGGAAGGAGGTTTGGGAAGTACAGAGATACTGATAAAAACCAAACCCCTGCCGTGGAGTCGATCTTAACTCCTAGAAACCCTGGAGCTGAGCCACCCCAGAGAGCAGCCTGGTGGGGTCCCCCTTTTGTTAGCAGCCATGTGCTGGCATCGGCGTGCCCCAGGGCCTCTCGGGTCACGGGGTTACTGT
Organism: Echinops telfairi; assembly: GCF_000313985.2. Taxonomy (NCBI): domain Eukaryota; kingdom Metazoa; phylum Chordata; class Mammalia; order Afrosoricida; family Tenrecidae; genus Echinops; species Echinops telfairi. Next base: position 7,902,421 of record NW_022111312.1, read on the forward strand.
GACAGGACTAAGCAGGCATTCCGCTCCAGTGGAGGGGGGGAAAGGGCTCCTATTTGAGAAGCCCGGGGTCTTGAGAGTCAGGAGAAGGAAGGAGGCAAGGCTCAAGGGGGGGTAAGGACTGGCCCTTTGAGACTGAGGGAGAGCTCGGACAGGATGCTAAGAGCAGTGGGCAGCCACAGGGCAGTCCCTCCCACACTCCGTGACGCTGGATGGCCGTCGCCCGCCCCGGTGCCTGTAAGAGTGTTCCATCTTTCCTCCGTCTCTTCCCCCAGGCCTCCACCGCTACGTCTGGCTGGTCTACGAGCAGGCCCGGCCTCTGAAGTGTGATGAGCCCACGCTCAGCAACCGCTCTGGAGACCACCGAGGCAAATTCAAGGTGGCGTCTTTCCGCAAAAAGTACGAGCTCGGCTCCCCCGTTGCTGGCACGTGCTACCAAGCTGAATGGGACGACTACGTGCCCAAGCTGTACGAGCAGCTGTCGGGGAAGTAGGGCCAGCAGGGATGTGCAGACTGGTCCCGAGGCCCCAGCTGTGTTCTCCGATTCAGTGACGCATGTCGATGCCTCCTCTTCCTCCTCCTCCTCCTCCTCTTCCTCCTCCTCCTCCTCCTCCTCCCTGTTCCTTCCCATAGGTGAGACTTGAAAGATCAGAGAGTAGTTTAGCTAAGGTGACTTTCCCTTGTACTTCCGGCTCACAGTCCCCGCTCATGGGTTCACCACATTTGAACTCCCTTCAGGGTGATGTTTTGGGACTCTTGATGAGGCCCACCAAATTGTTCCTTATGCAAATAGCAACCCAGAATTTAAAGACGAGAGAAATAAAATCCAGGGAAAGAGACCAGCTCTGTAGTGATAGAGCAAACTTGACCCTTGAAAGCAAACCGCTGTGTCTGGCGGGGAGGCCCGGCTGTTGGGAGCAGTGGAGTACTGAGCGAGAGCTGACCGTGGGCCCCTGAAAGCCGTCCGGGCCTGTTGGCTCCATCCCCTTTCACGGGTGTCAGTCAAGCTGGTCGGGGGTTGCTGACTGTAGTGTTCGTTTTTGCTGTTTCCGTGGAGCTGAATAAAAATAAAACTCTGAATGGACTGACGAGGCTTCTGCAGATTATTTTGTTCCCTCTTGGGTATGGCATTTCAAACTGTGGCAGGTCTAGAGACAGCCTTTCGGGGTGCATACACTGATCAGCAGTGGCCCCTTACACAGGACCGGTGGACTGCTGTTAAGCTTCAGCAGGTATAACGATTCAAAGTTGAGTTTTTTTAAAAGCTGCTGGGACCTTTAGGCTCTGTCTTGCCAGAAAATCCCCTTGGCTTTGTAAGTGGTTCTTTCCACCTGAGGAGGCGGCTTTGAAGACGCTGCCTAGAACCCTCTTGCTGGTAAGGCTCTGTACAGACGCCGTAACCTGTGAAGGGCTACACTTCTCATTGCCTTTCTGGCTTTGTGATCCTCGTCCAAGGGTGGTGAGAGGGGGAAGAACTCGTATGGACCACCTAGTGAACCAGAAGGAGCCGAATGGAAGGTCCTTCGACACCTGATCTGCCCTTCAGGGGTGCGGAGAGGGGGGCAAATGGACCCAGAATTAGGCCTGAGCGTGCTGAGCTAGGTGAGCCTTTCTCCTGCCTGTAACTCCAGCGCTGTCTTCTCTGGAAAAATGACGGGCCGCCTCGTGCCATCACTAGAAACAAATGACGTGGCTCCTGTTTTTTCAACGCTAGGGTTTTACAATTCATTTTTAGTAAGGTTCCGTAAAAGAAAAGCTTTATAGAGAAAAACACTGCATCTATCCTAATGACCTTTAGAACAAATGTAAAAATTAACATATGCACCTGGGTAAATACCACAGGCAGTACAGGGAGAAACGGCCTTCCACTTGCCAGTCGCCCTCAGCCACAGCCGGCGGGTCCTCGGGAACCCAGGGGACCTGCGCCGTGCCCAATGGGGCCATTAGGAGTCAGAAGGGGCTGGGTGGCAGCAGGTCTGTTTGGGGTTGGTTTCTTCTAGAAAACGTGTTCCTTTGGAGTTGATTGTGACTTAGCAACTCCACAAGCACAACGACCCACGAGGCTGCCAAAGCTGAACCTTGGCGGAAGCAGTCCGCCGCCCTTCTCCACGGAGCAGCCAGTGGGTCACCTGCTGACCTCTGGGCCACCAGTGAGTGCTCTAACTACTGTGCCAGTGGGTCCCGGCTACCTTCCAAGAAACGTAAGTCACCTTAACCAGCCTGTATCTTCCTACTTCTCCTGTAAGAACCGTAATCTTACGTATACCCACGCATGTGACTGTCAGTTCACGAGGTACCACGTAGTGTCCCTGCATTGTTTTGAACAGATAGCTGGTTTTGTGGATCTTCTATAGTATCTTTAGCCCTGTCCTTCTGATCCTTTCTGGTTCTTAGCTGTTTACAAACAGTGCTTCAAAGAACCTCTTTCCACAAGGGAGCTTCAGAAGGTTCGTGGAAAGATTCCATTATCTTTGAATTGTGTTTTTCCATCAACTTCTTGAAGCCCCCTGACAACAAAAAGTCAAATTCACTGCCAGAGAATGACTTCCAGCTCCTTGACTTCGAGTCAGTTCCAGCTCCTAGCGAGCGGTAACTCTATGGGAACAGAAGGCATCTTTCTTCGCAGAGTGGGCTGGTGGATTTGAACTGCTGATCTTGTGGTTGGTATGCCGATGTGTAAGCCACCACAGCACCCAGGGGTCCTTTGAAGCCACTCAGTACACGTCAATATTACGATTGGTCTTCAAATGCCTACTCTCTGTGTGACTTTGGCATGAGCATGGGCTCATCAATGATTAAAGAAAAATGTGAACAACCCAACCGCAAGGCAAAGAATGTGTGCAAACGTATGTTAGAGAAAGAAGGAAAGCCATTTTAAACCCTTTTAGACTCCAGTAGATACCATCACTCACGTGGTAAATCAAAGGTGACATCAGTTGGCTCAGAGGCAGCCTGGTTCTAATCCCAGCTCTGGCCTCGAAGCTCAGCTCTTGACCACAAGGCCCAACTGGCATGGACACTCCCCTTGAGACTCAGCTTCCGTGGTTGCTAATTGTCAATTTACCATTCTTACTTCACAGGCTTGTTGGACCACACCAAAGAGATCCATTGTTAAGATTAAGTAAATTAATACACGTAAATGATTTAACTTGACCTGACTGGCATATATCGAGTCTTTAAAGGAACAAAGTCTATAAACAGCCTAGTTACCTCCAAGTTGTTCCCTGGCTATGTTTACCCAGTGTATGCTTATTAGCGTGTAGAACAAAGAGGAATTCTACCCTGTCCCATCATGTGGTTCTAGCAACACAGCCAGAGCCAAAGGTTTAACAATTCTGGAACCCCGCACTGGCCTGAGTCTACAGCAGATATGTTCAGTATGTCAGCCTGTTGTGCTTGAACTCCCAGGGGCCCTCTGTACAGCAGAATGAACACTACACACACACACACACACACACACCACCACCCTCCCTGCTCCCTGGGTGATCAGCCCAGCCTACTGCTGCTGGAGCTCGTTCTCTGCTGCAACCTGTGAGCTACACTACCTGTGAGCCAAGCCAACCCGTGGATAGTATCACTAGAGCTTGAGGCTCCTTCGAGACCTGCTTCGCCACACTGCTGGTGCGAAGATCACTGGAGCTTGAGGCTGGTGGATCCTGTCACTTTGCATTGCTTGCATTTATATCCCATCTGGGCCTGCTTCGCTAAGCATGAGGGTAGGTGGAAGGTCGGGGGAGAAAGGGGAAACTGATCACAATGATCAATGTATAACTGCCACCCCCCCCAAGGGGGATGAACAGCAGAAAATGTGGGTGAAGGGAGACAGCAGTAGGTATAAGATATGAAAATAATAATTACAAATTATCAAGGGTTCATGCTTCTAAAACCTTGTTAATTGGATATTTGGTTCTGTTTCACGCCCAAATAAACCTTACAACAGGCATATGAAGCGACTGAAAATACCATTGCTTGGGTCAGGCACACTTTAGTCCTGAAAGGGATATCTTTGATTTTTTAAAAAAATCATTTTATGGGGGGCTCTTCCAGCTCTTAGCACATCCATGCATATATCCATTTTGTCATACACATCTGTACATATGTTGTCATCATCTTTCTCTTTAAAAAATTTTAAAAATCATTTTTATTGGGGGCTCATACAACTCATCACAATCCATGCATCCATCCACTTGTGTCAAGCACATTTGTACATCTGTTGCCATCATCATTCTCAAAGCATTTTCTTTCTACTTGAGCCCTTGGTTCAATCAGCTCCTCATTTTTCCCCTCCCTCCCTCACCCACCCTCCCTTGCTCGTGAACCCTTGATAAATGATTATTATTTTGTCATGTCTTACACTGTCCGATGTCTCCCTTCACCCACCCACTTTTCTGTTGTCCACCCCCCAGGGAGGAGGTTATATGTAGATCCTTGTGATCAGTACCCCCTTTCCCCCCCACCTTTCCCTTCCTCTCCTGGTATCCCTACTCTCATTATTGGTCCTGAGGGGTTTATCTGTCCTGGATTCCCTGTGTTTCCAGCTCTGATCTGTACCAGTGTACAGCATCATCTTTTTCAAAGCATTTTCTTTCTACTTGAGCCCCTGGCATCAGCTCCTCATTCTCGCCCTCCCTCTTCCACCCCCGCGCCCCCCCGCCCTTGATAATTTACTAAATTATTCCTTTTTTCCCCACCATGTCTTACACCGACTGCTGTCTCATTTCACCCACTTTTCTGCTGTACATCCCCCTGGCATGGGGGCCATACATAGATCATTGTGATTGCTTCCCCCTTCCTTACTCCCTCCCCACCCCAACTCTCACCCTACTAGTATCGCTGCTCCTCTTACTGGTCCTGAGAGGCTTAACTGTTCTGGATTGCCTGTGTTGTGAGCTCTTATCTGTACTGGTGTACATGTTCTGGTCTACCCAGTTTTGTCAGATAGAATTGGGGTCATGGTAGTGGGGGTGGGGGAAGCATTAAAGAACCAGAGGAAGGTTGTGTATTTCTTCAGTGCTACACTGCACCCTGACTGGCTCTTCTCTTCTTTGTGGCAGTTCTGACGGGGGGTGTCCAGTTGACCACTGATGGGCTTTAGGTCTCCACTCTGCCCTCCCCCTTATTCCCATTGATAGGCTCTTTGTTTGTTTTTTCGGGTTCTTGATGCCTGGGACCTAATCCCATTGACACCTCGTGAGATAGCTTTGTTTTTCAACACTGGTATAGACGTTTACTCAAAGCAGCGAGTTCTTCGATCGCCTCACTGCTGTTTCCATGAGCACTGATTGTAGATCCAAGCAGGGGGAGATCCTTGACCTCCATTTACCACGGTGGTACTCACTGGTCCAGTTGTGAGCATTTTGCTTTTCTTTCCATTGAGTTGTGATCCATACTGAAGGCTGCAATTCTTGATCTTCATGAACAAGCCCCACTATGGTGGCCTGTGGCTTGCTGTGATGCTGGGAGCTGTGTATTTCAAATGCCAGCAGGGTCACCGGAAGTGACAGGGTTCAGCAGAGCTCCCAGACTACAAAAAAGGAATGAGGCGGTCCACTCCCAACGAATTAACCATTGAAAACCTTATAATAGCAGCGGAACATTGTCAGCGTACATGAGAACCCTAAATGTAACCCTAATTAACAGAGACCAGATCTCAGAAAGAAAGGATTGTTGCCTTTTCAATAGGTAAACGTGGTCATACATGGACATGGTCAAAGTCTTCTGGGCCGGGGGACACAAGAAGGACAGCGCCAAACAGCCCCAGTATCTATTGAAAACTTAAAACTCCTGATGCGGAGACCAAATCTTCAAAGCTGGCTACTACGACTCGTAACATCTGACTACCACTTGCCTTCGTAACTCCATGCCACTTGGGTTCTAATGCTTTAAACTCAATTTGTCGTCTCACTTTCTTCAACATGACAAGCTACGTACCAGCGGACTTGCTCCTTTACACATGCTAGCCAGAATCCCCTTCCCCTCCCGCTTTTTGGACAATCTCCCATTCAACTGAAAAACCTCCGCCAGGACGCTGATCCCGACTCAGGGACCCCACAGGGGTGCTACCATGGGGCTCCTGAGACAAAATCTTCATGGGGGCAGACGGTCATGGCTTTCTGTTTACTGAGCAGCTGGTGAGTCTGTATCACACTGCTCTGTCTGTCTGGGGTCCATCCCTCGTAAAGTATCTTCAGGTGATCTTCAGGAGCTCCTCTGACGAGGCTAGTCTCCTGTCCTGCTCTGCTGCAATCTGGCAATTCACTCTCATGAGAGGACGGCCAGGGAGACCCTACTCTGTCACGTGGGCAGCTCTGCTCTGCCATGTGGGCTTGCCACAAGTGGAACATGACAGACAGCACCTGTCCACAGCTCTACGGCAACATTACAATCGCAGTATTTCATTAAGCGTATGTGTGTGACTTTTCATTTAATGATGATCCCCCTGTGTTTACCGGGCCCTTCAAGAGGGCAAGAAGAGCATATGTCTCGCTCAAACAATCCCAGCACCGGACACAATGCCTAGCTCATAGTAAAGTCTCAGTGACTATTAGTAAATGCCAGATTATAAAGGGAGTATGGATTGGTTTATATCCATATTCTTTGCCCTAAAATGTCCTCTTCCCTCCCTCTCAAGTTGACACTCCTACAAACATGCACTGAGCTCTCCAAAGCCACCCAGCGACTCCCTCTTCTGACGCCCATGGGCATTGCAGGGCACACCTGGTTCTCGGTGGGGTGTCCTTGACACTCAAGAGTCGCTCTCTTCCAGAGTTTTCACTGGTCACCCATTTCATCTTCTACACCTGACCTTTACCCTAATGGCTACCTTTACCTTGAGAAGACTTGGCAGTGGTCTAAAGGTCCTATTTCTGAAAATATCGATCAGGCTATTTCTAGGATAACTTGATCAGCTCCCTGCTTAACGTGCTCATAAGTAGAACACTTGGTTTTCAACTATATGAAAGCACACTCGCATTTCCTTGAACAGCTGTAATAAAGTACCACAAGCTGGGTAGCTTATACGAACAGAAATGTATGACTTACAGTAAAGCAGGCTGAGCGTCTGAGATCAGGGCGCTGGCCAGATGGATTTCTTCTGACAGTTCTTCGGGAGAATCCTCCCTATGCCTCTTGGCTTTCGGTGAGAGGAAGGGATAGTGTGACTTCAAAGTCTCTGCCTCCATCTCACACCGCCAGAGCATCCCTCTGTCTCACGGACATACATCTTCACAGCACAACGGACCTGGAAACGCGAATCACGAACCACCAAATTCCCCAATCTAAATGGGGTCCCATTTCCAGATGCCAGGAGTTTGGACTTGAATGTATCCTTTTCTGAGGGACACACTTCGTACCGTCTTGTGTGCCATGCACACAATCTGCTGACCTATGACATTGGTGAGACACTGTTTTTCTACTTGTCTCTCACCACGTAGTTATGAATGCCTCTAGGTTTCCACGTGAACTTGAGTTTTCATTTCTCTAGTGCACAAGCTTATGAGTGGGACTTAAAAATTTTTAATACATCATTTTATGGGGGCTCTTACAGCTCTTATAACAACCCACACAGCAATTGTTTCAAGCACATTCGTACATATGATCCCATATCATTTCCAAAACATTTTTTCCCTACTTGAGCCCTTGGTTCAGCTCCTCTTTTTTTCCCCACCCTCCCACCCTCGTGAACGCTTGATAATTTATAAATTATTTTCATATTTTACACCGTCCACTGTCTCCCTTCACCCACGCTTCTGTTGTTTATCCCCCCCCAGAGTGGGTGGTGTTATATGTCGATCATTGTGATAGGTTCCCTCTTTCTCAAAACCCATTCTCCCCTCACCTTCCCACCACCCTCTCGGTATTGTTACTCTCATGATTGATCCTGAGGAGTTCATCTGGTCTGGATGTTGTGTGTTGAGATCTCATCTGTACTCCTGTACATGCTCTGGCCTAGCCGGGTTTGTAAGGTGGAACTGGGGTCATGACAGTGTGTGTGTGGGGAAGCATTAAAGAACCAGAGGGAGGTTGTGTGTTTCCTCGGGGCTGTGCTGCACCCTGGCTGGCTCGCCCCTTCCTGGTCACATGAGCGGGACTGTTGCATCATGTGTGCAACCTATGTTGAATTTGTTAAGAAACTGACAGCGCTTTCAAAGAGGGCATATTATTCTACCTAGTGAACATTTCAGTTGCTGTTTCTTGCCCCAAACTGGAACACTGAGATGGCTGCATGAACAGGTGTATTGTCAAGGTGGCAAAACCAGTCCTGTCTGCCACAAATCAGGCCTTTTTTGCTGCATACTATTACACAATCTTTTCAGAACCTCTAAATAGAAAGCTTGATTAACAGTCTGATCAGGTGGAATGAACTCCAAATGCACTAAGAGTCGACAGTTTTGTCTGGATGTACAGAACGAGGTTTATCATCAATCGACATTTCACATTTTTTGAAATGTGAAAACCACTCGTACACTTGAGTTTTTTCCATAGCACAGTCCTTGTAAGCTGTGTTCAACATCACAATAGTTTCTGTGGCGTTTTTCCCCAAGCAGAAAACAAAATTTCACAGCCACACGCCATTCTCTTAAATTGGTCATCACAAAAAACGAGGTTCGAGCAAAAGTGCTTTCACGAGAAAAATTCAGTGACCAGAAAGAACCTCTCCAGGTGATGCCACTGAGTGCACTAACTCAGAGTTGCTAGATGCTTGCCTAGCAGATAAAATGCATACTTCGAAAGCTCCACCCAGGTCCAGTTCACATATGTGCAGATTTATTCCAAACACAATGTATTTAAATGTCTCTGTGACAGTAGATAGCTACAGACAACTACTTTCAGAAATAAGTTTGCCTTAGTTTTATTAGGATATCTTTAAAAAAGTCCAATCAAAATAGTAGAGTCTGAGAGGATATGCTGGGCCAGGTATTTTCAAGGCAGAGAGGCACCTAACAACAACAACAACAACAACAACATACTGCTCCCATTTTTAGAAAGATAAAGTCCCTGCACTGTACATAGAATGGATAAGCGTTGAAGGTATTCTAGAAGCAATGTCATTCTCCTCCATTCTTGGAAAAAGAATACTTTGGGGCAACTCTCCTAACCTTCTTTTTGGAATGCAATTGCAAGCGGCCAACATCATTTTCAATTTTCTTCAAACTTCTTCCTAATTATCCATAATCTGTGTCTTTCAAGAAAACTTATTAAGGTCCTATCACGATTAGCTATTTGAGATCCCAAAGAACAGTCACTCTAACCTTCTGGTAGCACACATTCCAATGGCACTCACTCGTAGTGCATAGTTGATTAACCAGTCCATCGATTTACTTCTCTTATGGAGATTCGCATCATCAGCTCCAGCAGAGCAGCGTTCACATCCAGGGCATTCTCTACTACACAGTAGATGTTCAAGACATGCTTCGTGTTCAATACATGCAGATTCTTGCCCTTCTGAACTTCCTTTTAGCATCTCTCATTAGTTTGTACAAGAATTTTCCAAATCTTTAAATTCTGGTTTCATCTTGCACAGTTCATCTTTAAGTCTCTCTCGCCCCCCCTCCGATCCCATATTTTACTGTACGTGGCAAGGCAAAACGACACGGCCCCTTCTAGATCCTATTTAAGACATTTTCTCTGCCAAATAGCCAAGTCCATGGCTTACAATACAAGTTCTCCCACCCGTTAGTTCAGACCCGTTCTGCGTCACCCCCACCCCCCACCCCCCCGAGCATTCCCTCCCCTCCAATGGCACTCACTTGCTGGTCGTCGCTTCCTTTGAAAGCACCCCCAGTACATTTCACATTCACATTTCCAGCCCCATTCTGTTCACGATAGACACGTTCATCATAGCTCCCCTCATCAGACTTGCCCTGGTGTCCACAATCCTACCAACAGACTCTTGAAGATACACGAGGGCCTCACTGCATGGAAATTTCCTCAGCCTCTACCCATTACCCAGGCCCCAAACCATTTTCACAGGTTAGGAATTACTCTCTTCAAGTAACAAATTCTTTGCTTCTTGGTGCTGCAGTAACGAAATCCCAAACTGTAAACTGTTCCCACCCCCGCCCCCACCCCACTTTAGAGGCTGGTAGTCTGAAGTCAGGGCACTGGCTCTAGGGGAAGGCTCTGTCTTCCCTGTGGAAAAATCCTTGGCTCAGCCTCTTCAGCATTCTTCTCAGCATTCCTGAGAGATTTCCGCGTAACATCTATCTTTTTCTTATTTGTGCTAACTTGCTTTGTAACAATTTTTTCCCAGTATCTCAAAAGTACTTAAGACACACCCTACACTAACCTGGCCTCATTCACTGAAGACAGAAAACCCCTTTGCCAAATGGGAATGCGTCCCCAGAGACAGGGGTTTAGGGATTTACAATACGTATTTTTGGGTGACATAATTCAATCTATATAATACAGTGCCTAGTCTGTGAGGCACTCAATAGAGTATTAATAACTCCAGATCAAAAGTAAGAAGTTCTTACTAATATTTTGACAGATCTGCAGTGGGACAACACAGGACCCTAGCTCTCTCTCTGCTGCTACTGCAGTACCTTCCACCTATTCTCACTGCTGCCTCCTGCAGGTATCGGGAGGAAGGCTCAGCCTGGACCAGGTGCTAGGAGCAGAGACCCACATTCCTATTTCTGGCTGTTGTGTCTTGTGGCATGTCCAAACACGCACACTTTTATAAAAATCAACACCCATAATCTGCCAGCCAGGTGACCTCTACGCAAAGACATTTTCCCCCCACGGAGCAAAAAGGTGAAATAGATGTAAGGGAAACTTCTTGCCTTAAGACTTAGGGTCCTTTTGGGAGGCCATGTGGCCCAATACTTAAGCGCGTGGGTTCTGAAAGCAGACAGGTCTCGATTCAGACCCCATTGCCAACAATTGTACTGGTGTGAACTTATTTCACCGATACAATGCTTTGTGCCTAATGGCATGCTAAACATTGCTTTTCTTCCACAAAATATGAGTCTTTGCACTAGCACTTCCTAATATTGTTTTCAAATGTATCCAGGATAAAATCTTTAGTGAACTGTAATGCCCAGGAAACTGGGTGATTCATTATTAAATATGGGGTTCACCTTGTTGGTAAAAATTCTGTCTTTCTTTGAGCATTCCTTTCTTCTTTAGTCCATCCCAGTGCCCATGAGGGGTCACGTTTGTCTGTGAAGACTTAACACCCTGAAGGACCCCAAAATATTTTCTAGGTCTTCATTCCAAAAGAGAAATTCTCAATATTTAGAACTAGATCCCTAAGGGCATGAGCTCTTACTGAGGTGCTCTAGACCCAAAGCCATACCCAATAAATTGACGTGTTTTAACTACATCATTGTTACCTCCCTAAAATGATCCGGTGGGCTGGGTCGGGACCCACTGTTACTGTGGGCTCATTTTAAATATTTAGAGTTAGTACCTTCTCTATAGAACAACTCAATGCCAACTCAGAGCAGCCCTTCCAGACAGGGCAGAAGCTGCCCTGTAGGTTTCGGAGACAGTAACTCTGTAAGGGAGCAGAAGGCCTTCCCTGTGCCCTGCTTTGCGTTAAGGATGCGTCACTTCACAACACCTGACCTGCTCCCCCACAGCCAGTGCGGATGTGCACACCGGCCCACGTGCCCTTTTCTGTTTGTAACAGCAGAAAGGTGCCGCTAAGCATCCCAAACAGTGTGACGCTACCTCCGGCCTGGACGGAAGAACTTGGAGAACAGCTTTACCTTGGACCTGGACTGGCTCTTCTTGGAGCAAGCGAGGATATGGCGAGCGGGTCCCTCTCAACAGTGACCTGGGGAGCCTGGAAGGGAAACTCCCTGGACAATAACACAGCAAGGCGATGTGATGAACACTTTTATTTACAAATATAATTAAAAGCTCTGACAGTTATCATGCTCTTCCTTGGAACCTGAAAAATGGTGTTTGTTGTTTTGTTTTTAAAGTGCATGCAAAAGAAGTAAAGCCTTTTTTTTTTCATCATTTTTTATTGTAAGAAAATACACAGTTTGAAAGTGTGAATAATGCAATATTTATGACCAAGAGATGGGACTTAGGGAGGGGAAGGGAACTAAAGAAAAACAAACAAACAAACAAACAAAAAAACAAGATCAGGGTGATCTGATTGAAGAGACAGTGTTGAACTCCAAATACTGAATTGGAAAAGGAGGGAGGTGGGAGGAACAGGAGGAGGAAGTAAAAAAATTTGATCAGAGAAACAGTTAAAATACAATATGAAAATAAGTAATACCTCTCCTTAAATTCCTTCTATACACAAAATACACGATTTGCCAAAGCCCAATTTGTGCTACTGGGATTCTGTGAGTTCCTTAAGTGTATTCACATCCTCTGCAACGGCAGAGAATGGTTATGATACAATCAGAATATGCTGAAGACAAGCTAAACTCTTGCCAGCAGGTTCTTAAAAATCACAAGATCTCTTCACCCCACCCACCCACCCCAGCCCCAAAAAAGTAATAATATGTCACCACTGATATGTACATCACAATTAGTTTCTGTAAAATGTATCAAATTTTCAATCTTTAATAAAACTTTGTTTTTTTTTAATTCCTGATGAATAAATACCAAAAAAATAAAATAAAATAATGCAGCAGCTAGTTAAGGTGTAAGGCTGCGGATATTGTGTCTCTCTCCCCCTTGGCGTTTATTATTATTATTAACTCTTTTTTTCTGTTTTTTGCTTGACTTTCAGATTGGTCGTAATGAATGCTTGCTTAAAGCAACATACATCCACTTTGTTGTTGTTGGTTTATTGGTTTTGCTAAAACTCTCCAAAGCTTTCACTGAAACGTTTTGAATCACATCAGTACTGTGACGTGTACTATGAGTAGAAGTGGCCAGGTTCTGGCCAGCACTGGAAGTTGACACGGGGGGAGGAAGGGGCCCCTGATGGAGTAAGAATAAACAGGCACTAGTCCGACACGATGTCAGTAAGAGTAAGAGAGAGAGAGCGAGAAAGAGAGAAAGAGAGAGAGAAAGAGAGAGAGAGAGAGCGACGCCCGTTAAAATGGGGAATGTGGTTCGCAGGGTCGGAATTTTTTTCATTTTTCTTTTCTTTTTCTTTTTTTTGTAAATGGCAAAAAATTTAATCTCATCTATAGTCCTCCTTAGGAAAATCTAATGTAACCAAATTCCCAAATCCCATTCTGAGGCTCTCCAGGTCAAAAGTTTCAATCTCTCGCTCTTGCCTTTCCAATAGATACTTTATTCTCTCGCTGCGTTCCTTCTGAAGGGCAGCCAGCTCTTCTTCAATCTGCAATAAGCACAGGGGACAGCCCTTAGCAGAAAGCATCTCTTGACCAGAACCTACATGCAGATGTGTACACACACACACACACCCAGGCTTGAAACACAGACGCAGGAAACCAAGAGCAAAGGAGGCCGAGAGAGGCTGGGGGAGCCCTGTGACGAACCTCTCTGCTCTCATCTATTGCCTTGAAAACCTGCTCACAAGAATAACAGTGTTTGGGGCCCACCTGGGGCGAGCAATACCATTCTAGCATGGCAAGCAGCTGGGCTGATCTAGGTCAGTGTCCTGTTTCAGCAGGAGATGGCTCAGGAGAAGCGAAAAGACACTCACCACTCACGCACAATTAGATTGTGCTGCTTTCCCATAGAGAGCAGACTGCCCCCTGGGTCATTAGCAATTTAGTTCTAGAGCAGGATCTGGGAAAATATTCTGTTACGCTGGTCTCAGGGAACTACCGGAAGGACGAGCAAATAACTGGTTAAGCAAATAAATGCTTAACAGTTCTGAGATGCTTTATGAAATCTTTTCTACTGCATATTCCCCAGCAATATCTAAAGCAATGAATATTTCAATTCAGATAACATTTATTATGCATGGCAATATCAGCCTCTCTTCATTTTAATTTTCTTAAAGAGCCCTGCCGGTGCTACCTCTTGATTTAGAAAGAGCCGGAAAGAAAAGCCGAATCTGCACCTGGTGTCCTCGTGCCATTTAGCAACCAGGAACCTCACAGGAGCTAAGAACCTAATGCCATCAGCTCACGGGACCTTTTGTGTTGTACCAACTGCCCAGTTGGCCTGGCCATTCTTCTGGCTGCCACGGCTGAGGGTTTCCTAGCGGAGCAGTAGAAAGGGACCTCAGATAGATTGTGCAAGTGAACGTCACCCTTTCGAGCCTTATACTAAGTGTCCTGGTCTGCAGAGTGGCGCTGCTGCCTACCGCGCAGGGACAGCGGAGCGTGACAACAGCTCTTGGGCCAGAGGCAGGCCTGCTCACCCAGCCTCCCCGCAAGCTGCCCAGGACCCACAGTGACACTCACCTTCTGCTCAAGATGTGCTCTGCGCAGAGACACCCTCTGCTCTAGCTTCTGGAGCTCCCGCTCGTGCTGTGCCTCTGTTTGCATCTTGATTTTGCTCTGGTAGGCATTGAGCAGCTCCATTTCCTGCTGGAGCTGTAGCCTCAAGGCCTGGCATTCTGCTTCTTGAGCCTCATCTAGCCGTAACTGTGGGGCACAGAAGACACATACTGTCAGTCCCCTCACGCTTAGAGCTCACTAGGTGATGCCTGGAAGAGGGTTCCTGGTTTGGATTGCCACGGGTCCCCTCAGATGCCCTACGTACACTCAGCGCTAGGAATCAAAGTTGACAGCAAAGTCTGCCCAGCAGGCTTCCCAATTCTAAGCACACGCCCTTTTCAGTAGGGTCTGAAAGCACAGCAGCAGGCACAGGGTGGCTGCACCCAGGGGCTTTGGAGGCTGGCACCCAAGCTCGAAGTCTAACTCCACTGTTCCCTGACAGCTGTCACCTTGGCAAGCTGTCTCTCCTCTCGGGCTCTCACATTTCTCACCGGGAGAAAATACCCGCAAGAGTTCCTACTTGCTCAGATTGCTGGAGGATGAGACCAAAGCGTTCCTCCCACGTCCTTTGGAGAGCTGTTGTGGTGCACTTGCTGTTCAGGAGAGGAGCTGTTATTACTTGGGTTTTGACGACACCGTTTCAATATGTAGATAATCTTCAACTCTATGACCCTCAGATGCGAGGGGGCTTCAAAAAGTTCATGGGAAAAATGCCATTCCCTTTTCGTTCCATTTCCCACAAATTTTTGGAAGCCTTCTTGTACTTGGGTTTAACTGTAAATAAATGAATCCCATCCCCACATAACTTGAAGAATATACCACAGCACTGTTATGCTTCTAGACAGTAATCTTGGCCTCTATTTGTCATACACATTAGCCTGCTGGCCAAACGCAAGATCACTCTAGTGGTTCAAAACTTTCTTCCCCATGAAGGGTAGTCTTGATAACCCTATAGGATGTATCTGGGTTGAAGCAAGGAAGTTCAGATGACCAGGTGGCCTGGTAGTCTCCCTTTTCTCTGTAGCAACCAAACCCTGCATTTATGGACCATTTAGGGTGCAAAGATCATAGGGGAATGACAGAAAAGCCTTCCTCCCAACTAAGCCCATATTCCCAGGATAATGGGCCAGGAAAGGTTTTACTAGCAGGGCTCTGCTCAAGGATGAATATGCCCCCCCTCCCCCCCTGTCTCATCCAGGCTTGGTTTTGCTCAGATTCTACAGGGTCTCAGTTCAGCTGTGATAGATGAGATGAGAGCACTTAAATTAGACAGTTTGGGCTACCCAGAGTATATCTGGATAAACTCCATATAAGCCACTTGGCCAAGATACTTATTCTCTGTCCAAAGCTTCGGTCCTTCCTCTGTACAATTTGTGACAATCATCAATATCTCACCTGGGAAATGACCTTTGAAAACATTATTAGTTTTAGAAAGTTATTTGCATAGTGTTTTCTTTAGCACTTTGGTAGAAGTATACTAGAGAGATCAAGTGAACATAAATTATGTAATCATCTCTCAGAGGTACTTTCTAATAATTCACCCTCACCAGCTTTTATTAAAACCCACTACAGAGAATAGCTCTCTCCTCATTTTCCCACCGAAGACTGCAGGGAGAAGAGAGACCAGCCACAATGGACAGCTAGGCGCTGGCTGGCCCAGGAGCAGCTTCAGGGAGAAGACGCCAAAGGGCTTATAGGCTCTCCACCGATGGCTGCTCCCCATCCGCACAGAATCCGGGTGGCCCTTCTGCCGACCTCACTTTCTGGCATTAGTTGCTCTGAGCCCTGGCCAGGAGTCTCCTCTGGGAAGGTCAGGCCAAGGAACAAACCCCACTGTCTTTTGTTTCTGGCATTGTATTACTAATGTCTATAACTAGGTGAGTCGGCACCAACTTCCGACTCTAGGACTGTCCTAAGGTGAGAAATCAGAGAATATTCCCGTATTTGATATTCATCACCCAAAGCTGCGCAGACAACAAAACATTAACAAGTTTTGAGAGAGTATAAAAAGCAGATGTTTTCTAAAGTGGCTTAAACTGAAGAAATGGCTGAGAGAGAAGCCGTATCATGTGATACTGGCCAAATCATGGGTCAACTCTGGCCTGCAGTCTGCTTTTGCAAATGAAGTTTCCCTGGAAAGCGGCCAGCCGCCGTCTTTTGTTTATATCTTGTCATTTGTTCATGTTATCACAGTTGAACTGAGCTCTCATAAAAAGGAAAGAACGCAGAGACAACACTTAAGCAGTGGCTGGCCCAGGGCAAGCAGCGTTGTCTTTCCCATATGCGCTCTTTGGGCCCTCCTATCTCAGAAGAAGGGTATTTCTCACTCCAAAAAAGGGAAGGAGGTGGGCAGCGGGGCTCAGATTCCAACTTCACCACTAATTAGGTGGGCCACTCCCTGAGTCAACGGGTAGCAAGCTACACCCCATGGGCCACATATGGCTTGCAGCCTGCTTTGCTCTTCCAGTAGAAAGGGTTGTCCTGGCAGGCAGAACACGCATTTGTTGACATCCTGTCTGTGCCTGTGGTCATGCTGTCACAGTTGAACCATGTAGTTGTGACAGCGACCATGTAGTCCACAGTCTAAAATATTTACTCTACCCTTCTCAGCAAAAGTGTGCCAACACCTGCCCCAAGCACATGGCTTTACATCACGAAAACCTCAAATCCTCATAGATACACTCGGTTGAAAACAGTAACAACTTCCAAGAGCTTTCATAGAAATGAAGTAACACGGAGACAAGACTTGGCAAGACGACATGGTGAGCAGTAGTTGTCTTTGTCATGGATGTACTTCTTCTCTTCTGGGGAACACGGACCCATAGTCTTAATTCCATTCTTTACCATGAACAGTCAGCCATAGAGCACTCACTAGATGCCTGGCATAGCTGCAGGTACGAGAGCACAAAGAGGATCAAGATGAAAGGAGCCCCTATCAATTCTCTCTCCCGTCCTCTTGCCTCTGCTCTCCCCGCCATTCATTGCGCATTCTGACCCTACCTCTCTAGGCATATTGCTCACACAAAGGTCACTGATGAACATCCTGGAGTGGCCCTTATCTGACTGGACTGCCCAGTAGCATATGACATCTTGGACGGCCCCCTCCTTCTTGAAATCCTTCTCTTGCTTTCTGAGATGATGTCCTGCTTGGCCTCTTCCTCTCCCAGCTCCTCCCTATCTCACCTGGCCAGTAAATGTGGGTGCTACGCAAGGTTGTACCACCCTGGGCCCTTCCTAAGAATCACAACCATTCCAAAGGCTCCAGGGACTGTCTGTGTGTAGATGACTCCCTCACCAGCATCTGTAGCTCAGACTCCACTTCTGAGGTCAAATTAGCGTATCTAGATACCTTTGCCTGGATCTTTCTGAGAGCCTCAAGGTCAACACAATTCCCTCATCCATATCTTCCCACTCGCCCAATCTGCTCCACCTGTGCCCTCACTGAAATGCTGACTGTATACATTCCAACCCCGCCTTCACACTTCACTCCACATCGGGTTTGGTCTCAATTCTGCCTCCTGCCTAAGTTTCAAAGTTGTGCTCCGTTCTTGATCCTGATGGCCTCTTCCCTCGTCTAGCACCACTCCCTCAGGCCCAGGTCAAAGCAGCAACTTCACAAACCATCTTCTGCTGCCACCTTCCAGGTCATTCTCCATCGGTCACCAGAATGTTGGTTCTAAATGCAACTCTGATGTCAGGCCCCTGCTTAATACTTTGCATTGGCCTCTCACTACATTTAGGATAAACATAAAAATCCTTAATAAAGTCTGCAAGCCCCTAATGGTCTAGCCCAGGGGTTGGCAAATCTTGCCCCTCAACAATTTAAAACTTATTTGAGAGTCATAAATATATATTTTTACAAACAAGTGAAATCACCACTATCTGAACAGTAGCCTCTAAAACGGTGCAATCTTACTTCAGAGCCACATGTAAGTACTCAAAGCGCCGCTTATGGCCCAAGAGCCAGTTTGCCAACCCCTGGTCCAGCCCGTGGGTTTGCACACTTATTTTGGTCTACCACCCACTTTTCAAAACACTGTTCAGTGCCCCTATGGCAATTACACATGTTTGCTTTACAGTCCATAATCCAGGGTCAAGCGTCGGTATTTGTTTTTGCAGGTTCCCTGGATCAGTCCAGTGCCCCTCCCATAGGGAGGGGTTGCGGGAAACCCTGGTCTAGCTCCTGTTTACACCTCCAGTCTCATTTTCATATTCCCCTCCTCCGAGTTCTCTACACTTCAAATGCGATAGAGTTCTCTGAGTCCTTCACGGTCTTTCCATCTTTACACATACAGGTATTATTAAGTCATCACTTTGCCAGAGACCTTTCTCAAACTCTCCCGACCAGGGCAGCATTCTGGTTTACAGTGTTGGCAGCCATGACATTGAGCGGACTTTCCAATGTCGGTTTCCTCCACCGCTCTGTACACTCCACAAAGCCATGACCCGTGGCTGATCACTCACTCGGGCAAAGTGCAGGCACGCGATAAGCATGAGCTGGATGAAAGAGCACTAGTTCCTTCCCTCAGCCCACAGACATGTTCAGTGCATGGGGCAGAAGTCCTCTTTCCCTCTGCCTCCTCCTCCAGTTGCCATTCTCACTCCTCCCCCTCGCAGTGAAGGGTCTGGGAGAGTAGTCTCACTGACCGTTTCTATTTCATCTTGTAATGATTCCTGCAACGCCCTATCCTGTCTGCCATTCCCACCATTCCAGTGATCAAACCCATGGCGCGATCCAATGAACACTTTAGTTGGTCTCTCTGCAACATTTGAAACAATCAGTCAGAAAGCTCTGTGATGAGATCTCTTCTGGTTCCCTTCCCAGGTCTCCGGTAACTTGCCTTCTTTGGTCTACTTCTGCTCAGCCCTTCAGTATTGGTATTCACCAGACTCTGTCCTTTGTCCCCTTCCCTGATAATACACTCGCCGAGTAGATCTGATCTATTCCTGACACTACATCTGCCCCATCTACCAGTGATGGCGAACTCTGTGTCTTTAGTTTTTACATCCCTCCTGGAGATTCCTATGTGCATCTTTGAACCTAACTGCACTCATGTAGCTCAAACATGTCCACAACTACCTACCCAGACAGCCAGACTCACTCACTTTCCTATCTTGCTAAATGGTGACCTGACCCATTCTCTTACTGTCAAACCCACCTCTTAAACTGCTTACCAGGCTCTACCTTATCTTCTAAATATGTCAAATCCTTACTATCTCTATTAGAATGTTCTTTCTTCCTTCAAGAATTCATCATTTTTAACCTAGATTACTACAATAGCTTCCTAAGAGGTCTTTTAAACCTATATTGGTCACATGACTGCCCACATCTTTCCCCAGCACAAATCTGGTCCTTTGTCAAACAGGCTTCCGTAGTTCTCCCCTGCGTACAGAATTAGGTCTCGGCTTCTTAAGATGGCCTTTGAGGATCTGACCTCGACCCTCTTCCTCTAAAAGAGCACTCTATACTACTGCCGTAGCAACTACAGCCCGTTTCTCCAGCATGTCACGTTCTTTCAGGCCTGTCGATCTTCGCGCATGCCTGCCTCATGAGCATGTCCTCCGGAGGATTCATTTTGTGAAACTTCACTGAATCACCAGGCAAGCTCCCATCCCTGGCTTACCCAGACCTTTATGACCTCTCCATTTTGGGTCCCCACAATTCTCTCCTTGAATTTCTGGCTCATGCCAAAGTTCTTTCAGTTGTCATACACACACTTTCCATTTGTGAAACTGCCTACGTCGGTCCCTTTGCACGGAACCTATTTACCTGCATGGACTCCTCTAAGCGTCTCAGCTCCAGCTGGGAAGCTTTCTCTGGATCAGATCAGTTGTGCTTGTCCTCCCGTGACCCACAGCACCACCCGATTCAAAGCACTTAGGCTGCAGGATTATTGCTAAGATGGTAGGGGAACTGATTTTGCCTATCTAGCTCATTGTTGTAACTCTGAGCCCAGCAGAGTGCTGGACATAGATGCTTATTAAAAGTTTATTGAATGAATGTGCCTATGTGTCTGTCTTCCTCGCTTGACTGAGCCCCATTATGGGCAGGGGCTGTGTCTTACTCATTTGTGCCTGACATGACTTGGGGGGTGGCCAGCAAACCTTTGATGAGTGAACATATCATATATGTGAAATCGATCACATCTTGCCCTTAAAGTCCCTATGTGCCACAGGTCCGATTTAACATGTTATTCCTCTAGTTCCATGACATAAGACACTCCAGCAAGTATCCACACGGGCTTGGCTTTAGTCGGCGGCGTCATTTCCTCAGTTCTTTGAGCAGAAAAGCACCAACATCCTAGATTTGTGCAAGAACCATCTTGGAAACAAAAGGCTGGATCTTGAATTTCCTCGATTCCCAGAGCTCTTGAGGCCGTGGCACCGAACCCACCCACTTACCGCTTGAGAGGCCATCATTTCGTTTATACTCTGCTCATACTGCTCTGCCAAAATGGCAAGTTTTCTCGTCTGCTCATCTTTCAGTGTCTTTAAGATTGTTTTGTGCTCATTCTTTGGAGTAACTTCCAACTGGTGATTCTTGAGTGCTTTATACTGTTTGGTCTGTACTTTGCAAGTGTCCTGAAACTGTTTTTTAATTTGCATTTCCATGGCCTGTGTAGAAAAAGCGACACAAAAAAAGAGATAAATAAAGACTCCAGAACATAAAAAGTCTTTCATCTAATGATACAGTTCAGTGCTGGATCATCTGCGCCTTTGGTGCAGTAACCCGCGCTGTTCATAATGACAGTAATACATAGGACCCATGGAGGAATTAACGCTACCAGGACTTTCGGTTTCATATTAAGTGAATAGAAGTAAATTTGGATTCCCAAGTGGCTTTAATGAAAAAATGAATTGTTCTAAGGGAATGACAACTTTAAACAGATCGTGGAATCTTACTGAGATTTAGTGTCTAACAAAGTTGGCCATGCTTTGACTGGCTTCCTAGGCAAATTCTTCGATGTACCTAGGAAGGTGGCTAACTAGGTGTACGCTGTCATTAAAAAAAAAAAGGAGTAGGCTTAGGAACCACATCAATCGCAGCTGCAGTCCCACTCTGCTCTGGGTCAGAAGGAGGGGCCCTTGCAGCTCTCTCACCTTTAAGTTTTTGGGCTGTTGCCGGAGTTCCATGACATGCTTTCTGTGCAGTTCCCGTTCTCGCCTCTTGTTGTACTCCAACTGGTTTTCCAGTTCAGTCTGGTGCTGCAGACGGATCAGATCCATGCGAAGCTTCTGTAACGTGTGCAGCTGCCTGTACTCGAGCTCTCGGGTGGACTCGTCGTGCCGGATTAGCATGGCGTGCTCCATCTCCTTCTGGGTCCTCTTTTTGTTTAGTTCCTGCACCCAGGAACAAAGATAAATGGAGAGAGGTGAATGGAGATGAATTGGAAGGAATGCACAACTAAGTGAGGGATGGCAAGGAATGGCACTGCTAACTGGCTCTTAATGAAACCCATTAGTATTTGGCAGTGTGATTTAATGGGATTAGATTAGCAATCCCTGGAGATTTAGGTTCTGTTCTAAGGTCCACCACTTATAAGATGGGCAACTTCACAGCAATCACAATGGCACTATCTTTAAAATGGGATTCCTTCGCCCTGGCTTCTCTATACATCACAGAGTTGCTGTCGCCTTTTAATGAGGTGATATGCTATGCACGGGTGCTAAATAAAGGTTTCTTTAGTGAAGCTAGTGGTTCTCAATTCTGTTTCCCCACCAAATCCCGTGGGTAAGCTTAACTTAAAACATAATGCCTGAATCCTACAACTTGGATCCTGATATTGGTCTGGGTGGGGCTCAGACAAGACCAGTTGTGAGTTCTCCCGGTGGTTTTAATATGGAGCAAGGGTGAAGAATCACTCAAGTAAACTGATAATGCCTAAGATGTCTTGACGTTTCTGGGAAATACCCCGTGATTTTGCATGTGTCAGAAGTAGGACAATCATCTAATTTTTAAAAACCTCAGAGTTCAAGGCATGTTGGGGAAAAAGAGACTAGATCTCTTCCTTTTCAGCTTTTCTGTGACATGCAGTTAGGTCTCTTCTAGATCTAATCATTCTGTTCTTGCTATTTATGTCTGTCTGTTCTTTAATTTTTTTTAATTGAAAAGGAAAAAGGAAAGGGCACTAAAAAAGTTGAGTGGCATTTTTTCACTCACTAACTTAAGAATATTTCCTGAATAGTACTTCTACATAAAGGTCTGAACCATGTGTTGTGGGTACACAAAAATATTTAATGAGCCACATCTGCTCTCAAGTTGCTAATACGCTAATGTGTTGGGCGCCATTGAGTCAATTCTAACGCCTAGCAACCGAGTATGACAGAGAAGAGCTGTCCCATAACGTCTCCTGGGCTGTCAGCTTTATGCCAGCGGATTGCTAGCTTATTTCTACAGGGGAGCAGCTAGTGGGGTCAATTATCTGACCTTTTGGTTAGTAGCTGAACCCTAAACTACTCTGCCACCAGGGGCTCTAATAGGGATGGTGTAATATACATTTATTAAAGGATATGGGCAGCTTACTGCTGAGTGAATCAAAAGTTTGCCGGTGATCCCACCTAAGTCAATCCACGTTCTCGCCTAGGAAGTTGGAATGAGATCCAGACAGTGAGTCTCCACCTGTCACTGGAATTCAGACATAGGAGAACTACCACTAGAGCGGGGCTGCAGAGCAAGAAGAACGGAAAAAAGAAGGGCAGGGAATGTATTGATGGCCAAATTCGAGGCTCGTTCTAAGCCCTTCTGCAGTCCCGACTGGGATCCTCCTATGAGCTCTTCTGAACTATCTCTATAGCAAATCTCCTGGTTTTAGCTTAAGCTAGTTCAAATACATTTCAGTTAGAATGCAATAGCTTTTCCAGCTGCTGTGGTTTCTCTGGCTGCAGGTTCCATGGGTGTGGGTGTGAAGTGCCCCGGAGAGTGCCTGTGTCGAGCCTTAAACTTCTAACCTTGATAAAGACTCACTTGGATTACAAACCAGGTTTCAGTGTGCAAAGCTGTGGCAGGGGTGCCTGACCCCTCTAGCGTCCCCACCTGCTCACAGCTGCTTCCCTGGACACAGAGATGCAGCTGTTAGGAAGCACTCACAAAGAGTGGGACCCCTGGTGGCAGAGATAGTCACGTGCTCCGCCAATGGACCAGAGCGGACCCCCATTTGATGGGCGTAGACTAGCCACGGGAGCTGGAGCTCACCAGACACCCATAACCTCGAGTCGAATCCAAGAGAACAGAGGTCTCAAGCCTGAGGAACCAGCTGCCTGGCACATGCACACCATCCTATCATGAGCAATGACAGCCTACCCAGAAGCCTTTGCCTCGGACTCCATTTTTGAACCCCTGTTGCTCCTGCAACCAATTACCATAGCCCAACCGACACAGCCCAGCTCCTGGAATTCTCCACCTGTGGTCATAAATAAACCTAATGTCCTTCCCGCCTAAAAAAAAAAAGAATGCTAATTAAAGTTGTTTATTTTGCTTTTACTGTTGTGCTTCTTAAAAGCAGATCCTTCAAGAACTTCAATGGCAATACCTTGCTAGTCTAACTTGAGGGCCCGTTTTATTTTATTTTATTTTTAAAGGAGTCCTGGTGGCACTGTGGGCTAAGCATTAGAACTGATAACAGCAAGGTCAGTGGTTCAATAAAAGAGGTAAAGAGCTGAGGCTCTCCGGCTTTGGAAAAGGGTGGTATTACTATTTAAGAAGGTCAAAGAGAGGAGAAAGCACCTGAGTTCAACTTTAAAATCTTACAAGAGGGTGTCTCCTCTACGGCACACACTTTGGGAGGGGATGCACATCACAATTGTTCATAGCAGTATCAGAAACATTTTAAAAGTACTGTGGTTGAGAATATCTAGCACATTTTCAACCTGTCTATTTGAACAGAAGGATTTTAAAGGAAACCGCATCTATTACCAGAGTACCCCAGACCAAACCCACTGCCTTCAAGTTGGTTCTGACTCATTGCTACCCTCCAGAGAGGGCTTATAAGGCTGTAACTTGTTACGGGAGTGGGCAGTCTCATCTTGCTGCCTCAGAGCAGCTGGTGGGTTTAAACCTCTGACCTTGATGTTAGCAGTTCAACGCTTACCTGACAGAGCAGTTAGTACTCCATGTACATATTCAACAAATCATTTTGGAGCATTGTGTCAGGGAGCAGTGACCAAGTGTATCCATCCCCACATGGAGCTTACGTCTTAGTAGGAAAAGACCTGACTATAATTGCAACATAAGTTTGTCTTAAGGGATAAAAAATCAAGGGCGTTCCACCCCACCCCCTCCAGAGTTTTCCTGTCCCTTGTTTAGTTTCCCTCTTTACCCCAACCTTCATGAGTGTTCTTATAACAGTCACCAAGTGGCTCCTAGGAGGCACCACAGGACAGTGAGTCCTTCCCAGAGGATGCTAAGAACCCTCAGTGGTAAAGCTCCAGTTTCTAGGTCACTGATCATCCTTGACCTCTGAGTGGCCGGGACCCCAGCATTGGGTAGTTGGACATTCCATACTTTCGTAAAGTGAGAAGTCTCGCTTGAGTCTGAGCTCTCAGAGCCCTGAAGCTCATGGGAGAGGAGGGTGGGGCTGAGGAAGCAGAGAGGGAGGGAGAAAGTGAACAGCATGCCTTAGAAGAAATCAAATGTTTCTCCATCTGTTCAATAGAATGTCTGGGGTGTTGTCCATAGGACACCTGCATCACAATTACCTCAGTCACAAATGAATGCTCTTTATAACAAGTTGCCAGGTAATTCTGATATACTCGTAATAAGTTTGAAAATCAACTGAAAAATATTCAGCTGTAAGTTTAGTCAGGAGTCTTGAGTGTCAATTTTAGAACCTCCACAAAGGATCCTAAAGAAGAGGTTCCCAAATTTATTTGACATGCCACCCCTTTTTAGAAAAAGGAAAAGAAAAATCACTCATCATCCTCCTGAAATGAAAACATTTTTGTTTTTCATAAGCCAGGATAAAGTGTAGGTCATTTGCTTTTGCAGTCCCCCCTGGATCATCCTCACTCACTCTGAGAAACAACGGAGAAACAACGGACAGCTGTGGGCCAGTCTCTTAATCAGCATTTCACTTCCACAGGTGTAGAGTGCAGAGAACAGTACCTGCTGAGGACTTCCATTCTTGTAAAGATGGCACACCAGAACATGTGAAAATGTTTCAAAATGTACAAATACATGTCATTATTTTTCTGTATTCAGAAATGAATATCTGACATATAATATCCCAAGTGCACTTAAAACAATGATTAGAAGAATGCGGGAGCACCATGATAATAAGAATCTAGCTTGTTGTTCTTTATCCGTAATCTGCACATCTGAGTTACTGGAGTGTAAAATGGTAAAGTGCCTCCAATGTTGTCAACTATAAGGGGATAAAATCGTTCAGCTGAAGGTGAAGTGAGCGCTGGGTTTGTAAAAGGTAAGGTGACCAGATTTTAACATTGGTAAAGCAGGACACCATTGATAAAACTCATATCCTGGTGAAATAGCCACATGGCAGCCGAAAACCATATACCCTAGCTTGTCGTGCATTCTTTCCAAAAATCCGACTTTTTAAAAACGCCACGGGACGCGGGACAAATTGTTTAAAAATCCGGAGTGTCCCGCCCAAAGCGGGACGTCTGGTCACCTTAATAAAAGGGGTCAAGTGCTTTCACTTCTTTCCTAGGTGATTTCATTGATCTCATTCAGTCCTAATCGTAACCCTACAAAGCAGTACGACCGGAAGGGGTTACTGTTATATAGGTGGTAGGGAGGCATGTAGAAATGGAGAGACAAATATGTTAGACAAATAGGCCCTACAACTCGGACCAAGCAAAACCGGGACGAAAACTTAAGAGTTTTAGATTTTCAATATTTTCCATTCAAAGTTGTTCCCACGAATGGCTTCTATTTTCCTGTTTTATGCATTTTTAGTTTAGGATACAATATTTGGAAGAATTTTGATGCAGCGATGATCTCATCTGCCCAAAACACAGAACAAACAGTAACGCATAACACATGTACGCTTAGCTTATGCAAATCCAGTGACATGAGTTGCGCAAAAACTTAAAAAAC
>NW_022111312.1:7931034-7968724 GCF_000313985.2 Echinops telfairi
GGCTTAAGTGGAGAGAAAATGTTTTGAGAATGATGAGGGCAATGAATGTACAAATGCACTTTACACAATTGATGTATGTATGAATTGTGATAAGCGTTGTATGAGCCCCTAATAAAATGATTAAAAAAACAACAACACTGCTGCCTTGATGACCTTTGAAGTCACTCCCCTGAAACGAAGAAAAATGTATTCCTGAGAACACTTGGCTGCAGCTCCCCACTGATCACTGAGACATGTTTAAACACACTTTGGCTGCAATGGACCCAGGCATGTATGAACTGGTGGTGTAGTAGCAACACTTTTAGACCGACCCTCATAAATATGGACATATATACCAAATGAATGATGACCTTCTCGGCAGACACTGGGTATGAGAGGGTTATCAGAAACACTGACTATTCAACATTTACACACACACTTCTATATCTGGCTCTGGAATAAGTCAAAACAAAGACACATTTGGACTCTTAAGAAAAAACACAGTATAATCACTTATTTTGAGCTCAGTTGGTTAGAATCTGATACTAAAAAAAGTCACAAATGTTTCCATCATATTTGGGAACAACTACTTTCTCTAGTTTTTATTGACACTAATTGTCTGCTTAATCTGAGTCTTTCTTCAAATGTGTCATTAGAATAGTAATAGAATTGCCTAATACTTTTAATGTTAATAATTGCCAAGCCCTTATTTCTAATGGGCTATTTTTTCATTTCGATTTCTTTTTTTTTCCCCTCGTGAAAAACTCAACATGCCTGCTACTAGACTCAGTTTCTTACTGAAGCATCTCTCTAAGCTACCCAAATCCACAATCCACTATGTTTCAAACGCTAGAGACAATTTTGACTCTACCTTTCTATTTTTAAATCATTTTATTGGGGGCTTGTAAACTCTTATCACAATCCATCCATCCATCCATTGTGTCAAGCACATTTGTACATTTGTTGCCCCCATCATTCTCAAAACATTTGCTCTCTGCTTGAGCCCTTGGAATCAGCTCCTCATTTTCCCCCTCCCTCTCCGGTCCCCCTCCCTCATGAACCTTTGATAATTTATAAGTTATTATTCTTTTGTCATATCTTACACTGTCTGACGTCTCCCTTCACCCACTTTCCTGTTGTCCATCCTCCAGGGAGGAGGTTATATGTAGATCCTTGTAATTGGTACCCCCTTTCTACCCCACCTTCCGTCTACTCTCCCGGTATCGCCACTCTCACCACTGGTCCTGAGAGGTTCATCTGTCCTGGATTCCCTGTGCTTCCAGTTCCTATCTGCACCATTGTACATCCTCTTCTACCTTTATATTTCTCTGCATATCCTATTGTATGCCACTTCCTATTTAATTTATGCTTTAAAATATGCTCCTAATCTACTTCTCTTTTGACAGCTACCACCACCATCCTAGTCCTTGCCCCATTTCCTAGCCCCTTCCCTCTAATCCAGTGTTTCTCCACCTTTCCCCATTACTGTCCATTAAGGAGCCTTTGCTGCCCCCACCCCACCCCGTGAAAGTGGAACACCACAAAAAGAGTGCATGTTTGCTGATGGATCGAAGTTTTCCAGAGGGGGCTACAAACCATTGTAATGTCTAGGATTCTCCATTTCTTCCAACAATTTTTCTCCCCATGGGGGGTGGGCAATACTGCTCAATGGAGAATACATGCTCTAATCCAGCCTGTGTGCCACCATAAAATTAGTCTAACCCCTCTAAAGTAAAATTTGAGCCTGGCTCAAAATGCTTGGTGGTTTCTTCTCCTTCCAGTAAGATATTCATGTGGATCTAGCACAAGCCTGGCCCATAGCAACGTGCTCACTCAGTTCTGATTTGCTCCACTCTTCCTATTTGAATACCACCCCACCCCCTGAGTCCATTTTGTCCCAGAGTGACCCTAGAGGACAGAAGAAAATGGCAAGACAGTACATCTTTAGGGGAGCAAAGAGACTCACCTTCTTCCAGCCGAGGAGCTAGTCTAGTGGATTTGAACTGCTGACCTTGTGGTCAATAGCCCAATACTTAACCCATTGTGCCACCTGGTCTCCTTATTTGAATATTGCACTCCAAAATAAGTACATCCAATAATAATAAGCAGTACATCTGATGAGAGCCTAAACTCAACTGGACTGCCTTGCTTTTCCATGTCTTGCCAGTTTTCCACCTTTGACAGTCTTAACTACTTTCCTAACAGTGGACTTTTTTGACAGGTTTCTGCTTTATCCAGGAGGCTTGCTGACCTTCACAGGTCTGACTGTATACCAGTGACTATGTATGAACTGCTTGCTTTCCCCTCATGCCAGCCACCATCACTGTCTTTGTCAATGAGCTACTGAATTGATGGTCTTTCCTCTGATTTTGCCAAGCCACCCAGTCTTCCTCTTGAACTTAGTATCTGCAGCTACATCACATTCTGTGACTGCTATCACATCCATTACTCTCCCAAAGGAGGACCACTGCAGTCAGATTTGACTCCGCCCTCTTCTAAAATCCCCACATGCAATGTGTCCAATAGTGCTGTCAGTTCTGCTTTGGAAAGTCAGCTCATCTCCCTTCTCTGTCCCCACTTTCCAGCCTGGAGGGAGGAAAGGCACCGCACTGATCTCACAGTACTGGACTTCTTATTACCCCAGCCTGCCCCTCATATTCATGTGCTAACTTTTCAATTAAAATAAACAAACAAGAAAAAACCAACCTCATCACGCCACTCTCCTCCTTAAATACCTCTGATGGCTTTGTAGTGCTTTCAGGTTAAATATTGATCCCTAACACCAAACCCTCCATATTCTGCTCCCAACTGTGCTCGTGTGTGGGCACTCCACTCCACACCCCCAGAACTCTGGTCCCGCTCAGCTTCTTATCAATCACTGCACACGCCCTACCCTTCCTGGCTACATGATCACACTACTTAGTGTGTCGGCGATAGTAACCTCAATAGTGTATGGAAGTGGACTGGTTACATTTCTTTCCTTCTATTAGATTTAAGGACACTTGAAGGCAGAGAACGAAGTTTCTCAGCAGTCCTGCTGCTTAGTACAGTGCCTGGCACGTCAGTGGCACTCAGAAGTGCTGGATGGCTGAAGGAACGGACTTAACTTGCAGAGCATCACACAGTTACTTAGGTGCTGCAAGGGGAGTCACAGAAACACACATCCTTGCCACATCGGTTGAGAGCAAAAAATTCTCTTTTTAACCTGTTGCATGATTTACCTTATAATAGGTAAATATAATAGGTGTTCAGTACAATTCTACTGCAGTCATTTGGGAGAAAAGGCGATTTATTATTCTGCAGCTGGGCTTTGTCCTAAATCCACTGCCAAAGTGGACTCTGACTTAGAGCGACACCGTAGGGCAGTGCGGAATTGCGATTTTGAGTTATTGAGACCTTAAATCTTGACAGAGTTGACAGCCTCATCTTTCTCTAGAGGAGTGGCTGGTGGGTTTGAACCACTGACCTTGTGGTTAGCAGCTCAATAAGTAAGTCACTATGCCACCAGGTCTCCTTGGGCTTTCTTCCCCCTCTCCCCCCCCATGTTAAATTCATTCACTGACTTTTTCGGTCTACGTACTCTGTGTCAGGCTCTATGCTAACAGCTAAGGACGAAAGACTTGGACAAAATAGACATGGTCCTGACCCTCGGAAAGCTCGCTGTCTTGTAAATCAATGGCTACAGTTGTGAACATAATTATTACCTCCCGAATGTTCTGCTGCTCCACCTCGTGCCGCTTGATCATTATTTTCCGCTTGAAGCAACGACAGTTTTTGTCGTAGTACAGTCTCTGTTGAGTGAGAAGGTGGGCTTCCTCTTCAGCCTGTGTGTGCTGCAAGTTCTCTTTATGCTTGGATATCCGCTCTTGCTTTTCTTTCTTGGGTGTGCTATGGTCTTCATTCATTTCCTTTATAGGGATTTTTTTTTTTTTTTAAAAAGAGTGAATGAAAAAAAGGTCAGTTCCATTAAGCTAAAGGAACTATAACATAAAATTATCTGGAAAGTAAATTAAATATAAGGGTAGAAAAACTAGATGTTGCACACCCAATGCCATTTTTAATCAGTTAGTTGAGTGGTGAGTGAAGAGGAAGACTAGGTGGCTTCGTCGTCTCTGGCTTCGGGTTTACAGAAGTTAGGGTTTCACACATTTAATCAACACACTCATTAAGCTCAGGCACTGCGTAAGGTGCCCAGATACAATGATGAGCAAAAGATCCTGATGTCTGCTGCACTGGGGCTTAAAGTTCAAAGTCAAAAACTTTATCGGAGATCTTAGGAATTGACTGCACACTGCGGTGATAACCACTGCGGAAGGGAAGCATTTGGTCCTAAAAGAATGCTTGACCCAGGGAACAACAAAGCTGGCATTTGAGGCTGGGAAAGAAACAAGGTATGAAGAAGAACCTGAAAGGAGGCCAGGGGGGTTGGTGCAATGTGATGTGTGACGAGATTGTATAGGCAGTTGGGACCTATCTAGGTCTTCCCTTATAGGTTAAGGAGAAATATGCTTATCTATATGGGCTTATACTGGGGTGTATTTCAGAAAGACGGCCCGGGCTACTGCTTGGAGAGCAAAGTGAAGCAGCAAAAGTAGATTCGGGAAGAACCCTGGGAGGGTAATGCAATGGTCCCGGCAAGAGAGAAGATAGCAGCTTGGACAAAGCAGGTGGCGACAACATTCCAGAGATAGGAGGCAACTGAATAAGTGTCACTTGCTTGCATTCCATGAAAATATTCCTTGTTTGTGATCAGAAGGGTAAACAAGTCACCTATAGTTTCTAAATAACCAAACGTATAATTACCCCAGGTTACATAGGCAGTGAACCAGAAAAGTCAAGACAATGCTAAAGTAAAGTAAGAAGACCCCTTTTATTCCTCTTTGTGCGGACTGACATGCTTGACCTATATTTGGTTAACTGCTCCTTCACTTGAAATATCCCTTAATTGTTCATGTCTATTTAATGTTTTGTGATGCAGATATCATGTACTATTCATCATTTTTTGGCACTCAGCCGAGAAGTCTTTATAAATCAACTTTCCTATTCCATAAGTGAAATCTTAGCATCATCGTGGGAGGAAGCTGGAGTCACAGCAGGTAGGCTGGGTGACTCATCTCCTCATGCTGTTACTTTACTAGTAGGTTTGGTATCAACTACTAGCTTGCATACACATATTCAATAAAGATAATAAAAATTTACTCCAAAATTAAGAATAAATTATTTCTGGACCAGTTATCATTCTGTATAACCCACAATCTTACAAGGAGCAGGAGGAGGAATAAAGTGGTTGTTTTGTCATTTTGAGAACACTATCTTTAAGTATATGAACATTTTTTTTAAAACATTTTATTAGGGGCTCATACAATTGTTATCGCAATCCATACACACATCAATTGTGTAAAGCACATTTGTACATCATTCTCAAAACATTGTCTCTCCACTTAAACCCCCGAGGTATATGAACATTTAAATATATTATGTCACTTTAAATGGTCTGAACTAAGCATTATAAGGAGTGATATTAACTCTGGCCAGAAAGGTTTATTGAGGCTATCTCAAATTGGCATTAGGCCATTTTTAACAGAACATGTTGAATGACTTACAAAGTTAGGTATTACAAAGTTAGGTCTGTGGTCTCTAGGTTTGTAAATTTGAAAAGGGTGAACCCTAAATAACCTTACGCCTGAGTGAGGACTCTCAAATGCTGTTTGGTGGGAAAATCTTCTAAAGGCACCTCGACTTAGCTTAGTGTTACATGAATGCTCACAATGGTGGCCAGAGTCATAAAACATGGCTTTTAGAACCTCAGTGAATACAGGGAGTTATAAATCGAAAGGTATTTACAGCTGGGAAAATCCCAACATTTCTCATAGGGGGAAAAAAAAATCAAAGCTATCCCTCCAATTCAGCAACATCCTTCTCCTATTACGTAATAATTAGATTCGAGCCAATAACTAAGAGAAAATGGAGAGGGTGTGAACCTTCTTAATTGGGCTGTTTCTCACCACAGTCTGGCTTTTTAGACACCAGAGTGTCAGAAATTCTTCCCATTCAGCCAGAGGGGACCAATACAATTTCCTGTCAGGTCCAACAATTCCCAGTGGCAATCATTTTTTTTAAAAATGTGGCTCACCTGGGCAAAGCAACCTCTCCTGATGCTCACCCCCACCCATTTGTTTTCACTTTATAATTGGAAAAAAAATTGGAGAGGGGTTAAAGTCCCTATCATTAACCTATAAAACAGTAATTGGAGCCTAAGGACATAATATCATATACTACAGCACTTTGCTACACTGAAGTTTATGAAGTTATGAATACACTTAGAAGTCTACAAATAAATTCTAAGTCTTAGGGACTGACTAGCTAAGACGGATTGACACCGTGGCTGCAACAATGGGCTCAAACATAACAATTGTGAGGATGGTGCAGGGCTGGGTGGTTTCGTTCTGCTGGACACAGGGGTCACTGTGAGTTGGAACTGACTCGATAGCATCTGACATCAGAGTTTATGGCTCTGCACCAACGCAACAGTAAGAATTGGTAAAAGGAGAACTACAGAAATGTGAACTTTCAGATCAAATTGCAGCCCTTCAGAAGGACTCTCTAAGTCCAACATTCAAGAATCAAGCGTTTATTTATCATATAGTCATGTGTATCATGAACACAAGGATACAGTGGTAAACAAAATCAGATATGGCCTCTGAAGTGCTTACTAGCTAGTAGGGTCATGAAGTAGTTCAAATAATTATGAATAAAACATATCATTAAAAACTCTAGGATTAAGAAGCCAGAGGCATCAGCCTAGGTCAAAGGATTCAGGAAAAGCTTCCTTAGTGATGTGAAATGTGAGTGGAGGTCCTCAGAAAGAGTCTGAAGTCTAACAAGGGACAGGAGTAGGAATTAACTAAGCCCAGTTGTGGTTAGGGAGGGGCTGGGTGGAGGAGAGCAAAGGCCTTGAAAAAGGGCAGAGCCTGATACATATGAGGAACTGAAAGGGGACCATTGTGACGGCAGCAGCCAAGAGAAAGGGGCCTTGAGATGAGATAGGCAGGTTCAGCGGGTGGCACACTGTGCAGGGACTTATCATAACCTATTCTAGGAACAATGGGAAGCTGGCGAATGATTGTAAGCAAGGGGTAATATGACTAGATTTATATGTTGAAAACATCATTTTGGCTGAAGCAAGGAAAATAAAGCATACAAGAATAGATTATTGTCAGACCAACAGCTCTTGATGAGTAGTCCCTAGATGCGGCAGCAGCTGCTGAGAACTGGCTAGAAAAGTACGGTTTCTAACCCTAGCCCAGATTCACTGGGTCTGAAAATCAAGGGGTGGGGCTTTTCAATATGTTTTAGTAAGCACTTAGTAAGGAATTCTAATATAACATTTGGAGGCCACTGGATTAGATGCAATCCAAGATGAGTCCAGTTTAAGTTCCATTCTAAAATGGCAATGGGTGACTACGATCCCAGTACCCTTACCTCTTTTATCTTTTCCTTACAAATCTTATACTGCTTCTTCTGACTTTCTAAGAAAGTTGTCAAGTCTTTCTTCTGCTGGGCCAAGATCTGCTGCTGGAACTTCTTTTCATCTGCTGCAGCTACCTTTGCCTGATAAAACAACAAAGACAACCTAGGATGAATTTGTTCATCATAAGAATTTGACCGTCTACATTCCCCAGTGCATGAAGACAGAGCCCATAAGCGTTAAATCTTGTAATAGTTGAATGTATATTAATAAAAAACCAAATGTCTGTCCTGATTCTCCTGTTCCTCACACAAAAAATAGTAAACTTTTTCACCACTGAGAAATATATTCCCAATTACGTGAAAAATAGAAAGGTGAACCATAAACAAGCCTCATTGAACAAAATGTGGATGAAATGAGAACTAATGGATTTTTATCATATTATTGGTAGCCCAAGGACTGAATTATCAGAACGGGTCAATAATGATGGCAAGCTAGTTTTATTCACGGAATCAAACTCTGGTTCATTACTCTACCCATCAGATGTCTTAGTGAATCTCTAGTACAACAGGCAAAAATAATGATATTTTGTTTTCATAGGCACCTGCTGTAACTCACACTATATTTTTGAGATTTCTGAACAGATAAAAACACAGACCAAATAAAAGGTAATACAATAAATATTGGCTCCTGTAAGTGGACAGATCTATATTTCAGGGAGCCTTTAGATGAAACACATATGTAGTACAAGAGGCACAAAGGAAATTGTTTCATGCTTCCTTACCTGTATCTTTTCAGCTTCAGCGTCCACAATCAACTGAATAATTCTCTTTGCCCAGTTACCAAGTCAAATTCCCAAGAAGGAATCTGGCTGGTTTATCTAATTAATACCTTCCTGGTTTGGGCACAGGTTTTCATGCCAGACTGGCATATAGATCAATGGCTGTTGGGTGAACGGTTCTTCCACCATTCTGATGTTTCCTTCCACATGGTGAGGCAGAGCTTAATGACTGAAACACCCCTGGCACCTTGTGCCCAGCTGCTTCATTCAGGGGCACACATGTGCACCTCTAATTTTCCACGGTGTAAGCCTTATGAGGAGTGGCGAGGAGGAGACTTGGTTCTAGCACTGCCAGTGTCTGGGTAGCTAAGTCTGTTCTGATTTTGTTCATTATTACTAAGCCTGTTTTCCTGCAGACACAAATTATTTCTCCTATCTATCACTGATCCGTAGTAAAAGTGACGTGTTGACTCTCTGCCTCCCTTGGGGGATGTCACTACCATCAAGGAATAAGAGCCAGGAATGGTGAGTGTCCTTTGGATCCCAAGGTCCCTAGACATTGAACCTCCTCCATCCAAAAAACTGGGGTCTAGTGGTGAAGTAGGTGATGTAGGGGGCTGCTAACCAAAAGGTCAGCAGTTCAAACCCACCAGTTGCTCTGTGGGAGAAAGATGAAACTGTATGCTCCTGTAGACATTTATAAGCCTCTGAAACCCCAAGGGGGGCAGCTCTAGCCTGTCTTATAGGCTCACTATAAATTGGAATTAACATGATGACAGGGGGTTTGGTGGTGTCGTTAACTCCCTTAGTCTTTGTTCTATACTAAAAATTAGTTTAGAACCTGTGTGGGGCAAAAAGCTTCTTCCTAGAAACCCACAATGGTCAGGTGCTCACCCTTAGTCCAATCAGCTGAAGGCAGGGACCATAACCAGTAAGAGACTGGTGTTGGTAGAGCGGTTTCATTGTTTTTTGGGTACCCAGACCCCCACCAAATATCTGCTGCTCAGGATATTTCAAAATGGACAAAAATATAACTTTCATCTTTAACTACTAGTTTAGTTATTAATGTCCATTTTAAGAACCCCCATAAAACCTGGAATGCTCACCCTGCCCCCAAACCAATAATGCGCCTCTACTACCGGAAGGCACTCCCCTCTTGCCTCTGGGGAACCTTCGGGCGCTGAGTGGACCAGGCGTGGCTTGGTTGTGGCATAAAGGCACGACTGGACGTACTGACCTCTTTTTCTATGATAGCCACTTGCTTCTTGGCCAGCTTCTCCAGCTCGATGGACGAGTTGTTGGCATGCGTCTCCACCTCCTTCTGTAGCTTGAGGCGGTGCTCGTCCATCTCAGCCTTCAGCTTGTTCTCCAGGGCGATCAGCTGCTTCTGGTGCTGGCGCCGCATCCGCTTATAACCTGACATCTGTTCCCGCAACTCGTTCTCCTGCTCATGCTCATGGATCTGCCGTGTAACCTGAATTGGATTGGGAACAGCATTCAGGTGACCAGACTCCTGGGACACAAACTTTCGGGCCGAGTAATGGAGCCTACAAGATACGTGAAATTCCTTATAACCAATCTCACTGGCTTTGAGTCGATTCTGACTTAAGGGACCCTCTAGGGCAGGGTGGAACTACCCCTGTGGGTTTCTGAGACTGTAACTGTTTATGGGAGTAGAAAGACTCATCTGACTACCGGGTCATAACCTCTAGCATGTTTTCTTTCCTATCGTCACCATCAAATTGTCTGCTGCCATACGAGGCACTACGCTGGGCGTTCTGGATGAACTTTTCCCTAACCTCAAAACCACCTCTTTCCGCATTCATTTCAGTCATTCATGAAGGAGGTGTTTCCACCCATTTTGACGGAGGGTGGGATTGAGACTTGAAATTAATTTAGGCACAATCAACCTATGTATTTTTGCTGTGCCACAACACATACGCTGAAGGTCACACAGCTAATAAGATCCAATTCTGTCTGATTCTAGATCTATGCTATTATCACTAAACAAGAATTCCTCCACCTTGGCACCGCGGACATTGGGCTTGACAATCCTTTGTTGTGTCCTGGGCATGGATGTGTAGCCGCATCTCTGTTCTCTATCCACTAGGTGCCAGTAGCAACTCCCAAGTCAAGAAATGAAAAAAGTCTCCAGCACTTGCCAAATGTCCCCTGGGGGTGGGGGGTGGGGGTGGGATACAACTGTCCCAGGTTGAGAAGCACAGCTTTTCTTTTAAAGAAAGGGTCATGTCGCTAATAGTCACGTTTTTGTTAGTTGCCATTGAGTCAGTTCCGACTCGTGTGACATATATGCAGCGAAGAACCGTTTCATAGGGTTCTCAAGGCTGTGACCGGTCAGAAGCAGATTGCCACCCCTGTCTTCTGAGGCACCTTTCGGCTAGTAGATGAGCATTTACCTGTTCGTGCCACTCAGGGACTCTGACAGTCATAGGAACTTTGAATATCCTTTCAATATAGTCTGAAGTCGATTTCCTTTTTATTTTTAATACGAGCTGAGAGATTATTGCAGATTATCTCTTTTGCAATAATCTGTCCTCCCTTCCAGAGTTTTCAGCTTACATTTATTTGGCCTTCTGAAGAGGAAAAAGCATTTCTATGAATGGTTACTCTCCCTAGTCATTTTTCCTTAACCCCCCCTTCTCAAATAAATATCTCAGAAACTGAACAGGGAAAAGGTAAAATGTGACAATTCCTATTCCTTTGAAATCTTAAAAAAAAAGTCTAGTCCTTCCTTCAACCTATTATCCCCTTTTGTCTTCCTGAGACACTGTCAGTTGGACCGGACTCAATGGCAGTGTGTGGGTGATCTTCCTGTTCCAGTTGTAGGTCACTTCCTTCCTGTCTTCCCTAGCTACTTCAGATCACAATTTTAATGACAATACAGACTTTTTCACCAAGTATCATAGTCACCTCTATCTAATACAAGCCACTTCTTTCCCCATAACATGCTTGACTGGAAATTTTCATGCTGCTGTCAATTCTACTATTTTCGGTTTCTGGGCCAAAGTGTATTTTCTACAAAGAACAACTTTCTCTGCTCTGCTTAGAAAACGCTCCCGTGTGGACGGATTCCTCACTATCAGAGAGTGCTGCTCTGTAACGGGAATAGTTTCATGCCAGGAAACTTCAGCCAAACTTTGAAACCTTTCCAGCAGAAACCAACGCTAGGTTCCATAGCCATTTTCTCACGGATAGTCCTCTTTCAAAGGATGATGATTAAGGGCCAAAGATGTTTCAAGACTGAAAAAGGAACACCATCACCCAAAAGGCACCTTAACAAGCGGAAGAAGAGGAATCATCTATTGGCCAGCACAATAATGTAAAACATATATGTGTATATATATACACAAATATATATATATTTAAAATGGGTCCATTTCCTGACGAAGTGAGGGAAACAGCAGTTTGAAATATAGGTCACTTTCCCTTCTTCATGCACGTGTCCTTCTGGAGCTCAATGTTAGGAAGAAAAAATAAAAGCAACCCGAATCAACAGAAAGCATTCCATTTAACCCTTTCTGCACCCACTTTAAAACAGACATGGCGGTTGAGTGTCTCTTCTAGGGTGAAGAGTTTGTAGTATGTTTTACTCAGAAAGTCACCCCCCGCCTCCCCACCCGTATTTTAGCATTCCCCATTGGGCAGATGACCCAAACTGGGGATGGCACACTTTGAAGCTGTGACGGCACATTCAACACTTGTCATTAGAGGCAGTGGGCTGCCTTGTGCCCCATGAAACAGTCTCAGGATGGTCATTTCCCTAAGCCAACAGGAAGGCCTGAAGGTAAGAAATAAATGAGTTGTTGATACATTTTCTTTCATGTGTGTGTGTGTGTGTGTTACATTTTCAGGTAAGTTATTTATTTCTTTTTAGTTGCTAGAACATTTTCTATCGTAATTGGTGGGCAGGCCCTTGCAAAGATGATATCTTACTGTATCCCAGAGCACACACCTGATACTTGCATACAGTAGAGACAAAAAGACAAAGCTCCCCATGCTATCACTGCAGCTATCCAACTACCTGAGAAACACACCATTGCACTCCAAGAGGGGCATTTTGTCTTTGAACGTTTCTCATAATTTAGGTAATTACCTCAATGTCACCTCCCATTTGTTATAACCAAACTTTCTACGTTTCCATGTAAATGTCTTTTTAGGCGCATATATAGATACTGAGCTTAATAATTCCATGTGTTCAAACTAGAGCGATGACTTTCAATACAAGTAGAACCAGATGCTCATTTGCAAAGCCTAGCATGAAAATTTAAAAAAATGTATTTACAGTTGTGTGTAAGTGTGCAATACTTGGTACATTTTAAGAATGTACTATTTGGCCAACACCAATGAAAATTGCCTACCATTTTACTATGGCTCATGGTTGAGAATTTAGCTTTTCAATCTTTATAAATCCTAGGATTTGAACCATTGTCTTACGGTTTCTGCAATGTCAGGGCAAATTCAGTGTCCCTCAAGGCAGAAAAGAATTATGTTACAGAGCACTCAACACCCATGACAGGCAAAGCTGGAGAGGGGGCGTCAATCGAAGTGAACACATTAAGTAAGTCTATGAGGTGGGAGAGAGTTATCAAAATGTCTATTGATTTCATAATAGTAGTTTCAGAAATGTGGGCCAATTGGAAATGGGCAAAACTATCTTTACACACTAAAGGGTTGCGCTTAAACACAAAACTCACTGTCCCTTTCTATCAGAATTTGGGTCAATTAATCTGAATCTGTTTCTTGATTTTTAAGAAGGAACTACCAATTTCCTCCCTACTAGGATTGGAGGGCTGGATGAGGTAACACATGTGAAAGTGCCTAGCAAGGTATCTGGTAGGAAATAGTCAATCCCTGGTTTCCTACTCTCTCCTGCCAGGCTCTGAGTGGCAGGCTGCCTCTTTCCTCCTCTGAGGAATACTTCTGACAGTGGAATCCCAGATCAGAAGAAGTGGATCTAAGAAAAAGGGCGATTTTATCAATAAAGCTGTACCTGTATCCAGGTTGTAGATGATGTTTACCTTAGATAAGTATAAGTGGGCTTCCAAAAGTTTGTGGGGGAAAATGGAACTAAAAGATAATGAAATTTTCTCAACTTTTTAAAGTTCTCTTGTATGTCTAATATCTGAATCTCAACTATTACTCATTTCATATACCTGGAAAAATATATTTTTTTAAAAATTGAGCCTGAAAGATTCATGGCCACCACCACTCCATCCCAGCCCCAGAAGCTTTCTACAGCAGTTCACACCACCCAGTTTGATTCCAGCAAAATTGGGCACAGTTCATCCAGAGTATATTGTGGGGCCTACAAAGTACCAGACCAGGAAGTCAAATAAGCACCTCACGGAACATGAAGCAGGAAAAGGGTGCTATTACCTTCTGAAGAGATCAAAGCCAACTCACAGATAAAGTATGTGGAAGAATCAAAAGAATGCATATGAAACAACTGGTCACTCAGCACTTAGAGCAAATGAAACTCATAGGTTCTTACAAAGAATACAATGAGTCACTTTTGGGCATTAGCAGGTTGACAGTCCACTCTTCGGGACACCTGGAAGGTGGGGGTGGGGGCCATTCGAGGTCTGTACTGAAAGGAAGGATGGCTAGGAGGTAGTTTCGCTTGGTGACCAAAAATGTCACAATGAGAACCTGGATGTGTACACAGAGGCATTCAAATCCTTGTGTGAAACCCTTGTGTGCTAACAGGCTAAGGAAACCGAATCCGCTCAGCCATGCAGCCCGCACATGTTCATTGAGGGGCTTAGGTTGTGCGGGCCGGGCATGGGGATGGGCGCACCAATGTAGAGGGCATCAGCAGTGACTTTAGTGAGATGAAGACGGCAAGAGCGAGAGGTGAGAAGTGAAGTTCTGAGAAGTACCCTCTGGGACGCCCTGCAGGAAAAGAAGGCCGTTTCAAGCATTTAGAGTCGGAAGGACAGGGGCTGCAAGAGAGGCAGGAGCAGGTACCCGTCAGGCGCAAGTATGTTTACTCTCCCTCTCAAACTCATTTAGCTTCCAATTTCACAATGAGCTGAATAAGTAGGTTGTATTTTTAAACCTCCAAATAAAGAGTCCCTTTTTACATGCGTTTTTCTACTGGTAAAGTCACGTATAAGCCACAGTTATGATTCCTTCCCCCCTGGATGACGCTGGGAGAAGTTTCTCCTCGAATGTGTGTTCTAGCCCACAGTCACCTGTGTGCCCAAACCACTGCCTTCCAGAGGGAATTCCTTCAGCGACCCACTGGCTGAGCTGCCTGTACGGAGGGCCTCGGGTGCTCTTCACGTTAACTTCTACTATGGAAACTGGGTCTCGAGACCCAAGACCTTATGAAATTTTAGGAAGGCATGACACCAAATGTAGTCAGAGCTGAAACACTTTCATGGGTCACTTGTCTCATTAAAACACTAGGCTCTCCGTTCACTAGCAATAAAAAAAACCCAAAGGTGGCCCAGGTCAAAACTCAAGAAGTCAAACACTACAAGCAATTCTCTTTTCCTCAGATAACTAACTATGGTGAACTCTTTTCAAGAAAAAAGAAAAAGAGTAAAAGTAAATAAAAAAAAAAAACGATTCCATGAAATACCTTTCCTTTTCCTAGCTCCTTAAAATAAGGTCAATAATCTCTGTCCTTAAAAAATTATCATTAAGGGAAATGAAGTTCTAAAGTCTCCACGGAGTGTCCGCTGGCATGAAGGCATTTAGTCCTTCCCTTCCCTTGGTTGCAAATGCCACTGTGCAGCAGTGCAAAATCATGTAACAAATTTCACTTTCAAGCTGCCAAAGTCATAAAAACATCCAGCAGTAAAAGCCTGCTGACCACTCTTGTCAGCACTCACGCAAAAGCACACTAGAGACCTATGCAGAGGGAAGACCACAGAGCTGGGCCTCTGGAAGCCTGATGTTGAAGATGTAGGCTCATCACACAGTTCTGAAGTTCCTAAGCTTTCCCACCAGCACGCACATCTGCTTAAGATATGTATTCCTCACTTATTTATCCGACAATTAAAAACTGGTTTCTAAATGCCTCCTTGTCCTTTCGGATGGCTCTCTGATGTGTTAAGGAGCCCTGGTGGCACAGTAGGTTAAATGTTGGGCTGGTAACTGAAAGGTCAGTGGTTCAAACCCTCTACCTGCTGGGAGGGAGAAAAATGAGGCAATTTGCTTCCATAAAGCTCTCTAGCCTTGGAGACCCTATGGGGCGGTTCTGTTCTGTTCTACAGAGTCGCTCTGAGTCGGAATTGACTGGATGGAAAGATTTGGTTTGGTTGGTTAACATCTCTGTTAAAAATCTCTAAGGAAAGAATGAAACCAAATGAATGAATGAATGAATTAATCAAGTTAGTATTGGAGGCTGAGATGTGAAAGCAGGTTTCAACAATTACTTCATTATTCAGTACTCTGGACTTTCTTTTCCCCATGGTCTTGCCTTTATTTTTGTCATTAAAGTAATTTTAGCCCTCTCATTTGGATTGGGATCTGTAGAATAACAGGATTCAGAATACATTTCTAAAAGTAAGTGGTTCCTTATGATATTCCAGTATTCTTACTATAAGATTCCTATCAGAATTAGCCTTTAAAATACCATTGAAAAAGACAAAAACAAAACCCCACCGCCATCAAGCGATTCCAATGGCTCCTAACACTATAGTACTTGATAATACACATTTAAATAACCAGACCAATAAATTATCCAAAACGGGACATAGAATTACACAGGATAAGCCCTTTTTACATTTCCAATATTTTTTTTTTTCCTTCCCTGACAACCACTAGAGACAAAGACTATTGAACTTGGATAAACTTCCATCAATCCCACCATGACACCTGAAGTGTTACATCTGGACAAAGTGCCCCACGTAAAACCACTCATTTTAGGGCTAAAGCAACAGCCTATCGGCTACTCTGTTTTTGACATAACATGGGGGTCCAGGCCCTTTGGCTGATCACCACTTCACCAGAGCCCAGACTCTGCCCACAGCCCTAGCAGGGAAGCCACTTCCATCTCACACGGAGGGGAAGGCAGTGGCGGCTGCGTGGGAGCATCTGGGCCTGGCGGGAGTAATCTTCCTTGGAGGCAGGAGAGGTCATGGATTTGAGATGTGGGAATGAGGGCGTGGCAGGTGAGAAAAGAAGAGAGCCTGACCCAGAGGGAGGAAATGGACTTGGTCTCACGTCTGCTTCATAAGCAAAACCTGCACCCGGTGCTGGGTTCTCATGATCCCTCCTCACATTGCACCAAGAACAGTTAGGGTTTAGGTACAAGTCTCACAAGAGTCTGTGGTAAGTAATAATAGTTTCTTGAAATACAACATTTCTTCTTATTGTCAGATATCATAGCATGAACATGCTTGTTATTTCGTAATTCCATGCTGCTTTATTTAGTCTCCAGAGCTGTTTTTTTTTTTTTTTTTTGTGCCTAACAATCATTTGCAAATACATAGTGGACATTTTAAGATCTCCATTACACAGGCTATCGTTCCTTAAAAATAAAAGATTGCTTATTAAAGGAGATGACAAGAAACTTCTCTATAAAGGTACTTAAATATGGGCTTATTTATAAGCAGTCTACATTAAATTGCTTGCTTTTAAACAGCAGCAGACATAGCAGCATGTTGTACTGTAACTTCCATTTTTTCCTGCATTTGGGATTTTTAAGATGAGAATCCACATTCCATTTCAGAGATAATCAAAGCTATTAAAAGACTTGAGAAATGAGTGTAGAAATAAGGTTTAAAAAATAGGACAAGAAAAGCGATCATTTCTGGGTTGGCCTCGGATGATGTCATCATCGGTTCTAAATGT
The DNA here is from genome assembly GCF_000313985.2 of Echinops telfairi. Taxonomy (NCBI): domain Eukaryota; kingdom Metazoa; phylum Chordata; class Mammalia; order Afrosoricida; family Tenrecidae; genus Echinops; species Echinops telfairi. The sequence continues at coordinate 7,948,089 of NW_022111312.1, forward strand.
AATAGCCGAGCAGTGTACACTAACTCTTCCTGCCCATGTGACCTCTAACATCAATTTAGGCAAAGCAACTAATATTTCAATATTATTTTTATGCTAAGAAGCAAGATTCAGAAGCAACGATAAAAGAGAGTTTTGAGTATGAAGGATGGAATGGTGTGTGTGTGTGTGTGTAAGTGTGGGAGCGCGCACGCGCACGCGTGGGGGGCCGAGGGGAGGAGGCATGAAAACTAACTCTTCCAGCACACACCCCTTTTGCTACTACAAGGGCATCCAGCAATCACATTTGCAATAGTGAAAATGCTGAAGAATCCGACAGTCCCTTTCCTTCTACAACCACCCTGATCTCTCCCACAAAGCCCTTCGTGCTTTATCGGTGCCAGGGAATTCTTCAGGGGTTAAATGGGGAAGTGCAGCCACTACCATTGTTGCAATAAATAAATGAATGAAGCAGAACAAACCAGCAATCCATCCCTGGGAAGCAACTATCTTATTTTCTACAATTACATACATTAGCCACAAGCATATATTTTAAAGAAAATGATGTTTTATCTTTTGATGTGTATGTATACATTATACACACACATGCATCTATACAAACACACACACACATAGATCATTATCTTCTAAAAAATTTAACATTATTTATTTTAATGAAAAGATAAACAAATAGCTTTTATAAAATTGGATATGCTAGCAACTTCATCTCAAAGGCCTTTTATTTTGCACATGCAGCATATACAAATACACACACACACACACACAACAAAGGTTTTTTTTTTTTTCATGCTATAGACAATGCTAAAATATCTGAGATCTGGTTGCTATGCCAACAGATTTTTTCTAAAATGAATAAAATTATTAGGAGGGAGAAAACATTCTTGACTCCTTTCCTCCCATCCATGAAGCCGAGAGAGGCTCAGGGAGGGCGAGAGGCTGCCAGATGGGGAGGAGGGGAAGGAAGGGAAGATGGGTAGAGGGGTGTTTGCTTACCAAAGATGCTGATTTGATCGTGGCAAAGCGCTCTCGGTTCCGGTAGTGGAGGGCCTGGCTCTGAACTGACTGGGTAGGCCGCGGCTCAGGCCTGGGATCGCCGTGGCCCGCCTCATCCCTTATGAATACATGATCCTGCAGAAATGGATAAAAACAAGGAGAAAGTCCAGCTGTGCTCTTTCCTCGCCGGCTGCCTCTCTCTCACCCCTCTTTCTGCACAAGCACTGCTGTTTGAAATGCATAGTTTAGCTCTCTGCTAGTCCCCGCAGCTCCCACGGTACAAAATGAATAAGCAACACATTGCAGCCTTCAGTTAGGAATGTCAGCTGATCGCTAGTGGGATGCCTTCTGAATCCCTGGCAGGCTTTTTCTTTACCTCCAGAATTACATATATGCAAAAGAAAAAAAGAATAGAAAAAACAATGCAATGTACAGACTCCTTAGAACAGTTTGTTTAAAACGCTGTAACCAAATAATTCCTTTAAAAATGTCATGTCCATGTCTAGCAAGGAGGATGCTGGTTGCTTTTAACATAAAAGCGAGCCTCCGCCTCATTCCCTTGAAAGATCTGCTTTCTCAATTTAATTTTATTTGAGCTCTGTTCGGTAGGATCATCGTTCTGCCTAGAACCAGTGGAGGCTTGTGCTGAACTGCCTCTCTATCTTGTGCTGGGAAGATTCAGCAGTCACTGAGGGATCCTGCTTTCCAGTCATGATCGTACACAGTTCTAGCACCTTCTCTCTACAGCTTCAGAAAGGATTTTTTTTCAGATTTAAAGGGACAGGCGTACAATTTTAACCAAATGGTACTTTCACAAATTCTTCCTCAACTCAGCAGAGATATGGTCATCAGAGTGAGTAAAGATGGGATTTAATGTCCTTCATTGATTTAATTAAGGCTACGGTTTTTGATAGGCAAAGATGATTAATCTTATTGTAAAACCCAGTGAAAAAAAGAACATTCCCTGAAAGGATTATAATGGATGTTCCTTAAATGCAATTGAAATGACTTTTAAAGGGGAAAAATGCTTTCAAAGGAGGAGGTTCCCTTCTATAAAAGATGGAGTGGTCAGTCACTGAGTAGCTCTAACCCTTCAGAAAAACAGATAGTAAAACTGTTAATAGCTCAAAAATACATACAACCATGGGGGGATTTTTGAATAGTACAAGTTCAAGAGGGGAAAGAAAAAATAATCCTTAACACCCTAGGGTTTTAGGAGAAACCATTTGTGGGAAGTCAGTTTGGCATTTTTTTTTCCCCATGACTATTTGAAAATGTTTTATAATTGCTCCTCATCAGAAAATAAGACTTGGAGATATAAAAATAGAAAATGTTAGTACTGTCTAAATTTTTGAAAAGTCAAAAATATTTATTCCATGAGGGAAATAAAATTTTACATCCAGTTTTATTAAATTATTTATTTTTGTAAAAGCCAAGAACCAAGGTTAAATTTTCCACTGGGCTTATTTTATTTTCCACTTCTACGTGTAGAATACTTCAATCTATTCCAAAGACAGCTACCATTACATTTCTGTTAGAGATCACCCCGCCCCCATTTAGTGTATTTTGTATTTTTAATAAATAGATTAAATAAATAAATACATAATAAAATGAATGTATATTTACTGTGTTTACTTTGAACATAATTAAAGGATCAAAACACACTTGCTACAATAAATAAGGTAGCCACTAGTCACATGCAGATCTTCAAATTAAAATGAAATAAGATTTTAAGAACCCATAGTTACCATACTGGACAGTCCACTATAGAACATTTTTTAATCAAGGCAGAAAGTTCTTTTAGACCGTGGTGTGGATAGAGAGGTATTCCCTAACCCATGTTTTGGAACTTATAAAAAATGTTTCAAAGGGTCAAAAAAATTTGTACATAATTTCCTGATAATTCTGAACTATTATTTCACAGGTAAAGAGAGCTCTGGAGAAAGATAAGGGTGTCCGCCTGTGTAAAGATTCAAAACCACCGGAAAAGACTCTACACAGGGCGCCTGTGAGTGAGAACCAACTTGATGTAGTGGTTACGTGGGATCTTTTCCAAGATTCCTAAATTCAGAAATAAAGAGGTGAATTGGAAAAGCTGAAACTCTAAATTTCATTAAGAAACCAACTAAGATCTAGTTTGGAAGTAAAGGTAGCTTAGATGTTAGCCTGGACAATAGATTGAACATTTAAATCAACTTCTAATATAAGTAAACCTACTTTAAATATAGTAAGCACACCAAATAATACACCGCTTTGCTTCCCCCTAAAGTCGCTTTCTTCCTTTTATAAAAGAATCTGCAGTTTTCCAGAGCAGCTTCATAACAGAGATCACCAACATTAATAGTCTTTAAATATTTTCAAGTTATCACAAAATGGGGCAAATTTAGTCTAACAATGGATATCCATGTACATTAGGAAATGTATGTATAAATGTTTGTATAAAATTGGTTAAAAACTTGGAAGGCGATTTAAACAATCCAACAGTTTAAAAATGGGGTAATGTGACTTAAGAAGCAAGTCCATAAACACAGGGAATCCAGGACAGATAAACCCCTCAGGACCAATACGGAGAGGAGCGATACCAGCAGGGTAAGGGGAAGGTGGGAAGAGAGAGGAGGAACTGATCACAATGAACTACATATAACCCCCTCCCAGGGGGACAGACAACAGAAAAGTGGGTGAAGGGAGGCATTGGTCAGTGTAAGACATGAAAAAAAAAATTTACAAATTATCAACGGTTCGTGAGGAAGAGAGGGTGGTGGAGAGAGGGAGAAAAATGAGGAGCTGATATCAAGGGCTCAAGTAGAAAGAAAATGTTTTGAAAATGATGATGGCAACAAATGTACAAATGTGCTTGACACAGTGGATGTATGTATGTATTGTGTTAAGAGCTGTATGAGCCCCAGTAAAATGATTTTAAAAAAGCAGCAGCAAGCACAAATATATGAAAGCATCAGATAGAGGGGGTATGTAGTTGGTTAGTTATATTAGCTTTTCAAGCAGCAGTTCCTTTGAAAATGACCCTGATATTTAGCCCCCAAAGCTTCTGAATAGCACACAGATTAATAACAAAAAGGGTTGTTTTTCTATTTATACAGATAACTAGTAATTATTTACAAATGGTAATATTAAGGCCCAGATCTTCTTGAAAGGATGATTTTAGAAGCTTAAGAACCAGTCTCATGTTCTACCTTACCAAGCCAAAATATATAATGTGCTTATAATATATCTTTTGACATTATCAGCCAGCAAAAAGGAAAAGAACTTCTTGGAATATCAGTATGATTGGGGGCCCATTTTAAGTAAGTCTGTGTTAACTTGGTAATTTACAATGCTCTTTTGTTGTAAGAAATTAAATTTCTTTAGATTAAAATGAAATCAAGACAAAATAATGCTCAAAGCGTTAGTAAAGAGAAGGAACTTCATGCGGTCTAGTGAAATATGCAAAGTACTAGGCATACACGACTTTACTATGGTACCCTGACTTTACTATGGTACCCTGAGACAGGGGGTTTTACTTTAATTTGGAAACATTTCCTTCAGTGTCTGCCTGTTTAGGCTTCTGAAATGCAGATCCCCGGTGCACTCAATTGTCTAGTGACCTGAAAGACACTACTCTAGGTTCCAGTGTGTTTGGGGTCTACCTTTATCACAGTATTCATGGTCAAACACACCCGTCAGTCTCTGAATGAGAATGTGGGCTTTCTTATGGTGGAGCAAATGTAGGCTGAAAAATCTCAGTCTCCTTTCCACCTAGACTTAGTGCTCGATACTTAGTAGGCATTCAGCAAATGTTTGCTGAATAAATAAGCTCAAGAATATAGGGCTGAGGAGATTTTGAGAAAATGATGTTTTCTCTTGGGTTATTTAACAGAATTCAAATGTGTATTTGAGGAAAAACCTGCTACTCTATACTCTTAGAGTAAGGTGACCAGATGTCCTGCTTTTGGCAGGACAGTCCCGATTTTTAACAATTTGTTCTGCGTCCCACAGTGTTTTTAAAAAGTCCCGATTTTTGGAAAGAATGCACAACAAGCTAGGGTATACGGTTTTCAGCTGCCATGTGGCTATTTCGCCAGGATGAGTTTTATCAATGGTGTCCCGTTGTACCAATATTAATATCTGGTCACCTTATAGAGTGACCTAAAATCATGTTATACACACAAGCATATCTTCACCTAGTGGTGGTAGTATTAGTGGGGGAACCTTAGCTAAATGGCCTCTTTTTTTTTTTTAATTAGGACTTTATGATGGTGATGAGAAACCTTTCCATAAATTCTCCCACTTTTCATGGTATGGAAGAGGGATCAGCAACCCCCCAGCCCTCTCTTCAGTTTCGCTTGTTTCTACATTATTAAATGAGGTGTAGCTCTCACAGCACGAGCTGGGACTACAGCAAGGAGAGCTGGAGCTGGAAGAGTGTTATTTTTAAAGACAGTATATTTTAAGAGGCCACGATGACTGCAGTATATTAAGGTATATCTAAACACATAAATTGTTTAAAAAACAAGACCTTTAATGTAGTACACCCTTATGATCTATAATAACAGAAGATAGCATTAGACAAAGATAATTTTAGACTTTGTCAAGATAAAAAAGTAGACCTTTTAATTAAAACACATACACACATACTTTGTTGCTTAAGCCAACATTAAAATCTGTTTGTTACTACTATATGCTCAATCATTTTAAAGGAATATGGTGGAAACCCAGAAGCTGTCTAGATAGCAGCTTAAAAAAAAAAAAAGAAGAAGAAGAAGCTAATCTGGATTCAAAGTTGGCCCTGGAGAGAAAATATAAAACAGACTTTCAAACATCATGGAACCCAGATTTTCTGGAGTCATGGAGGCTGGATGAACTCCTAAAAGCACCATCCTGAAAGAATCTTTAAACCTTCAACCACAGATATCCCCTGAAGTCTCCTTCAAACAGTAATCCAGCGTCTCTAGGGAAGAACGCCTGCCTTGAGCACGGTGCCCTTCAAACTAACAGCAGCCGCTCACGGATACGACAGGGAAGTTTGGGAGCAGTGAATGTGCAATGATGGGGAAGGAACAGTTTGGAAAAGGAAAATGACAATGGTTGAAGCCTGTCACGCATGTCACTGAAAGGTGGACATGTAGAGATGGTTGGATTGGTGTACGCTATCCACAGCACAGCAAATAGAAACCAGTCCTTTTTCAAAGTTCGCCTTCGAGTCACTTGTGAATAATCAAGAACGGTTGTGTATGTTGTGTCCTATGAAAGTCCACCTTCACCTTAGTTCAGCACAGCTTTAAGGTGTTTACCTCAGGCGGATGTGGGGCTAAGGAGCAGGTGAGAAGCTGCGTCTAGAGAAAAGCAATGAAGTTTCACTTAGTGGGAAAAGCTGTGTGTGTGACTCCACGAGCAGGAGGAAAAGAAAGAGCTGGCTGAAGTTTATTTTGTCAGAATATGCCTTCACATTTATCGAAGCATTCCTGCTCAAAGGAAGATTAGATTAGGGTCCCTGCAGGGCCTGGGAAAGACTAGAAGAGAGGCCAGGACTGGAGAGAGGGAAGAAACCCAAATGATGATGTTAGACGAAATTTTTCAGAGTGTCACCTTACATTTGGGGGACTTGATCTGTGACAGCAGAACTGTGCTGCTAAAATCCGGGCATCTTTATTGCGGGTGCAGAGCAGTTAATTGTGTGTGAGTCGAGCTCTCACGCTAGTTATATGTGGCCTTTAAAAGTGAACTGACTTCCTATATAAAATGGTACTCTGTTTCAGATCCATGATTTGGCTAATTTAGGAAATGTCTGCTTGATTGTAACAATCAAGAAGGACAAAAACTCTTATTTTACATTTTCGTATTTATCAAGCATGCTCTTACTGTCTTGGGTATTTTCATTACAGGAATTCTATTCTGTTAACTCTTTCACACCATAAAGAAACATTTCAGATTATTTAACCCCTTTCGATCCATTATGTGCAATGAAGCTGAATAGTGTGATGTTTAATATTTGGTACCTAATTATTCCCTATGGTTTTGTCGCTTGTTCATTCATTCATTCTTGATTAATGTACGGAGTGCCTACCCTGTACCCAGGCACTGCTTTAAGGATTGGGGACATAGTGCTGAACAAATTTGAACTTAAATTCTAGTGGGGAAATAATAACTATATAATTGTCTAAAAATAAAATAGGATAATGATGAGATCATGGATAGACTAGTATTTATAATATGATAATAGGATGTATAGACTTTTCTAAGATTCTGGACACAAAATAGGTAAATGTTTCCTGAAACTTTATTGACTACTATGATATTCTTAGTTGTTGCCATTGGGTGCGGTCAAGTGGATTCCAACTCCTAGTACCCCAGGTGACAAAGTAGAAGTGCCAGAGGGTTTTCTTGCCTGTTATCTTTATGGAAGCAGATTGTGAGACCTTTCTCCCACAGAGCTTCTGGGTGGGTCTGAACTGCCGCCCTTTTGATTAGCAACTGAATGCTTAACTATTGTGCTTTTTTTTTTTTGGTTTGTGTTTAGTTGCAAATAATCATAGACTTGGAAATGTACTACTATCCAGAAGTCCCTTTAGGGCAGGACTCTGCCTCAGCAGAGTTACAAGCAGTTGTCTTTGCTATGGGCTCCTTCAGGGATTGCCTGAGTGGCAGAGAGCAGGCTTGCTCAAGCTCACCCCCTTCAGGGCTTTCCCAGATTCAATGACTTATCTTGGTTGGGTTATTAAGGCCCTGCCCAATGTGGGATAATTCTGAAGAGCTATTTTAGCACCAGAGTTCCCTGTGGAGTCAACTGAGCCTACCCTGGAGTCTGCATCCCAGGTCACTTTTGCACTCTGCCCAATGCTGCTTTCTACGCTACGCCTCTCATTCACAAGAATTGACCTCGTAGGAATTTAAGAATATAGGTATTCCAGCACTTGCAATGCAGGTATGGTCTGATGACTACTCCATTGCAAATCATTTTTGATGTAAGTTAAACACCTCATTAAAATTTTGTTTGCATTATTACTGCCTTTTATTATCAGCATCTTTATAAACTGGATATTATTTGTCATTGGGTGGTGGAACATTACATTTGAGAGTGATAATGTCAGAAAATTATGTGCTGACACTTTGTATGTGGTACATACAACTGATCAGATAAATTTTATATTGATTAAAAAAATAACGTTGTAAATGTGGTTCATCATCATATGTGTTAATCTGGGCATTACCTACAAGTGAATGTTCTACTGCCCTAAAGTGTCTCAGGACCCCTGGCGATGCGGGGGTTATGTATTGGGCTGCTAAATGCAAGGTCAGCGGTTTGAAACCACCGCTGCTCCTTAGGAGAAAGCTGGGGCTTTCTATTGGACTCAATGGCAGTGACTAAAGTGTCTCAACTCTGCTTCCTGTAGAGCCTAGCCGACAACACTACCAATACCTATTCTTCAGTGTCATCTCGTCTGCATGAAGAGAAGAGGCTGATGAGACTGTGACTTTCAAACATTCTAGTAGAACATTTTCTTTATCCAGTGAGATCTTAAGTGGGATCTGAATAGTTAATATAAACTGTAACGTAGGGGAAGCATGCTCCTGAGTCACCATGCTAGACATTTGCTTCTTTAAAGATTACAGAGATAGATGCTTCAGAATCAACTCTGAAAGCATGCCGAAAAAAATTCTAATTTTATAGATGTAGAAACCAAAGCCCACAAATGTAGCACAAAAAAGCCAAACAAAAAAACAAAACAATGACAAACAGAACAGCAATGCAGTGTACTCATTCCTGTATGTCAGTCTCTAGTGAGAGTATAAAATTATATTTCATGTATATTCCAAGTGAAAAAGTTTCAGGGAATTCACATAAATCAACAAATAAAAAACTTCCTGAAAAATTTTAAATTTCTGTTGTTTTCTAAGATGGTACATTTTAAAGTTCAGGAATAGTGAGTGAAGGGGTTTCATGAAGAGATACCAGCTTTAACATTAAGTTTTTGTAGATAATGTAATCTATTTTTCAGCCTATTTGCAATTTGAAGAGAACTCACTTGAGATTTTATTTGCAAATGTTTTTCAGTTCCCTTCCACTAAATTTCACTGACATATTTCACCAAGGAGTCCCTGGGTGATGGAATGATTAAGTGCTTGATTACTAACTAAAAAGTTGGTAGTTCGAAGCCGCCCAGAGGTGCCTCAGAAGTAAAGCCTTGTGAACTGCTTGTACAAAGTCACAAGCTTGAAAATCCTCTGGAGAAGTTCTACTTTGTACACATGGTGCTGCCGTGAGTCTGAATTGTCTCAACTACAACAACCACACACAGCTTACAATAAACTACGTTATAGAATTTAAATTTTCCCCATAAGCATTTCTGTTGATCAAATCCAGTTACCATATATATTAACATCTACTAATCTACATTATATTATATATAATATAATAACAAAATAATGTTAATGTGTAATGTACATATATCTTTTGTCATAGAAATTAATATCTATGGAATACATTGTGAAAGATGAAGCCATCTTTTCTGATGAAGATTTACAAGCACCGAAACCCTATAGGGTCTCTATGAGTTAGAATCGACTTGATGGCAGTGGGTTTGTGGAGCACAATAACATCTAATAAAAACGAACATTTATTCTCCATAAGTGATTACATCAGGGAGGAAAAAGCATTGATAAACCCATATTATCACAACAAGGCAGCGTGACACCAGAAAGTAAAAATTCCAATCCCACCGCGCAATGAGTTGTAGCTCAGGGTTCTGCTTGGGTGACTATGCCAGTGGTACCTTCCTTCTAAGTGTGCATCCCCTTGGGAGACCCTGGAGTAAAAGGTGCAACTGGATTCTTCTTCTTTCGCTTCCTCTACCAATGGCCTCCCAGAGGGAGCGAGCCAGTTCTGTCAGCACCCAAGAGAGCTCCCCGAAAATGAGGTCCCAGAAAGCCTTACCTTCTACCCTTCAAATGTGTGATCACCTGCCTGTATCCAAAGAGCAGAACCCAGAATTTCATATGTCTGATATTGCAACTTTCTGCAAAATGCTGTCCTGACTTCCAATTTATCGGGGCCCTTGCTGGCTCTCTAACCTTGATGCATTCTCCACATGTTCTACCAAGTTTTAACTCTCTTGCCTTACCTACTCTTCCTTAAAGATACAGGGCTTCATTTGCCTCACAGCCTTGGCATTGACCCCTACTATCATCCCCAGCTAGTTAACTTTTTATTTGTCTTTGAAGTTTTTGCGTAGATGTTACTGCACCAAACAGGCTTTTCATTACTTCTTCCAAGATTAAGTTTTCCTTTGAGCCAGAGCAAATTTCATAATTACATTATATAGTGATTAGTGTGATTATTTGCTTAATCTCTACCATAGATAATAAACTTGATGAAAGAATTGTGTCTGTTTTAGACCCTCTGTGCCTCTAAGGCCTACCACAGTGCCTATCATATAGGAGAAGCCCCCCACTAAAATTCATTAAACAAATGAATGGGTTACTTGGTCCCAGAAAACAAAACTGTGCCCTTCCACAGACACCAGTATGTTTTCTCCTGCCTTCCAATCCTTACCTATTCAATCTCCCCTTCCTTCCAAGAAGCAAGCACAACCAACAGAAGTATAAGTGAAGACAAGTTTGACACCATGCTTTCTCACTGGAATTAAAATCAAACTCCTGCTGTAGAGAGGCACAGGCACTATTTTATTTGCATGAACTAATTAGTATGAATTAATATGTTGGTTTCCAAACCAAATGGTTGGTTTGGAAAAGGGTGTACTGGTTTCTTTGACTTGAAGATTTGTAGTTGTTTTTTTTGTTTTTTATAATTTACTGACTGAAAGTGGAAATCAGAATAATGAGAAAGGAAGATAAAGAAATAGGCCAAGAGACCATCTACCCCATTCTGCATTTTGACTGTCAGAGAACTATCAAGGGCTAGGTGTAGCCTCACATTTCAGTCACAGAAAGTAACAAGAAAGCTGGATGCTAAGTGGCCAGAGCTGACTTCACCAGGACTGGAGATGCTGAGAGCTGTGAAGGGTCCCCTGAAACCTACCTTCTTATGCACAATGGAGGAACTGGAACTTATCGTGCTTTCGTCCTCCTGCATCAGGACCAGCTCAGAGCTGCTCTCGTCCATGACCTCCTGCATGCTATTCACACTGCTGCTCTGGCTGCCTGTGCTCACAGACATGCTTGGGATGGAGTGGTTGCTGCCCAGGCTGTCCACTTCCCTGCTCAGGCTGGTTCCATGTTCGCTGTCCTATAAAAATGGGGCACTGGGGTTAAAAAAAATGACTGGAGATAAAGTGCCAATCCATTGACTAAGCTATTAAGCACACTCAATTCTGCAGTGCCAAGTTGCTTTTCTGCCAAATCTGCAAAGATAAACTTTTTATGTAGTGGCTCCACTACTCCCCCACTATTTTCAGACATTTCAAATTCACTTCTCTGCCTTCCCCAGGGGCCATTCTGGACATGGGTCATAAGGCTCCAAATGCGTCTGTCCCTGGGCTTTCCCCTTTCATACACAATGATCATATTATCATCTTGCTACTCTGTAGGCAGAGGGCTGTAAGGGACTATCAAGGTGCTACAGACAGCCTGCTGGCCGGCCGCTCGAGGATATCTGCAAAACTAGGCTTGGAACTCAAGTCGAGGGAAGAGTTTTTGGGGATTTGACTAGCAGCATGCTCCTCTGCAAGCTACTATCGAGTAACTTCATATCTAAGCAGGGATATTAATTCTGCTGTCCTGAACAGGTAATTAAATTCTGCCTCCCTCAAGCAATTCCATCATGCTTACCTGTGTAATCTTATTAAATATATCTGTTAAATAATACTGGTATTCATATTACTAGTTCTAAGACTACTATTTGAGAAGTGGTAAAATATTATCAGAACATATAATTTATCCATCACAGTGGGATCTTTTGATGTTAGATTAAATAATGCAATTAAAGAAACATCTCTATTTTCAAAGGACCACACTATGCATTTGTGTATATATACATAGGCAGAACCCCCAGTTCCCATTACAAACAACGTTTGTCCCTAAGTCTATCTTAAAATCAAATTTGTACATAAATTGGAATAGTTAATTACCTTTCATGTCTAAGTCAGTCAAGTGCTAGTTTAATACATAGTATACTTTTCTATCCATATTAAAGCCACAAAAAACCCTTTTTATATTGAAGAAAACAATGCTAGGTATACTAAGACATCTTTAATGTAACAATTCAGTAATAATAATAATAATAATAATAAAGTCTTGATGTGGGTAGCAAAGTAGCACCCATTTATTGCAAACTACTGCATGTACCTCAAACATTTAAATTTTAATATAATAGACTTTATGAGGGCTGGCTCATAACTATGGATGGTACATAAGTGGGATATTCTTAACTCGCGACTGCCTATGTATGTATGTATGTATGTATGTATGTATGTATGCTGCTTTGCATATGTGTATGCTTGTCTGCCTGGATAGCTGCCTGTCTTGTCTGCCTGCCTCCCTGCCTCCCTGCCTATCTATCTTTCTATCTATCTATCTATGCATGCCTATCTATCTGTCTGTCTGTCTGTCTGTCTGTCTATCTATCCATGCCCACTGTCATCAAGTCTATTCTGACTCATAATGACCTTAGGGTGGCCAAGACTATAAATCTTTATGGAGCAGACAGTCTTATCTTTTTCCCATGGAGTAGCTCGTAGGCTTGAATTGCTGATCCTACTGTTAGCACCCCAATAGAACCCCAATACCTAATCCACAGCACCAAAAGGGCTCCTTATATGTCTGTAGGCATGTGTGTACACACCCCCACGGATATGAGTTGTAATTGATTCAATGGCAGTGAGCTTTTTAAAAGTTAAATATATGTATATGTGTGAATGTATATCTAAAACTTTAATGAATTGTTACTTAGCCACGGCAATGAAAAGAATCACTAGTATAGATAATTTTCAAGGTTGTAGAAAAGAAACTACTTTAAAAATAGATAGATTTTCCCAATTAAAGAGACTCATTTATATACATGTAATCAAGAATTTTATAGTTCAATTCTGTTTTCTGAATTTCACTTTTATAATTAGTGATACACACCTTGTCACGTTGTTTTACATTTTAAAAAGTCATTCTTCTTTCTTTCCTCCTCCTTATCTAGTTTTAGAGGAAGCTGAGTGCTTTCTTTTGTTCAAGCGAATTCCTGCACTTGTGCTCCTGTCCCCAACCTACCTACCACCTGAGGTTCTATTTCTTTAATTACATCTTTTCTCTTTCATCAATACCTCTGGGCGGCTCCTTCCCCTCTGCCTATAAGTTGAAGAAGTCAGCCCCATATTTAGGTACCTCTCTACCACACAGCCCTCTCTCACTTTTCCTTCTTAAATGTCTGAATCTTAAAACAACCAACTTTTTCTGTCTCTGCTTTCTCACCTCCTACTTATTCCACAAACCACAGTAATCAACTATTTATCCTATCACTGTAACACTGCATTCACTAAGGTTATCAAGGATGTTTTAATTATAAAACGTAGTTAATGTTGTGTGTGTGTGTTTTACCCTATCTGACTTGACCTCTCATCACATATTGGCTGCTTTCTCCTTAAAGTTGTGTATTTTCTCAAAATCTGTGATATCTTTATCTCCTAAGTCTCCCTTTTCTTATATAATGTGGGTCCTTTTCTCAGTCTATATCTAACCCCTTGTTTAATTCTCATTAAAAAAATCATTTTATTGGGGGCTCATACAACTCTTATCACAATCCATCCATCCATCCATTGTGTCAAGCACATTTGTACATTTGTCACCATCATTATTTTCTAATTCTCATTATAATGTTCTTGACCCCCAGTCAGATACCTTTGTCCAAACCTCTGTCCTATATTCTAGGTTTGTTTCTTTCAACGAACTGCTAGACATTGCCATCTGGGTATTCCAACCATCATCACCTTTGCCCCCAAACAATGACATTCTTTAATTTTTCAAGAAACCAAGATGTTGTCTGTCCTTAGAAAAAATGTCCATCTATGTACTATGTCTCTTCTACATGATGGCAGGACCGTAAACCCAATAGCTACTAGCTGAAATCACCCGCCAAGTGTGCCCATCTTTCCTGTTCTTCTCTATCTTTGGTGTTGACATGCTCCTAGTGACCCACACTTAACCTTAAACTCATCTGTTACCCCCTTTCAATAAGCTCATGTATTGTCAAACCTACCTGTACAATGTTTCTTAAAAATGTCCTTTTTTTCCCATTCCCATCAAAACTGGCCCTATTGTCTCCTATATGGATTATTATCTAGAATGTCACCCATTCAGCTCCTTCTTATACTTTGTAGCCAGGATAATCTTGCTAAAGCACCACTTTACTTTATAGCCACCAAAACCCAAACACACCATGTTCTCCACAGCACCTTCATTAATCTCACCAGCATATTTATTTTCTGCCCCTCCCCCCCATGGACCTGTGCACTACAATATACCTCTCCGACACTTTTCATCTTTTGCGCTATTTTACAAATGTCTTCTCTGTGACCCTCTGTGTCTTTCAATGCAGAGTTCATCACATACATTTTGTGCTCAAGAGTACTTTCCAAGGGCTCAGCCCAAGGCTCTTTTCACACAGTAGGTACTCTACAAGAACCCGCAGCAATAAAATGAACCTACTTCTTCATCTTCCTGTGATTCATTCAAGGGTCCATTTCGTGCCTCTTGGAAAAGGATTTTTTTCATTTTCCGGTACTGCAGGTTATCTAGCTCACGAACAGCATCTTTTGTCCTTTGTATGAGGTCAATTAGGACACGCAGTGGCCGATCTCGTCGAACAAAGTCATGCTGATGGAGTGAGAAGAAGACACTGATGGTGAATTAGACACCTATATTTTGGGGGCACAAAATGTAGTCATAAAAGTAAATAAGGCAGCATGAAACAATTCTGTAGGCCTCACAGAAATTTAAAAAATGTGATTTTGAGGTACCTTCTTATAATGTAGTAACCCTGCTTTTATCCTCTTCCCAGGCCCTCCTTTTGTGGACTTTGAGAATTTATGTCATCAGAATACACGAGCCGTGCTCGATCACACAAAGTAGTCACAATGACTGGAACTTTGAGCAGTAGCAGATGTGCTTGCAGCAATGCTGAGTGTATAATATTCTTTTCTAATCTGTCCATTGTGCTCCTCCCCAAACACGCCAACTCCTTTAAAAACACTTGTGTATATATTCTGTGGCCAGATAGTCTGTGCTTGAAAATGTGGCAGCTGTTCAATTTATCCAAAGGTCAGATTTCTGGCAACTTCATCTCCCTTGGACAGAGTTGCCTCCACGGAATAGAAATAGAGACCCCAAATTCATCAGCTTTTCTAGGTATGCATGATTCTCACATCCAATATTTGCAATGATCTTTAACACGTATTCTGGGTTTCTGGTTTCTCAGACCAAAGTAGGTTAGAAGGCAGGAACAGGAGCGGGGAATAAGAGTATTAAGACTTAGAGTATTAAGACTTCCCACTGCAAAAAAAGAGTCTTCTGAAAGTTATTTGAAAGCTTATTGTAGAGAGAAAAAAAATGTATTACTAGTATATCCAGCAAACAAACAAAATGAACAAAGGTTTGGGGGCGCTTTTGAAAACGAGCAAATGCTTTTTTCATAGCCCCTTTAGATTCTGTTATAGATTAAATTGTGTTTCTCCTGTTCTACCCCCTCCCCCCAGGACACCTTGGTTTTCCATATTATGTAATTATCCTCCATTTTGTGATCTGATATAATTATCATATGCATTGTAAATCCTAATCTCTATGGTGCTAATAAGACAGGACTAGAGGCAGTTATATTAATGAGGCAGGATACAACCTACAAGATTAAGTGGAATCTTCAGACAATCTTTTTTAAGATATAAAAGAGACCGAACAAGAGAGCAGAGTATGGGACATGACTACCACCCAGGAAGAGGAGCCCGGAGCAGAGACTGCGGAGGACCTCCTAGACCCGGGGGAGGGTACAGCTAAGGCACACATACAGCTCCATGGAACACAAGAATCACAGATGTTAAAAAGACGTGAGTCCTTCATCCAGAGCTGACATAGGGAGAAAGCGTTCCCTGGGACGATGCCCCAAATTTGGTCTTCTAGACACCTAACACCTGTGAGGAAAGAAATCTGTTTGTGGTACTTTTGTAATAGCAGCCCTAGAACTAAGACTCCAAGAGTCCACTACTGTCTCAGAGTTAGCAGGAAGCAAAATACATCCATTATCTTGTTTTTAAGAAGTCAGCAGAGCACATCATATATTTGGGGAAGATTCCACAAGGAAAAAATAGTAAAAAGTGGGAGGAAGAAGTTTTGTTTTTAAAAGGAGAAGGTTCAGTTATATGGAAAATCCAGTGAAGTGAAACTATGATTTAAAGATACTGGACTGAAAATGAGATTTGGAGTGGATTTCATTTCTTTGTAATTCCAACAGATATAGAGGAGGAGCAGAATTCTCCTGGGAAAATCATCGACATGTCTTAACGCTCCGCACCCTGATTTTGCTGTCAGGGGAGTTGTGGCTTTTCCTCCTGTTTTTCTAAAACATCTTCCTTTGAAATGAATCTTTTATGAAAGTGAATCACCCTACCTAGAAGCAAATGTAAATTATTTTGCGAATCCAGTGCTTGCGATTATAAAAGGGCAAATCAGTTTTTAGCAAACTTCAAGCTATGACAGAACCACAAACTTTGGTAGTGGGAATGGTCCCTACATATCCTATCATTTTCAAAGTGGAACTTCGGTCCAAGGCAGTAAGTGATTTACAGAGCTCATTAATGCAAGAGCTAGAGCAGCAACCCAAGTTTCTTTATTTTGGATGTTATTTTCTGGTGAGGTACTGCCGTACCATCACAAATACCTTCTTAAAACCTCAAATCCCACACAGGGTAGCCCGATAATCCTGATTCCAATCGCTTTCCTTTGTTTTTCTCTGCGTCAAGACTTGAAATTAAAACGGGTGAGGTTCAGCCTTCTTTGCAGTTAGATAACAATGTGACAAACTGCCAGTGAGATACAGATAGAAGCTCCTGAGGAAGGCTGCCTTTTCTAGAACAAAAGTCAAGGAATATAAGGAGAAAGCATTTTGTAATTTCCCCTTTCCCCTTCTGCCTGGAAACAGAATATGCATCCTAGAAATGCAGCAGCTACTTTGTGACCAGAGGACAAGGATGGCGGGGAAAGACAGTAGGTTGTCCCGATCATAATGCTGTTGAGCTGTTTATAGTGCTAGATTGCTTACATCTCTTTTCCTCCCAGTGTCCTGGAACTCAACTGCAGGAGATAGTTACAACCTTAACTGTTTCTGTTTTTTGTTTCCCTAACTCCTACACTCAACATCTTAAGAATTTCTCTTTGCCTCCATGATAAAGCTCAGCCTTTTACGGTCAGGTTCCTGTAATAGTTGTAGACTCAAATCTAATTACCCCTTTCCTTCTTTCCTTCCTATCTAAATGCACAGTACATTTTAGAAAATTCTAGTTTCCGTCCACACTTGTGCTCATTTTATTCTCTCTGCTTGTAATCTCAGGTTCTCATGGCTCTTCACAGTGTAGGAGGAGTACGGACTTCCGTCCACTACCTCCTTTCCTCAATCCCTGGCCTGCCACAATTGAGTTTCTGTCCCAATCCTACAATGGTAAGGTTCTCAAGCCCTCTTAATGTTGTTCAGTGCTGTCCAGTTGCCTCTGACCCATAGTGACTCACATGTACAACACAAGGAAACACTACCCAGTTCTGCACCATCCTCACATGATTATTAAGGGTGAGGCCATCATTGCCGTCACTGCCTAAATCCATGTTGTGGAAGGTCTTCCTCTTTTTTGCTGACACTACCAAGCATGATGTCCTTTTCCAGGGACAGGTTTCTCTTGATAACATACCAAAGTACGTGAGACCAAGTGGCTGTTTGTACTTTTAAGGAGCACGCCAAATATATTTCTTTCAAGACAGATTTGCTTGTTATTCCAGAAGTCCAAGGTACTTTCAATATTCTTTGACAACATAATTCAATGCATCACTTCTCCTCCAGTTTTCCTTACTTATTGCCCGGCTTTCACATGCAAATAAGGCCATTGACAAGACCTTGGGCCAGATGCACCTTAGTCCTCAAAGTGAAGTCTTTGCTCTTCAACACTTTTGCAGCAAATTTACCCACTGCAATACATGGGGTTAATACATTTGATTTTTTGACTACTGCTTCCTTGAGTATTTAATGTCAATCCAAGTAAAATGAAATCCTTGACAACTTCAATCTTTTCTCCATTTATTATGATATTGTCTATTGGTCCAATTGTGGGGATTTTTGTCTTACTTACTTGAGTTGTAAATTATATTGAAGGTTGTAGCTCCAAGTCCTCTTGACTTCCAGTAAAGGAGATTATGTTATCTGCATATCATGATTGCTAATGAGCCTTCCGGCATTCCTGATGCTCCGTCCTTCTCCATATAGTCCAGCTTCCAGATTATTTGCTCTGCATACAGACTGAATAAGTCTAATGAAAGGATACAACTCTGGCACCTCTCCTTTCCTGCTTTTAAACTACAGCCTCTTGGTCAAGTTCTGTATGAGCATAATTAATATTCTGGAATCCCTATTCTTCGCATTGTTATCCATTGTTTGTTATGATCCACACAGTTAAATGCCTTTGCATAGTCAGTTTAATGCAAGTAAATATCTTCCTGGTGTTCTTTTGCTTTCAGCCAAGATTCATGTAATGCCAGCAACGATATATCCTTTGTTACATGATCAGTTCTAAATTCTGAAATGCAAACTGGTTTGAATTTCTGGTGGCTTCCTGTCAATGTACTTTCACAACCATTTAAAAATTATCATCAGTAAAATTTCACTTGCATGTGATATTAATGATCTTGTTACACACCTGCTGCATTCTGTTGGGTCACTTTTCTTTGGCCTGTGCACAAATATGGATCTCTTCCAGTTGGTTAGCAAGGTGGCTGTACTGAATAGTTCTTGCCATAAACCAGTGATTCCTAGTGCTTCATCAGTTTGTTGAAACATCTCCGATTGATAGCCTGTCAATTCTTCGAGCCCCGCTTTTCACGATTGCTTTCAGTATCGCTTGGACTACTCTCCCCATTCCAATCAGTTCTTAATCATATATTACCACCTGAACTTGCTGAACATCAACCAATTCTCTTTGGTACAGTGACTCTATAGTCCTATCTTCTGTTGATGCTTCTTGCATCATTCAATATTTTGCACACAGGATTCCTAATATTGCAACTCAAGCCTGGCAGTTTTCTCTTCAGTTCTTTCAGCTTGAGATATGCTGAACATGTTCTTCCCTTTTGAGTTTCTTTCTTTTTTTTTTTTTTGGCTTCAAGGAAATTTTTAATTGATAAAAAATAACTAAACTTCACATATGTCTTGCTTTCTGTACATAATTAAGCTTCACGCTGGTTTACACAATTCCATTCTCTCCAACCAGAAGCTGTGTAGGATTCAGTCCCACTATCTTCATTGAAACAGCAATTATCAAACAAATACTCATAGCCTACACACCTGGTTTTAGCCTTCCGCCATGTTTCTCCCCGTGTCCTCTGAGCAGCATCGCACAGGAGTCTGGGTACTCATCCATTGCACAAGCCATTTGTTTTTAGAGGTCTTTCTCCTCAGGTGTATTCTCAATAATGGGCACTACCAACAGAGCACTGTTTCGATAATACCCTCCTGAGGTACACTTCCTTATTCCTTTCATCATCTCCTGATGTGTAATTTTAAACTCTTGTCCTGGAAAAAGGAGGGTGGCCATGACAGCAGCTTGAGAGTGGGTGTGGATCACTACACTGGCTCCTCTCATTGTGTAAGCATTTATGAAAGAGGATACACTGGCTTTCCTGAGCATGTTAGATGGCGGAGGCCCACTTAGGTCCTATTCATTCTTGTCACAAACAAACAGGTCCTCAGGCTGAATTCACTCCTTTTGCACTCCTGCAAGGGGTGATATAGATTTCATTTCCATGCTTCAAGCTAATTCCCAGTGACCCAGCCCAAATGGTAAAACTGTTTGCAAAGCTCTGGGATTGGGTATCTTGGGTGTTCCTTGTCCTGAAGGAGGAATTGCCCGGAGTGAGTTACAGTTGCCTTCTGGAGCTTGATAATCAGACATGGTCAGGACCAGGGCATCCCAGTCTCCAGTCGTGCATGGAATTCCTTTTGATTTTCTGCGCCTAAGTCTTTGCAAATTTTGTTATGATGGGTTTTTTGTTGTTGTTATTTTTTGTTATGATGTTTTGTCTTATCAAGTTGCCTTTTGAAAATTTCTGTTCATCATTTCTTCTTTTTTGCTTAAACTACTCTATGTTCAAGAGAAGTTTCAGAGTGACATATTTCTTTTCTTAATAATTTAAGGAGAACATTTATTAAATCTTGAAAGAGACAAAGACAACACAAAGACACAGACACACCTCTGAATGAGGGAGGCCATTAACATGGGGTTGTAATGGCGTTCAAGGGTTCCTTGAGATACCAAGCTTTAAAGGGGGCATAGGTCAACAAAGGAAACCGCCACAAGGCCTGGTTGATGGCAGATCAATACATCACAATTATATGCCAGACTGTAGAAGCATGTGATTGGGGCATATATATCATTAGATAGATGGGCTTACAAGATTGGGTC
>NW_022111312.1:7971241-8006466 GCF_000313985.2 Echinops telfairi
GGGACTTCACTGCTTTGCTCCCCTTGCGGCTCTGTTGCACTCTTCAATCATTCCATATTTCAATCATGTCAAGTAAAATTGTACAATTGCTACCACAATCTGTTTCCAACCATTCTTTTTCTACATGGAATCCTTGACATTGTTCCCCTTTCCTTTTTCATGACCTTTTGCTTTCTTCGTGCATGTTGCTCTTGATGTCATCCCACGACTCATCTGGTTTGGAGTCATTAGTGCTCAATGTGTCAAATCTGTTCCTAAGATGTTTCCTAAATCCAGGTGGGATATCTAACTCCAAGTTGTATTTTTGCTCTTCTAGACTTATTTTAATGTTTCTCAACTTGTACCTGAACTTGCATATGAGCAATTGATAATCTCTTCATATTTAGGCCCTGACCTTGTTTTGGCTGATGGTCTTGAACTTCTCCATAGTCTCTTTTCACAAATACAGTCAGTTTGATTCCTGTCTATCCTGCTAGCAAGGTCCATGTGTATAGTTGCTTTTTATGTTGTTGAAAAAGAGTGTATATAATAGGAAGTCGTTGGTCTTGCAAAATTGTATCATGCAATCTCCCATTTCGTTTCTCTCATGAAGGCCAAATTTTCCAACTACTGATCTTTCCCTTTAGTTTCAATTTTTGCATTTCAATCACCTGTAATTATCAATGCATCTTGATTGCATGTTTCATCAATATCAGATGGAAAAAAGTTGATAGAATTATTTTATTTCATCATCACTAGTTCTAGTGGCCGATGTGTGAATCTGAATAATAGTTGTATTAACTGGCCTTCTTTGTGAGCATCTAGGTATCATACTATAACATACAACACTGTACTTAAAGGTAGGTCTTGAAATGTTTCTTTTGGTGATGTATGTGATATCATTTCTCTTGAATGTATCGTTCTCAAAATAGTAAACCATATGATTTTCTAATTTAAAATGGTTAATATTAGTACAGGTTAACTTACAATGCCTAGGGTCTGGAGAAAGACACAATGTTTTACTCTCGTAGAGAGTTACAGTCTCAGAAACTCGCAGGCAGTTCTACCCTGTGCTACAGGGTCCCTTTGAGTCAGCATGGACTTGATGGCAGTGTGCAATGCCTAGAATATCACTCTTTAAGCGTTCCATTTCCTTTATGATGATTTCTAATTTTCCTAGATTCACACATTGTACACTCCACATTGCAATTATTAATAGATGTATGCAGTGGTTTCGTTTCACTTTAAATTATTCTTCAACAGCAAATGAAGGCCCTGAAAGCTTTGCTCCATCTGTGCATTAAGGTCGGTTTCACTCTGAAGAGGCAGCTCTTCCCCGTTGTAGTTTCTATGTCTTTCAAGCTGAGGGGCTTATCAGGTGGCATTATATCAGACAACACCCCCTGCTATGCATAAGATTTTCAGAGGCTAATCCCTCAGAGATAGACAGCCTGTTCCTTTTTCCTCTTAATAGGAACACTTTATTATTCTTGTAAATATAACACTTTTACTTTTAAACATTGAAATCCTACAGTGAAATAAAAGAAAAGAAAATCACCCCAAATTCTAGCATTTATCAATAAATACTGTTAATTTATGAAATATCATTCTAACTATTCTTTCTGAATGGTGGACCTCTAGAAATAATAAAAAAGTATAGTCTCATATATGCTAATTTAAAAAAATGATAACATTAAATTGTTCTTGAGTTTAAGAGATAAAAGAGAGTAAACTAAAACAATTGCTTAACTTTCAGTTTCTTTCTTTTTTTTCACTTTCAGTTTCTTAACAAAAAAGTTATTAGTTCCTAAATGATCCTCTAAGATTAAGGAATATTATTGAGCATCTTATCTGACAAGAAAATTAGTACACTTTTTGGGGGACTAGTTTATTATTTTTACACTGTCAATGTTTATATGATATAAATAAACATTTTGCTTTTCAACCATTTATATAATTATACTTTAGTTATGTCAGTGTTAGTTAAATGGGTTCAATGTGAAGGTGACATTTTTAATCAGCAAATAAAAGATAGATTATATTTTTTAAAAGAGCTAACTGTGAAAAAATAGCTCTAGATGTCTACCTTGTTTGTTATAACAAATATCTGCATGACCCCACCTCATCCTTATTTCCCCCTAAAAGCCCAACATCATAGTAAAAATAAGTAGGGAAATATATTTGTAAGATTTACTACAAATCAATAAGAAAAACAACAACAATCTACTAGGCAAACGGACAAATATCACAGGATTAACAGACAAGAAAACAGATACAGCTTTTCAACTTACAGAAGGTGTTCAAAAAAAAAAAAAAGGAAGCCTAACACAGTAAAAGGGCTAAAGTAGAAGGCAAATGTTTTGAGAATGATGAGGGCAACAAATGTACATATTTGCTTGACAAAATGGATGTATGTATGGACTGTGATAAGAATTGTACGAGCCCCCAATAAAATAGTTTTTTAAAAAGTATTAAAGAAAAGTAAATGTTTAGAAAACAATGATGACAACTTATATAAAAATATACTCGATACAATTGATGTATTGTTACAAGAGCTGTAAGAGCCCCCAATAAAATGATCTTTTAATAAAAAAAAAATGCAAATTACAATGAAGTAAGTTTTTCACTGATCTAGATAGCGTAATTTTAAGAGTTTCAGCACTCATACTTTGTGGGACTATAATCACTGGAAAACAATTTGGCATTTCTACTTAAAATTTAAGTTTATAACCTCTTTGATGAGCACTTCTACTTCTAGGAATTCGTCCTTCACATATCCTTATACAGGTGCAAAATTATATACATGCAGGATATTATTTCATTATAGCTTGCATAGCAAAAGATTGGAAAACTCCAAATGGATTAGTTAAACAAATTATGGTCCATCTGAGACCACTACACTGCCATTAAAACCCAATGAGGTAGATTTGCATGTAGTAATAGGGAATGTGATGTAAAATAAATCAAAGTAAAAGAATGTTTATAGTTTACTATCATTTCTGTGAAAACAGAAAAACAATTATTTTCATATACATAAGGTATCTCTGGATATTTACAACAGTGTTTACCAAGTCCAGACAGGACCAGGAAAGGAGATCCTACAGTGTCTGCATCTTTTGGAATTTGCATTACACATTCTTCAAATGATTTATTTAACCTCCTAAGTAAAATAAAATGAAGAATGTATTGTCTCTTTGCTCTTGCAAAGTAAATTAAAAAAAAAATTGAGGGGCTAACTGATCAGTTTCTCCAGTCCATAATCTTTCTATTTCCCTTCCCTCTGTCTCTCCTTCTCTCTGGCCCCAGGTTACTTACATTTGTTTCTTGGTCTCTCTAGGATTTTGTCCAAATTCCACATCCTTAAGACTTCCCCCTAACCCTTCGCTTCCCCCTGTCCTCTCCCACTCTATTTTCTCGCCCCACCCCACACTTCCTTCTCCATTTCTTTTTGTATCATCTCTAGATTGACTGAATTCTGTTACTGAGCAGTTTTTACATGAAAAACTCAGAAGGGTTGTATTGCCTAAATTTGTGAGGCTTGAAAATGTCAGCTACCTTTATCATTGAAGAGCATCTTAGTGAAATATGCTTGGTTTACATTTTCTTTTCTTTTAGAACTCTAAACATTATTCTACAATTTTCTGGCTCCAAGTGTTCCTGAAAGGGTAGAGCTGAAGACAATGGGTTTTTCAACACAAAAGTAAATTTATATCTTCTCATTAGAGACAGGTCATAGAAAATGGAGGCAGGGTAAAGAACTTAATTTTCTTCTCTTTAGGTTAAAAATAAATAAATAAATCACACACTACAATTTTCCAATCTCCTCGCATAAATCTTTCTTTATCCAGAGTTCAGTGAGTTTACCAAAAATAAGATTTCTTACTTACGAGACCAGCAACATGGCCCTTAGAAAACCCTTTCCTTGGAAATCCTTATCTGACTCCTGATCTAAACCAGAGCTACTGTCACTCTTTATTCCTGCCCCTGCTTTATTTTTTTGCAAGGAAATTACCGCCATCTGACAATAAATCATCAAAAACTCAAAACTCACTGCCATCAAGTCAATGTTGCCACATAGCGACTCCCTGTGGGTTTCCCAGACTAACTGTTTACGGGCATAGGAAACCTGTCTTTCCCCCAAGGAGCTGCTGGTGGTTTCAAATTGCCGACCATTCAGATGCCCATGTGTAACCACTACACCATCAAGGATCCTGACATTATGTTATTTATTTATTTTCTTACTCCTTCATTAGAATATAAGCTTCCTGAGGACAGGGAAGATGCTTTTTCTAATTTACTACTGTATTCTCAGAACTTGGAGTAGTGCTTGGTACACTGTAGACAATCAGTAAGTATCTGTTGTTTAAATGATGAGCCTGTTTGACGTGACTTACCAAATTAAATAAAACAATAAAACAACAAAACCCCACTGTCATTAAGTGGGTTCCTTCGCATGGCAACTCTATATGGGGCTTCTGAGACTGGAGATATTTATGGGAGCAGAAAGTTTCATCTTCCTCCCATAGCATGACTTTTGGGTTTGAATTGATGACCTCATGGTTTGTGACCCAACACCTAAACAACAGCACCACCAGGGCTCCTTAAATAACATGAAGATCAAACGAAATCAAGATCCAAACACCAATTTCCAGAAAAGTTTTCTTCGGGTATATCATTAAACATATCATGCTCCAGTTTATTTTCTTCTTCAGGAAGATATTACATCTCCTCTATCTTCCACATGTATCATCTCTATGAACATTTTTAGAACTTCCTTCTCTTGTACATGATTTATTTTATTTCCTTAAGCCTATTCACCATGTAGCTATTATGTCAAGTTAAAGAAATTCATTTGTTGGCTTCTAATATGGTTTTAATTTCTATTATGTTTTAATTTTCCTTTTTTAATGTCTTACTTTACCTCTGACTACCACATTCTGTTACCCAAAATCATTTAGGAATCCTTACAGGGTTTTTCTTTTCTTTTTCACCTTAATTCTAAAATAACCAAATTTACCTCGCTTTCCTACCATGATAGTGCCTTTAGTTTCATTCCCCCACCCCCTCCCCCTGAAACCTTGCTTACTTTAAAGATGTAAAGACATTACCCTACATGTCTTAGGTTTCTGATGTTTTGGTCAGGCTGTGACTTTCCTGTATAGAAATGGGAAGCTGTTGCTAAGGTATATAAAGTAGTTCATGTCTAGAACATGTGATAACTCGATGCAGACGAGACTAAAGCAGAGTCTTTTATTCTGCTACTTTTGCCATCATATTCCTGTGCTCTGCCACGCAAAAGGAAACAAAGAACAACTCTGTGTTGGAATACCCAGTTGGCTTCAAACCTGAAGCCTCTTCAGGAACACTCAAAGTCAGAAAGCAGTGGAATGATGTCTACAGAGTTATTAAGGACAGAAGAAAAAGAAAGGAAGGAAGAGAAAATAGAAAGAATTTTTGGCTAAGGTGCTTTTCAAGTATAAAAGCAGCGGACATTTTCAAGCCTGACTAATGTGGGCAAGAGCCCTTTGGGGCTGTTCTTTCAAAAATGGCTCAATAACAAAATCCAGCCAATCTAAAGATGATAAAAACAAAAAAGGGTTAAAAAACATAAAGAAAAAGGTCCCATTATTATGATCCCAATTCTACCTTACAAATCCGGCTAGACCAGAGGATGGACACTAGTACAGATTAGAGCTGGAAACACTGGGAATCCAGGACAGATAAACCCCTCAGGACCAATAACAAAAGAAACAACTCCAGGAGGGGAAGGGGAAGGTGGGGCACAAAAGGGGAAACCGATCACAAGGATCGACATATAACCCCCTCCCTGGGGGACAGACAACAGAAAAGTGGATGAAGGGAGACATCTGACAGTGTAAGACATGACAAAATAATAATAATTTATAAATTATCAAGGATTTGGGGCGGGGAGGGAGGGAAAAATGAGGAGCTGATACCAAGGGCTTAAGCAGAAAGAGGATATTTTGAGAATGATGAAGGCAACAAATGTACAAATGTGCTTGACACAATGGATGGATGTATGGATTGTGATGAGTTGTATGAGGCCTCTATAAAATGATTTTAAAAAGAAAAGAAAAAGGCTAAAGAAATCTAGATTACCTGTTGCCAAATAAAAGGTATTTATATTGTAAAAGATTACCACCTACCTCACAGACAATGATAGAACACTCCCATGTATAAAGTCCATAAAATATGTTTTAGGGAAAGATGCTCAGAAATGTGAAGCTGAAATTATATTATTGCAACAAATATGAAACTCTTATGCATGATGTGGTCTATATAAATGCTTGTCTTATATACATCATGTGTCTTCACTGTCTGAGGATTTGGCCACTACCTAACTGAAAACCCCCAAGTTCGCATTTGAACCTGTAGTACTCTCTAATCTGAGATAGCACCATTATAATTCATACAGAAAAGTCACAGGAACATTACAATGATGACCAAAGCATTTCTCTGTCTTGCATATATATATATATATTTGCCATAAGGCAAAAACAGAGGGAAGAAGAAGAAAAAGGGGAAATATGGAGGGAATGGAAGCCCTATCACAAGGTTAATAGGGGAAATAGTGCATATATTGTGAGAATCTTGTTCTTTATAGGTTTAGCTAGGTTCTCATGATTTATCCCGAAATAAATGATGAGATGGCCCATTCTAATTTACTTTGTCCTGATGGGCTGCCACTACAACATGACTTCAAATCTAATTCCTCAGATACAATTTGAAATTTTACCCGTAATAGTTCCGCTGATGTTGGCCTTTCCTGAGGTATTTTCTGCAAGCAGTAATCAACAAATCTCCTAAAGGAGTCTGTCCTGTGTATGCAAATACAGGAAAGGAAAATAAAATCAGGGTTTATAAAGCACACTGGTTACATAAAACAATTTTCATTAATGGGAAATGTTTGCATTTTTAGGATATATTCCTTAAGATATTTTGGAATATCAGGAGAACTGAAATTAATCTTAAATTAAGTCTCTTGGAAAATGAATGTGTACATAATTTCAATTTAGTCAAGATACAAAGACATCTCAAAATAAAGAGGTACAGCCAAATCATAATTTATATCAGAAAATTTAAAAAATATTATATAAAAGTGTATATACATTTTTCTCTCTGAAGATAGCAACCCTTAGAGTCTCAATCTCATAATTGTTCATCCCCACTTGGTAACGCATCCACCACGCACAACTTATAACCAAGTAGTAAAAGGTGAGTCATGGAGAGAGCCATGAAGGTGGAGAACCAAGGAATATACTATCTGAATCAAAGCACATCATCTCTGGATTCCATTTCAGCTACTCTTCTCCAAAGCTGCCCTCACTTTTTGTGGCCTAAGTATGAATAGGGACCACAATGTTATAATCTTCAGCAAGAAACAATGTTTCTTCTGAATAGACTGTGTATGTTCTATGTCAACACGTGTAAATATGACAACAGGAAAAACAATGACATCAGAGAGGGTCTCTATCTCTAGTGAGAAGAGATAAGAGCTGCAATAATCAGGACAGGACCTCGATGACTTGAGACATTAAATTTGTTAGGAAGGTAGCTGACCGTGCCCCCCATAGAATTTCAGTTCATACACACATTTAAGAGCATAGTGAAAGCCATGTTATCATTTATTAAAATATAGAATGGAAGGATGAAATAGGGTCCAGGTCAGACACTTAAAATGTCATTTAATGAAAGTGTTAAAAATGCATATGATAAGTTTCTTAGAGATAGAAAACACAGTTAGGTCTTACCATTCATTAGACTGTAATGTGGGAGAGTCATTCTGAGCAATGTGATATAAGGCACTCATTGCATTCATGTTGAAAAGTGGGGGCTTCCGTTCCGCTAGAGAAGAAGGAAAAATAATACAAACAGTAAAGCAATTCTTGAAAGAAATCAGGTGGATAGAAAAATAAGGAATAATTAGCAGGGTTTTACAGTTAAATCATTATCTTATTACTGTCATATCAGATAATGCACTCTTAATGGAGAAAGTCATCTCAGGATAGACATCCCAAGAAGCTGCTGGTCATCTTAATGTACACTGGCAAAGCTTCTAACAGAACCCATTGTTCAAGAGATCGAAAGAAAAATTAGATTTTTTCATATTTTCAAAAGGCTGGCCTTTGTTTGTCTTCTCAAAGTGTGTGAACATCTTTCCATAATAGGTATAAACTTTGTGTGTGTCTCTCTGTGTGTTTTAAATAAAAATAAATTTGTGCTCATCAAAAATTTCAGAAAGCATAGAAAAATAGAATGAAAGAGTGGGAAGATTAGTGTGTAATAGAACATCTTAAACCTTGCCAAACAAAGCATGGGTGGCCAAATGACTCTATGCACAGTATTTGAAGGCTAATCTAAGCCAAAAGACTTCTGGAGGTAAAGGAGGATAAAAAATAAACAAGCCTGGCCCAATCTATTCTACAGAGAAATTCAGTAAGTAAGGTATTTCTTCGGAATGGATTTACGCCCCCCAGGTCTTCACCCCCAAGGCCTTCATGCTTCCCCCCCACCCCACCGGCCCTGATTTTGAATGCTTATAGTCCTCTTTGGTATATAGCTCAACCACTGCGTTTTCACAAATGTACAAATCTTTCTTTCAAAAGAAACCATAATGCTCTAGGAGGAAGATCTTAGGACTGTAATACTTATTCTTTTATTTATTCCCTAAGAATAAATAAAATGAATGAAATACTGGACACATGTTGAGTGCTCGTTTGATGGCTGAATGAAAAAACAACAAGATTTTAGTTCTGAGTACTGTTAATTTGAAGTGACTTGGTAAGTGTTAAAAAACAGCCCTGGTGGAGTGCAGAGTTTTATAGTTAAATCAATGGCTTATTGATAGAAGCTGGTGGAGTGTTGGACTGCCAACCAAAAAAGATCAGCTGTTCAAAACCACCAGCTGCTCTGCCTTCTATTCCTGTAAAGAGTTACAGACTCAGAAACCCAGAGGGGCAGTTCTACCCTGTCCTATAGGATTGCTGTAAGTCAGAAGGGACTCGATGGCAGTGAATTTTTGTTGTTGTTTATGGTATATCATATAGAATGACAAGACTATGGTCTACCTTGATTAAACCAAAAGGAAAAAGAAAACCTTTGTTGTTGAGCTGATTTCAACTCTTGTTGACCCCTGTGTGTCAGAGTAGTCTATGGGTTTTCAGAAGTAGATAACCAGGCCTGCCTTTTGAGGAGCCTCTGGGTAGACTCAAACTGCTGACCTTGCTGTTAGCAACCCAAACATGTTGGCTGTTTGCATTACCCAAGAATCCTCTTACAGGACTTACCTTAATAGATGTCATGTATAGTCCCACTTTCTAATTCATAATCTGATCTCTGATTTCACAAAAAATAAATCAGCTTTTCAGTAAAGATTTTTTTTCCTATTAACCACTCCTAAAATGGGGAGTTTGACTTAATCTGTATAGTTCTGAGAAACAGAACAAGAACAAGGATAGAAATTATAAGACAGTATCGTTGTTTTTATGTGCTATTAAATTGGTTTCAGTTCATAGTGACCCTGTAGGGCAAAGTAGAACTTTTGATAGAGTTTCCACGTCTGAAAGTCTTAGGAAAGCAGACTGCCACATTTTTCTTCACATCGAGTGGCTGGTAGGTTTGAACTCCTGCCCAAAGGTTAGCAGTTGAACACTTTTCATTATAGGACTCTCTCTATATGTGTGTATACATGAAGGTAAATCAAAATGCATTACTACAGATTCATAGAAACCTTTTTAAATAAAAATATTTAAACATGAAAAAAGAAATTATAAGATCATTTCACTCACAGAAGGAAGAACGAAGGCACTCACCAAATAGCTACTAGTATTAAAAGGACTTAACTTTTAGCCAGTTGAAAACTGAAAGCTGCTATGTAGGCAAGTGGACTTATAACTGTTTCAAATGTAGAAAAGAAACAACTGGTTCTGGTTTGCTATCTTATTTCAGAAGGTGAACTTAGAGAAAATCTCTAAGTTCTACTTTGCCCTACAGAGTTTGGCCTTCTGGCAACTTCCAGAATTTAAAACCATAGAAACTGGGAACTCATCATGTGCCCTCAACAGTTTCCCATCATTTCAGGACAAAGTTTAGATCTTAAACTTGGCTTCTGAGGCTTTCATTAACATGGGCCTGGTGTCCTCTACAGCCTCATTTTGAGTAGCAGTCTCTTTGTCCTTGTCTAACACCATCTTTCATGCCACTCAATGCACCAAGGCCAGTGTCTTTCACACAAGCTATTTTTTCTCTCTCTGGACTCCCCTCTACCTTCCATTCCCTAAAGTTTCATCTAATTTTTGCCAAGTTTTCAGGTTTTAGCTTAAATAATTTCAATTCTTCCCTAATTATATATGTTATATATATGTACATATATATATATTTTTTTCCCATATCCCCCAAGGCTTATTGTATGCTTACACTCACTTCCTCAGGGAAGCCTTCTTTGACCACTCAAAGTAGTTGTCATTGTAAATTATACTTCACCTTTCCACCACAGGTCACAGCCATAATTCACTGCTTGAGTTATTCTTTCTTTAATGTGTGCTTTCTTTGCTAAACCTTATGAGGGCAGACAATGTCTGCTACATTCCTCTTTGTATCCCAGTGCTGAACAAAGAACCTGGCACACAGTAGATGCATCATAATTATTTGTTAAAGAAATACATGAAGACAAGGCAACTGAAGTCAAAGAGGAAGCTTTGTTTACAACAACTAAAGAATCTTTGTGCAGCCAGCAATCACAACAGCAATGATTGAGAGGAGATTGAATCTTGGGGGTTATAGATTGGCTAGATTCATTATCAGAAGGACAGATGCTCTCTCTCATTCACTGGCCAAAGGAATAAAATCTAAGCTGCTCCGAAGAATGCCAAGTTGGTCAGGAGAACCGGCATGGTAAGGGAACTAAAGAAGGAAAAAAGAAATTTCGGGGAAAGAAGATGAAACAACAACAACAAAGCCCTAATGTAACTGCAGTAAGAAAGGGTCAGATTTGAAACAGGAGTGGAAAGCCCTACGAGTAGCAAGCACTGTGCCAGGGAACAAGACCAGAAGAAAGCCGGCCAGGGGCGGGATTGCTCAGTAGAGAAGTGCATGGTTAAAGGTGTTTCAGCCACAGCAGAGCTCCACAGTCTGGGAAGCAATTGCTAAATATAGCTTCAGATGGCCTCCCTTAGGTTTAAGTGCTTTGCTAGATACACTACATTAATACTCTAAGCCATGATTAGGGGGTTCATTGTTGGGCCAGAATACTTACTATAGGGCAAAAGTTGGCAAACCATAGCCCATGGATCAAATTCAGCTGGCAGTATGATTTTGTAAATAAAGTTTTATTGGAACAAAACCATGCCCTTTCACTCACTTAAGATCTATGGCTGCTTTCATGTTACAACAGCAGAGTTGAGTAGTTCTGACAGAGACTGGATGACCTACAGAGCCCAAAACTATCTGGTCCTTTATTGAAAGTTTGCTAACTCTCACATAAGCAGCATAATAGCAATTGGCAAAACCCCTTGTGATGTGAAATCTGTATTTCCTCAAAGGAAAGGAGAAGAGTAGAAGCAAAAAATAACAACTCACTTAAAAGAAAAAAATGATTGCTACTTAACAATGAGGACCAGCTTCATCTGTGTTATGGGAGATTTAGGTTCACAAAGGCCAGTTCCATGAATCTAGATGCACATTGCTGTGCTTGGCAAGAGTCATATTAACTTAGGGCCCCTTGAATGAGCTTTATCTTAATAAAGACATTCAAAGAGTGGCCTTATCTTTGGAGCAGTGCTCTTTGAAAAGCCAAAAGGTTTCCTATGAACTAATGTAGTTCATAATAATAGCTGTTGGGATTTGTTGAGTTCTGATCACATACCAGACACTCATTGCCTTAGGTTTGTGATGTGTATTAGTCATAAGTCTTGTGATAGCTTAGCAAAACAATCATGATTCTCTCAATTTCCCAGCTGAAGAAACTGAGGTTCAGTTAGGCTAAATTATGAAACCAAGTCATACAGTAAGTAAGGGCTACACTGAGATTTCAACCTTGTCCTTCCTATCAGACTTGAAAGACGGTACTCCTTTCACTGGCAAACAATACCTCTCTACTAATCTTGTGCATTTTATAATAGATAATCCTAGTATTTCCTGGTAGAAAAAAAAACAACACAAACACTAAACGTAGCATTAGAAGAATAAGTAGAATTTCCAACATGACAGTCATCATTAACAGAGTTTTAAAATGAGTGCTTAATGGGGAAAGAACAAAATTCTAGGCAAAGAGACTGTATAACAACAATATTTATGTCCCCTCCTCTCCCAGGAGAATCCATTTCTGAACAAAAGCATTTTCCTCAACAATGCTGATATATCACTTGTCAGTTTCCACCAGGATCTTTTCTGATAAACTAAGTATCTTTAGTTTAAATAGAAAAGCATCAGAGCAAACTTTCTTAAAAACAATTAAAAATGCTAGATTCTACTAGGATTTCTGATGGTGAATTAAATGCCTGCAGTTTTAAGTGGAACAGTATCACATTAAGTTTTCTTTTTTAAAAAAAAATGAAATATCTAGTTGTGGTAGTTATATAATCTGTTGCCAATTTGAGACTATTAAGAGTGAGAGGGTGGAGTTTAGCCTCTCAATCAGGTTGCTGCTTGATGACCTTATTTGGAGGCTCTAAGGAGATAAATAGCTCGCTGGAGATGGGATACACAGACTCTCTGCTTAGTATTCATGATGACAAGACACATGGAGCTACTACAGAGCCCTGAGCTAGAGGAGTCACGTGGAGACCCACACCAGCACTGAGATGCTTACATCACCACTGGATCCACAATACTTTCCACCCACTGGCCTGTGATCTTCCTGCATTTGGCGTCATTGCATGTGTTGCATGAGTCTGAAGAGGAATTTATAGGTTGGTATTGGGCGTATGGGTTAATATTGGACTTAATGGACTTGATCTGGACTGGACTAGGATATTTTCTCAATATACAATTGCTCTTGTGTATAAAGCACTTTCTTAGACTTGAGTGTCTATGAATTTGTTTCTCTAGCCAATCCAGACTAACACACTAGTGAATGAAAAAAAATCATGGTCCAACACTTTGGCAACGTTTCACATATTCACCTTGCTCTTTCTGTGGAAGATTGACTTTGTTGCTGTTATTGCCCTTGAGTTGATTACCTCAACACTAGCTGAAAGGTTGGAGATTTGAATTTGCCTGAAGATGCTTTAGAAGTAAGATCTGCTTCTGAACACCCTAAGTAACAGTTCTACTCTGCACACATCAGGTCACCATGCATCATGCATTTGTAGAGAGTCAGCTTGGCAAAGACAATTTCTAAAACAGGCATAACCACTTAGAAACTGTAGAGCTTGCTCCTGAGAAAAGAGGGACAATGCTGGCAATATTATCTTCCGGCTTGGAGACATAACCTCAGTCATTTAACTTCTATAGGATCATTTTTCAGATATGAATTATTTTAGAAGAGCTGTCACGAGGAAAGGGAATGATTCTATTATTCTGGCACTATCCAGAGGAAAGAGGAGCCCTGGTGGCATAGTGAGTACAAGTTGGGCTGTGATATGCAAGGTCAGCAGTTTGAAACCACCAGCCACTTCACAGTAGAACGTCTGGGCTTTATACTCAAGAGCACAGTCCTGGAAATTCACAGGGGCCATTCTACCCTGTCCTATAGCATTGCTATGAGATGGTATCAACTTGATAGTAATTTTTTTTTGTTTGAGATCCACAGGAAAGGTGTGTGTCAGTGTTATATCCGTTTACCACACTTATTCAATCTCTGTGCCAAGCTACTAAACTGAGAAGCTAGACTATATGAAGAAGACACAACCTTACTTGCTGTAAACAACAAGAACTTGAAGCACTTATTGATGAAGATGAAACAGTACAGTCTTCAGTAGAGATTACATCTCAATGTAAAGAAACAAATCTTCACTCTGGAATTGACAGCATCAGGGTAAGCACAGAAAAGATAGAAGCTGTCAAGACTTTCCTTTCACTTGAATATACAATCACCACTCATGGAAGCAGCAGACAGAATTCTAAATGATTTACTAGACTGGGAAAATCAGCTGCACGAGACCCATTTTTTTTGAATGTTTCTTTTTTGAATTAGGTGAAGGCATACAGAGCAGATAATCAGTTTGACCTTTACCAATTTATGTAATTCTGTGTTACTTTGAAGACTAAGGTACACATGATGCAAGCTATGGTGCTTTCAATCACCTCATATGCCTTGCCAGCTAGACAAGGAATAATAAAGAAGACCAGATAATAATTGGTGCATTTAAATTATGATGTTGGCCAAGAATATGAAATGTACAGTGGAATGCCAGAAGACTAAACAAATCTGCTTTTGAAGTACAACCTGAATTTTCCTTAGAAGTAAGGATGGTGAGGCTTCATATGACATCCTTTGGGCATGCTATTAAGAGAGACCTGTCCCAATAAAAGGATATCATGTGTGCTAAACTAGAGGGCCTTTGAAAAAAGTGGAAGGCCCTCAATGAGATGGGCTGGCACAGTGGCTACAACAATGAGCTCAGGCATAATAACTGCTTTGATGATGGTGATCAGACAGTGTTTCATTCTGTTGTACACAGGGTCTCTAAGACTCATAGCTGGTTCAAGGGCAGCTAACAACAACATCTACCATTTCAATGTAACTTTAACATTACATTTCAAACATATAATTCATTGATGGAATCTTACTAAACCTCAAACTTTACAGAAAACATAGAGAAGTAACTTTTTAGGGTTATAACTGGAGCAGTTTAACTTTCTTCTTTCACATAAAACGATACTCATACAGCTAGATAGGAACATATGTTAAACTGTCAAATGACACCACTTGGATAGTTTATTATATCACTGATTCAAAAATGTTTCCAAAAGTCTCATAGCATTACATGCACACATAAAAAAGGAGGAGAGACTTATTATTGATGCACTGGCATAAAATTTACAGCAACTAGAACAGAGTCAACAAGACAATCCAACTAATAGCAAAAGAAAAGAAATAATAAAAATTAGATCTGAGATCCAGGAGAGGGAAATAAGAAAACTATGGAAAAAAAGCAATGCTGCTAAAAGTTTGTTCTTCGAAAGGATAAATCAAATCGACAAACCTCTCGCAAATTTGACCAAAGAAAGGAAGGAACACATTTCAATAGCAAAGATGTGGGATGAAAGAGGGGATATTACAATGGACACTAGTAAAATCAAAAGGATAATTACACAGTACTATGAAGGACTGTACTCAAAAGAATTTAAAAAACCTTGAAAGACATAGACAAATTCTTAGAAAAGCAATCCCTCCCTAGACTATCCCCAATGGCCGTCACAAACCTCAACAGACCCATATCAATAGAAGAAATAGACAAGGTTATCAAGGGATTACCAACAAAAAAATCACCTGGACCAGATGGGTCCACAGGAGAATTCTATCATGCATTCAGGGAAGAACTGACACCAATCCTACATAAACTCTTTCAGAACATAGAAAAAGATGGCAAACTCCCAAATTTCTTCTATGAAGCTAGTATAACTCTGATACCTAAACAGGGCAAGGATCTCACAAGAATTGAGAACTACAGACCAATTTCCCTAATGAATATCGATGTAAAAATCCTTAAAAAAAATACTAGTCAACAGAATACAAAAGTATATAAAACAAATAATACACTATGACCTAGTGGGATTCACACCAGGGATGCAGGGATGGTTCAACATACGAAAGACCATTAGTATTATTCGCCACATTGATATGAATAAGTATAAGAACCACATGGTAATATTCATAGATGCGGAAAAAGCATTCAACAACATCCAACATCAATTCATGTTTAAGACACTCAAAAAGATAGGAATGGAAGGAAAATTCCTCAATATAATACAAGCTATATATGAAAAACCAACAGCCAATGTGGTACAATGGAGAAAAGATGAGATCAATTCTTCTGAAAAAGGGGACTAGACAAGGATGTCCCTTGTCCCCACTCTTATTTAACATCACACTGGAGGTCCTAGCTAACAGCATAAGGCAAAGAAAAGACATCAGCTATTTGTCTGGGGAAGGAAAAAGTGAAACTATCGTTATTCGCAGATGATATGATTTTATATATGGAAAATCCTAAAAGTTCCACAAGAGGAGTACTGGAAGCAATAGAGGAATATGGCAGAGTAGCAAGTTACAAGATCAACAAACAGAAGTTTATCGCACTACTGTATACATCAGACAAAGCCACAGAAGAGGGGATGAAAAAAGGGGTTCCCTTCACAATAGCCAAACTCAAATTGAAATATCTAGGGATATACCTGACTAAAAAAACACAAAAGACCTGTACAAGGAAAACTACAAAACACTATTAAAAGAAACCAAGGTGACCTCAATATCGGTAGACTCAATATTGTAACGATGTCAATTCTACCAAAGGCACTACATAAGTTCAATGCTATCCTGATCCAAATTCCGGCATCTTTCTTCAAAGAATTGGAAAAACAGATTACCAACTTCATATGGAGAGGGAAGAAACCGAGAATTAGCAGAGAACTCCTCAAGAAGGAGGACAAAGTTGAAGGGCTAGCTTTACCCAATTTTAGCACCTACTATACAGCCACTGTGGTCAAAACAGTGTGGTATTGGTATAATGATAGATATTCAGACCAATAGAAAAGGATTGAAAACCCAGAAATAAAATCATCAGCATACAGACAACTGATATTCCATAAGGGCCCCCCAAAAAATATCAAATGGAAAGCAGATGCCCTCTTCAATTAGTGGTGCTGGAAAAAATGGATACATATCTGCAGAAAAATGAAGCAAGACCCTTACCTCACTCCATGCACAAGAATAAATTAAAGGTGGATCACAGACCTTGAGGTAAAACCCCAAACTATTAGGGCCATTAATAAGGGAATTGGGACAAACCTGAGAACCTTGGCACAGGGAATACATATGCTATCGGAAATAGGGTAGGGCACAAACAGAGGAGGCACAAATTGACCAGTGGGATATTCTAAAGATAAAACACTTGTGGACATCGAAAGAATACGCCAAGAAAGTGATGAGAGACCACAGAATGGGAAACATTTAGTAAAGACACATCAGACAAAGGCCTTATTACTAAAATCTACAATACTCTGCTAACTTACAACAAGAAAAAAACCAATTGTCCACTCAGGAGGTGGGCAAAGAACCTGAGCAGGAGATTCTCAAGGACAGAAATCCAAATTGCCAATAAATATTTGAGAAAACATTTGAGAAAATGTTCCAGATTTCTAGCCATAAAAGAAATGCAAATCAAAACAACTATGAGATTCCACCTAACACCCTCACAGATAGCCCAATTCAAGAAATCAGAAAGTAACAAGTGTTGGAGGGGATGTGGAGAGATAGGAACTCCTGTCCACTGCTGGTGGACCTGTAGGTATATACAGCCATAATTGAAATCAATTTGGTGATATCTAAAACAGTTGGAAACTGAGCTACCATATGATCCAGCAATCCCCCTACTAGGCATATAACCAGAAGAGACAAACAAACCTTGGCCAGGCATTGGATATAAGGGCTAATACCAGACTTATGGCCTTGGACTGGACTGGGTTGGGATGTTTTCGCAATGTTCAATTGCTCCCTATATACATATGCATGTTTGTGAATTTGTTTCTCTAC
This sequence comes from Echinops telfairi, assembly GCF_000313985.2. Lineage (NCBI taxonomy): Eukaryota > Metazoa > Chordata > Mammalia > Afrosoricida > Tenrecidae > Echinops > Echinops telfairi. Next base: position 7,988,934 of record NW_022111312.1, read on the forward strand.
TCTACCCAGACTAACATAGCACCCCATCAGACTAAACTGGAAAGCACTTGTAAAGGACAACAAATAGACCTTGAACTATTTATAGGGTTTGTTGTTGTTGTAGCTATTGTTTTATTTTCTATTGTTGCTTTGTTGTACTCAGTCTTGTGTTGGTGCATATTATTGTCACTGCATGTCTACCTGGAAGGGACAGGAGGGATAAACAAGCCAGAAGAGAGAACAATGGGATGACAGTTCCGGGGGGCATGGGAGAGGGGGAGACAGGGGAAAGAAAGTGGGTGTTAACAAACCCAGGGACAAGGGAACAACAAATGATCGAAAATCGATGGCGAGAAGGGTGTAGGAGGCCTGGTAGGGCTTGATCAAGGGCAATGTAACCAAGAGGAATTACTGAAACCCAAATGAAGGCTGAACATGATAGTGGAACAAGAGGAAAGTACAAAGAAATAGAGGAAAGAACTAGGAGGCAAAGGGCATTTATAGAGATCTAAATACAGGCATATACAGATATAAATATATTTATATGCGACGAGGGGGAACTAGATTTATGTACATATATTTAGAGGTTTAGTATTAAGGAAATAGATGGACAGTGGGCCCCTACTCAAGTACTCCCTCAACACAAGAACACTTTGTTCTAACAATTCAGCAGTCTGAGATGCTCACCTTCCTGGCACAAACAATGTAGACAAAACGGGTGCATAAGCAAATGTGGTGAAGAAAGCTGATAGTGCCCGGCGATCAAAAGGTATAGTCTGGGGTCTTATAGGCTTGAAGGTAAACAAGCGGCCATCTAACTGAGAAACAACAAAGCCCACATGGAAGAAGCATACCAGCCTGTGAGATTATGAGGTGTTGAAGGGATCAGGTATCAGGCATCAAAGAACAAAAAAAATCATAGCACTGTAAATGAGGAGGAGTGCAGAGTGCGGACCCAGGGCCCATCTGTGAACAACTGGACATCCCCTTGCAGAAGGGTTGTGGGAAGGAGATGAGCCAGTCAGGGTGCACTGTAGCAATAATTAGACAAACAATTTTCCTCTAGTTCTTGAATGCTTCCGCCCCCTACTATCATGACCCCAATTCTACCTTACAAATCCAGCTGGACTGGAGGATGTACACTGGTACAGATAGGAACTGGAAACACAGAAAATCCAGGACAGATGAACCCCTCAGGACCAGTGGCGAGAGTGGCGATACCAGGAGGGCAGAGGGAAGGTGAGGGAGAAAGGGGGAACAGATTACAAGGATCTACATTTAACCTTCTCCCTGGAAGATCGACAGCGGAGAAGTGGGTGAAGGGAGATGTTGGACGGTGTAAGATATGACAAAATAATAATTTATAAATTATCAAGGATTCATGGGGGAGGAGGAAGCAGGGAGGGAGGGGAAAATGATGAGTTGTTACCAAGGGCTCAAGTAGAAAGCAAATTTTTTGAGAATGATGAGGAAAACAAATGTACAAATGTGCTTGACACAATGGATGTATGTGTGGATTGTGATAAGAGTTGTAAAAGCCTCCAGTAAAATCATTTAATTATTAAAAGTTTCTAGTTGCTAAAAAGTTAAATATCCTTGACAATACTTTTATTTGCTGATTATTTAGTACCGCTCAACAGAATTTAAGATACCAATTTCATGTGTAACTAAAACCCCAAATGCCATTCAGGCAATTCTGACTCATAACAACCCTATATTCCTATGGAGGGTTTCTGAGACGGTAAATCTTTATGGGGCTTTCCAACTATGATGGCATAACAGAGGGCCAATTTTAACTTTTGGTATAAGACAAATATAACTCTGGATAAAATATATCAAACCATGTTTTTCAGGCATCAAACACTAGTCTGTACAGGCCTGTAATCCATGAAGATGACTTGTTTACTGCCCAAAGGCAATGCCCACATCTCAGTCTTTTGGGGTAAGAAGGGCTCAAACAAGTTCAATGGTCTTACTGTGTTGAGCAGAAAGAAATCACCATTTTGCCAAAGCAGCTAGAATCTTCAAGGAAGATTAAGAGTTATAAGTAGTTGCTTAGAGACTAGATCTGGGACATGAGGAGTATGAGGCTGGAGAAGGGTGGGGTAGGAGCCTACTCATACTCTGGTACAGTTCAAGTAATAGCCACCCAAATTGAAGTAGAGACCCACTGTCAGAACCCCAGAAGTTACCTTCATGTCCTATCATTGCTACCTTGTACCTGCCCAGAAAAAAGGGGGATGTACCAGTGTACATCCTCTGGTCTAGCCAGACTTGCAGGGTCGAATTCTAGTCATGGTAGTGGGAGCGGGGAGGAAACATTTAGGAACTAGAGAAAAGTTGTATTTCTCATCATTGTTACATCGCACCCTGACTGGCTCATCTCCTCCCCAAGACCCCACTGCAAGGGGATCTCCAGTAGCCTACTAATGGGCTTTGGATCTCCACTCCGCACTCCCCCCATCATTCACTATGGTAAGATTTTTTGTTCTGATGATGCCTTATACCTGATCCCTTCGACACCTCGTGATTGCATAGGCTGGTGTGCTTCTTCCATGTGGGCTTTGTTGCTTCTGAGCTTGATGGCCGCTTGATTACCTTCAAGCCTTTAAGACTCCAGACGCTATACTTTTTGATAGCCAGGCACCATCAGCTTTCTTCACCACATTTGCTTATGCACCCATTTGTCTTCAGTGATCCGCTCGACACCTCGTGATCACACAGGCTGATATGTTGTTCCATGTGGGCTTTGTTGCTTCTGAGCTAGATGGCTGCTGGATTACCTTCAAGCTTTTAAGACCCCAGACGCTATATCTTTTGATAGCCAGGCACCATCAGCTTTCTTTACCAGATCCAGTCCATTCTTAACTGTGATATGTTGTTGCTGTTGTTAGCTACCATTGAATCATCTGTGACTCATAGCTGTCCTCGATACAACAGAACAACACACTGCCCAGACCAACTCCATTCCTCACAACTGGTGTTATATTTGAGCTCACTGTTGCAACCATTGTGTCAGTTATCTTGCTTTACCCCCCACCCCCACTGACCTACTTTATTAAGTATGATGTTCTTTTCCAGGGACTGGGCCATCTCCTTCTTTTTCCTAGTCTGTTCTGAGTTTGTAAGCTATGTTAAAACTTATTCATCATGGGTGACTGCTGATATTTGAAATACCGGTGGCATAGGTTCCAGCATCACAGTTTCATGTAAGCCACCACAGTGTGAGAAATTGGCAGAAGGCAGGGGAACTATGAAATAGTATTCTATAATTTATTTACCTATCCCCCTTTAGATGGCAGTTGTTCCTATCTTTTTTGTTTTGTTTTGTCTCCAGAAATAAGGCTGCTGCATGCATCCTCCACATACTTTCCAGTGGACATGCATAAGGATTTCTCTTCAATACAAAGTAGGAAATGAAATATCGGGTCACTGTGGATACTTCTCATTAACTTTAATACACTTTGCCAATTTGTACTCCAAAATGGTTGTACCGATTTACATTTTTTATCAACAGTGTTTATGGGGTCCGGTATCCTAAGCTCCAAGCTTCTAACTCCAGTCAATGCTGATTGATAGTGGCCTATATGTGGTTTTTGAGACTGTAAATCTTCACAAGCAGAGTCAGTTTCATCTTTCTCCTTGGGGGAGGATAGGAGGCTAGCAGTCTAATGCCTAATCCAGTGCCACCGTGCCCTGAGCAGCTCCTCCAAATTTATTATTCTCAGTCTTCAAATATTTGGCCAATCTGGTTACTGAGAAACAATTGTAACTTGTATTTTCCTGTTAACTAAGGAGGCTGAACATCTTTCAATACTTCTTGTCCACATAGGTGTTTTCTTCAATCAACTCTGACCCAATACTCTGTTAGATCTAGTTTAACCATTCACTACTCTGGAATTAGATATGTTTCCTTATCTGTGGCTTTTCATTTTTGCATTTTATATAGTTTTGTTATCTTAAAGTCATAAAAGTGACATGTATGTTTTAAAAAACAGTTTAAAAGTTCTTCCCTATCCTGATATCCAAGGAGCACTGGTGGCACAGTAATTAAGCACTTGGTTGATAACCAAAAGGTTGTAGTTCGAATCCACCATTTGCTCCAAGGAAAGATGTGGCAGTCTGCTTCCACAAAGATTGCCACTTTGGAAACCCTTTGGGGAAGCTTGAATACACCCTATAGCACAAAAAATACCAACAATAACCTAATATCGAATAATAAGGGCAATAATGCCTATTTAGCACTTATTATATGCTAGCTATTACATAGATGAGGAAACTGAGGTACAGAGAGGCTTCTCCCAAAAGTATTAAAGTTTTCCTGTTAGGTCATCAATCTGGAATTTATTTTTATACATGGGAAAACATAGAACCCTAACTGTAGTTTTTAATCATATAATTAACATTGTCTCAACATCATTTATTGAATACATCATCTTCCCCTCAGCCTCTGGATGCCTTTTTTTTGGTGTGTCATTCAAATAATACTTAAACAAGAGTCTATTTTAGGTTTTTTAGTCAATTCAGTGGTCTTTTCCTGCACCAAGACCACACTGACTCAAGTATTTGGCACAGATTTTGGTACAGTGACCTTCTGTCCAAATTATATTTCTTCCAGATCATCTTGGCTAGTTTTGATCCCATGCCAACATCATCTGGTCCCATTCTATATAGTATTGCTAGAAGTACATCCTAAGTCTTTTTTTCACTATAGAAATATTTTGCCGAGTCCCTAAAAAAAAATCAGTGTAAACAAATTGATTGGATCGATTTTCCTTGTAAAGAAAAAGTATAAAGCTTGATATTAAAATGTAAAACAGAATAACACTTCAATATCCATCAACAGATGATCCAATAAATTATGAAAACATCTTCAAGTTACTGTAGAGTAAGAGCTCCAGATACTGTTAAGAGAAAAAGGTGCAGAACTACATGTATATGTGAACTTGGGTGTGTAAAGGAATAAAATAAGTACATATTCCTAGATATACATATGTACTTCATAATCAAATAAAGAACTCCTGGATGAACACACAAGACATTGATTAAGATAGGTCTCTGTATTTTTAAGCAGAGGTGAGCTAGAAACTGAGTCAATATGGTCAGCAGTGGCAGGTGACTTTCCATTCTATGCCTGTTTACATTCTTGATATTCTAAGCCAGGAGTCTTCTACATTTTAAAGAACATTAATACTCTAAATTTCTTCTCTGAACGCTATTAATTATTTTACATGAATATTTCATTCATGATTAAAAACTGAGAAGCACTGTGCGTCTTTACTATTTGTTTCTTTGTCAGAAGGGGTGAATGAAGCAACTGGAAACAAAAGACAAAGTTTCCAGTCTTCTTTATGAGCCAAACATTTTATGAAAAGAGACAAGTGGAATTCAATAATTCTTATAGGATCAATTTGGATTCCAAGATGGATTAAATTAAATTAAGAAATAAAATCTACATGTAAAACATTGAAGATTTTCACCCCTAAAGAACACTTTGCTTTATTCGAGATTAAGCATTTTAAATGTAAATATGAACACATATCTTGATAAAAGCAGTGTTGTGCTGCAACCAGCTTATCTCAGCTTTGGGAAACCAATTGTGCATATCCTTCTCTAACTCTTCATTCAGTGAACCACACTGGCAGCTTGAAATTGGCCATGGTCGGAGTTATTTACACCACTGAAATTGGCAAATGCTGCAAATCAGGGCATCTGAAATTCCCCCTAAAGAGTCACCCATTAAATTTAACAGTACAATAAGGATGAAAGTAACTTTAAGATATATTAAAGTTAAAAAAATATACTTCTGAGAAGAGCAATCCTCTGGTATTTTAGCTAATCAGAGGTACTTTTAACAATACTCAGAGGGCAATTTTATGGCAAGGGGCATCATAATATGAAGCTCTATGCAGTTACTCTCTATAGGATCAAATTGTTGACAAGCCTGCTCTTAACTTCTTTAGACTTCTCTAATAAAAACTGTAGTATAAAGGACAGCAATGTATATAATAGTGAAGGGAAGACATATGTATTAAGTCAGGGGATGAAGAGTTAAACATTTCCATATATTCAGATTTTCTCTCTCGTGTTCCCACATTTGCTAAGAATTTTTACTTGGATACACAATCAATGCTCAAAGAAGCAGTGATCAAGAGATCAAACAAGGCATTGCATTGAGGAAACACTCTGCACAAGATCTTTTAAAAGTGTTGAAAATCAAAGATGTTACTTTGAAGACTTAGGTGCACATGATCTAAGACATGGTATTTTCAATCACCTTGTATACATGTGAGGCTTGAACACTGAACAATGAAGTTCGAAGAAAAATTGATACATTTGAACTACAGTGCTGGCAAAGAATATTGAAAGTACCATGGACTGGCAAAAGAACAAACAAATTTGTCTTGGAAGAAGTACAGTCAGAATTCTTAGAGGCAAGGATGGTGAAAATCCATCTCAGGTACTTTGGACATGTTGTCAGGAGAGACCAATCCCTGAAGAAGGACATCGTGCTTGGAAGGGTAGTGGAAAAGAGAAAGGCCCTTGATGTGAGACTGGTACAAGACCGGGCAGTGCTTCATTCTGTTGTACCTAGGCTTGCTATGAGTTGGAATACACTTGACGGCACCTAACGACCACAACACATCTGTTCAAATGACTTTATTTAAATTTGCAATGCCATGGAACCGATTGGGACTCACAATAATCCTGTAGGATAGGGTAGAACTGCCTCTGTGGGTTTCTGAGACTGCAATTCTTTACAAGAATAGAAAGCCTCACCTTACTCTTGTGGAGCTGATGGTTTTGAACTGCTGACCTTGTGAGTTGCAGCCCACCACATAACCCACTACACCACCACGGATCCTGTTATTTAAATTAGTAACATGATTTTCAGCAGAGTGAAACCAATCATGTCATTGTACAAGCTCACATGAAAAAATATAACAAATCAACACTGCCTGGCATATAGACAGCAGTAAACTCACTATGTATTAATTTGACAAGTAAAACAAAGAGCAGTTCTCAAAAGCACAATTAAAATAAAACAAAAAAGTCTTTACTCACCTAATTCAATACAGGTAATTCCAAGTGACCAAACATCAACTTTCCCATCATACTGTCCTTCATCCATAGCTAAGATCACTTCTGGTGCCATCCTACCAAACAAAATGTAAAAAACTCAAGTTGCAAATGAAGACAAAATTCATGTGATAACATGATTCAATGAAATATTTGTTTTTAAGACTATTTAAAAATTTTATCTAATAAAGGTATTATTTCTTTACAGAAATCATCAGGGGGAAAAATCTTCAGAATATAGATAATATACCTGACAATTTAAATTCAGTCATATATTCCATAAACTCTGGTTCTACCACTTAGTATGTTTAACCTTAGGCAAGCTATGTAACATTTCAGAATGTCAGTTTGTTCAACTGAATGGAGATCATTCTCATAGCTACTTCTAGAGATAATAAATTATATAAAAAATACTTGAAAACAAATAAATTACATAATAAAAATGCTTTATGGGTATATATAAGCAATATAATTAGCGATTTTAAAGATACTACCACAGGAAAAATAATAACAGGCTATGCTAGGATGATACTTTATATATTTGCCCATAATAGATTTGTCATGACGAGGACCAGGGCCATATGTTTACTAGACTTTGAACAGAATGAGTCTCTATTTGTATGTGTAAACAGTTGCTTAGTAAATGCTATTTGATGATGACGGAGAAAAATTCAAACAGTAAAATAATAGCCTTTTTGTTGTTAATACATTTTTAGGGAAACATATTTTCTAAAATATATGTGGGGCTTCAACATTATTTTTCATTCCATTGTTCCATGGACTTCTTGAAGCACCCTCATATTGAAAATCCAACGTATCGATGAAAGGAAAAAAAGGTACCTGAATAGAAAGGAATGACTCTAAGTCAGAGTCACAATCTGGATAAAGCATCAGAGAGCTCAAAATGAAAAGGAATTTGGATTTCTTTCGTTGAAAAGTACGCTTGCTGGCCAGCCAGAGAAGGCTAAAGAGGCTACCTTGTCCTTCCCTAGAGGCTTTATCTTGAGAGAAAAGTTTGGAAGAAATTCCAAATGAAATCTAAGGCCTCTGCTTGGGCAGTGAGTTGATAATCCTGCTCAGTTTACACACAGTGACATCAACCTCATTTGAACAATTTAAAGTCAGTGTAAATTCAATTCTAAGTCACCATGCTTCTGCTTTGTGAGTGGGTTTTCTATCTTTGCCTAATGGATTTCATTTTGATAATTAGAGTATGTCATTAAATCAAAGTAAAACTAAGAGCTCCTCTTGTTCATATTGCATATTTAAAAACTATGTAATGTTTCTAAGTCCACATACCAGTAAGGTGTGCCCACGAAGGAGTTGGCAGGGGAAGCCATTGAGGCAGATCCAAAATCAGCTAGTTTCACCTGACCTGGCTCTGTTAGAAGAATATTTCCCGCTTTAATATCCCTATAGGAAAAAATAAGAGGGTTGGGAATTACTTTTTAATTTTTATTATGGAATAGGTCAGAGCATGCAATTAATAAGGCAAAAAGTTTATTAAAAAACCTGGCTCAGATAGCCAGGAGGGGATTTAGTGATTACTTCATGTTGTCAGGGGACCCAGATTCCTGGGTGTACTTACAGGTAGGTCATAGTAATTACTTAAAGGTAGAGCTTTCTTAGAGGGAGGAAATGCAGGGAGAAACATGGCGGACCCGGCAGACAAGGAAACCGGAGCAGTTGTTACACTTACAAAAAGCGTATTCTTCAAGGATAAATCCAGACACCAACGGTATTTTTTGTGCTGAGAAAACTGGTGCCACTTGCAACCACCTTTTGTTTTTCCCTCTTCCAAATTATGTGACGATTTTAGAGACTAAATAGACCTTCAGCAACTCTGCATCAACTGTCTGTCAATAAACCTCAACTACACACATACCTTTTCTCTCTTGCCTGTGACCCTTTCTCTCTGCTTTTAATTGTAACTGCAACTCTAAGGCATTGAGGGTACATGTTATATAGAAGGTGTTATTTAAAAATAACACTGAACAGTAAAAAGAAGACCCTGAAAGATCAAAACAAACAAGGATTAGGGGTTAAGAAATTGCATTTCTATTTCTATTGTATTACCACAAACAGAATTGCAAGTGGTTACCATTAAATCTATTAGATGTTTTATGCAGCAAAAAGTTTTAAAAAGAGGATTTAAGAAATTCATTCTTTAGAATGATAATTTAGAATGAATTTTTTTGAAGGCATGAGTGTAATGAGTACTAGGAACCAAAATTTGTAAGCTGATGGGCCGTGGAAAGATTAAGTAGAGAATGAGGAAAAACTTATGTTAAGCTGAAAATGATAAGGTTCAAATACTTCCAAAACAAGTTTTCCAAAAATCTTCCCTCCAAAGTTCCGTTTCCTTCCTCATGATGACACTAGGCATTGGCAGAGAGAACTAAAAAAAAGTATTATTTATTTCTCTTTACAACAGAAAAATATCTTTCCTCTATTATATTCAATTATTAATTATCTACTATCTTCAAAAGATTAAGCTCCCTTTTAACTCAATAAAAATCTATGGCACAGTATTTATTTATTTTATTTTTTACAGTATTTATTTTTAAATAAAAAGAATATTTTAAAAGTTATTTTCTTCTCCAATTTCTTTTACATAATAAAGTGACTAAACTTTTGAACTAATGCACAGATTAAAATGATAAAGGCACCAAAAAGCCCTGAGCTGTGGTTTAAGTAAAAGTAGGTAAAATCTCCTGGTAAATTGGTATACAGTAAAGACAGCTTATTAGCTAAGAGATAGCTATTCTTAAATTTAAATCTATAGATACTATGGTTAAAGATATCTCATCACTATTTGTTAGGCATAGTTCAGCATATTCCTCACCCTTATAAATAACTCAAGTTCATTTTGACCTGTCCACTTTATGAGTTCGGACTGACTCGACAGTGAGTTTGGGACTTTTCTTTTTTGTGTGAATTTGCAGAAGTTCTGCTTTTGTAGTACCAGTAACTGGTGATGCTTACTCTAGGGGGATTGAAGCAGGACCATGAGGGGAACCTATGATCTAATAGTTTCACTTCTTCCCAGTAAATGTCAAGTGCTTTGTTTGTGAGCCAGATCAGATCCTTTACACCTACCTCATGCTCCACCACTTCTACCATTCATGACAGCAAATGGACTAGCTAGTTACCAAGAGAAGGAAAGATTGCTTAATAACAGCTATCCTTTGGAGACGTTAGTAGTGGGAGGTCAGAGTGTTGGTAAAGAAAATATAAAGTAGAGGAAAATCCTAGATTAGGAGTCAAGAAATTTGTGTTGCAATCCTAACTCCAGTTCTGAAGTGCTATACAACTGTGGGCAATGTATTTAAACACGTATGAGGCTCAATTTCTTCATCTGTCGAGTAAATAAAATAACTTCCTAAGTATATGTATGAAAACCTGGTGGTATAGTGGGTTGTGTATTGTTCAAACTGCAAGATCAGCAGTTTGAACCCATTGGCTTTCTCTGAAGGAACAAGATGAGACTTACTGTTCCCATAAAGAGTTACAGTCTGGGAAACCCTAGAGAGTCATTCTACTGTCTTATAGGATCCCTGTGAGTCAGTATTGACTCAATGACAGTTGGATAAAGATATATATATATATATAATACAAATATAAGATACTTAAAAAACATATGACATTCTTGTTATCTGCAATAGGAAAAGGAGAAGAAACTCAAGTAAAAAAATAGATACATGGAAGAAAGGTTCTTTCTTTTCTACTTTTCTGGCACAGTATCTTAAAATAAAGGGGTGGGAGCAGTTGCTAGTCCTTCAAATTTCCCTGCAACACCTGGAAAAGAGTTACCTACAGAACAGAGATGATAAAAGTCTTTGTGGATATATGGGAGCAACCAGGGATAGGAGCTAAATTCTGCCTTTACTCCTTGCACCCAACAGCAGCAGCAAGTGCAGCAAAAACCTATTCACTTCCCATAAATCCATGGGCACCCTAAACATTGGAGCATGCACTAATTTCAAAGGTTCTTTAAATAGATGGCCCTATAACTGCAATAGAAGCATAACTAGCTCTAAACTTACCTATGAATCAATGCATGAGAATGCAGGTAGGCTAGCCCTTGCAAGGCACCGTGAGTAATGGCAGAGATCTCCACTTCCTGAAGCGGTTTCTTATGAACTGGAGAAGGAAAACAAGTCAGGATCAGATGATCAGTTTCATTCCTGTTTATCATATTATGTAACTATGCCACACTGAGTTATATACTTTCTCAAATGACACAGTCACTTCAATAGATAAAATATATAATTTCTCTAGAATAGCATAAAATAAAATAAATTAGGTACCGTAAAACTCAAGGGCAGTTAAAAAAAATCAACCAAAACCCTGAAACAAATGAATCCCTTAAAACAAAACAAACAAGGATGATGTTCTTTGAGTGAGGCACAGCTAATTTACTTTATCAGCTGTGCAAGTCATAGTCACATGACTCCAAGAAGCCAGGCCCAAATTTACCATTGCCTTCTGACCACATTCCAAATGCGTCGAGTGTTTAAGGTTACATTATTATCGTCTGCCAGAAAGCCATCTATAATTACCCCTTCTACATACAGGTTTTCATTATTTGTGAAAGCAGCTAATAAGTAATTTCTAGTCAGAGATCAAGAGTAATATAAGAAAGTTTTTAAAATATACAGAAGAATTTTAATAGTTTCTGGTTATAGCAGCATTTGCAAAGGAGATCTGGGTCAGTTGAGATATTTGAAAAGGTCCAATAGCAATATCATTTGATAGCATCTACTACAGAAATATGATGTCCTTGGTTATACATATCACATCACAATAGCCAGACATTTCAGATGTACCTGCCTGAATTAAAACAGCAAGAGGGTTGCTAATCATCCCTCGAAATATTTTCAGTGACACTGCATAGATAACAGTTTGTCTAACAAGCCCACATGGAAGAAGCACACCAGCCTGTGGGATCATGATGTGTCGACGGGTAACAGGCATCAGAAGACAACAAACAAACAAACAAAAACATATTGTTGAGAACGCGAGGGGTCAGAGCAGAGCCCCCAAACCTAACTGTAGACAGTTGGACACCCACTCACAGAAGAGTTGCAAGGCAGGAATGAGTCAATTGGTGCAGGATAGCACCAATGAAACACAAACAATATTTCTCGGATTCCCTAAGGCCTCCTTATCCCACCCCACTATCATGACCACAGCCATGCCTTCATTGCAGGCTAGACTGGACCATGTACACTGGGACAGATAAGAACTCACAGCACATGGAATCCAAGGTACACTGGAACAGGTAAGAGCTCACAACACACAGAATCCAGGTCAGATAACCCACTTAGGAACAGAAATGGGCGTAGTGCTATCAGAACAGTAAGGGGAAGGGAGGGAGAGAAGGGGAGGAAGGGGGAACTTATCGCAATGATTGACACACAACCCTCCCACCCCCACCCCAGGGGGATGTGGTGGCTGTAAGATATGAATAAAATAATAATTTATAATTTATCAAGGGGTCATGAGAGTGGGAGGGGAAGGGAGGGAAAAAAGAGCCGATACCAAGGGCTCAAATAGAAAGTAAATGTTTCGAAAATAATGATGGAAACATATGTACAAATATGCTTGATACAATTGATGTATGGATTGTTGTAAGAGCCCAAGAGCCCTCAATAAAATGATCTTTTACAGAAAAAGTTTGTCTCGTTTATTCATACACTGCTTAAGTCCAAGCCATCATCCATTTACTTTGTCCAAATGGTTCTTGGGTAAAAGAAGAGATAACATCTGTCAAAGTATAACAGAAAGGAGGGAACAGTGCTTTTAGTCTTACCTTCTAATAAATCTGAGGCTGAGCCTAAGCAATATTCCATCACCAACTGTAATAGATTAAAATAATAACCAGAACAATAAAAATCAATGAAAAAAAACACTAAAAAGTTCTTCCCCACCCCCAAAAAACCAAAAACTCCCAAACCAAACCAAACAAACAAAAAACTAAAGAACAAAGAATACTAGTAGAATAAACATTTTGATATATTTGGATGTGAATTAAATTTTGGTCATTTGGTAGTAATTGATTTTTATAATTTCCATTATCATGATATTTTTCATTATTGACTACTTGGAATTGATCTGAGGCTAGAAAGGAAGTAGATATGGACATATGCACTATAGAAATAGTCAAATTAAAATTGTTCAGGTATTTATTTATTAATTTCCAGGCTACCTTGTTTTAAAAAGGGTTCAGGGTAGGTAGGTTATAATAAGGAACCCTGATGATGTAGTGGTTTCATGTTGCACTGCTAACTGCAAGGTCAGCAGTTCAAAACCACCAACTGTTCCATGGGAGAAAGATGAGGCTTTCTACTTCCATAAAGGATTAATCTCAAAAAACTATAGGGACAGTCCTACCTTGTCCTGTGGGATTTGGGTTTGGAGGTTACAATATAAATTACAATGTTCAGCATGGAAAGTGGAAAACAAACCTCTTGTAAAATCTATGCTGGTAAATACCAGTTACATAAAATAAATCAGTAAGTGATACATTGTCTATTCTCATATGTTAAAAAGTTCTCTTAAATAAATACATATTATTTAGAATGCAATCTAATTTTGTAGCCTGCTTTATCTTAAACCCCTTAGAGATGTGAGATATTTAAGTTTGTATCTTAAATTATTTCTAGATCATTATTAAAATACCATTAAAGCTTACTAGGTTTACAATCTTGCAAAAAACCCAATGCCACGGAGTTGATTCCAACCCTGTAGGCCAGAGCAGAGCTGCCCCTTTGGGTTTCTGAGAGACAGACAGAGCAGACAGCTTCAGATTTCTGCTGGTGGGTTCAAAGTGCCAACCTTGTGGTCAGCAGCCCAACTCGTAACCCACTATGCTACCAAGATTCCATCTTCAGCAGCTTTTAAACAGCAATAATGTAAGAAAATAAAACGCTTTTCTTTCCCACCTCCCAGGGTTTTGGTGCCCCAGACTTCTGATCAACAGCCAAGGTCAGAACTATGAGCGCTCAGTGACCAATATTAGACAGACAGACACACAGACACACACACACACACACACACACACACACACACACACACACTTTCAGAAATTATTTTATTATTCTAAAATAATGCATGCTTGTTTAAAAAAATAGCCAAGCTTATTGGGAGTCAATTACCACTCATAACTACCCTATAGGTCAGAGTAGAATTGCACGGCAGGCCGTCCAAGCCAGTCATCTTTAAGCAAAGAGACAGTCCTATTTTTCTGCCTCAGAGGGACTTGGGGGTTAGAAATGCTGACTTTTTGGTTAGTAGCTGAGCACTTAACCACTGTGTCACAAGGGCCCCTTGCATATTCATTAGAAAACATAAAATTTCTATAATCATTTAGACATCATCTGTATTAACTTATTTATTCCTTTCATTTTTTAATATGAAGACCCATGTAAGCAAATACTATAGATAATATAGCTATGCTTATATTTTAAAATATTTTCAATTGATATAAAGTACTCCTAAGTGTTTTATTTTAAGTATTATTTTCCCTACAATTCCATAACAGAAGGGCAAAATCCAAGTGCTAACTCTTCTGCTTCATCTCTTCAGAAAATCCCTACCCCCCTTCCAACCTCTCATTTGAAACTATTTACTCCTAGGTTTCATCAAGTGCTAATATGCTAAGTTATCTGGTTCCTGTCAACAAGTGATTTGCTAGGCTAATTCACAAGAACACAATCTATGGCTGGTTGGTCACTCCTGACACTAAATAGCTCTGGTTGTTCTGCCTTTAAATGACTGGTTCTGTTCTCTAGCTTCCCTGCCTGCTTCCGATGGTCAAGTTATTCTCACAACTATCAGCATGCCTGTCTCAGCAGGTCAGATCCTATGATCTTCTTCTACAATAGTCTATCACATTGGTTACAGACAGAAACCAGTTAATCAAGCTTACAAGTATTCTATGTTTTCTAAGAGTAAACTGGTTTCAAATGAGAGCTTACAGGAGTTTTTGAAGACTTGAAACACATGAGAAAGAACACTTGGTTTTTGCAATGTAACTTCTATTCTGCCCACCCAATATCCCTGAGCTTGCTATAGGTCAGATTTCCAAGATTCCTTGGTGAATTTCTTTACCTAGAAAAAGCACAAAACACCAAACACTGCCAATGAGTCATTTCTGACTCCTGGTGATCCTATGGAAAAAAAACTCTAAATACTTTAAAAACTGCTTGAACAGAAATGTCCATGCTTAGCCCTTTCAAAACAGAATTATTTTCTGCTTTTAACTCTTCTGAAACCATGTTCACTAACTGAATATAATAAGTAAGAAAGGATTTAGTACATGGTAAGTACTCATTAAGTTATAGTGAAATTGTACTCCAAATTGGAAAGTGCAATCTGGTAAAGTACAAACAACACTTTCATGCTCTAATAATGCCAATTCACTAACCTAAAACCAGATATACAAAATAAAATAAAAAAAAATAAAACCAGACATACAAACCTAAAAAAATACACAAAGAAGTTAACATAGATTAAAAAGCCAGTTTGGTAGAAACTAGTGATGGTAATATCAGACAAGCACAACTCAACACTTTAAGGGAATTGGAATGAAGAAAATGATAAAAAATTAAAATTCTTGAATGCCTTTTGTTTTGACAAATCATAAAATGATGAGGACCTTTTTTTAAAAACTATTTCGTCACTGAGAATTCACAGAATGGAATTTCCCAAAGCTTATATATCTTATTTAACCTCACAGAATAGGGGAGGGGGGCTCAGAAAATTCATGGGAAAATGAATGGAATGAAAAGATTATTAATTTTTACAAGAAAATTCTGAAGTCCATGGAAAGCACTGATAACAAAAGTCAAGTGGGACAGAAATTGAATCGACAATTTGATCAAAAATATAATTAAAATTAAGAAAAAAGAGAGAGAAAGAAAAAAGGTGCTAAAGGTCCTCTTACCCATGCAGTGTGTTCTTTTAAGTAGCAGCCTTTGTATTCTATGGTATTGGGATGCTTCAATTTTCGTAAAAACTTGACTTCCTTAAGAATATCTTGCCATTTCTATGGAAAGAGAAAACACAGGAAAAAAGCAGATACATAATGTTACATCCTGGGGATTTCAATCAATGACATGAAGGAAAATGTGTATGAATTGTTAAATGGAAAACTGATTTGCTCTATAAACCTTTACCTAATTCATAATAAAAAGTAAAAAACAAAAAAATAAAGAGTATCTTACTATTTCTTTTTTTATCTTACGATTTCTGCTGAAGTCAGAAACTTATTTGATTTTAAAATGTAAACTACTATTTTATTGTCAAATATATACATATATTCAATACTATTATATTAATGGACATAAAATAATAAATGAAAAGCTCAGTTATTTTTACATTGATTATACAATATAAATATATGATCAACTATATTATAGTAAAGCCATAGTATAAATCCATGTCTTATTCTGCAAAACAGTTGATTGAGCTAGAATATTCTTGTTATTATGCACCCTTGAATTTGTTCTAATTTACAGGCAACACTGCCGAGTCCCGTCTCATCCCCACAATTGTTGCTGCCACTATGTCAATCCACCCCACTGAGGGTCTTCCTCGCGTGTGTTGACCTTTACCAAGCATGATGTACTTTTCCTGGGATTGGTCTCTCCAGATAACATGTCCAAAGTACATGAGATGAAGTCTTCCATCCTCATGTCTAAGGACCATTCTGGCTGTACTTACTCATGACAGATTTGTTCGTTCCTCTGGTAGTCTATGGTACTTTTAATACACCACTACCATTGTTTAACTGCATTAATACTCTAATCTTCCTTAGTCATTGTTCAGCTTTCACCTGTGTATGAGGTAATAGAAAATGCCCTGGCTTGAGTTGGGTATACCTTAGTCCTCCAAGTGCCAACGTTACTCTTTAACTAATTTAAATGAGTCATGTACAGTACTGCATATTTTCACACTACGATATGCTCTTTAATTTCTTGAATACTGCTTCCATGAGCATTTTGTAGATCCAACTAAAATGAGATGCTTCACAATTTCAATCTTTTCTCTGTTTATCATAATGTTTGATGTTGTTTATTGGCCCAGTTGTGAGGATTTTTTTTTAGCATTGAGTTGTAATTAATACTGAAAGCTGTATTATTTGGCTTCAAGTCCTCTTTGGTTTCAGCAAGAAGCTTTTATGTTATTTGCATATCGTAGGTTATTAATGAGACATTCTCCATCCTTAATGCCATATTCTTCTTCAGACAGTCTAGCATCTCAGATTATTTATTCAGCATACAGATTGAGTAAGAGTGGTGGAAGAGTATCACCCAGATGCATACCTTTCCTGATTTTAAAACAACTATCATGTTCTAAGTGGAGGTTCCAAACAAGTGCAATTAAGTGCTCTAGAATTCCTTCTCATTGCAATGTTATCCAAAATTTAAAAAAATTTGTTATCCATAATTTATAATGATTCACGCAA
>NW_022111312.1:8009987-8011075 GCF_000313985.2 Echinops telfairi
AGACCTGTTGAATACATCAACCAAACACTCCAAAAGATGAAAAAAGAAATCACAGCCTCAAAAATTACAGTAGGTGACTTCAATACACCGCTGTCTGAGAAAGATAGATCACAGGGAAATAAACTCAACAAGGAGGCTGGAGATCTAAACATTAGATAATTTGACGTGATAGATATTTACAGAGCTTTTCATTCAAATATAAAAAAATTGACATTCTTTTTGAGCCCACATGGCACATATTCAAAGATAGACCACATACCGGGGCATAAGGTGAATCTGCACAAATTTAAGCACACTGATATCATACAGCTCTCTCTCTTTGACCACTGTGCCATAAGGTTGGAAATCAACAAAAGGAAGATGAAGAAAACAATCTCATTGAAAAAGGGGACCAGACAAGGATGCCCCTTGTCCCCACTCTTATTTAACATCATATTGGAGATTTTAGCTAACAGCATAAGAGAAGGAAGAGGTGAAACTATCGTTATTTCCAGATATGATTTTATATATAGAAAATCCCAAAAGCTCTACAAGGGGAGTACTGGAAGCAATAGAGGAATATGGCAGAGTGGCAGGATACAAGATCAACAAACAGAAGTCTATCGGACTGCTATACACATCGGATAAGACCACAGAATAGGAGATCAAAAAGGTGGTACCCTTTACAATAGCCAAGTACAAATTGAAATATCTAGGGATATACTGACTAAAAGAACAAAAGATTTATATGAAAAATACTACAGAACATTATTACAAGAAACCAAGAGTGACCTCAACAAATGGAAAAAATATCTCATGCTCATAGACTGGAAAACTCAATATAGTAAAGATGTCAGTTCTGCCCAAGGCACTATATAAGTTTAATGCAATCCTGATAGAATTACCCTCATCTTTCTTCAAAGAAATGGAAAAATTGAGGGAAAAATCCCCGACTTAGCAGAGAACTTCTCAAGAAGAAGGACACAGTGGGAGGGCTTGCTTTAGCTGACTATAGTACATATTATAAAGCCACAGTGGTCAAAACCTCATGGTATTGGTATGACAGATACTCAGACAAATGAAAAAGAACTGAAAACGTAGAAATAAAA
>NW_022111312.1:8012072-8013235 GCF_000313985.2 Echinops telfairi
CACAGTTCACAATCGCAAGGAGTTGGAAACAACCCAAATTTCCATCAACAGACAAATGGATTAAAAAACTATCATACATACATACATGGAGTACTATGCATTGCTAAAAAGTGATGAACGGATGAAGCACATTGCCACATGGGAAGAACTGGAGGAAATTATGCTAAGCAAAGTAAGCTAAGCACAAAAGGACAAGTACAACTTGAGTACGCTGAGGTAAGCTTAAAAAAAAAAATGCAAAAGGGGCATAGGGAAAAAGGTACTGTATACAAACATTCCTGGGGTGAGATCCAGGTAATATGGCAGGGGCCAGACTAAATCCAAGGATACATATGATAGCCAACTAAAAAGGAGAGAGAAAATAGAAAAAAGAAAAGACCTGGGTAGCAGGGGAATAGGACACTAACCCAGCCGTATTGTTTATATCTCCACAGGCAAAGAGGGCCCAGACTTCAACCAGGTGCTCCAAGATGTGAATGCACCATACCAGCATGAAGCAGGAAACCAGTAGAAAGCTCTGAGTGACCGCTTCCAATCCCAACTATGGTCCCAATCCCAACTACGTGGACAGCCACCTACCCCGCTCCACGAATAATTTACTTCAGAGGACAGCACTGAAGCTACAGCTTAGGGAGAGAGACATGTCTGATCAGAGCACACGGGAGCAAATGAAGGGGGAAGAAGAGAGAGTGGAGCACATCCTGGCCCACCAAGGCATGAGGACGAAATCCCTGCTCAGAGCAGCCGATGCACAAAGAGGACCATATGGCCGGCCGCACTAGAAGACACGACATCCCTCACTGACCCATAGCCCTACAGGGGACAACACTGGAGACACAATGTAGGAATTGTGCCCAATCTGACCCCACCACACCAAGGCAAAACACTAAGGGCGTGCAACAGAACAGCAAGGGGAGCAGAGCAATGAAGTCCCCAAGGAATATAAAAAATAGACTGTGGGGCCAGGACGTGGCACCCCATCAGACTCGACCAGAAAACACTCCTACAGTCAACAAACAGAGCTTGAACTATTTACAGACTTTTCTCCGCCCCCCATTAGTTTTTGTTGTTGTTGTTTTGTTTTCTTTTGTTTCTTTGTTTTGCTTTGTCTTGTTTTTGTGCATAGTATTATCTCTGCAGGTCTATCTAGATAAGGTAGGTGG
>NW_022111312.1:8014260-8025590 GCF_000313985.2 Echinops telfairi
AGTGGAAAAGGGGAACCGATTACAAGGATCCACATATAACCCCCTCCCTGTGGGACGAACAACAGAAAAGTGGGTGAAGGGAGACATTGGCAGTATAAGACATAATAATAATAATTATAAATAATAATAACTTATAAATTATCAAGGGTTCATGGGGGGCAGGGAGAGAGGCAAAAAAATGAGGAGCTGATATTAAGGGCTCAAGTAGAAAACAAATGTTTTGAGAATGATTATGGCAACAAATGTACAAATGTGCTTGACACAATGGATGTATGTATGGATTGTGATAAGAGTTGTACGAGCCTCCAATAAAATGATTTTTAAAAAGTCTGTTGGAAAAAAAAGGAATATTTAGGGAAAAAAGAATTGTGATAAAGAAGTGTTCAAAGAATGACTTCTGCCATCAAGTTAATATTCACTCCTCATGTCAATTTACATACATGAAATGTTTATCTTACCTCATGTGCTTGCTTTCCACTATAGGACATTTTCTTAACTGCCACCACTTCATTAGTATGAGCATGCGTGGCCTGTGTTAGCGGACAGAAGAAAAAAATTTTAATTAATATTTCAGCCACAAATATTTTAGCAGACTTAAAAAATCCCCAAAACATTCTCTAACTTCCTTATCATAGTTCTAAAATACTGCCCAACTTTTAACAGGCCTGATAAACATTTACACCCCACTTTAAGATACAGCTCCTTACAGCACAGATGGCAGTATAAGAAAGGACAAAAGTTTAATAAAATATATTCAATGAAACAAAAACTTTTCATATTTCTAAAATATCCATACTAGCTTCACCACGTAGAAAGTCAATCCACGGCAACAGATCTGGTATCATCTAATAAAATAACCATTAAAATAATGATGCAATCAATATGTGCATGCAGTAAAATGAAAAGACGTCAAACATATATATAAAAATAAGCTATTTAGTATGATCTTATTTCTGTAAAATAGTAATAATGTACAGATATCTGTGGGAAAAAATTATCACAGAATATCTATCAGTAATATCTAGAGACTCTCTTTCTGTAATTATGGAAATGTTCCATATTTGAACTGTTCACTACAATACCATGTAAAATATGGTTAGGGAATGAATTATAAATTGTAATTAATAAATAGTTACATGTAGCTAGGGGCCTCTATACTGAACTATGTATCAAAAATGTAAGATTAATCATATAGTAAACTATTTTCAAGTCAGTCTGCGTCAGTCAAACCCCTCATGCAAGTAAGCTATTCTGGCTGCGTGTATTATGATGATTATGGGCCCTAAACACTATCTACAACAATGCCTTTGAGATAGAAGATCTGAATCAATATAATCTATGAATTTGGAAAAAATTTTTTGAGGGGGCATATAATTATTTTCTTAAATACAACTGATTGAAGAATTTCCTCACTTATTACAAGTTTCTTAGTAATTTTAAAATGTTAATTCAAACAATAATTCACTGGTGTATAATGAATTCAATTCCATATTCTTACTGAATATCAAAAAGCAGAGAAAGTCAACATACAATCTTTTTAAAAAATGTCTTTCAAAAGCAATAAGGTAAAAGTACCTAAAAGTATCTATTATGCAAACAAGGTATCCATTAGTCATCATTTTTAAATCTGCTCTAATACAAAACTCTACAAAAGGACTTTTAAGATATTTTATTCATTTAGAAGGTATATTTTGACTTTCATTAAAAATATCTTTCAAATATAACTATCTTTCACATTGTGCTGCCTCTAAAATTTTAATATTAAGACTATGTTTCTAGTTGTTTATTGCTCCATTTGTGAGGATTTAATATATGTATATACTGAGTTGTACTGGACTGTAGTTTTTTATTTTCATCATGAAGTGCTTTAAGATCCCCTCACTTTAGCAAAGTAAAGTTGTGCCATCTTCATATTGAAGATTGTTAATAAGTCTTCTTCCCATCCTGATAGTGCATTCTTCTTCAGAGAGGTCAGCTTCTGGGATTATGTGTTTAGCATTTAGACTGAATAATAAGTAGAGTGAAAGGATACAACCCTTATGCACATTTTTCTTCTTTTTAAACCACGCAGCATTACCTGGTTCTATTTGAATGACTGACTTTTGGTCCATGTACAGGTTCCACATAAGCACAATGAAGTGATCTGGAATCCCCATTCTTCCAATGTTATCCTGACTTTCTTATGATCCACACATCTTTCTGGTATTTTCTGCTTTCAGGCAAGATCTATCTGATATCAGCAATGATATTCCACCTCCTCTTCTAAATATGACTTGAATTTCTGGTAGCTATTAATCAATGTACTACCGCAACCATTTCTGGATTATCTTCAGGAAAATATTTTTTTCATGTGATAGAATATTGTTTTATAATCCCTGCATTCTGTTAGGTCATTTTTCTTTGTAAATTGGCACAAATATAAGTCCCTTTCAGTCAGTCAGTCAGGTACTTAGCTATCTTCCAAATTTCTTAACAGACAAGTGAGGGCTTCCAACTCTTCATCAGTTTGTAGAAACATTTCTATTGGTATTCTGTCAACTCCAGGACTCGTGTTTTAGCTAACACCTTCAGTGCGGCTTATACCTCTTCCTCCAATACCATTAGTTCTTCATCTTCTTGACCAGTGCTGAGTGGGTATTCTAATTCTAGGACTCTGCACATTGCATTATGATACTCAACTTTATTTTCTCAAGCTGCTTTTTGAAAATTTCTGTTCAGCCCCCGCATTATATCATGTATTTGCTTTGACTACTCTAAATTCAAGAATACGTTTCACAGTCTCTCCTGATATCCACGTTGATCTTTTCTTTATTCCTCATCTTTATAGTGATCTCTGCTACTTCGTGTAGAATGTTCTTGATGTTATCCTACAACACATGTATTCAATGTTGTATGTCTTCTGAGACAGTCTCGAAATCCAAGTGTGATATAATCAGTTATATTTTGCTCCTTGTGGACTTGCTTTAATCTTCAACTTCTCCATTCAGATGAGCAAGTGATGGTCAGTTTCAAGTACAGCATCTGGTCTTGTTCTGAGTGAAGATACTGAGCTCCTTCAGCATCTATTTCCACACACAAAGTCTACTGGATTCCTGTATGTTCTATCTGGCAACTTCCATGTATGTAGTCACCATTTATGTTGTTCAAAAGGAGTATTTGCAATGATGAAGTTGTTAGTCTTTCAAAATTCTATCATGAAATCTCTAGCTTTGTTTCTATGATGAAGGCCATATATTTCAATTATTAATTCATCCTCTGGTTCACATCCTATACACCAGGAATTACCAATGCATCTACAGTGGTTAGTGTGTAAATCTGAACAATACTTGTATTAATTGGTCAACCTTGTGACTACATTGCCCTATGACAGATAGCACTGTACATCCGGAAAGATTTTGAAATGTTCTTTTGGATGATGGATTTGATGCCATTCCTCTTCAATTTGTCATTCCGAGCATAATACTATGATTGTCTGATTCAAAATGGCCAATACGAGTCCATTTGAGCTCACTAGTGCCCAGGATATTGATCTTTATGTGTTCCATTTCATGTCTTACAACTTCCAATTTTCCTAGATTCATACTTTATACATTCCACATTCCATTTATTAATGGATGTTTCTAGCTGTTTCTTTTCATTTTGAGTTGTGCCACTTTAGCAAATGAAGGTTGACATTACTCTGAGGAGACAGCTCTACCCCCGTCATATTTTGAGTGCCTTCTACCTTGAAGAACTCATATTCCGACTCTATGTCAGACAACGTGGCACTGCTGTTCAGAAGGTATTCACGGTGGCTACATTTTCACGAGTGGACTGTCTCTTCCTTAATCTATAAGTTCTTCTGATACTTGCCTACTACAGGTGACCATAGGGATAGCCGAAATAATAGTAGCACAACTTTCAGCATCATAGCGACAGCCAAACCATTATAGTATGACAAACTTACCAAAAAGTGATACTCGATTGGGGTAGATGACTTGAAATCCTAACAATATTTTTATGCTGATTTTTCTATGGCTAGGAGATATTTCTAATACAAATATTACAGTGGTTAAAGTACAGAACAAATTACACTGAAGATAATTAAAAACAATGTTTTAGTACAGAAAATGGGCACTATAAATGAGACCTGTTTTCCAGTGCTCCATACTATGTTATGAATAATTACAGTCTCTAAGCATTTCAAGCTTTTTCTTGAAATATTCATTCCTAACACTTCCAACAGTGTCACTGTTTTAAGTAATGTTTAACAAGATCATTCTTTTAAAATATAGTTATTGAGAATTTAGCATGCATTTCTAATGTTTTCTTAAGTATTCTGTAGCTACTTGGCATTTATAACCAACTTTTTCTGTACTTATTTACTTCAACTAAAACTAAAAGGCAGAGAAACTGAACTAAATTATTTGCTTTAGGTGGATAATGGATGATATGTTGAGTTCCACAAGGCAGTTCTAGAAAGATATAGACTTAGTTGTATTTAAGCAAATATGAAAATGAGTATGCTCAATCCTTTTATATTTTCTTCTTATATAATTTCTTACAATTTACTTCATTTAATTTTAGTATCTTACTTCTTTTCCTGCTAATTTCTAAATTACTTATGTAAATATAAATACACAGCAATATTTCATCAAACTAATAATTTCTATTTCCTCTGAACATAACATGTATTTTCAGCTGATTAGTCTATAAGAATTGAGGCAGCTTACAATTCACTTTAGGTAGATTTCCTGGCTTCATTCTGGATAGAACCTGCCAACTACAAAGAAACTACAGTAGAATTTCAATGTCTAGGTATAAAAACAGTGGTAGCTAGACACCAGTCTTTCTAGCTTGCCAATATGATTATGATTTATGAAAAGTACTAATTATTAGTATATGACACTCTCTGAATCCTTCATAATTCATGCACCCACTTATCCAGCCATCAAATACTTATTGAGTACCCACAGTCTGTCAGATGTTGGATTCAGTGCTGGATATATAGCTGTGAGCAAATAAGGCCAGTATCTACCTCTGCTCTAATAGGATAAATACACATGGTAGCCAAGCTAAAATCACAAATATTAAATTGCAACTGAGACCTGTACTATCAAGAAGGGTATGTGTTCACTTGAGACCAATAGATCTAGAGGAATTAAGATGATGAAAATGGGAAGAAAAGCATCCCAGAGAGTAGTTTATGCAAAGCCCTCTGACGGATGATGAAACAAAAGCCAATATCACTAGAACAATGGGAGTGAGGAAATGGAGTTCAAGGATAGACAGGAATCATATCATGAAGGGGCATTTTGGAGGCCCACATTACAGATTTTGATTTTTTGTCAAAGAACAGTGGACAGTCTCTGATGTTTTATAGCCAAAAGGTGGCCAGGTATACATGTTTGTTGGTTTGTTTCCAAGCTCACCGATCTTTCCAACTATTTAGTCATTATTCATGTGACATTTATTGAGTTCTTACTATATGTCAGACAATGAACAAAATGGATTCAATCCTTGTCTGTAATGGAACTTATTATTTACTCGGAGAAAGACAAATGAATAAAAATCTTTCATGCATAATCATTTTATTACAACTATAATGTATCCCAATAAAGTATTACGGAGAGGGTCTTATAAAATCCCAAAGAGTACTACTTTCGTGTGGGAGGTTTGAACAGGAATGTAGCCCTGACGTTGAGACCTGTAGGTGAACAGGAGTTGGGAAAGGATGAAGACGTAAGGTGAAAAGTTCTCTTGGTGAAGGGAATAACGCATGAGGCTCCCAGGGCGTGAAAGAGTCTGGCACCTTAGAGAAATGTGCAGGGCATAACTTCAAGCTGCAACTTTTTGGTAGGGTCTTAAGGGTCGATTCATGTACCACTGACTCGGATAATGTCTGAAATCCCAACGCCAGCTTTTCAACAATATCACTTGGCTCCTACTATAGATACCCTTTAACAAAGTATATTTCACAAGGGACAGCTAGAATGTATAGAGTTCCCACTTTCTCTATCTGATTTATCTAAATGATTCTTTTAAATTACTTACAAAATAAACGGCTCCAAAACTTCCATGCCCAATTTCATGCAAACCAATAAAAAGTTCTTCAGGATCATCTTTGTAGAACAGATCCGAAATCTCTGGGTCTTTTGGCACCCCTTTCGGCATGATGATAAGTACTGAGAGTACTTTACTTTTTGATATCACAGTCACCTTTATCTCCCATTGACAAGGTTTTTTAGTAAATCTTCAGCACCTGTAGAGAAATGAGGTTTGCCATTAACTTCTTTTTAACACATTTTGTTTGGTATCAATATAAATTAAAATCAATAATAAAAACATTTATGTCTTGCAACTCATAAACAAAAAGACCAAAAAGCCTCATCTGAATAGACTTTTTTTCACCAAATGGACATTAGGACATGAAAAATGTTTAAGATGATTAATTATCACAGAATTGCACAGACAAAATGTACCATGAGATACCATTTCACACCCATAAGGATAACTGTTTTTTAAAAATCTGTGATGGTTGCACAGATGCATATTCTTGTTAAGGCATATTGTGCTCTTTAAAAATGTTCAGATTGATATCGATTACACACAAATAAGATTGAGCAACTTTCTGCCATATAGGTGCCAGTTATTCTTGAATCAATGAGATAGAAACATACATGCACATTCATCGACTGACATATTCAAATGACAAATAACATATGGTATTTTTACACAAAACACATGCACATTAATCTTTTTTCAAAAAACAAAACCAAACTATGCAACCACTCAGGTAATGTTTTCCAAGGCAAGTACACTGCATTTTACTTAGTTGGGCACACCATATGTGATAGGAGCCCTGGTGGTGTAGTGGTTACAATATTGGGCTGGGATCCACATGGTTGACAGTTCAAAGTCACCAGCAGTGGTGCGGGGAGAAAGACTGTGCTTTCTACTCCGATAAACAGTTGCCGTCTCAGAAACACATAGGGGGCTTGCTATGAGTTAGCATTGACTTGATGGAGGTGAGTTTGGTCTGGTTATATGTACAATACACTAAATAGTAAACTGAAAAAAAGAAATACTAGAGGTCAATTTGATATGAGACATGTGTAACTTCACTACTATTCAAAGAACTGAAATAATAAGATGCCTCTTTTCACTCACAAAATTGGAAAACAGAAGAAAAAGATACATTTATTTTGGTGTGAGCATAGAAATAGTCAATTTCATATACTGCTGGGAAAGTAGAATGGAGCAAACTTTGACATAATGTCCTTTAAGGAATGTATATTATGCTAAGCAGATATTTTTAATTTGTATTCTTTTAAGAAAAAGAAGCAAAGCACAAGGAGATAGAGCATAGACGGAGTGAGCCTCCATTCAAGATAGGCAACATTACTTCCTTTATCTAAGTTTGGGGCTTGTATTTTATCTGTTCCCCATCATCAGTCAGATTGTCATACTATGGCAGCTCGCATGTTGCTATGATGCTGTAAGTGCCATGCCAAGTGGTACTTCCAATATTAGCAGGGTGACCAGGTGAGCACATTTCAATGAAACTTGCTAGAAAGAAGAAAAAGGGGCCCATGGCTGAAAAGTTAGCCCCTAAAACCTTATGGTTCATAGTAAAACATGTATGTATGGAGCATAAATCCAGGAAAATTAAAAGTGATCAAAAATGAAATGGACGCATAAAGATTGATAAACTTTGCATTAGTGTCCTAAAGGTTGAACATAAAATATTGGCATTAACCATTTTGAATTGAAAAATCATACAGTTTCTATGACCGGAATGACAACTTCAAGAGAAATGGTGTAATGTTCCTTGTACAAGAGAAAATGTCAAGATCTATATTGAAATACAATGTTGGCTTTGATAGGATAGTATCTATATACTTACAAGTAAGACCAGTTAATATAAGTACTATTCAAATTAACACACCAATCACCAAAGCCAGTGGCAAATAGATTAAATAATTCTATTAACTTCTTCAGTCTGAAATTGATCAAGCAGGTAATCAATATGTATTGATAATTACTGGTGCTTAGAATGCAAAAGTTGGAAACAAAGAGGAAGTATCAATAGTTGGAAAATATGGCTTTGCCTATAGGAATGAAGCTAGAGATTACACGGCAGAATTTTGCAAGACCAGTGACTACTTCCTCATTGTACATAGTATTTTTTAGCAACTTAAGCATCAGCTATACATATGAGCCTGGCCACTGGAATATAAAGGAGTAAAACGGACTATATCTTTGGGAAGAGATAACAGGGAGGTTCTATATCATCAGCCAAAACAAGTCCAGGGGCCAACTGTGGAACTGACAATTAATTGTTCATATGCAAGTTCAGGTTGCAGTTGAAAAAAATTAAAACAGGTCTAGGAGACCCAAAATAAGATCTTGAATATCCCACCTGAATTCAAAGATTATCTCATGAATAGATTTAAAACATTGAATACTAATAACTGAAGACCAGATAAGTTGTGGGATGACATCAAGATGTGGAAAAAGCAAAAGGTCATTTAAAGAAAAAAAAAAAGTGGATGTCAAAGAGACTCTGAAACTTGCTCTTGAACATAGACTAGCTAAAGCAAATAGAAGTGATGAAGTAAAAGAGCTAAACAGAGACTTTCAAAAGGCAGCTGTAGAAGATAAAGTAAAGCAATTTAATGATATATGCAAAGACCTGGATTTAGAAAACCAAAAGGGGAGAAGATACCAAATGTTTCTCAAGTTGAAAAAACTGAAAAGTAATCCTTGGTTTGCAATATTGAAATAAGCAAAATATTAAATGATGCAGAAAAAAAAGAAGGAATTTACACAGCCACTGTAGCAAAAAGAATTGGTCAAGAGCCACCCATTTCAAGAGGCAGCATGTAATTAAGAACTGATAGTACTGAACGAAGTTCAGGCTGCACTGAAAGGCTTAGTGAAAAACAAAGCTCCAGGAATTGACAGAACACCCACGGAAATGCCTTAAAGAACTGATACAGCACTGAAGCATTCACTAATCTATTGTCAGACATTTAGAAGACAGATACCCAGCCAACTGACAAGAAGAGAGCAGTATTTGTGCCCACTCCAAAGATTTTGTCGAACAATTAGTATAACATGAAAGTAAACAAAATCACATGCTAATAAATTTTAGCTTGAGATAATTAAAAAAACACAGTTGCAGCAGTGCATCGACAAGGTAATGCCAGAAATTCAAGCTGGATTAAGAAGAGGGATGTGGATGAAGGGATATCATTAGTGACTTCAGATGGATCTTGGCCTGAAAGCAGAGACTCCTTGAAAGATGTTTACCATATATACTCGAGTATAACCTGACCCGAATGTCATCTGAGACACCTAATTTTACCACAAAACTACCTTTTAAATATGCTGAAAAAATTAGCTTATACTTGAGTATATACAATACCTGTATTTTATTGACTATGCAAAGACATTTGATTCTATGAATCGGAACAAATTATGGATAATACTATAAAGAAAGGAATTCCAGAACTTGTACAGAGACCAAGGGAATACTGTATATCTTAAAATCAGGAATGCTGTGTGTTCCGGTTATCTCCTTTCAGCATACATATTCAAGTTGTTTGCTGAACAAATCATCTGAGCCACTGGACTACATGAGAAAGAATGCAGCATCAGAATTGGAGGAAGTCACGTTAACAACCTGCGAAGTGCAGATGAGCCAACCTTGTTTGTGAAAGCAAAAGAGCATTTACTGATGAAGATCAAGGAATACAGCCACCAATATGTATTATACCTCAATGCAAAGGAGACAAAAATCCTCACAATTGGACCAATAGACAGTATCATGATAGACAGAGAAAAGACCGAAGTTGTCAAAGATTTCATTTTATTTGGATTCATAATCAATGCTCACGGAAGCAACAGTCAAGAAATCAAAAGATGCATTGCATCGAGAAATAAATCCCTGTAAAAACCTACTTAAAACATTTAAAAGCAAAGATGTTACTTTGCAGCTTATGATGGGTGGTGCCCTAAGTCAAGGTATTTTTAAGCTCTTCATATCTATATGAAAGCCGAACAATGAATACAGAAACCTAGAGAAGAACTGATGTGTTTGAATTGGGGAGGAATACTGAGGATTGCCAGAACAAACTAACGTGTCTTGGAGGAAGTAGTCAGAAGCAAGACTTCATCTTTGGATATATTATCAGGAGACCATCCAAACCCCTGTCTACTGCTATTGAGTCAATCCAACCAAGAGGAGCTCTGGAAAAGGCCAACATGCTTGGTAAAGTACAAGGTCAGTGTAAAAAAGACGACCTTGGACAAGATGGGCTGACACAGCAACTGGAACCATGGACTCAAACATAATAATTGTGAGGATGGTGCAGGACCAGGCGGTGTTTCATTCTGTTGTACACAGGGTCACAGTAAGTCAGAGCCAACTTTGTAGTACCCAACAACAAACACTAACATTTTATCTTAAGTAGGTGCTGGAATTTCAGGTAATTTTAAAATTTCCTTCTTTGAGCTTAACTATAGTTTCTAAGGAGTCCTAGTGGTGTAGTGGATTACACACTGGGCTGCTAACTGCGAGATCAGCAGTTCAAAACCTCCAGCTGCTCTGTGGGAGAAAGATGAGGCTTTCTACTCCCTTAAAGATTTATAGTCTCAGCTTGGGTTTCTTCCTTCAGTACCATTGGTTCTTGCTCATATGCTATCTCTTAAAATGGTAGAATGTTGACTAGTTCTTAGGTGCAGTGACTCTGTATATTCTTTCCACCTTCTTTTGATGCTTCCTGCATCATTCAATATTTTGCCCATTGACTCTTAATATTGCAACTTGAGGCTTTAATTTTTTTCTTCAGTTCTTTCAGTTTAAGATCGGCAACACCACCCCTCTTGATTGTGTCATTCCTGGCATAGTAAACTAAATGATTTTTTGATTCAAAATGGCCAATACCGGTCAATTTCACCTAATATTTAGATGATTGATCTTTATGTGTTCCAAATAAATTCTGAATGACATCCAATTTTCCTAGATTCATACTTCATACATTCCAAGTTCCAATGATTAATTGATGCTTGCAGTTGTTTCCTCTCATTTTGAAGCTTGCCCCAGCAGCCAATGCAGGTCCCACAAGCTTTACTCATGCAGACTTTCCTCGATCCGGGTCATTATGGCTGACCCTACTTTGAGAAGGCAGCTCTTCCTCAGTTATATTTTTAGTGTCTTCCAACCTCGGGATCTCATCTTCTGGCACTGTATCTGTGTTCTGATTCTGTTCATTACGTTTTAGTAAATGACAATATTTCAATGCTGTATCCATGAGGTTTTTGTTTGTTCGTTCATTTGTTTTTTA
>NW_022111312.1:8026227-8037228 GCF_000313985.2 Echinops telfairi
TTTGGATCTCCACTCTGCACTCCCCCCATTATTCACTATGGTAAGATATTTTGTTCTGATGATGCCTTATACCTGATCCCTCCATGAGGCTTTCAGTGACTAATTCCTCGGAAGTGGACAGCCTATTCCTTCTTCATTGTCTATTCTTAGTGTGGAAGCTCTGCTGAAACCTGTTCACTTTGAGTGATCCCGCTGGTATTTGAAATACCAGTGAATAGCTTTCCATATCGCAGTAATATATAAGCCACCATAGTACAACAAACTGACAGGCCAGTGGTGGAAGCATTTAAAAAAATAATTAGAAACTAAAAGTTTTATAAAACAACATTTTATACCAAATTATTTATCTTTTTAATAAACAACAAAAATCCATTCTAGAAAAACTAGAAAATAAATGTGTTACCATTTTACAAGAGAAAGACCGTACCTTTTTGTATGTGGCAAAAAAAAATCTACTGTAGTGCTTAGAGTCATTTTAGCAGCAATCTTGTCTCTTTTACAATTTCCGTCTTTCGTAATTCTGGTGCACCTATGGAAAAAGAATAAAATACTTCTATTTTTAAGGGTAAAATTAAAGAAGCAATAATTGTTAAAATAGTAGTTAATATGGCTAATATCAGCCTCCCTACAATGCTAATCTAGAGGTAGTCTGGAAATATTTACAAATGTAAATGTAACAAGTTAAATTTTCACTTTTACTGGTAAAAATTATAAGAATTTCACAGGAAAGGCACAGGAACAAATTGTGTCATCAGATTTTCAGAATCTGTATGAAGGTTTCCACTGGTTTGCTTGTGTGGGAACTCAAGAGAGGCTACCAGTCGCCAGGCCCAAACTGATAGCAGGCAAGGACCCCACTGATTCTCTGTTGATAAAACTAATATTCTGAATTGTCTCCCCAATAGACATGATGATTTATACTGACTGATCTATTTACCCTTTTCAGGCACTCTTATAATGGATTTCAGGCTTTTGGAGCGAGAGTGGGGGCCCCAGTGACTATTTCTTATTAAAGTAGCCCATGGCCAATATGGGAAATACATACTTCTTTTTTTTAAAATCCATAAACCAATCCAGGACAAACACCATTAAAATTTGGCATGCTTTTTCCCCATGTGCATATTTATATATTCGTGCTCATATTTCTTTGGTTACCCAGTTGTGTGGTACGGTGCATTACTTGATAGAGCTCTTCTAGCTATAGTCTGTAATTATCACCAAGAGACGACAGATAGGGCGTATGGAACTCTAATGTTAGAATTGGCAATTCTACCAGTCTGGGTTTAAAATAAGCCATCTCAGATGCAGTAATGGCTTCACTGTCTTCAGGAAAGCAGAAGCAGGAGTGGTGTGCGGCCCTTGGGCTCCGAGTTCCCTGTACACTTAGCCTACTTTACCCATGAGATGGAGATCTGTGACATTAGAGGAGTGGCAGAGGAGCGGCGGCCTCAGAATAAGAGCATAAAACAGGGTACTTGGCTGCCCCAACCAATGGTAGAGTAAAGCTAAGTGCTTTTGGGTAGGAGGCTCCCTTGTAGCTTGTGTTGCCTCTAAAAAGTTTATTGTGGGGATCTGGTTTTGCCAATCCTCAGAGCTAGGGCTAAGTGCACTTGTGTGAGGCTTACTTAAGGTCAAATGGAGTGCCTTTTAGGCATTATTGGCGGCAATAAGAGTTTTGTAATATTGCCCTAGCAGCGCTGAATCTGTGGAGGAAGACCAGAGAGGTAGGCCTGCAAGCATAACTGAGAAGAGGCACACCAGACTGAAGAACTGTATCCTGAGAACTTCTAGTCTTGAATTGTAACCTGTGAACTTCCCCAGTAAATCCCATAAGCATAGGTATCGTCTGTGGGTTCTGTGTGGTCACTGCAATAACTAACTGACCCCACCACAGAAGTAGAGAATGCCAGGGGAAAGGAGGGTTGGTGTCAGAACTGGTCTTAAACTTAGGTTGAGTTTGATTCTTCCGCCCCCTTGTGAACTCAGGAGTCAAACACTGATTCTATGCCATTTTTATAAGCTGAGATCATGGTACATATAACTCCACAGTCCACCTCTTTTAGCTAACACTGTAAGTGCTGTATCATGTCATCAAAATTATTCAGAAAGATCATTTTAACAACTGCTCAATGACTAAGTCATGGAAGGGCCACAATCACTTACAACCAATTCTCCGTAGTTGAAGACCAAGACTGTATTCAACCATTTGTTATTTTAAAGATCTTTGTGCATTTTATTTATCTGTGATTTGGATGCTTCACTTGGGATGGATTTATAGAAATAGAGATAAAAATATAACAATTTAGACTTGTAGCATGCACACATATTGAAATGATTTTTAGATGCTTGACTAGGCTTGGGGAGGAAACACTGCTAGAAACCAAGAAGAAAAGGTATTGAATTCCATTTTCACAATGTTCCCCTGAGGATGTCCTTGTCTTCACTTGTGCTTCAATATATTAAGTGATCATTTTATCTAAACCAACCAGCAACCAATCAAGGGCTAATATCTGCCTGCCTACTCTGCTAATCTAGAGGTCTATAGCCTCAGTGAACTAAAATCTTCCTTATGATGTTATATGATTACTAGTAGCTAAATTTCCACCCAAGAAAGCAGTTTTACACAAGGCATTTACTAACATTTTCATGCCCTGCTCAATTTCTGATGCACAAGACATTCCTTCCTAGAAAATAGTTCTATCATGCCATAGATGTGCATGCTTGATAGCTATTTTCTCTCCACATTTACCTAATATATTTTATAAAACTTTCTTAAAACACGTATTCTCTTTATCTTTGGCAGCACAGCCCTGTAAATGTTCCTTAAAGATGAAAACTTACTAGAACAAAACCTTCACAGTTGTTTCTTTTCCTTTCTTTGGTGTGTGTTTCCTGCTAGAGTATTGCACGTTATTGAGCACAGAAACTACAGTCTTAAGGTTAATTCATTAAACTTACAGGATGTTCTCAATCCATCCCATTCCAGTTCCCTTTCTCTTTAGGAAGGTTTCTTGGATGCCATGAAAGTCTTCGTTTTTTTCTAATTTTTTCTAATTTTCCAATTTTTCTAAAATTTTCTAATTTTCTATAGTTCCTCTTCTCTGATTTAAATGACTATGTTCCCCACAAATTTGCCCTAAATGCTCTGTAATTATAAGTGTCTATCTTAATCATTGCTGTCCATATGGTGATTTCAAGCATCACTATGCCACAAGTGAGTCTTGATGTCTCTAAGTCCTAGTCTCATATTTTGAAGCATCTATTTTTGACTTATCCATCTAAATATCTCTCATGCACCCTATATGACCATCAACTTTTCCTTTTACCTTGTCTCTTACATACAATTAATGCCCAATTCAGCTTCAAACATTTCTACCTGCAGTTAATGTTCTCTCTCTCTTTGGCATCTACTGTTTTGGTCTCTTTCCTGGAATACATCTTAAAAACACTATTACCAGATTGATCTTCCTATAGCAGAGTTCAGGTAATACCTTCACTGAATCAAAATCTTCCAACAACTCCCTACTGTTTATAGTACAAAAAATAACTTTACCTAACTAACATTCAAAGTTTATCTCAACTTCTTAACACTGATAAATCAGGAAGAACTGAATTATCAGACGCTTACATTTTCATACTTGTATCTTTGCTCATTTTCTTCCCTCTGCCTGGAACGTCTGAATTCCAATTACTCTCATGGTACAGGTAAACACCACCTTTTCTACAAAACCTACCATTTTTTCCCCTGCAACAACTTGAAAACACATGTTAGTGATCAAAGTGGATGACAAGAGCTTCTTCAGAGCAGAATACATCTCTAAATCCATGGTTTGATTGTTGCATGCTGGTGACATCTTTACATAACAGACATCCCAAACACATCTATGAAAATCTTCCCTTCTTCATTCCATTTTTACTACTGAAATGATAGGTTCAAATTGATCCTTTCTCCAAACATGAACAAATTTACTCTTCTAATCAAAATGACAGCATGTAAGAATTAACTAATGATAAAATGATGTGCATACAACTGTTTTCCCCTCTTCCTTGACCTTTTTGCAACTCAGGTGTTACACTTTTAATCAGAACTTAGAACTGTGCCAAGAATGTAGTCATTCAAGTCTTGAGCCCTTGGGCCAACTGAACAATGCAGCTAGCTCAGAGTAGATTTCATCAGAGATGTGTAATGGCAATAATTTTCTTTGCTCTTTCTTTTAGGATATGGAAAGCTTCCAACAATGGTAATCAGTAAATTAGTTTCCACAGACATTATAGCTTACTATAACAAAGAACACACAGTACAAAGTATAAATAAAAAGACCCCCTTTTATGAGCCCCAAATAAAATGATTTAATAAATAAATAAATAAAATAAAAGAAAGACCCTCTCATAATTTACCTTTCCCCAGAAACTCTCAAGAAAGATAATCCAAGGACGATCTTAAGTTGATTTTCAATGTTGTGATCATACTGATTCAACAATACATCTCTAGTCAACTAATTTGAAAAATCCCACATTTCAACATTAAAAGATTAAAAGTCATAATGTTTTCTATCAGAATGAACTTTAAAGATCATCTACTCAACTCCTTCTCCACCTATGTTTTTCAAAAAGCAGACTCCTAGAAAAGTCAGGCTTTAACTCTTAGGTAATGTTCAAATGTGGCCCTAGTTGCTATGTTTCAGAATTTAGGATGGCATGCTTACATGCCATATGATGCTGTAATTCTCTCACTACTCTTGTCTCTATGAACCCCTGGGAAACTTCATTTGTACCGTCTGGATGGGGATCGTCAGCAAATCCATTATTTATGCCGTTGACCCTTGAACAACACAGGTCTGAACCACATGGGCCCACTTATATAAGGATTGCCTTTCCTACTACTGTGGTACTGAGCTCAGACATTTTGAATATCTACTTAAAATGTCTAAGACACTGTGTAGCACTAATCATCTCCCTGGAGTAGTTTGTCTCTCCAGTTATTGCTCTTGTGGAGTGTCACCCGGCACTTTAAGAAGATACAACATTTGAACTCACCCCAATAGCAATGGGGGTTGGGGGCAGGGGGTGAACCAAATGTGAGTAACCAGGCCCACACAGCTCAAACCCGTGTTGCTCAAAGGTCAACGATGAGTTATATGTGGATTTTTGACTATGCAGAGGCAGAGTCCCTGATCTACATGCTGTTCAAGGGTCAAATGAATAGTGATTCCACTCCCATTCTTTCCTCATTAGTCAGACATTGTTAGGGTGGTCCCAGGTAGCAGTGGGACTATAAAAAACACAAACATATCTTGAAATGACTGAAAAGTTTGGTAATAAGGTGATCATCTAGACAATCCACTCTATGTTTTCATTTTTAAGATAACCACCAAAGTGAAAAACTAACATTTACAAATTTGAGACTGAGACAGTGTCTTTAAATTCCCAGGGGTCAATGGAGCCACTTGAAAAATAGTCTAGAGTGGCCATATCTTACTCAAGATAATTGAGAACAAAAGACAACACTTAAAGCCCTAAATGCATACAGTTTAAATTGCCCCGGAAAGTTCCAGAGTACAAGGCTTTGTTTATAAAGCCTTTTGAATAATTTTAATGCACACTTACAATTCAGGAACCACGGATTTAGTCTAAGGAAAGGGAAGAAAGCAGTGATAAAAGACCATGGACTCCCGCCCGCCCCCCCCCATGAACTTTTTGAAGGCCCCTTGTATTATACTCCAATAGAAGGAAAACAAAAATCCTCAGAACTGGACCAGTAAGCAACATCCTAATATTTGGAGAAAAGGTTGAAGGTGACAAGGATTTCATTTTACTGGAATCCACAGAGTCCATGAAAGTAGCCGTAGGAAATCAAACGACATATTGTATTGGACAATCTGCTATAAAAGACCTCTTTATAATTTTAAAGAACCAAGAGGTGATTTTGAAAATTAAAGTGTGCCTGGCACAAACGATGGTATTTTCTTTGCCTCATATACATGCAAAAGCTGGACAATGAATAAGGAAGAGCACAGAACTAATGCCTTCGATTTATGGTGTTGGCGGAGAACATTAAATATAGCATGAATTTCCAGAAGAACAAATAAATCTGTCTTAGAGGAAGCATAGCCAAATGATCCTTAAAAGCAAGAATAGTGAGCTTTTGTCTCATGCACTTGGAGTATGTCGTCAAGGAGAAAGGGACCATGCTTGACAAACTAGAGGGTCAGTGAAAAAGAGGAAGACTCTCAGTGAGACGCAGTGACATAGTAGCTGCACCATGGACTCAAACAGGAAAGGACTGTGAAGATGGTGTGGAAACCAGGCGGTGTTTCGTTCGGTTGTACACGAGGCTGCTATAAGTCACAACGGACTTGATAGCATCTGACAAACACAATCACAGAGACCCTCTAGGGCAGAGAACAGCTCCTGTGGTTTCTAAGAGTGTAAATATTTACAGGAGTAGAAAGCCTCATCATTCTCCCTCAGTGGCTGTAGGTCTTAAAGGTGAGCTGGAATCAACTTGATGGCAGTGGGGTTTAACCACAATAACAATAGTGATCAGGTTAGTAATACACAAACTAGACGAGAGACATTTTGTTTAAAAATATACAGTCAGACCTCAGGATCCTCAGATTCCTGTCCATGGATTCAACCTACAGTGGATCACAAATATTTGTAGGTAAAACAAAAAGGCAATTAAGTGGTCAAGGCAATCCTTAAAAGGTTAAGTGGGAACAAAAAGTGCTATTTACATAGCATTCACATTATGTTAGGTATTATAAGTAATCTAGAGGTGACTTAAAGTATATGAAAGGACATTTGCATTTACATGGAAATACCATGCCACTTTATATAAGGAACTTGAGCATGCATGGATTTTGGTATCCATAGGTGTCCTAAAATGAATACCCCTCAGATGCTCATAGAAAACTATAAACATATCTACAGAAAAATGAGAAAATAACACTGTGTTAATAGTGGTTATCTTGAGGTCCTGGATATAGGTATTTGTGACTTTCCTTTATCCTGTATTGTCTGCATTTTCTCCACTGAACACATTAATACTTTTATAATGAAAAAAGTAAGCTACCACATTTTTTTCTTTTTTAAAAATAGTTTTATTGGTATATAATTCACAGTGACCATATTTTTTAAACATTAAATTGGAATAGAGGGAGATTGGAGCAGTGGAGTCAGGTTAGGGCTATCAAACAAGGGAAAAATGAGAGTCTAATTCTGGAATTTCAGAATAAAATGGAAAACAAAAGGCAGACACCATGCTATGGTGACATAAATCTGGCATCATGAAGAGTCAGCAACTGATTGAGGTAGTGCCAGAAAAAGATGTGGAGTCAAAGCTAAGTATGAGATTCTAAGATCAAGCGAAAGTCTAGGGACAGAAATAGGGAATTTAATAGAAAGAATAACCTTAATGGGAGAAAGATAGCATTGTTTAGCCTAATTGACTTTCAAGGGCAAGATAGGTTTCTGGGTGGAAATACACAGTAAAAAGAAATGGAAGCTGGGATTCAGGGGAAATGTAGAGATTCAGATCTAGGAATCATTTGTATTAGGCAAGAAACTAAAAAAGGATAAATGGTAATTCAGGCAAAGAATGAAGGAAAAAGAGAAGGTTGAGGGCCAATCTGGGCAGCAAGCTTCAAGGGCAACAGACCGGCATGAGGTAGCGAACTAACAGAAAGGTCTGTTAGTTCCCAACTAAGTGGAACCCATCCCCAGAAGAATGCACTACAGAGGACAGCACTGAAGAGACTGCCCAGAGAGAGTGGCAGGTCTGCCCAGACCACACCAGAAAAAACTAAGAGGGAAGAGGAGCAGAGGGGGGTAGGGGGGGAGCGAGAACGAGAGCGAGAGCAAGAGCAAGTACATCCTGGCCCACCAAGCTTTGAGGACTACATTCCTCCTGGGAACAGCCAATGCACAGAGAGGACTGTGGGGGCTGGCCCCACCATGAGACATGACACCCTCTCACTGACCCACAGAGGTACAGGGGACAGCACTGGAGACACAGAGTTGGAATTGTGCCTGGACTGACCCCCACCCCGACCCCAACTGGATTGTAGCAGAACAACAGGAGGAGCAAAACAATGTAGTATACCAGGAATCGTAAAAATAGAACTCTGAATTGTTGGGCAGGTTGTGGCACTTCACCCGACCAGACTGGAAAACATTCAGAAGGGTCAGCAGACAGACCTGGAACTATTATAGGGTTGGGTTTTTTGGGTGTGTTGTGTGGTTTTTTTGGTTTGTTTTCTCTTTTCTCTTCTTCTCATGTCTATCCATATATGACAGGCAGGACAACCGATCCCAAGGAGAAAACAATGGTTCAATGGCTCTGGGGGGACATAGGAGAGGAGGAGGTGGGAGAAAGGGAGCGGGGAGCCAACAAGGGAACAATAAGAAATCTAAATTGATGGCAAGGAGGGCATAGTATGCCTGATGGGATCTGATCAAGCGCAATGCAACTGGGAGAAAGTATTAAAAGTCAAATGAAGGCCGAACATGGAAGTGGGTCAGAGGAAAGTAAAATGAAATAGAAGAAAGAACTAGAAGGCAAAAGACATTTATAGAGCCATACATTTAGGCATGTGCATATGTAAATACATTAATATATAATGATAGGGATATAGGTCTATGTACATATATTTAAATGTTAAG
This sequence comes from Echinops telfairi, assembly GCF_000313985.2. Classification (NCBI taxonomy): domain Eukaryota; kingdom Metazoa; phylum Chordata; class Mammalia; order Afrosoricida; family Tenrecidae; genus Echinops; species Echinops telfairi. Next base: position 8,034,892 of record NW_022111312.1, read on the forward strand.
TATTAAGGTAGCAGACAGGCATTGGGTCTCTACTCAAGTACTCCCTCAATGCAAGAACACGTTGTTCTAATAACCGGGCATTCTGTGACGCTCACCTTCCCAACAGGATCACTGAAGTCAAAATGGGTACATAAGCAAATGTGGTAAAGTAAAGAGTCTGGGGTCTTAAAGGCTTGAAGTTAAACAAGCGGCCTTCTAGCAGGGAAGCAACAAAACACACATGGAAGAAGCACACCAGCCTGTGTGCTTCATGAGGTATCGACGGAATCAAGTATTAGGAATCAGAAGACCCCAAACAAACCAATATATTGATGCAAATGATGGGGGTTGCAGTGGAGACCCAAAGACCCTCTGTGGATAATTGGGCATTCCCTCACAGAATGGTCACAAGGAAAGAACAAGACAGCCAGGGTGCAACACAGCACAGACGGAACACACAGCATTCCTCTAGTTCTTTAATGCTTCCTCCTCCCCACTATCATGACCCCAGTTCCACCTTACAAATTCTGCTAGACTGGAGCATGTACACTGGTACAGATAAGAGGTCACAACAGATGGAACCCAGGACAGATAAACCCCTCAGGAACAGCACTGGGACTAGTGAGACCATGAGGGTAGAGGAGAGGTGGGGAGAGAAAGGGGAGAAATGGGGAACTGACTACAATGATGCATAATTTCCCCCCACTACCCAGGGGGATGAACAACAATAATGTGGATGAAGGGAGACAGTAGGTGGTATAAGATATGAAAATAATAGTAATTTATAATTTATCAGAGGTCCATGAGGGTAGGAGGTGGGGAAGGGAGAGGAAAAAGGAGGAGCTGATACCAAGGGTTCAAACAGAAAGAAAATATTTTGAAAATGATGAAGGCAACATATGTACAAATGTGCTTGATACAATTGATGCATAAATTATTATAAAATCTGTAAGAGTCCCCAATTAAATGATTTATTTATAATAATAATTTTAAAAACCCTCTAGGACATGTATCCACAGAGATAAAATAAAATTTTACAAAAGAACAAAAAGAGAGAGAGAAGGTTGAGGGCAAAAATCTTTGGGGATATTCCAAAGCTAAATTTGTAGTAATTCAATATTATATATCATAACTAGATATTAACCCCATTGTACTTATTTTTTAAAAAGCTAAAATGACTTCCTAAGCCTAATGAAATTGAGATAAATAGCCAAAAGAATAGCATCAGAAGTCAAATTTATATTTTTTCCCTCTGTTTATACTGTTTTTTGCATCATATGCACATGGGGAGAAAAAGACCCCATTTTTCTTCAATTGGTGGAAATGTATTCAAAAAGGAAGAAATTATGAGCAATATAGCCATAAAATGTAACAACTGGCCATCAAATTGTTAAATTAGTGTATATGTCTTCCTTTAAAAAAAAAACATTTTCTTTATCACCAGAATTTAAAATTTGGAATGAACGTAAAAGGTGTTCAACAAGATTAATTTATTTGAAGTCATCCAAACCCATCTGAGAAATCCTAACCATAACCCAAATTATGTTCTTGTAATCACTTCATAGGCATGCAAATGAAAAAGAATGAACAAAGAAAAAGGAAAAGAATTAATGCATTAGACCTATGATATTGGTGACAAATATTGAAAATCCCAGGGATTGTCGGAGATGAGAACAAATCAGTCTTAGATGATACCCAATCAAGTGCTCCTTAGAAGTGAGGGTGGTGAGACTTGCTTACTTACTTTGGACATATCATAAGCAAAGACAAGCATTGAAAAGGGGCATCATGGTTGCTAAGTTGGAGTGAGGGAAGCCCTGCGTGAGATGGATAGACAGTGGCCAAAACAATGTACTCAAACACAGCAATGATCATGAAGATGAAGTAGAACCAGGCAACATTTCATTTTGGTGTCCTATGAGTGGGATCTGATTTAATGGCAAGTGACAAAAATAACAAACTATCTAGTAATCATGACTGACACTTGTGCTATCATAGCTTTGGGTGAACTCTTCATCAGAGAACACTGGCCAGTTGATCAGCATCATAGTACACTAGAAAGAACTCAGAAACAGAAGTCTTAGGTCTTAGTTCTTAACTGGTGCTATGGCATTGATAAATTAACTTAGTTTATTTATGCCTCAATTTCATGGTCTGTAAAAAGAAGGGGTTGGACACAACCGCTGAAGACAAAGCAGGTGAATAAGCAAATATGCTGAAGAAAGCTGATGGTGCCCAGCTATCAAAAGATATAGTGTCTGGGGTCTTAAAAGCTTGCAGGTAAACAAGCGGCCATCTAGCTCAGAAGCAACAAAGCCCACATGGAAGAAGCACACCAGCCTGTGTGATCATGAGGTG
>NW_022111312.1:8038401-8064810 GCF_000313985.2 Echinops telfairi
CTCTGCTCTAAGTTCCATTCCAGCTTTAAAAGTTTATGATTTTGGCATTGCTGCTCAGTTTTAATCTTTTATCCAGATTCATAAAAATGCTGAGTTCAATATAACTAAACTTCCCAACAATCTTCACTTAAATTGTTTCAAAGTCAAATAAAAGAAAAACCCAAGATGTAAACATCTTTAGTCTCTGCAAATTTTACCTGCCACTGATCAGCTATATGAAGACACCGAGAGGCTTTTATTTATAACTTCTTACTCCCAGTTACAGGATTACAATGCCAGGCGCTGGAGATAATAAGACATGCAGAAATAAAAGCTTCTTACAGCTAATGAAGGATTATCTGGCATGCAATTTTAAAAAAATGTCACAGCTATTAGCAAGTTCTTTTTTTTGTTGTTTGGGACTCTTTTTCTTTTGCCTCTACTTTATTGCCGTGAAAAGTTTTCCTTATGCATAATCAGATTTAAGGACCTAAGAACTCTGGAATTAAATTGCATATACTTAATCCTATATTTACTCTTTTGGAACAGAGTTACTTGATGTCTTTTAAAAAAACCGTTGGACAATTTTCAAATGGTTAATAATTCAATATTTAAAATACATTCTGTTGGCTACCAAGTGGATCCTTTTAACAATCTCTTTCCTTTCAAAATACATCTTAAAACTCAAAGAACTGGGTAAAAGTATTAATTTTTAAAATAGATAAAGAGCTAATAATTATTTCATTAGTCTTTACCCCTAAAAACCCCCCCAAATAAGCCAAAAACAACAACACACAAACAAATAAGGTAACTAAAGTACTTAGACATTTGTAAGCAGAAAATCTTGACCTAAAAGAATAAAAACAAAAAACCCCTTTCAAAGAATCTTTAAATTTATTTGGTTTGGATTGTGAAGTTCAAATGTGTAAATTCCACAAAATATCTCTTCTGATTACAATTACTTTCTGTTTAGATATTTATTTATTATTTTTAATCATTTTATTGGGGACTTATACAACTCTTATCACAATCCATATATACATCAATTGTATAAAGCACATTTGTACATTTGTTGCCCTCATCATTCTTAAAACATTTGCTCTTCACTTAAGCCCTTGGCATCAGCTCCTCATTTTCCCCGCTCCCTCCCTGCTCTCCCCTCCCTTATTTGGATATTTAAAGCAGTTTCTTATTCCTGACTGATTTACTTGAAATTTAGAGACTGAAAAAACTCTCTGGGCCTTCTATACACCACTTGACTTGTAATAATCTTTAAAGCTGTTTATGAATAGGATCTGTCCTCTATACTACTGTTAGTACTATCAACCTGAAAATAAAACGTGACCATGCTGCTCTTCAGCTTAAAGCCTTTTAATCTCCATCGTGTACAGGGTATAAATTCCAAGTTCCTTGTCGATGGCATGTGATCTAGTCCTTGTCTGCTCTTGAACCTTGTTCTTCATGACTCCTGGGCCTCACATTGGATGTCTCAGTTATTAAGGAGCACCTGTGTGCTTAGAGAGTCCTACTTAAGACTTTCCTAACTGTAGCCAACCTTAGGTGGGGCTTACCTTTCTTCCTGTGAAGGGTGCTGTACACATATTCTTATTTATCTATTGACTGTCTTGTTATCTGACATTACACATTTACAATAATATTGAAAAATTTATTATACTACTATTTTGTACATTAACATATGTCTGAATATAACAGATGCTGAGGTTGGGAGTGACAAAAACACTAGCTTTGATGGTTAAGATTATGTATCAACTTGGCTGAGTCATGATTCTCAGTGAGGTTGGCAGGTACATAATGTTGTGATTTGGGAATTACACAGTGATTGTTGCCGTCTCCATTTTGTGATCTGATGTTACCATCCTCCATTTGTGTGTAACTTGATTTTCCCTTAACAACCTGGTTTTTGGAGGAGTGAGTATAAATGTAGTACTCACTACATAAAATTATGACATTAGGTAAATGTCTCACTGTTAGACTAGAGATTAACTGCTCGCTAGATATGAAATTATAGTTATATCTCTATCATAGTGCCTATCATAGTAGATGGTATACTGCATGTGTTTTTTAGAACGTTGAATACCATTGAATTATTGTCAACTCATATAGCAAATAAATAAAAATGGAAAAATTACTATTTTAAGGAATACTATAGTAAATACATTTTGCAAAACAAGTAACCATGATTCCTTCATGTCCTTTTCAGGACTTCACCTTTATTTTGGAAGGTTATTATGTTATTGAACTATGTGATACCCAAATGTCAATAACTTAAGCATCTCAACTTATTTATTTCAGGATCTGTTTCAGTGGATGTCTCAAAGAACTGGCTTTTAAGAGTACTCCTTTTAAAACACTTAGAAACACCTTTGGAGTGTGAGATGATGTATTTTTTAAGTGAAATACAATACATATTAGATATTTTTTTTTACCCAAGTCAAATCTCTTTAAACATATTAGATATTAAAGAAAAATGAAAATAACATTATGAAAGCATTGTGATTATTGACCCCAGTTAAAAAAAAAATCAGAGGCCAAAATGCATAGAGTTAGTATATTAGGGTCCCTATGAGTTGCCCTCAACTCAGTGGCGGTGAGTGAGTGAACAGTTAGGCACTCACCCTTGGGTGAGTGAGTGAACTGTGATGCACACAGTGAAAGCACTTAGCCACTACACAAAAAGATGTTTCCTTCTGAAAAATCAGTCACTGAAATCCCCATGGAGCACAGCTCTTCTCTGACACTCGTGAATTCATTCTGGGTCAGAATTGGGTCAGTGGCAACTGGTAAGCGAATGGGATTCACATCCAGACTATATAATTCCAAAGATGAGCCTTTTAATCATTATGCTATAGTTTCTACTTCTATCACTATAAGATTTCATATATTAAGACTTTACAGTTTATAAAAGAATTCACCTAGCCTTAAAGATTCTTGAATACCAATGACTGGATCATTTTTACTTTCTTTACTTAAGTTCCAAGTAGAAGAAGGTGAAGGTTCTCAATTCTAAAACTTTCTTTTTACCTTGAGGTTTAAAAAAAAAGGGAAAAAAAAGGCAAGGCCATCACTGAGAAGTACTGTTAAGTAAAAAATGATATGGCAATTCAAAAAACATCTAAGTCTTCTAAAATCTCAAATCCCCTCACCCTGCCCTGTGCCTTTCAGAGGTGCTTTCACACTGGAGAAAGTCAGCATTTAAAACATGAAAATCTTGACTAATTTCTAATGTTGAAAGGACAATTCAGTACTCGTAGTCACTTGTCATTTTACTTTGCCACAGGCAAATATGGCAAGTATCCATATATACTGACAGGACGCATATTAGAAGAGCTTACTACCATTGAAAGTTGTTTTATACTTCTTTAGCAATTATCTCACATGAATTAGAGGAACTGCCTTTTTCTTTTTTTAGAAATAATTTTATTGGGAGTTCTTACAGCTCTTATAACAATCCATACATCAATTGTATGAAGCACATTTGTACATATGTTGCCATCATCCTTTTCAAAACATTTTCTTTCTACTTGAGCCCTTGGTATCGGTTCCTCTTTTTTTCCTCCCTCCCCAACCCTTGTGACCCCTAATAAGTTATAAATTATTATTTATTATTATTTTCATATCTTACACCATCCGCTGTCTCCCTTCATCCATATTTCTGCTGTTTGTCCCTCTCAGGGAGTGTGTGCCTGTGTTAATACCTTGATCATTCCATAGGTCACCCCCTTCTCCCCTTCTCCCCGCACCTTCTCCCTACTTTCATGGTATCACTACTATCATTATTGTTCCAAAGGGGGTTATCTGTCCTGAACTCTGTAGAACTAGGGTCATGATAGTAGGTAGGGGTGGGGTCGGGGGCGGGGCTGGAGCATTAAAGAACTAGAGGAATGTTGTGTTTCACCGGTGCTATACTGCATCCTGGCTGGCTCGTCCCTTCTTTGTGGAACTGCCTTTTTGAACAGTATATGCCTACAGAAGTCTGTAATGGACCACATCCATGACCCCTAGACCAGAAGAACTAGATACTGTTACCATGACCAACTGTTCTGAATGGGATCACGTTAAAAGGCCCTAGCTACAGCTAGAGAAAATTGTGGAACAAAACTCAAAATCATGAAAGAAACCAGGCATACTGGTTAGATAGAGACTGGTGGGACCCCCAAGACTATGACTTCTAGTGACGCTTCAGTCTTGGAACTGAACTCATTCCTGCATTAAAATAATCAACCATTTAAGATAAAAAGTGTTTACCCAAGGGTTTAGAAGAGCTAGGAAAGGAAGAGGAATGGAAAAAGGGAAAACATGGGAAAACATGCATAAATTGTTAAATGTAAAACAGGTGATCTTCTCTGTAGACCTTTACTTAATTCACATTAAAAAAATTAGGGCAAAAAAAAGCTTTTGAGAGGCCATCTAATGTATAACTATTGGTCTCCACTCATCCAGAATGAAAGGGAATGAAGGAAATCAAAGACTCAAAGAAGAGACTCCACACAAACCCTAACTTCTCTTCTGAGTCCATACAAACTAGGTGGAGTCTAGCTACCAATTGTCCTGACCAGGGATATGAAATAAGGTCCAAGATAAAATGAAAGAAAAAATGTAGAAGAAAATTCAATTTCCTTTTAAAAAGGGAAGATCTACTTGTACAGATAGAAACTGGAGGAATGACTGCGACTCCTGCCGTAAGACAACCTGTGAAGGTGGACCCGAAGTCATATCTGGAGGTTACCTTTGAGCTGAGCAATAGATTAGCTTATAAAATAAATAATATCACTCGTGAGTAATGTGTTCCCTTAAACAAGCAACTATGTGGGACCAAACATTTAACAGTTACCCCAAAATCAAAGATGAAAAGTCAAGAAGTGAAAGGGCAGCTTGATCAATCAAAATGAAACACACAGAATGGAAATAATGAGAATGCTGACACACTGTGAAAATGTAACCAATGTTATGTAATAACATACATAAAATTTGTTAAATAGGAACTTGAGCTGCTGTGCAAGCTTTCACCTAAAACACAATATTTAAAAAAATAAGAGAGTAGTAAAGTCATTGTATATTAAGAAAAAAAATTGGTTGACCTCAATCATTTTAAGAAGCAGCATAGGAGTACTACTAATGATACTGAAGAAGTCCAAGCTGCACTTAAATCATTGGTGAAAAACAAGGCCCCAAGAAGTGATGGAACCCACTGAAATGTTTCAACAAACTGATGTAGCACTGAAAGTACTCTCTAGTCGATGACAAGAAATTTGGAAGACAGTTGGCTAACTGACCAGCCAATTGGAAGATATCTGTATTTTTGCCCATTCCTAAGAAAGGTGATATAAAAAATAGAGAAACTATACAACAATACAGTTAATTAATATCAGATACTAGATTAATTTTTCTGATGATAAATTAAAAATAGTTGCAGCAGAATATTGAAAAGGAGCTGTCAAAAAATTCAAGCTGGATTTAGAAAAGGGCAGGGAGCAAGGAATATCATTGTTATGTCAGCAACAGATGGATCTTGGCTGAAAGCAGAGAATACTAGAAATATGTTTTCTTGACTATGCAAAGGCATTTAGTATTGGGCAAATATGCGGCACAAAGCCTATTTGACTGTTTAAAGAGGTCACTTTGAAGATGAAAGGGTGCCTAACCCAAACCATGGCATTTTCTATCGCCTCATATGCATATGAACGCTGGATAACGAGTAAGGAAGACCCAGAAGAAAAGAAGCCTTTGAATTATGGTGTTGGTGAAGTGTCTTAAAGGACCACACGGTACTGTGTTCTGTTGCACACACAGTTGGTATGAGTCAGAATGAACTTGAGGTACCTCATAACAACTATCCATACGGTTTTCAGCAGCTAATGTCTCTGAAGTGAGCAGCCTATATCTTTTTTCTTTTTTTAAAACATTTTATTAGAGGCTCATACAACTGTTATCACAATCCATACACACATCAATTGTGTAAAGCACATTTGTACATCATTCTCAAAACATTTTCTCTCCACTTAAACCCCCGAAATTAGGTCCTCATTTTTCCCCTCCTTCCCCGCTCCAGCCTATATCTTTTTCATAGTATGTTTTTAGTCTGGAAGTTCTGCTGAAATCTGTTCAATTTGGGCGACCCTTCTGGCATGGAAAATACCAATGATATAGCTTTCAGCATCACAGCAACACACAAGCCACTACAGTTCAACAAACTGACACAAAGGGTAGTATGTCAGCTTGTCATTGAATTAGGTAAATCTGTTACCCAAGACTTTTTTTTTAATAAATCATTTCATTAGGGGATTCTACAGTTCTTATAACAATCCATACATCAATTGTATCAAGCACATTCATACATTTGTTGCCATCATCTTTTTCAAAACATTTTCTTTCTACTTGAGCCCTTGGCATCAGCTCCTCTTATTCCCCTCCCTCCCACCCTTCCACAGTCGTGATCCCTTGATAAATTATAATTATTATTATTTTCATATCTTACACCATCTACTGCCTCCCTTCACACACATTTCTGTTGTTTATCCCCCTCAAGGTGGGGGTGGGAGTTATACGTCATACGTCAATCATTGTGATCGGCTCCCTCTTTCTCCCCCCACCTTCCCCTTCCCCTCAAGTTATCACTACTCCCATTATTGTTCCTGAGGGGTTTATCTGTCCTGGATTCCAGGTGTCAAGAGCTCTTATCTGCACCAGTGTACATGCTCCAGTGTAGGCGGAAGGTACAAGGCCTCTTTAAAGTATTGAAAAACAAGATGTTACCTGAGGACTAAGGTGCACCTACCCTAAGCCATGGTATTTTCAATATCTCATATGTAAAATTTGACACTGAATATGAAGACCAAAGAAAAATCAGTGCATTAGAATTGTGATGCTTGCAAAGATTATTGAAATTACTATGGACTGCCAGAAGAACAAACAAATTTGTCTTGGAAGAAGTATAGCCAGAATGGTCCATAGAAGCAAGGCTGACAAAATTTCATCTCACATACTTTGGACATGTTATCAGGAGAGACAATCCCTGGGGAAGAACATAATGCTTGGCAAAGCGAAGGGGCAGTGAACAAGGGGACGAGCCTCGATAAGGTAGAGTGACACAGAGGCTGGAACAATGGGCTCAAGCATAAGAATAATTGTGAGGATGGTGCAAGACCAGGCTGTGTTGCATTCTTTTGTACACAGGGTTGCTATGAGTCAGAACTGACTCAACAGTACTGAAGAACAACAACAACAACTAACATCGAAAACCCAGTGATGCATATGAAGAAAACAAATAGCAATTGAATCAAATGAGTGAAGATGCAGTATTTTTAAATGAATGTTATCACAAAATTGTGTATCAATCAATACGTTAACATTCTAAATTGATATTTAACTTTTTAACTTAGATTTTTAAATGGTGTATATTCTAGGTGGCCAACGACCTTAATAAAGGAAAACTTTCATGTATGGATTGTAATAAAAGTTGTAAGAGCACCCAAGAAAATGATCTTAAAAAATAATAGAGGAAAAGTTCTCATTGTGAAAAATGGAATTTAACTTTATATTTCTGATCACTTAGTATTCAGGCAGTCAGGAGCCCTGGTGGCATAGTGGGCTCCATGTCGGGGTGCCCCCTGGAAGGTCAGCAATGGTAGGGTACCAAGTGCTCGTCGGGAGAAAGAAGAGACTTTCTACTCCCATAAGGAGTTGCAGTCTTGGAAATGCACAGGTGCAGTTCTCTCTGCCTTTATAGAGTTGCTGTGACTTGGAATGGCCTTGATGGCAGTGAGTTTTAGTGAGAGTATCCAGGTACATAGACTTTCTCATCATGCTAACCACCCAGTCCTACGCCAGAGTCTATAATCTACATTCCAGAAGCTATTGTTTCCCTAATTTTTATATTTATTTGTTAAAAAGCAATCCCAAGTTTGGCACTTTCTTCCATGGCTCTTGTGTTTCTTTTTGCACCTGCATGATACCACACAATGATATGAATATAGAAAGATAGGTATTTACCATATATACTCGAGTATAAGCTGACCTGAATATTAGCCAAATATTTTAAACAAAAACTGCATTAAAATGTGCTGAAAAACTTGGCTTATACACAAGTATATACGGCATGTTATTATGGCTGTACATGATTATTGCTTAAATAAAGACTAAGAAGGAATACTTTATTGAATTGAATTATTCAGAGTAGTAAAGTTTGTTATTATAAGTACAATGCACTATTCTCAGGAGAATTAAATGGAACAGCTCACTTGTCCCAGACTGACAAAGAGAAGAGCCATGAAGTGAAGTGACTTAGAGTGATGAACAAAGAACATACACTTTACAGCATAAAAGAAATGAGATGCTGGCATTGAAGACTGAATCCTATAGGTCAAAATAGAAATTACCAAGGAATAGGATCAATACTTTACAAAGTACTTCCATACGGTGCTTTCAAAATTTCTCACTTTGCATATGTGCTTTGTAAAGTATTATCATTGCAAAGAGGGAAAAACACTTCTCTTTAAAAACTCTTATATCATCATTAGGAATATAACATTAAAACTAAACACAACAAAGCTCTTAAGACATCTCTAAAAATAAGCTGTCCATTACACTAAATATTTTATGGTTCAGACAAGTGAAGAACTTGGCCCAGGCTGCACCAAGCAAAATGAGCATCATTCAAACCATAATCTTTTGACTTAAAAATCTGTTTATTTTACTATTCATGTTGTCAAGAGAGACTAATCCTTGGAGAAGGACATCATGATTGGTAAAGGAGAGGAACAAAGAGGGAAGCCCTTGACAAGATGGATTGACACAGTGGCTGCAACAATGGGTTCATATATGAGAATTGTGTGGATAGCACAGGACTGGGTGATGGTTCATTCTGTTGTACACAGGGCACCTAACAACAATACAAGTTCAAATCCAGGTTTATAAAACAAGGCTCTTTTTTTCAAGACAGTGCCTTTTATCAGAATCAACAATTTAAGCTTAATTAAACAAAAGATAAATTACACTTATTTAATACTCACTTTTCACTACCTTTAAATGTTCCAAATAATTTAATTTTAATTACTTCATATGAAAATTTAAAGTTAATAACAGAGCACTAATTTTGGCAATTTCACTAGTAAGAATGTGTTTTCTTACTTCTATATAAACCACATTAGTCCTTCAACCTTTTTAAAACCAAAGAGTTAAAAATACAAGGCTAAACCGAAGATATTAAACCACAAAAATCAAGATAAATTAGAAATGTAGTTGTTAGGTGCTATCGAGTCTGTTCCAACCCAGAGCGACTCTATGCTCAGCAGAACAAAACACCACTCAGTCCTGCATCATCCTCACATCCTGTTACTTGAGCCATTGTTTCAGCCACCGTGTCAATCCATTTCATTGAGGGCTACCTTCAAATAAACATGAAAATATTCCCAAAGTTCTGAAGAATTATTGACTTTTTTTAGCACTGCTTTTCCTTCTTCTGTATTAACTTCTCTCAGAGAACTGAATACAAAATGCTTAAAACACACACAATTTTTGCCTTTTACAACTATCTTGAAATTAGAATACAATACCCATATTACATGGAACTGTGTGTGACCTCCTCCCTGGGGGACAGACAACCGAAAAGTGGATGAAGGGAGACGTCGGACAGGGCAAGATATGACAAAATACCCATTTATAAACTATCCAGGGCTCATGTGGGAGGGGAGAGCGGGGAGGGAGGGGAAAAATGAGGACCTAATGTCGGGGGTTTAAATGGAGAGAAAATGTTTTGAGAAACGATGTACAAATGCGCTTTACACAATTGATGTGTGTATGGATTGGGATAACAGTTGTATGAGCCCCTAATAAAATGTTAAAAAAGAAAAAAAAATTATCCTAATACTCTCAAAAAAAAAAAGATATAAAACACATTAAAAAAATTGTTTTTCAAATCAAATCTCAAAATAGCAAATCAAGAGTCACAAAATGTGTTTCCGATGCTCTTCGTATGCCTTGGTGGCGCTGTGGGGCGGGTGTAGGGCTGTTAATCCCACCAGCTACTCTGTGGTAGAAACAAGGCTGTCTGCTCCCATAACGATTTAGTCTTTGGGGGATTGGGGAAAATATTTACAGTCTTGGAAACCCAATAAGGGGTGACTATATCAGTATTTGGTTTGGTTTTGGTTTAAGGTATTTAAAGTTTTTTATACTTTGTGAACTATTATAGAGTTCTGTTTAAATCACCAAGTACGTCAAAAAACTCCCAGTACTTATCTTCCTGGCTGAGTACTAGAAATATAACAACTACGGTATGACATATAATTTTTATTGCAAATCTCTTTTGAGGGAGTCTGATAGAGCTCAATTTGGGGGTGTATTTTTTGCTTTCTTCTCTACTCATCCCCTTGACCTTGTAACTAAAAACTGAATTATGTACAAATCAAGCAGGATTACTGGGATAGAGCCATTTCTTGAACCTATGAGTTTCTTCTGTGCTAGGTCTAAAAGATCAGCTGGGAAACATCATCAAAGGAAATCAAGGTGACTCCTTTGCTGATAAGGACATTGTAAAGACTCTCTCTAGAACTAAGAACAGCAAGCTCAGTAGCACAGATGCACTTGCTGTTATGAAAGCAACAAAAACAATCTCCCCATTTACTATTTAGTAAAGCTTGAAAGAGAGAAGGTATAAAACAAAGTCTCATTTCTGCTCAGTCCTTTGGCAAGCTTAGCACTGAATTTGCATGTCTCTGTGTGGCAACTTCCAAAGTCTGAGAAAGCAAGTGTGAGCTGAATATCAAGGGATTAAAGAGAGATTTGGAGACACTCTGTGCTTTTGTGTGGAGGGGTTGGGGGAATGATACCAAAGAGACTGAGATTGCCATAGTGGAAAAAGGTCATAAATTTAATTTTTAAAAATACAACAAAAATGAACTCAAGCATACACAAAACAAATTCAAGGTGGTATTACAGATGTAAATGTATAAACTAAAATCACAAATTTTGGGGGAAGGAACAATGTTGTTAGGACTAGCTGTCTAAATATAACAAAAACAGAAAGATAAAAAGATAAAATAAATAAATGAAACATTAAAATATTAAAAAATTTTGATCATCAAAAGACTTTGCCAAAAAAGTGAAGACAAGCTATGGACAAGGTGACTATCTCCGGAAACCACATATCTGACAATAATCTATTGACTAAAATATAAAACTTTGGAATTTAACAACAAAAAGGCAAATAACCCATTCATAAAATGAACAAAGGATTTTAATAGATATTTCATTAAAGAAATGGTCACCAAATACAAGAAAAGATGCTCATGCCATCAGAAAGATGCAAATCAAGACCACAATGAGATACCATTTCATTCCCACTAAGATGGCTAGGATTAAAAAAAATACAATAAAATAAACAACAACAACAAAACCCAGAAAATAACAAATGTGAAAAAAGAAATCTTTATCCATTGTTGGTGAGAATACAAAATGGAATAGTTGTTCCCTAAAAAACAGGGTGCTGTTCCTCAACTAAATATAGAATTATCGTATGATCCAAGAAGTTGATTTCTAGATGTGTACCCAAAATATATATATATATTTTTAATCATTTTATTAGGGGCTCATACAACTCTTATCACAATCCATACATACATCAATTGTGTAAAGCGCATTTGTACATTCATTGCCCTCATCATTCTCAAAACATTTCCTCTCCACTTAAGCCTCCAGCATTAGGTCCTCATTTTTCCCCTCCCTCCCTCTCCTTCTACCCAAAATATTTAAAGCAGAAACTCAGAATTGCATACAAATGTACACAGCAGCAATATTTACAATAGTCAAAGGATGGAAACAACCTAAATGCTCCCCATTAGATGAATGGATAAACAAAGTGTTTAACTTACATATAAGGGAATACTATTCAGTCAATAGGAGAAATGAACTACAGATGGATGCTACCATACAAAGGGAGCTTGAAGACATTATGCTGAGCAAAATATTACACAAATATTATAAAACCTCACTTATATAATTAAACAAGAAAAGGCAAACGTATATAAATCAAAGCTTAGTGGCTTTAAGAGCAAAATAAGAGGCTAGGATTGCATAGCACAGATTACTGTAATTGCTTTCAATACATTGCATACTTGTAAAAAGTAAAATTGGCAGAAGTTATGTTGAATAATTACAAGATCAAAAAAGAAATACATTTTTCTATTTTGTGCTAAGGCTGTTTATGTACAACCAACCAAATACCTCAGGAAGTTTGGGTACCTGGTTTCGAGGTTTCGAGTGATGGATTCATGGGTCATCTCAATTACTTGGCCTAATAGTACGTTCAGCCCTTCTATTCTATGTCTTATTTCCTGGCATAGTGGTTTCACATTGGGCTGCTAACCGCAAGGTCAGCAGTTTGAAGGCACCAGTCTCTCCTCAAGAGAAAGATGGGGTTTTCTGCTCCCGTAAAGAGTTACAGTGTCAGAAACTCACAGGGATAATTCTATCCTGTTCTATAGAGTTTTATGCATCACAATCAACTTGATGGCAGTGAGTTTGGTTTTGACTTTTTTTAGTTCTATTTCCTTGTATGCTGCACAGTGCCTGGCTTGTTAAAAGCATGCAAATGGCCATCCAAGACCAACAGTTAGCCTCTATTCACCTGGAACAAAGGAAGGAGAGTCAGGAAAAGGAAGAAAATATGGACTGTGTGACTAATTGCTTCCATGAGCAAACACCTCCTTTATCATGAAACCAGAAGAACTAGATGGTACCCAACTACCATTACTGGGTGTTCTCATAACAAAAAAATCCATAGAAGAATCCTGATCAAAAGAGAGAAAATACACAGCATAATTAAAAATTCTCATAGACTCTATACTTTTTGGAGCCATGAGGGCACACAAAAGTCAAACTGTTGCCCTGAGATCATCTTTAAACTTTAAACTAAAAATATCCCTGTAATCATCTTCAAACCAAACAACAGTTTAGCTTAACAGTTAAAAAAAAAAGTCTGCCTTGAAAATTATGCTCTTTTAAGACCTTAACTGCATGGATCAAAGGAGCCTTCTGGCACAGCGGGTGAAGCATCAAGCTGTTAACCGTGAAGTCAGAGGCCCAAACCCACCAGCCACTTTGAAGCAACAAAATGAGGTTGTCTGCTCTCCTGAAGAACTGCAGTCTTGGAAAGTTTAAGGTCTGGTTCTACTTCTACTGCCTCTATAGGGTTGTTTTGAGTTAGAATTGACTTGATGTTGGTGAGTCTGTACTGTAAGATATCAAATTGACAACAACAACTCAAAAAATTAGGTAGAAACTTTATGTAGTAGTGTGTTTACCTTAGTGACAGAGGAACAACTCAGAAAAGGTGGGTGAAAATGGTTGCTCAACAAAAAAAATGTAATCAATATCACTACATGATACACGTAGGAAAATGATACACATGGGGGAAAAAAGAAAGAACTAGGAGCAAGATTGCTCAACAGTTTCACCACATAAAACATACACATAAAAAATCTTTGGTATATTACAAGGATATTTTGCAAAGTGTTCTTTTAATCCTGAATTATCTTTTTTTTTCTGTTTCTCAACAATTTTGTGTACCGGTCATCTCAATCATAGCTCAACTTTATTTTAAGTTTTTCTTAAAACTCTCCCTTCTCTCTACGGTTAAAAAATTATGATTGCAGTTCTCCTTCAAATAGTGATGGTTGAGTCAGTCCTACATTTTGTGTCCTCTCCACCCAAGCTCACGTACACTTGTCCGGGTTTCCTTCATGCTTGATAAATGCTAGATGGTCTAATGTCACAAGCAGCTGCAAATGTCACCACTGAGGAAGGCTTGATTAAAGCAGCAATAAGATAGATGTATCAGAGTAAAACAGATGCTAGAAGGAAGTTTAAAAATACATACCAACCAACAACAAGAAAAAAAAACCCATAGTAATTATCAGAGTGCCCAGTATAGTGGGAGCTGGGTTATAGAAGTCTGTTTAAGAGTTCGTTGAAATTTCAAGGACCTTACTCACTACAAACAAACTTACAGCTCGTAGCTCAGATTCCTACCAAAAGCTTAATTCATGAATGAGGATTCAGCAAAGCACCTTTGTCCATTCAAATTTGCAATTATGAATGTCTGCTGTAGTGGTCAGGATAAGTTAAGAGTTCAAGGTGTGAGAATAGCGAGTCCGTCAAAAGCAAAAATGGCTGGATATAATCATATTAAGATTGTAATTTCTTTCTCTGACCACCTGTTTCCCTTTAACCTTTACAGAATTACAGTACTTATAAGTGAAAAAATTTAATTCAAAATGTCTTGTCTGTGTATCCACATGCTCTCAGAAATGTTTCTCTCTGTCTTTTGTAATTTTCTCACCTTATTCACTCATCTCTAAGTGGGAAAACTAAAACAAAGCATTATCAAGGAGGGATATCAGAGTGAACTAGATGGTCTTGCCATGCTCACTGCAATATTGGCAAGAAGCAACAATGGATGACTCTTAAAAGCATGGATAGAAGGAGTCTGTAAGAGTGAGAGGAGAGTAAAGATATTCCACATCTCCAAGTGAATGGTAGCACAACTTGGAACATTTTGACCTTGTCTCATCGCTACTGTCTACGTCAGCAAACAGTGTAACGTGCTAGTTAAGAACATTATTAATTCAGATGCAAGATTACCTGCAGAATTTGAATCTTGCCTCTCACTTCTTTTTGAGGTATTGACCTAGTAACTTAACCTCTCCAGCCTCTATTTTCTCATAGGTAACTGCTGTGTGCTGTAGAGTGGATGCCAACTCATAGCCTCAGAGAGTTTCCTAGGTTGTAATCTTTACAGGAGCAAATCCCTAGTTCTTTTCTCCTGCAGAGCCAGTGGGGGGTCCAAACTGGTACCAGCTACTGAATGTGAGAAAGATAAGACTGTCTGCTCCTAGAAAGCCTTGGGCACCTTACAGGACAATTCTACCTGATCCTCCGCGGTCACTATAAATTAGAATCAACTCGGTGACAGATTTGATTGTTGCTTTATAATTTTATATTTAAAATGAAAAATTTTTAAATGAACTTAAACACAAAACGAAAAGCAAAATACCCATTCATCACAGGTCATTTGAAGGATTACATGAGATATTTCAAGTAGAAGGTTACTTGTCACTTATCAAATCACATTTAGTAAAATTTTAGCTATTACTATCAAATTGGCTCAAAAAATAAAGACAATCACTGAGCTCTTTTAAAAAACTCATCTATATGAGACCAAATAGTCAACCATTAGGTAGAAACCATGATGAGAACATAAGGGAACAAGGAAACAAAGATTAACAAAAATGAAACAAGCAGAGCAGAAACGAGAATGCTCATACATTGTGAAGGATGTGGCCAATGTTACTGAACAGCTTGCATAGAAATAGTTGAATTGGGAACCTAAACCTCCATGTAAACTTTACTGAAAATATATTATTTATTAAATATAAATAAATAGTAGTTCCCATTTTCTATGTATATTAATTGCACTATAAATGGTATACTCTTAAAAACACACACCAAAGTTCCACTCATAATCAATACTCTTTGTTGTAGTCTACTTTTTAAAAAGATAACCACAATATTGACTTTCAGAAAGACTGTTTGCCCAAATCCAGATGCTTTGCACTGAACAAATCCAAAAGGAGAATAGAACACTGGTGTAAGCTCTGTCTGCTGGCTGCCTACCTAACAACCATTTCCTTCCTTCCTTTTGCCAATAGAGCTATCTTCTGGCCATAAAAGGTATAAAGCTAGGAATGGGAATCTTTTTATTTCCATTGACACTGATTGACGTCTGTGTGTGTGTTGGCGGTGTGTGTGTGTGTGTGACTCCCCCGCGCCTTCATCCTGCCCAATGGAACTGGAAGGGTGGAAGGATGTAGACTGGAAGTTTCTGCATAAGTCATTTAACAAAAGCAAACCATCCCTAATAATTTGTAAATTAGCAGTATTTATCATTGATCAAATGTCTAGGATTCTGGAGAAATGGTTCCCAATAAGTATGAAATTTCCAACTATTCTTATTAGTTTCATCACAGGATGTTTCTAAGATTCAAGGGACAAAAAGCTAGCTATTAGCTAAGGGAAGTAACAGAGACTCCTTCAACTGGCATATATGATTAGTCATGCATTTGTAATGCCTTGGGAATTACACTGCAACAGTTAGAATGAGTTAGAATAAAGAAAAGGAAAAGAGAATGACATGGAAGATAGTTTCAACTGTGAGTGATTAGGATGAGAGCGCCATTGACTCAATCTGGGGAAGAGACTAGAATTTGTTGAAATGCCGATGAGCTCTGTTAAATATAGGTTGACTTTAACGTGACATCAAGTTAGTCCAGTGTAGATGGTTTCCAGGCAGTTGGATAAATGGGATCGAATGTTAAGGAATGGATTTGAGTGTACCTTGCATAAAAACGGCAAGTGAAATCAGGTGGATGGATGTAAAGTTGAGTCGAGCAAGGGCAGAGATATAATACATGGATCTCCCAGGGAAATTTCAATTTCTTCATTTCACTTGGTAGCACTACTATTTACTAGTTAGTTGTACTGATTTGTCATTTAAAAGGTCTAAGTATCTTTTCTTCACTCTGAAAAGGGAAATAAGAACAAATACTATTTTGTTGTGAGAAATAAATGAAATCATGCCTAATGTGTAAAAGGATTTTTAATATATATATATATTTTTTGTAAAACTGTACATTGTAAATTTTAGGCTACCATTAGAAAATTTCTGTGCATATTGTTCAAAGATACTGGTTATATTTTCCACAATATGTCAGCATTCTCATTATTTCCATTCTGCTTATTTAATTTCCATTAATCTAGCTTCCCTGCTTTCTTCTCATATACATGATTGCTTAAATGAGCACAGTACTCACGGTGAGACTGTTTATGTGATGATCCAATGTGATATTTGGCTGAAAGGTTAGCTCCAGAAATGGCTTCAGTTCCCCATGTAAAGAGCACCCCAGGAGGACACACCTCAGGGATTTCCCAAGTCTTTATGAGCCTAGTCTATTGGGCTTTTTTAGGAATTTCAGTTTTATTATACATTTTTTATTCCATTCTATTTGGGGTGGTGGTACAGTACATTATTTAATATAACTTCTTTCATCATGTATAGTCTTGCAACCCTGATAATGAGGGATAGGACTATGCAAGCAGGTGTTTGTAGTCCACCAACGGAATTGGACAGTAAATAATGTGCATGAAACCTTCACAAGGGGATTGGTCAGCTTTGCCATCCTGCTAGACTTAAAATGAGATGATCTCAAGGGCTGTGGGTGACCTCAATTCAATTCACCGCTGTAGAACAGAGCAGAACTGTTGTAGTGGATTTCCAAGACTGTAACTATTTATTGAAGTAGAAATCCTCATCTTTCTCCAGAGGAATGGATGGTGGATTTGAACTGCTGACCTTGCAATTAGCAGCCCAAGTTGCCCCCTACACCATCAGGGCTCCTGTTGCTACCAGCAAAAAAGAAAACTGAATCCTTTGGACCAGGGATTCCTGCACAGAGAACCCTCTAGGCCCAGAAGATTGAGAGAGAGAGCTGTAATACTGGAGACAGGAAGAGGCAGTCACAGAGAAAAGGCAGGAGCAGAACTAGGAGAATGGTGTAAGATGGCACAGTGGGCTTCAGCAAGGTAACTACACTGGATGAAATGGCCCATGGAATGAGAGAAGTGAATACTTTGGGTAGGAGGCTTCATGGGAGAGTGGGGTTACTCCAGGCACTTAGGTGAGATAGGCTTGTTGACCCATAGAGCTAGAGATCTGAGTACCTAAAGATTAAAGCTCTCTGCAAAGTAGGGGAGCCTCTGGGAACACATCGGTGGAGCTAAAGAGCTTTTTAATACTTGTTTGAGTAAGTAGAGGCCAGGATAGCTCAAGAGACCCAAAAGATTAAGGGGTGAGGACCAGGGAAAGGCCCTATGGGCACAATCAAGAAGCCATCCTCACTGAAGAACTGCAGCTCGAGTTGTCCTTATCTTGAATTGTAATCTGTTATTTCACTAATAAACCCCATAACCATGAGAATGGTCTGTGAGTTCTGTGTGGCCATTGCAACAAATTATTGAACCCAGCAGAGAAGTAGAGAGGCTTATGAGAGGGAGGTTCAGAATTGGTAAAAAGGTTGGAGAGAGGAGGTATGTCTGATCTCTGCCTCATAGGAATCAATCCTGGGATATTGATAAGTGATTCTCTCTCCTTTCCCTCAAGAGAGAAGAGTTCTGATGCTGCCATCCATCTACCTACTGCTTTTCTGAGGGACCATCTATTCTGTCCCTGACCCAAAGGTTCAATAGTGCTAGCTAGGTACCATCTAATTCTACTGGTCTCAGGGCAAGTTCTTAAATAATCATAGTGTACTAAATATCTACAATGTATAAGTCATTAGGCTGGAATAGAACCAAGAGTGTATCAAGTAATAATCAGTTCAAATCAACAAATATTGGTTGCATATTTTTGTATGTCAGTTATTATGATATGCTTTCATTTATCTCATTTAAAGACTGGAACTCAATATGGAAGATTTAAAAATATATAGTGGGAAGGGATGCAGTAAGTAAAAACAAAGATTTGAAAAGACAACTGAAACTGTCAGGAAAGGAAATTACTGGTGACCCTTGAGAATACAGTTTCCATTAGTAGACCAAAATTGAGATGAGGCAGTTTGCCCCTGACTCAAGGTGACCTCATGCATAACAGGATCTGACCATTGTGATCCACAGCATATTCACTGGCTGATTTTTCTGGAAGTACATCATTAGATCCCTTTTCTTAGTCTATCTTAGTCTGGAAGCTCTGCTGAAACCTGTTTGACATCAAAGACATACACAAACCTCCAGAAATGAATGGTGGTTGTGCTTACAAAGCGGGTGCATAAGAAAATATGGTGAAGAAAGCTGATGGTGCCCAGCTATCAAAAGATAGCGCATCTGGAGTCTTAAAGGCTTGAAGATAAACAAGTGGCCTTCTAGCTGAGAAACAACAAAGCC
This sequence comes from Echinops telfairi, assembly GCF_000313985.2. NCBI lineage: Eukaryota > Metazoa > Chordata > Mammalia > Afrosoricida > Tenrecidae > Echinops > Echinops telfairi. The sequence goes on from NW_022111312.1 coordinate 8,057,392, forward strand.
CACATGGAAGAAGCACACCAGCCTGAGAGATCATGAGGTGTTCATGGGATCAGGTATCAGGCATCAAAGACCCAGGGCAAAAAATCATAATGTGAATGAGGGGAAGAGTGTGGAGTGGAGGCCCAAGGCCAATCTGTAAGCAATTGGACATCCCCTTACAGAAGGGTCGTGGGGAGAAAACGGGCCAGTCAGGGTGCAGTATAGCACCAAGGAAACATACAGTTTTCCTCTGGTTCTTTAATGCTCCCTCCCTCCCCACTATCATCATCCTAACTCTACCTTACAAATCTGGCTAGACCAGAGCATGTACATGGGTACAGATAAGATCTAGAAACACTGGGAATACAGGACAGATAAATGCCTTGGGACCAATATTGAGAGTAACGATACCAGGAGGATAAGGGGAAGGTTGGGGGAGAAAGGGAGAACTGATCACAATGACCTACCTATAACCTCCTCCCAGGGGGGATGGACAGCAGACAAGTGGGTAAAGGGAGACATCGGACAGTGCAAGACATGAAAAAATAATAATAATTTATAAATTATCAAGATTTCATGAGGGAGGAAGGGAAGGAGGGAGGGGAAAAATGAGGAGATGATACCAAGGGCTCAAGTCGAAAGAAAAGGCTTTGAAAATGATGGCAACGTAAGTACAAAAGTGCTTGACAACATGGATGTATGTATGGATTGTGATCAGAGTTGTATGAGCCCCAAATAAAATGATTAAAAAAAAAAAAGAAAACAGGAGGAAAATTAAAGCAGGAGAAAGCGTTATGTACGCACAGCAGAATAAAACAAGAGAGAACAGCGTAATACAGTGTTTGCAGAGTAGAAGAGATTTGTGCTTGCCTGAAGGAAAAAGCGGAGGGAGCAGTAAAAAGGAAATGACAAACACAGCTAATACTTAGTCATTAAGAAAGAAAACGAAACTAACTATAGCAAAGCAAGAAATATTTATATACTTGAAAAGTAAAACATCTTCTGCACATATTAGTCACTCAATGAATGTTGGCTAAATGAACAAAATATATGAAAGAACAATTATTCAATGCCAAAGATTGGTAGGCTTCAGAGTAGAGACACGTGAAGATAATCAGAAAGGTTTCCCTTAATTAAATGTCCTGTCAAGATCTTAAGAGGGCAAAGAAAAAATTATTTTTCTGTAAGTGAAAATCCCCTGATCACAAATTTCATTCCATAAAGCTTCTTCATAACAGCATGCAGTGTGTGCTGAGATCGCAAGGTGAGTGGAACCTCACTCGATGATCAATGATAAGATCTTCTAATACCACTACTCTATTTATCTCAAGGGCCAATCAAATCTACCAGAAAACCAAACACCTACTCAAATGAATAAAAGAACATATCTGGGGCCAGGGCAGGGATAAACAACGTACCTGACACCCATCTGATTCCTTTGCTGAATTGCTCCCCTTATTCCTTCCTAGGAGTCCTAGAGCTCCGATGTTATAGTGGGTTACACTTTGGGTAGCTAACAAGGTCAGCAGTTCTAAACCACCAGCCATTCTGAGGAAGAAAGATGAGTCTTTCTATTTTCATAAAGATTTAGTCTTGGAAACCCACAGGGATGGTTTTACTCTCTATGGTTGTTGTGAGTAGCAATCAATTTGATGGCAGTGAATTGAGTTGAGCTGAGTTTTCCTGATGACACAGTGGTTAAGCACTCCACTGCTAACTGGAAAATTGATTGGTGGTTTGACCTCATTTCTGAGTCATGGGAGAAAGATGTGGAAGTTGACTTCTATAAAAGATTTTCTCAGCCTTGGACCTAAAGGGTCACTCTGAGTTGGAGCCAACTCAATGGCAATGAATTTGGGTTTTGTTTTTCATTTCAATTCTATTGGTAGCTAACATGATTTGAGTGAATGTTGTATTATGAATCCTAACTACTGATTATGGTTTATTTTATGTGTCAATTTGTCTAGGCTATGGTGATCAGGTGATATTATGGATGTCGTTACCAATTCCGACTTATACTGATTCCATCTGTGTCTGAGTAGAACACATTCTAAAGGAGACTGTCAGGCCTTTCTTCCATAGCACCTCTGAGTACACTCAAACTTCCAGCCTTTGCTTTGCCACCCAATAGGCTATTTGCACCATCCAGTGACTCTTATGAAGTAGTTACATGTGATTAATTCAGATGGCCTTAAATAAAGCAGATTACCCTTTGTAATGTGGGTATGCCTTATACAATCAACTGAAGGCTTTAAGATCACCAGAGATTCCCTAGGACGTAGACAGGAAATGCTGCCTGAAAGCCTTTACTCTTGAGTCTTCCTATTCTCTAACCTATGGTTTGGGGCATAGGCTGCAGAATCTCCTACATTCCTTAAAATCCATCAACGCATAATCAATCAATTTCTCTGTCTCTTTAAAGTACTTCATAATGCTTTCAAATTAAATATACACATATATGCATAAAAATATGCTCATATATGTATATATACACAAATATATCTACATATATCTCCCTTTCTTTCTTCTCTAGAAAACCTTAAGGCACGACGCTTCTGAAAATTGCAAGCTCCTCTCTCTGCTCCCTTCTCCTTCACAGCTGTGTTTCGCTCTCCCAGTTAGCTAGAGCTGCTGTAACACGTGTATCACAAGTGGGTGGCTTTAACACACGTAATGAATTCAGGGCACCAGTTCTAAGGAAAGGTTCTCTGTCGTCTCTGAGGGAAGATCGTCACCTCTTTCAGCTTCTGGTCCTCGGTGATCTTCATGTGACATCTTCCCTCATTTGTTCCTCGCTTGTCTCTGTGCTGAATCTGTCCTGTTTATCTTTCAAAAGTGATTTAAGTTTAAGACACACTTTATACTAAGATGCCTCATCAGCATTATTTCCACAGATATCATGGGACAGTGGTTAAGGGCTCTGCTGCTAACCAAAAAAGTCTGTGGTTGTAACTCACCAGCCACTCTGAAGGAGAAAGATATGGCAGTTGACTTGCTTAAGGATTTACAGCTGTTCTAAGGGGCTGTTCTACTCTATCCCCCAGGGTGGCTATGAGGTGAAATCAACTCCACGGCAATGGGTTATTCCTCCACTTATTTTGGGAGAACACATTTCAATTCATAGCACTCACCTTCTAATACACTATGTACTTTTCCTATTTGCTCATTTTCTCTCAACTTCTTCTAAAATATAAGTGCTATTAGGGGAAGTTTCCCGTGTGCTTTCGTTCACAGTTGCATCTCCCATGTTCAAAATGACGTCTGACATACTATTTTTTAATTTTTAAAATTTTATTTTTATAAATAATTTTATTGGGGGCTCTTACAGCTTTTATAACAATCCATACAACAATTGTATCAAGCACATTTATACATATATTGCCATCATTGATTTTAAAATATTTTCTTTCTGTTTAAGCCTTGGTCTCAGCTCCTCTTTTTTTCCCTCCCTTTCCCACCCTCACAGCCCCTAATAAATTATAAATTATTATTATTTTCATATCTTATCCAGCCCACCGTCTCCTTTTGTCTGTGTTACTGTTGATTGTCCTCCTGGCTATATGGCATTGTAGTCGGTTCCCCATTTGTCCCCCTTCTGCCCCCCCATCTTCCCCCCACCTGCATGGTATCGGCACTCCCACTGCTGTTTCTGAGGGGTTTATTTGTCATGGAATCCATGTGTCGAGAGCTCATATCTGAACCAGTGTACATCCAGTCTAGCTGGATTTGTAAGATACAACTGGGATCATGATAGTGGGGGGAGGGGGAGCAGGAAACATTAAAGAACTAGAGAAATGTTTTGTGTTCTGTTGGTGCTGTGCTGCACCCTGGCTGTCTCATTCTTCCCTTGTGACCCTTCTGTGAAGGAATGTGTCTGACATATTATAATGGGTATACCAAAAAGAAATATTTGAAAACTGAATAAAAAATCAATTCCATTACAAAAAAAAACAATGTCAAGGAGACAAAGTTTCTTTTACATTGACCTTTACTTGTAAAGGACATTTTTTTACGTTACTTTAGAAATTTTGTATTATGTCATCTCTATTAAAATTTATCTCAAAAAACAAACAAAATTTATTTCAATTCATTAAGTCATTAAAACTTTCTGGAGGATAAAACCACACCCACACCCAATGCCATCGACTCATAGTGACCTTATGGGATAGAGTGGAACACCTCCTGAGGGTTTCTGGAACTGTAAATCTGCAGGAGAGCAGGTAGCCTTATCTTTCTCCTGTGGAGTGGCTGGTGCTTTGAACCTACCATTTTGAGGTTACCAGCCTAATGCTTGTCCCACAGAACCACTAGGGCTCTGCCTTTTGCAGGTCAGGTTTTACATATTAACTCTTAATATTTCCTTATTGCTCTCATCTTTAAAATGTTAGCTTATAACTTACAAAGCAACGTATCCCTTTCCATTCCTGGTCCTGCTCTTCCCATGTGCTAGCCAATGCCAACCTGCGTTTGCTGAGGAAGGCTTTGCACTGTTTCAGCCAAGTCATTCTTTATACTGCTTTGTTATGAAGTGATTGAATTGACTAAGATTTTAAGTTGTTGAAATGGCAACTGGTGTTTTTCAAAAGAAATTTTTTATGAGTTCCAATGCAATGAAATAGTTTACTGATTCAGTTGGCTGAATTCCATTTCATTCACTTAAAGAGAAATTCCACTAAAGAGAACTTACTACTTTTTTGTTTTTGCTCCACAGAAATGGAATGTTTGGTGCTCTTTCTACACTGAATACTAGAGCCCTCAAGCATCCCAAGGAATAGAGCTATGGGCTAGGGTGATTCAAAATACACTAACCAGCAAGAAGCCTTTGCCAGTTGGTCTTGATATATTAATTACCTCTTTCTAGACTTCTTGGTATGATGTTGGATTATTTCTTCATAACTCAGTTAAAGAAAATTATCATAATTTAGGTTTACGTGGTAGTTACATTATCTGTTGTCAATTTGAGACTTAAGAGTGAAGGGGTGGGGTTTAGCCTGTCAATCGGGTCTCATTTGGAGGCACTAAGGAAATAAATAGCTCGTTGGACATGGGACACATGCTCACTCCCTGCTAGGCATGCTTGTTGATAAGACACATGGAGTTACCCTAGAGCCCTTTGGAGACCCCTGCCAGTGCTGAGATGTCTCTACCGCCACTGGATCCACAAGACTTTCCACCCACTGGCCTAGGATTTTCCTGCATTTGGAGTCATTGCATCTGTTTTGTGAGTCTGAAGAGGAATTTATAGATTGATATCTGACATATGGACTAATATTAGACTTATAGACTTGAACTGGACTGGGCTGGGATGTTTTATCAATATTAAATTGCTCTTATATATGAAGCTCTTTCTTATACACATACATGTGTCTATGAATTTGTTTTTCTATAGTACCCAGACTAACACAGTTTATGAGTATTAAACCTTAAATATTCATCAGCATATTTGCTTAGTTGAAAGGTTCTCTGAAAAAGAATGTAATCTGAATTAAAGATAATGTTCAATGAGTCTTTGTTAAATCACATCTTGACTGCTTTAAGATTTTTGATTTTTGAATGTCCTATCAGATACAACTTGTATTTTCTTTTTCTTTTTTTTTAAGTTGTGGCATTTTTAACAATTTGGTGAAACAATGCTCTCAGATCTTGATGTATAATAGCTGTAATGTCTTTTGGAAAAGTAATTGTGCTTATAGGGACTTCGAATATTCCCATTAAATTGAAACTCCTAACTGTTGTCATCCAGTTGATTCTGACTTATAGTGGCCCTATAGGACCAACTGGAAGTGCCCGAGAGGGTTTTCACTGTTTTCCTCTTCACAGGAGCAGACTGGCATATCTTTCTTCTGGAGCAGCTGGTGGGCTCAAAGAGGCAACCTTTCTATTAGCAGCTGAGAGAACAACCAGGGCTCCAGAATATTCATTAGACAATACAAATTCATGGCCATTTCATCCCTATTATTAGCTGATCTCAGTGGCATATGACTAACTAGAAATAACGTGACATCTGAAGCTAGGAAGGCATGTGTTTAAACCCTACTTTGCTACTGCTACATACTAACATAATTGTCAGAGGAGCCCTGGTAGTGTAGTACTTCTACTCTTGTAAAGAGTTGCAGTCTCAGAAACTCACAGAGGCAGTTCTATTCCTGTTCTATAGGGTCACCATGACTTGGCATCAATTGAATGGCAGTGAGTTTGGTTTTTGGACCATAATCTTCAGTCTGCCACTTGGAAAGACAATCATGGGTAAAAATCATGGGATTTTGATGATTGCAGAATGAGGTTCAAATCCTGGGTCTGTTCCTAACTAGCTATATGACCATGGGCAAGTTTTAACAATTTCAAAAATCCTACCTTTGACATGGACACAATAAACATAGATCACTCATACGAAGATACACAACAAAAACAAAAACTTATCATTGAGTCAATTCCTACTCATATCAACTCTATTTAACTGTAAAGCTTTACAGGATCAGATTGCTTCATCTCTCTTCCAAAGAATAGCTGGTGGATTTAAACTTCCAACCATATAGTTAGCAGCCTAATGCTAACCGACACCACCCTGAACCAAAACCACACTCACTGCCACAGAGTTGATTCTGACCCATAAAGACCCTACATAGGATTGTCAAGGCTTTGTAAATCTTTATGGGAGCAGTCCGCCTCAGCTTTCTCACACAGAACTGCTAGCAGTGGATTTCAACTGCCAACCTTATGGTTAGAAGTCCACCAGGGTTCCTTTCATCACTCGTGTTGTTGTTAAGTGCTCTCACCTAGGTTCAGATTCCTAGTGAGTGACCCTGCATACAACAGAGCAAAACACCGCCCAGTCCTGTGTCACCCTCACCTTCATTCTTATGTTTGAGCCCATTGAGGCAGCCTCTGGGTCAATCCATTTTGTTGAAGATCTTCCTCTTTTTCACTTCCCCTCTACTTTATCAAGGATGATGTCTTTCTCCAGGGCCTGGTCTCTCCTAACAACATGTCCAAAATGTGTGAGATGAAGTCTCACCATTCTTGCCTCTAAGGAACATGCTGGCTATACTCATTCCAAGACATATACTTGAGTTCTTTCAGCTGTCCTTGGTATTTCCAATATTCTTTGTCAGTACCATAATTCAAATGCACTGACTTGTCTTTGATCTTCCTTATTCAATGTCCAACTTTCACATGCATATGAGGTCATTAAAAAGGCCGTGACTTGGGTCAGGTGCACCTTAGGCCTCAATGTAACATCTTTCCTTTTCAATACTCTAAAGAGGTCTTGTGCAGCAGATTTACCCAATTCAATGCATCCTTTGATCCCCTGACTACTGCTTCCATAAGCACTGATTGTATATCCTTGACACCTTCAATCTTTTCTCCATTTATCATGATGTTACCTATCGGTCCAGTTGTAAGGATCCAGGTCTTTTTTTTTTTTTTTTCCTCCATTTT
>NW_022111312.1:8065063-8066630 GCF_000313985.2 Echinops telfairi
CATTTGTACATCGTTTCTCAAAACGTTTTCTCTCCATTTAAACCCCCGACATTAGGTCCTCATTTTTCCCCTCCCTCCCGGATCCAGGTCTTTTTATATTGAGTTGTAATCCATATTGAAGGTGGCAGTCCTTGATCTTCATCAGCAAGTGCTCAAGTCTTCCTCATATGCATTCATAGGTTTGTTAATTTTGAGTTCAATAACCAAGTGTTAAACAAGGTGCTTGATCCAAAATAAGCATTCAATAACTTTAGCTACTGCTATTTAAAAATGTGATCATTTATGTTGAAAATATATATAAATTATAAAGTATTTAATTATTATTTTTCTAGTACTCTTTATATGTAAAAAATTGGGCTCAATTGCATTCAGCTTTTCCTTTCTTACTGCTTTGGCTTTAATAACACTAATTACTGTCTCAGTTCTCTAATGCAGCTATAACAGAAATACCACAAGTGCATGGCTTTAACAAACAGAAAATTCTCAGTTTAAGAGACTAAACATACAAATCCAGGGTGTTAGATCAAGGAGCAGGATTTCTGTCTCTATGAGCTCTGGAGGAAGGTCCTTATTTTGTCCATTTCTGCTTTTTATTCCTCAGTGACCTCCATGTGTCTTGGTATCTCTTCTTACCCCATCTTCACACACTCATTTCCTTGTTTAATCTCTTTTCTATCTCAAAAGAGATTGACTCAAGACACAAACACTAGTCTGACGCATTAATAAAAAAAAGACAAAGCCCCAAACCAAGCCCACTGTCATCCAGTCAATTCTGACTCATAACCTGTTCCTAAACGGAATTATAACCACAGGCATAGAGTTTAGGATTTACAATACATACATACAACACATGTGAGGAACACAAACTTAATATAACAATTATTATATCAAAATTAAGTGTTGTGCTAGTCCTTCACTGACTGATACTTGTATTTTACTATAAGAATTGTTTTAAAGATATTTTTACTATACTCACCATGTATTAATAAATGTTATTACTTAAATAGTATTTTGATTATTCTCTTCCTTATTTGACAATAACTTTAATTATTTGAATACTTTATTTTAAAAAATCATTTTTCCCATCCTCTTGATAAATTATATATATTTTCATATCTTACACCGTCTGATATATCGCTTCACCCACATTTCTGCTGTTCATCGTGTTTGTGCGTGCGTGTGTGTGTGTGTGTGTGTGTGTGTGTGTGTGTTGGGGGGTGAGGTGGGGTGTTACATCCATCATTGCTAACAGTTTCCCCTTCCTACCCCCCTGCTGCTATTCCCATGACTATTTCTGAGGGGGTTATCTGTCCTGGCTTCCATGTGTCAAAAGCTCTTTTCTGGAACAATGTACCTACTCTGGTTTAACAGGATTTATGAGGTAGAACTGGGATCATGATGATAGGGAGCAGGGGGTGGGGGGAGCATTAAAGAACCAGAGGAATGTTGAGTGTTTTGTCAGTATTAAACTGCACCCCGGCTGAATCATCCCTTCTGCATGACCCTTCTGTGAGGAAATGTCCAGTTGTCTACAGATGGGCTTTGGGTCTCCACTCTGCCCCTTCTC
>NW_022111312.1:8067664-8073973 GCF_000313985.2 Echinops telfairi
GAAGGATTAAAAGGGTATAGGACAGAAAGGAATCAAGATCATATAAGTCTTACACTTTAAAATGGTTAATTTTCATCTGATTAAAAATAAGTTACATATATAAAATTCATAGAGTGGAGATAACTTTACTATCTTCTGAATTTAGAGTTTTAGAACAGTGGGAAAATGAACCATATTCCTATATTTACAACTACATGATTTCTTCAATATAACCATAAAAAATAACTATCAGCTCATCTACAGAGATTTATGCAGAGATATCCAAAGATTGTCAATGGCCTTACTTTTCCTTAAATTGTTTCATGTGTATTCATGCAGGAAAAATTTAAGTCCCATTAATGAACTATGCACAGAAAAAGTAAATATGGGCCTTTCTTTCAAAAGTATGAAATAAAACAGCATATCTTTATCTCAATAAAAGTAAAGACTAAAAAACCCTCACAAATAATTTTGTTATATAATTATATATTTGTTATACTTCACATGAAGTAAAGACAACTCTCACTAGCATGAAACATGGCCCTGAATTTTTCCCCAAAGGAATTCTAAAAGGCCAATATAGTTAGTACAGGAATTCATATAATCTAAAGATAAATAATTAGTGGAAAGACGCAGCATTCTATCTAAACAAAGCTAATTCTGCTTGTATTATTGGCTTAGAAAATTAATATTTATCATCTAAATGGCATTCTAAGTATGTATTTATTTCATTTGAGAAAATATAGGATAAATTATAGTTATAGAAGATGAGAATAAATGGGAGAAACAAAGTGATAAAATGTGACTCCTCAGTATTATGAAATCAAGTATCTGAATTTATAATTTAACACTTAAGACTAATTGAAGGTCGATAGAAAAAATATATTTAAATTATATAAATACTTGTGATAAAAATATGTAATTTGTATGAATAATAATTATTCAGAATGTTTCTAAATTTTAAAACTAGAAATGCCTTGGACCATTACAATATTTTTTCATGGAGTAGAGGAGGGGGTGGTGGTGAGAATACCTTCTTAACACAGTTATTTGTTAAAGGCTTTTTACTAGTATCTAGTTTAGTAAGCACTGAAATCTACCAGTGTTTTCATATTGTTGTTAGGTGCCGTCGAGTTGGCTCTGACCCACAGCGACCCTGTGCACAACAGAAGACAACAATGCGTGGTCCTGAGCTATCCTCACACTTGTTCCTATGCCCGAGGCCAATGACACAGCCCTTGTGTCAGTCCATCTCGCAGAGGGCCTCCCTCTTTTTCCTCACTCCTCCACTTTACCAAACATGATGCCCTTTTCCAGAAACTTTTCTCTCCGTAGGTTAGATGAAGTCTTGCCGTCCTTGCCACTAAGGAACACCCTGGCCTTACTTTTGCCAATACAGATCGCTTTGTCGTTTTAACAGTCCATGGTACTTCAATATTCTTCTCTAGCACCACTATTTCAATACATCAATTCTTCTTTGGTCTTACTTAATCAATCTCCAACTTTCACATGCATATCGTGCAATGGCTTGCGTCAGGTGCATCTTAGTCCTCAAAGTAACATCCCTGCTCTTCAATAATCAAACGAGGTCTTGTGCAGCAGATTAACCTAATGCAATATGTCTTTTGATCTCTTGACTGTTGTTTCCATAAACATTGACTGTGGATCCAAGCAAGATGAGAATTCTACCACCGAACCACCCATGCGCTGCTGCGGATTCAAGCAAGATGAAATCCTTGACCACTTTAACCTTTTCTCCACTTATCATGATGTTTACCTATTGGTCCAGTTGTGAGAATTTCGGCAATCCTTACATTAAGTTGTAATGCACACTAAAGGCTACAATAATTGATCTTCATCAGCAAGTGCTTCAAGTCCTCCTCAATCTCTGCAAGCAAGACAGTGCCATCTGCATACCACAGGTTGTTAATAAGCCTTTCTCCAATCATGATGCCACACTCTTCTTCATACAATCCAGCTTCTCTGATGATTTGCTCAACATGTAGATTGAGTAAGTACGGAGAGACAGTACAACCCTGTCATACACTTTCTTGATTTTATGCCAAGCAGTATTTTTCTTGCTCTGTTTGCACATCTGCCTCTTAATCCATGTACAAGTTCCAAATGAGCACAATAAAGTGTTCTGAAATTCCCATTCTTTTCAAGGTTATCCAGTTTATTATGGGCCACACAAATGAATGCCTTTGTATAGTCAATGAAACACAAGAAAACGTCTTTCTGGTATTTTCTGCTTTGAGCCAAGATCCACCTGACATCAGCAATGATACTCCTTGTTCCATGTCCACTTCTGAATCTGCCTGAACTTCTGGCAGCTCCCTGTCAATGTACTGCTGCAGCTGTTGTTGGATGATCTTAAACAAAACTTTACTTGCATGCAATATCAATGATATCATTGTATAGTTTGTGCATTCTGTTGGGTTGCTTTTCTTTGGCCAGGTAGCTGTTTCCAAATTTCCTGGCATAGACACGTGAGTGTCTCCAGTGCTTCCAGTGTTTCCTCAGCTTTCAGCTTCTCTGTCAGTTTGTCAGACTGAGGTGGCTTGTGTGTTATTGTGATGCTGGAAGCTATGTCACGGTATTTCAAATGCCAGCAAGGTCACCCAGAGTGAACAGGTTTCAGCGGAGCTTCCAGACTAAGAACGACCACAAAGAAGGACTCGGCTCCCCCACTTTGGAGGAAGAAGCTGCTGAAAACCTTGTGCACAGCTTTGAAGCATTTTCAATTTTTCATGAAACTCATAAAATACTTTCTGCTAGCCTGATTTTACAAATGAAGAAATGAAAGCAAAATTAAAGGAAATGAACTGCCTAAATCTGCATGTGTGCTGAATCACAGAAAAGGGAGAGAGTATCACTTCTACTATGAATTTTGTGTTTGTCTCTAACAGTTTTTGTCACAGCCTTGCACTCTTACATTATTTTTGGCTACTGAGTAACACTGATCTTAACCAGAGGCCTATAGTATCATACTCTAGCACAACAAAATCATCATTGTTGAAAGACTGTAGAAGGAGAAAGAAAAGAAAATTTGGTGGTGGGGAGGGGTGTACAACAGATGTGAATTCCATCAATCAAAAGTACTTAAGTGCTGAGGTTCTGTCCTTTGCTATGTCTAATGTTAATTTCTGGAATGAAACTGACAAACAATTCCTACCCTTAATGGAGAAAAAATGCAAAAAAGAAACTAAAAATTCATGGGGGGAAAGAGTAAAAAAAAAAAAGTAAATGAGCTATTTTTGAGATGACGATTTAAAGCTTGACAGTTAAAATGACTAGATGTATTATTGGTGCCTAAAAGAAAGGCCAGGCAAGGAAGGAGTATCCAGCTGTGTCCTAATCTTCATTGCGATGGGGACCCTCCTATATTTAAAAAGTTCTTATTTCAAGTAACCCATTAGAAACAACTAAGGAAAAAAAAAGAATCAACTTAGCAAAAGAGTGTGAAAATGGTCACACAACTCGAAGAAAGCAATAAATGTCACTGAATTGTACATGTACATTTTAAAAATGATGTACCTATATACTCGAGTATAAGCTGACCCGAATATCAGCCAAGGCACCTAATTTGACAAGAACTACATTAAAAATGTGCTGAAAAACTCAGCTTATACACGAGTATATACAGTATAATATGATGTGCACATTCTCATGAAGAAAAGCAAAACAATAACGGATTAAACAGATAATTAATTAATTACACAATAGCCCATTATGAGGTTGTATTGTTGTTATTGTTAGGTGCCATTGAGCCATGTCTGACTTGTAGTGATGCTATGGGTAACGGCAGGAAACACTGCCTGGGTCTGTGCCATCCTCACAATCATTTCTATGTTTGAGCCCATTGCTACAGCCATTGTGTCCAGCCATCTGGCTGAGGATCTTTCTCTTTTCACTGACTCTCTACCTTACTATGGCAGTTACATAATCTCATGTCAACTTGAGCAAAGGTGTGGAGTCTAGCCTGTCAATCAGGTCATAGCCAATGATGCCTCTGTGTGGGCATGGCCTTGCCTGAGGATTCTGGGAATTCCTATATTCCTCCCTGAAGGTGAGACACACACACTCTCTCTGCTTGACATTCTGTTGACAAGCCACGTGGAGCCATGCTGATGGCAGCCAGAGCCCTGGAGCTGGAGGAGCCACGTGGAGACCCGCACCAGCCCTAAGATGCTTCCACCGCCACTGGACCCACCACTGGCCTGTGTTGGCATCATTGCCTGTGCTGGGTGAGTCTGTAGAAGAATTTGTGGGCTAGTATCGGACATATGGGCTAATATAGGGCTTAGGGGCTAATGTCAAACTTATGGACTTGATCTGGACTGGGTTAGGATATTTTCTTAATATACAATTACTCTTGGATATAAAAGTCTCTCTTACTACATGAGTGTCTCTGGATTTGTTTCTCTAGTCTATCCAGACTAACACACATACCATTTTTATTTTATTTCCAAAGTACACGAGACTAAGTCTTGCCACCCTCACTTCTAAGGAGCATTCTAAGTGTACATCTTAAAAAAAAAGAATTGTTCATTCTTTTGGAAGTCTGTGATATATTCTTTGCTAATACTATTATTCAAAAGCATCAATTCTTCTCCAGCCTTTGTTATTCATTATCTAGAATGCATATGAAGCAGTTGAAAATACCAAGGCTTGGGTCAGGCACACCTTAGTCTTCAAAATGACAACTTTGTGTCTGAACACTTTGAAGAGATCTTTGTAGTAGATTTGCCCAATGCAATGTGCCATTTGATTTCCTGACTGCTTCTTCCAGGGATGTTGATTGTGGGTCCAAGTTAAATGAAATGCTTGACCGAAAAAAAAAAATGAAATGCTTGACAACTTCAATGACTACACTGTCCAGTAACCTGCTGCCAAACATTTATGGAAATGGAAACTAAACTTTTCTATTAAAGGATAACCAGACCAGAAACTAGTAGAAATAATATCTACAAACTGTTGTTGATATTATTTACTGTCTTATTTCATGACTCAGCCACAAAAGTGTTATTTGACAGCATTGACCTTGAAGTGTCTTTTTGCCCTTCTGCAATGAATTTGTTAAAACTTTCCCCTTGCCATACCTCCAACTCTGCATGCCTGTCTGTGGATCTTCCTGCCTGTCTCCAGAAATACTAAAATAAGTGAGACTGCTACTGGAGAGAAAAATGCCGAAACAAGAAGTTCTAATCCTTTCCCAGCCAAAAAAAAAAATGTAAATCTTTTTAGCAGTGACATTTTAATTTCCTTCAGAGTACACAACATCCATATATCTTCAACAGCGGTTAACTGCATATTTGCTTAGAAGTTCCTGAATTTAACATTTCAGGAAGTCTCTAACTTGTAAAGGGTTGGGTCCCACATGTCCGCTTCTAAAGCTAGATGGCTTCTGAATACACTTATATTCACAAATCATTATTACACATAGATTTCATGTTTTCAATTAGACTACACAGAAAGTATTAACCATAATGCAAACTCAACATACCTTAATTTGCACTTAAAATACTTTTATAATATTTTATTGTGTTTTGGGTGAATGTTTACACAGCAAATTAAATTCCTATTTAACCATTTCTATATTGCTCAGTGACTTTGGTTACATGTTTCACAATTTGTCCGTAACCTCATCATTTCCACTCTGGTTGTTCTATTTCCTTTAATCTAGCTCTGCGGACTTCTGTCCTTTTAGTTTATCCTCTTTGCTTTAGGTTAAGGTGACCAGATGTCCCGCTTTTGGCGGGACAGTCCTGATTTTTAACAATTTGGCCTGCTCCCCACAGCATTTTTAAAAAGTCCCAATTTTTGGAAAGAATGCACGACAAACTAGGATATACGGTTTTTGGCTGCCATGTGGCTATTTCGCCAGGATATGAGTTTTATCAATGGCGTCCCGCTTCACCAATGTTAAAATCTAGCCACCTTACTTTAGGTGCAATGTTGTCCATTTGGTTGTGTATATGATTATTAAAGGAGAACCTACACATGTGTGATATTATAGAGACTTGATGACATTTTGAACTGTACTTTTAGATTACTTGGGAAATTTAAAGACTGATGAGATGGATTCTTTAGTATATTTATTTCATTTCAAAATGTATGATTTTTCATTTTCTTGAAATACAATGTCATTGGCACTAAAACCACATTAACATCAATGTTGGAGAATATTTCTGAGACCATATTCAATCTGAACTTAATTTGGATATTGAGAAATTGAGACTCGGGTAGATGGAATCACTTGACAAAGTTATCCAGTCAATTAATTATAAGGCTGACACTCCATCCTAATTTTTATGTAACATCATTTTC
>NW_022111312.1:8075186-8076499 GCF_000313985.2 Echinops telfairi
TCTCTGTTTTGAATTTAACTGGCTCAGCATATCCTCTCAGAAGCTCTGATTTTATCTTTTTGAAGGCACCTGGATGAGGCTAAGTGTATTAATGCAACCAGCCACTGATTGCAGCAACACGCTTAAACATATTATTTGTTTAGAATAAACCTGTGCCTGTATGAATTGGAATTCTAATAGCTGTGCTTTTCTACTTGCCCTCATATGATAAGAGTATAAATGGGAAAAGGGAGGAAACATACAAGGCTGAGGAGAGTGGATGGAGCTGAAGTGGGATGGGAAGAAATGGGACTGGGAGGGCTTTCACTGTATCCACCATGTTTCATTTTGTAACAAAAATTAATCCCGAGAGATAGGTGCATGGGTGTCAGTTATAAATTTGCATATTTGTGGGGGGTTTTCATTAAAAAACAAACAAACAACTACAATAATTCCAATCTCTCAAAAGAAGAGGATCTCAAGGGGAAAAAAGAGCAAGGGTGCGATGGGGGTGGGTGGGAGGAGGAACTTATTTGAGTTTTGAAAAAACAAAAAGCAAAATTATACTTTAAAGGACAACAGAAAACAGATGGCAGAAATGGTAACTAAAGGAGAGTGAATTTTGGGATCAGAACCTCAGGCTCACCATGAGGCAGGGGTATGGACCTACAACAGTTTGGCTGCTGCTGGGCTGTTTTAAGGATGGGAAGAGAAGAGGGTATTGATGAGATACTTACTTTTGACCAAATGCACTGTCAAAAATGGCAAGGGAAATGGATTGAAACACCACGTGTTCGTGACTTACAGACTCTCTCTGATAGAGCCTTAAAGATTAGATCTCCCCTCAGTTTATTCTCAACAATAACATGATTCTGCCTTCTCTGTAACATTTATATATGCAGTAACAGATTTTTAAATGTACATTTACATCTTTAAAAGGAGGGGGGAAGCTTACTGATTATGGATTTGTCAATGTAAATCTTATTTTTAATTTCCTTTTATCTAAAGCATATATGATCCTCATAGGAGTAGGTATGTGAACTTTTTACTTTCTGTTCCTCAGAAATTTTAAGTTAAGCCTAAATCTTCCTTTTAAGGAAAAACAAATGAGTCCTCATCTAAAATAAGACCACACCTACTCTTTTAGCATACATTATTTCTTTGGTTTTATTTAGGACAGATATGATGATAAAAACAATGCTACTCTGCCTCTCAGACTGTGGGAGGAGGGGCACTCCCTGGGACTCCTCAGCCAGGGGCTTTTCTTTTTTTTCTTTTTAATCATTTTATTAGGGGCTCCTGGTTGTTCTATTTCCTTTAATCTAGCTCTGCGG
>NW_022111312.1:8078300-8080377 GCF_000313985.2 Echinops telfairi
GGGAGCAGGGGGGTGTCCCCTCATACCACAAACAAAAACCACCACCCATTTATTTAAGCTTCAAATCTCTGATAGTTAAAAAAATAATCACAGAAAGCAATGCATACATAGTTAGAGTAGGAATACCGTGGGCCCTCCTTTACTCCTTCCTTTGGAGGCAACACCATGCTAGACCTGCTGTTGTCATGCCATAGATGCTTGATCATTTACAATGTATCCAAAACCTAATTGACCACCATCTAGTCCACTCTGACTCATAGAGACTCTGCTGGACAAAGTGTAACAGTTCTCCCTCTCACCCCCCATGCGCCCCTCCCCCCCCACACCCCTGGTTGGATTTCTGAGACTGTAACTCTTGGCAGGAGTAGAAAGTTTTATTTTTCTCCCACAGAGCAACTGGTAGTTTCAAACTGCTCACCATGTGGTTAGGAGTCCAATACATAACCCATTGTGCTATCAAGTATGGGTGTGTAAAATTGATTTTGTGTGTTTTTAGGCTTTTCTCATACAACATTATGTTTTTAATATTTACTCATGTTAATATATGTAGCTCGTTCATTTTTACTGTTCTATAATGTTCTGATATATGAAGTACCACAATTTATGTAACCATAGTCTTGTTGATACACATTTATGTTCTATTTTTCACAACTATGGTATTTTAATTAAAAATATATGGATCTGAAGTTCAGAGATATAACTTTCAGAAAATTAAAATATTTAAAAATATGATACTGCATATACATTTTAAGAACTACTCTGGCTTGTCTGCTTGTCATTTAGGTACATGTTTATTTGGTAACTTGCTTTTGGACACATAGAAGGGGCTTCAGAAGACCACAAACAAACAACCATATCAATGTAAATGAGGGGTCGAGTGGAGACCCCAAACCCCTCTGCAGACAATTGGGCATACCCTTACAGAAGGGTGACAAGGAAGGGTTGAGCTAGCCAGCTTGCAGTCACAGCACCAACAAAACACAACATTGCTCTAGTTCTTTAATGCTTCCTCTGCCCCACTATCATGACCCCAGTTCTACCTTACAAATCTGCCTCAGAAGACCACAAACAAACAACCATATCAATGTAAATGAGGGGTCGAGTGGAGACCCCAAACCCCTCTGTAGACAATTGGGCATACCCTTACAGAAGGGTGACAAGGAAGGGTTGAGCTAGCCAGCTTGCAGTCACAGCACCGACAAAACACAACATTGCTCTAGTTCTTTAATGCTTCCTCTGCCCCACTATCATGACCCCAGTTCTACCTTACAAATCTGCCTCGACCAGAGCATGTACACTGGTACAGATAAGAACGCTCGCTCGACACATGGAATCAAGGGCAGATAAACCCCTCAGAAACAATACCATGAGGGTAGAAGGAAGTTGGGGGGAGAAGGGGGAGAAAGCAGGAATCAATCACAATGATCGGTGTATAACACCCTCCTACCCCCCACCAGGTGGACAAACAACAGAAACATGGATGACAGGAGACCGCAGAGTGTAAGATATGAAAATAATAATAATTTATAAATTATCAAGGGTTCCTGAGGGTGGGAAGGTGAGGGAGTGAGGGAAAAAATGAGGAGCTGATACCAAAGGCTCAAGTAGAAAGAAAATATTTTGAAAATTATGATGGCAACATATGTACAAATGTGCTTGACACAATGGATGGGATGGATTGTTATAAGAGCTGCAAGGCGCCCCCCAAAACTATTTATATATATAAAAAATTACCTCCCTCCCCAAATTCCATTATCTTTTCATTCAAACTTGCCATGAACATTTGAAGTCCCCTCATGCATAGTATAGAAACTAAAAGTCACCAATTCCACCTTTGATACATGGTAACAAATTTTTATTCCAAAATTCCTTGATCCAAATATCCTCTTAAAAATGGAAGCATACTATTAATGTGCTTTTCAGTTGCAGTATGGTTACTAAGGATAAACATAAACATAAAATACTAGTATACCAACCAACATTTCCCAAATGAGGAGTGTTTAATATATACTGTACAGAATTGTTGACCTTGAAAAACCCTTTTAAAATATATAACTATGGTTTTATAAACCCATAA
>NW_022111312.1:8081123-8083453 GCF_000313985.2 Echinops telfairi
GCACTTTGTGTCCCATACTTGATTATCAACCCATCCTCCTGAAATTTTTAGATGTTCAAATCTTCTTTAATTCATTCAATGTCATAACTAACATTTTAAAACATAGTGATTAATAGCAGTTATGATTGGTATGGTAGCCAACCATAATAGAATATAAGTTCACTGAGAGGAGGACTAGATTTTATTATTTTAGAGGTGAGGAGGGGGAAGGAAAAAGATGTCTGGTTAACACAGTGCTTTATACATAGTAACTGTTGAAACAATGTTGTTAAACTAAATTAAAGGGGCTAGGGGAGTTCATGAAAAAAAGTTTCTAAGCTCAAATATTTTAGAGTCAGAGTAGATGAAATGAAAATGAATCACAGTGCTATTTATAATGATAATTACAGCATGGCTTGTAATAGAAAACATTTGGAAAGCACCCAAATGTCCATCAAAAAGGAATTGGTACAATTACACACTTGACTGCTGTGTAGCTAATCGGAGAAGCAAATCTATAGTAAAAATGTCCTAGAGTATTGTTAAGTAAATAGTAATATGCATAGTGTGATTGCATTTTAAAATAACATTAATAACATGAATCTTAGAGAAGACAGGAAAAATTGGAAGACTATGCCTCAAGATGTCCACAGTAGTTATCTGTAAAAGGCAAGGTTGTATGATTGGTAACTTTTATTTGATTAGAGACATCTACTTTCTACAGTGCATGTAACTATACTGATTAAAATTTTCATATAAGCAAGTATATTTAGTGAAAAATAACCATTTAAAATAAGAAAACCAGTTAATTTTACCTTTGACCCATAATTAAATGTATGCTGCTACAACCAACTTAGGTTACAAGATATTTCAGAAAAGAAGTGATAAAGATTCAAGAAAAACTATTTTTCTATCATTAACTCTACTTTTCCCAAATAAAAGTCTACATTGTCTTTGATTCTTCATTCCTTTAATTGATTGGAAGTGGCCAACCTGTCCTAGAAGGATTATATGATGCATCTACTTTTTTAAAGGAAAAAAACCATATATATATATGAAGAAAGAAAATAGAATGGAAGAAAATAGCCCATTAACAATTGCACCAGCAGCAACAACAAAAATCCAGGAGTAAATTTAATAGCAGTAATAGATAGACCTAGTAATATTTAGATAGAAAAAAAATTATAAAACGCTACTAAGGGATTATAACATAGTTTGAATAAATGGGAAAGGCTATCTTGTCCTTTAGTGCTTTGACTCCATCTTGGAAAGATCTTATTTTTCCTTAACTACAGATTGGAATCAATTCCAATGAAGTTCATTAAAACTAGTTATAACTTCACACGGAGCTCACTACCATTGAGTTGCATTCTAGAGGGCAGAGTAGAACTGCTCGCGAGGGCTTCCAAGGCTGTAAATATCTATGGGCGCACACAGCGTCATCTTTCTCCCTGGAGCAGCTGGTGATTTGGAACTGCCCACTCTTTGGTTAGCAGCCTAACTGTGCCCTAGTGGACCTTAAATGCAAGCAAGGGCTGACAAAATATTCCGCAAAGTTCCTGTATTATTTTAGATTCTATAGGCCATACAATCTCTACCATAACTACAGAATGCTGTAGTTCTGAAGCCACAGGTAATTTGTAAATGAATATATGTATGTTCCAAAAGAACATTATCTGTGGGCATACGGAGAGAGGTGAATAGGTGATTTATAGAACTAAAAGTGGTTAATAAATATGTGAACATATTTTCAATCACAATAATAACCAGAGAAATATAAATTAACAAAAGTGCCAGTTTCTTCATACCATAGCTACAAAATACTGGAGAGGACAAGAGGGCAAGGGAAAATATGTTGTCATACCCTGTTGACTGTGTAAAAATCAACAGAATAATATAACTTTGTGAGTGGGCAATCCAGCACTGCTTAACAAATTTTAAGATAGTGATACCCTTTATCTAGTAGGTCTGCATCTAATTTTCGTTGTTGAAATATACAAGAGGAGAAAGATTATATATATAAACATGCAATGTAGCAAACCCAATCCAAACTGACTGTCATCTAGTCTATTCTGATTCATAGCGAGGGTTTCATAAAAGGCTGTAAATCTTAACAAAGTAGAAAGCCTTATTTTTTTCCCACAGAGCAGCTCGAGGGTTTGAACTGCTGACCACAACAGTTATGTGGTAAAAAAGAATAAGACAGTATATATATGTACTGGTCTTATATGAAGGACTGGTGGCACCAAGGATTAAGAGCTGAGTTGCTAAGTTACAGAGTCAGAGGTTGAAATTTACCAACCACTCTGGGGGAGAAAGATGAGGCTGTCTGCTCCTGTAATGACTTACAG
>NW_022111312.1:8085421-8090919 GCF_000313985.2 Echinops telfairi
CCAATAAAATGATTAAAAAGAAAAACCTTTTTTTATTTAAGAAATGATAAGCACATAATTGCACATGGCTTATGCATATCCATAAGAAAACTTCCAGGGAAGAGTGACCGAGCTATTAGCATCAGTCAACATCAGTGGTAGCGCCACTAGAGGGGCATTTTTCACTGACAGCCTTTCTGTATCATCTGTACTAGTCACAAGAAAGAAACTACTTCTGAGTTAGAAAATCATCGAAGACCCAGTTTTTTAGATCTGCTTATAATGTCCATTCTACCTACTAATCAAACCCTCAGTGGTCTTTACTTTTGATTTTTATTCTAAAAGTAATGCATGTCAGCAATAGTAAAGCCTACACAGGATAGAGACAAGTTTTCTTCTCCTTTGATCTCTCCCCTTACACAACTATTAGGTATTCATCAATAATTTCTCTACAAATATGTACTATCATTCACCTCTTAGTATCACACAAATGGAGTCACACAACTGCAGGCTGGCAATTTACTGACATACTTGTACATCTTCATATAACAGCCAAGACAGGTTACTATGTGATTAGTACAAAATATCCCTTAATGTGAAAACACACATTTGGCCTAGTTTGGGACCACAGTGATTAGAAAACACACAAAGAAGAAAAACATTAATTCAATCCCCGCATCTGGTTTTAATAATGAAATCCCACTGCTGACTCAACCCTATAAGCATCTATCTATGACATGCATACTTTCTGTGAGAGGTTTTGTATATGTTGTATCAACAAATTCCCACAAGAATCATAAGAGCTAGGCCTTATTATCTGAATTTTATTAGTGGTGAGGAAACTGAGGTTCTGAAAAAAAGTTCAGAATCAGGATTAGTCAAAGTTCATTTTCTTAAATGTCTAATCATAGCATGAAAATTGAAGTCCGAACAAGTTTGACCCACTGTTTGTATAATGTAAACATGTATCACTATGAAAGAAAAGCATTTACATATGCTAAAATAGTAACAGTGAGGGAAAACGCTCATATAAATGCTACGTTCCAATCATTTTGATCTGCCAAAAATACAAAGTGTATCTTTGTTAGAAGAAGAGTTAAGTTCAGTCAATACCGAATCCTTGGAGACTGGTTCTCAAACTCGTTTCCTTTCTGGCAGAAGAGGAACTTCTATAAAGATCCAAAAATATTATGTTCATAAATAAGCCTCAGAATTACTGGCACTTAGACTTTCTATTTTATGTCTTCCTGAATAAAGATCTTAGAGTTCTCAAACACTATCCTTTCTCAATTCCTACTGCTAGATAAAAATTTTAAAGTCTATTTGCTCTGTGTGGATTAAATTTTAGATACACCTTGCCTGAAAGAATGGCACTATTATATAAAACTGATCCGGAAGTTATGCTTTTTCTAATTCCAATAAGATATTTTCACAAACACTGTCCTATTTGAACCAAAATTTTACTTTATAAAATGACCATATATGTATTCTAGCACATAGAAGACACATACAAGACTATTAAGTTATCTTTTTTTGTTGTTGTTGTTGTAAATTAGGTAGGGGTTTACATTTCAGATCATCAACTTTTTATCCAACAGTTTAAAGTAATAATTGAACCCCATCCAATAGTTTACCTTCCACCCATTCCTTAATTTCTCTTCTCCCCCTTGTGGACCATCACCTTCCATTACACCCAAGTTAACACCTGTCACCAGTTTAGCCCATTGCTTTCTTTTCCTTCCAGTGCCATCCCCCTGCTGGCAGTCGGTTCCCTTTCATATGGAAGTCTTTATTTTAGTTTTATATATAAGATTTCTAGTTTTATGGTCCCTTTTTATTCATTTATTCAACAAATTACTTATTGAGTTGGTAGGTACCAGATAGAAATAGGATAGAATGAAACCCTACCTTCAAGAAACATGCAGTTTACAGAATACAGACAATTAATTTAATGCACTATCCTCACTTGTAAAGGGACAGAGAATACTACTTTATACCCTACTGAAGCTCAATACTCGATAAGCAAGCAGTATCTTACTATTAAAAACAAATAGCTATTTCAGAAAATCCTATTAATGGCTAACATGTTATGCCAATTATTTCCTCCAAGTAGAGGAGTTATAACTTTTTTTCTACAAGGGGAACTCTTACTAAATAATCCATTTTGTCAGTCTCAAATTTAAAATGTCATGGACTAATGGAAACCTTCCACTTGTATAATGAAGTATAGTGTGAATCAAGATAGTAAGTGGCTATTTTGGTACAAGAGATTTACAATGGTTTTTAAATTAAAACAAAATAGGAAATTAAGTAACTACCCCCCTCTGTAATTTTATTCACTCATTCAACAAATAATTATTTTAAATATATATCAGACTTCATGCCAGATCCTAAAAGATACAATCATGGTCACAGGAAGTTTCCTGCCCTCAAGGAAAGTATTGCAATGAGAGAGCAAAACTGAAATGCAAACGGCAGCCGGAGAAGAGTGTAGCACACATAACTAGTACCTAACCCAGCCTCATTAGAGAAGATGGCAAGGGGCTTCCTGGGAGCCCCCAAAATATTGGAAGCAGAGGGCAGTTTGTGTAAAGGCCAAGTGGCAGAAAGCATGACAGAGTTCATGATAAACACAATCAGCAGACTGGATAGAAGATAAATGTTTGAACTTGAAACTTAAATACTAGTCAATACTTCCTGGAAAAAAAAAAGTGGGTGTGTGGCAGTCCCTACTGTGCACTCACGGCCACCAAGTCTGCTGACTCACAAGGACCCTACAGGGTAGGGTAGAACTGCAGCTGTGAGTTCCTGAGACTGTAACTCTTTCAGGGTTAGGAAGCCTCATCTTTCTCCCTTCTACTAGAAATGATTTGTTTTTTGGAATTAGGATTATTTTATATGTTCACCTGAATCAACATGGAAACACAGCAGGATTCAGTCCTGAAAGATGGGAATTTCAAAGGGATTCAAATTGATTCTCAACCCTTTAAAACCCAGCAAAATGTGAAAATGCAGTGTATGATTTACTTCAGGATATAATTAAGAAAAGTAAAATGGAGAAAGAAAAGGAAGGTAATTTATTGAAATAAATATTATACAGTTGCTGGACCATAAACAGCAAAAGGATTATATTTGATCCTAGAAATCATTTTTTCTGTATTCCTTATACTTACTGGGATGGAAGAAACAAGATTTGTAGATCAAGATTTAAGATTATTATATTCTAGGACTTTGGCATAAGCTAAGAAGGGCATTCTCTCTGCCCTTTCAAAATAGAAAGTAGCAAAAAAAAAAATAGAAAGTAGCATTCAATTAACTACTGCAGCGCTAAATAAAAGCCAACGAGCGTGGGAACATAAATATCCCCTCAATTTGGATATTTCATATACAGATCCATGGACATTTCTTTCTTTTATTTTTTTAAGTAATCATTTTATTGGGGGCTCTTACAAATCTTATAACAATCCATCATTCAATAGCATTAAGCACACTTGTACATATGTTGCCATCAACATTTCCAAAACAATTTCTTTCTACTTGAGCCCTTGGTATCAGCTCCTCTTTTTTTTCTCCTACCTCCCTCACCCTTCCTCCCTACTGAATCTTTAGTCAATTATATGTTATTATTGTTATTTCATGCCTTACACTGTCCATTCTCTCCTTCCAGCCCCCTTTCCATTATTCGTTCCCCTGGGGGGCTATATATCCTGGCAATTTCTTTGACATGCAAAATAATACTGAGAAAGACTTAATCAAGATTTGCATAAAGTGACTACATATGACCACTTGTGCCATAACTTAGAAATGAAACTCTGGTTTATAGCTGAGAAAAAGTTATTTGCCTTTTAACTCTTATAAACAATGCCAGAAGAGTGACAATACACTATCAATCTTTATCATTAACTTAGAACTCTCTGTCAACATCACTCCTACCACTACACAGGAAAATATCTGGATATCAATATTTTAGGGGAAAATATGTTAGAGGTTCATTGGGTGTGTTTTCTAGAAGAGTATAATGACAAAAGTCCTAAAATAAAATATGAATGCTCATTTCCGGGTCTTTCCCGACATAAGGTAATTATGTATACATAGATGTCAGAATGAGAAACCAAACTAAACTTTCAAAATGACAGTTGAGAAAACAAGCATAAATGTTACATTCAAAGTCTATAAATAAAATTGTTTTCAAGTGGTTTGCTTAGGTTACAGTAAAAAAGTGAAATCTGATAAACCTTATAGCTTAATTTAATTTAGATGAATTTATCCACTTCTTTTGTCTATGAAGAACAGCAATATTTAGTGTTATATCTTTCAATATAAACCTAGTAGTGGTAGGGAAAAAAATTTAAATTGTGCCAAAGCATTTTTGTGTATTTCTAGGTAGTGTTCAGATTCTTGGCCCAAACTACATGTTCATAAATCCAGCCCCAGGCAGTCTGCAGCTAGTCCAGACAATAGTATATGTATCTACATCTGGTTCAAGTTGATAGTTGGGCAAAGAGGAAACTGTCACAAAGAGGAAGTATTCTGGACTTCAGCCCCTTTGGATTACAAAAGAAGAATGACACTCACTAATTAAACTTTAAATGTGCTAGCTGATAATAAGAAAGAAAAGGAGGGGGGGGAGCAAGAAAAAAAAAAGAGGGCAGAAAAAAAAAGAGAGGGGAGGAAGGAAGGTAAAGACCTTAAAAGCCAGAAAATGAGTAGAAAGGCGCAGAAAGCAGCCGTTTATCTCTGTTCATAAGTCTGAAACTGCCATAAACACTGACAACTGGTGACATATGTTTCCTTTGGTATGAAGAACAAGAACCCGGGATTTTATCTGATCTATGCCTAACTGCTGTGTATTAGAAACAATAAAAAGACAGAAAAGTACTACTATGCTCTACAGATGGTACACAGAGATCTATGGGAAAATTCTTGAACACCATACCCAATCTATGACTAATACATTTAAAGAGTAACAATTACAAGAGAATATAAATGGAACTCGGAATTCAATTTCCTTATTCTAGAACAGCTGTTCTCAACCTGTGGGTCGTGACCCCCTTGGGGGTCGAATGACCCTTCCATAGGGGTCGCCTGAGACCATAGGAAAACACATATTTCCGATGGTTTTAGAACGGAGACACCGCTGCTCTATCCGTCACCACATGCAGATATGCCCACCTATGAGTACCCATTGTGAAGACTGTTAACCACACTACACTACGGTTCAATACAAAATTTTATTGATTTGTCATTAGAAATAAATATTTCACTATAATTACATATTATTTTTGTGATTAATCACTATGCTTTCATGATGTTTAATTTGTAACAAGAAAATACATCCTGCGTATCAGATATTTACATTATGATTCATAACAGTAGCCAAATGACAGTGATGAACTAGCAACGAAATAATTTTATGGTGGGGGGCGTCACCACCACATGAGGAACTGTGTTAAAGAGTCGCGGCATTAGGAAGGTTGAGAACCACTGCTCTAGAAAGAAGTCTACAACCACGAGGTGTC
>NW_022111312.1:8092271-8094489 GCF_000313985.2 Echinops telfairi
TAAAATGCTTAGTAAACTGCTATAAAATTGTTTTATTAATAAGTAAAGGCATTTTGAAACCTGCAAAGGTAATATATAATTATTAGCACATGACAGATAAACGAATTTATTTTAAATAATATATATGACTGGAATAGAAAATTAGGAAGAATTTCAAGTGAATAGACTAATTGTATATATTTTAAGAAGTACAGATAGTCTTTCCTTAAGTATTTTCTTCTTGTTATCCAATCTATACCCCAAAATCCCACTGCCCGGTCTTTAGTTCTTTCTTTTTAGACAACTATCTCTCATACTTAGTAAACAAAAACTAACATTTAAAAAAAACCTTTTTATTGTGATTTAGGTGGTAAGGTCTACATTTCAATGACTTAAACAACTTATTTAACCCCCAATAGCTTGCCATGTTCCCCCTTCTCCCTCTTCTATCTTCCCTTTCATTCAAGTTAATACCTGTCTACCCTCTAGCCTAGTGTTCTTCTAAAATATACTTTTCTTGCTTCATTTCACTTTTGTATCAATAAACCTGCTTTGTGGGATTCTTTCTCTTCTCTTACCTGTTTCCTTTGCTTTAATTTGTTGCTATGTGTCATCAAGCTGGTATCTTCATAGCAACCCTACGAGATACAGGAGAATTGCCCATAGGGTTCCCAAGGCTGTGATCCTTAAGGAAGCACGGTGGCAAACATCCGGGTACCAACAAATAGGTCAGTGGTTCAAATACACCTGTGGCTCTGCAGAACTATGAGGCAATCTGCTCCTGTAAAGAGTTACAGCCTTGAAAACCCTATGGGAGAGTTCTACTCTATGCTATAGGGCCACTATGAATCAGAATGGGAATGATTAATGGAATAGATCACCAGGTCTTTTTTCTCCAGCAGAATCACTGGGTAGGTGCAAACCAGTGACTTTTAGGTTAGCAGTCAATTTTTCAGTTGTTGTGATAGCAAGAATCCTTTTATTTTAGTCACTTGTCATAAGGTATCAATACTGATTTTTTTCCCCCTGCCTTCCTTGCAGGCTGACAACTCAGTTGTTCTTATATATCTTACAATTCCTTTTTAGTATATGGCTAATAACAGAATCAGGATCAGAATAAACAATTGTTTTCATTAAACACTTCCCCCCACCCAACATTCCTTCCTTAAAAGACAGAAATCATTTATGATACTCTCTTTGTCATTAAGTCAATTAGCACTCCTGACTATTTGATTAGCCACTCCTGACTAATTTTCCATAAATGCATAACCCTTACAATGCACAATGCTGTGGGTTGGTGGTAGAATTAGATTAAGTTATCATCTTTAAAAAGGCCCTTTATTTGAAATTACCATTTAAAATCATGCAAAAGTACACTAAGCTCAATTTTCTTAATCAACAGAACTAGAAAATCTCAACAACAACAACAACAATGAAAACACCCCAAAACAACCTGCCAACCTTGGGCTCTTTTATAAAATTGATAGAAATATGAAATAAACAACTTCTACTCAAATTCCAACTCTGTGCTATGTGTGAATACTCACGATCAGAGGGTTTGAGCACAGGCAGGAGCTGGGAGCACCTGAGACTTCCATGAGATCTGTCGTGCTGGCCAGTTTGTACCACCTCAGGTGGAAGAACCAGAATTGAGAGGCTTGAAGAATCCCCAGTTCATTACATTGAAAACTTGACAAGTCACGGTTATCTCCGCTCCCCACCCGCCCTAAAAAATAAGTCAAATTCATTGCTGTCTAGTTAATTCTGACTCATAGCAACCCTATAGGGCAGGAGAGAACTGTTCCAGTGGCTTTCCAAGACTGTAATTCTTGTGGGAGTAGAAAGCCTCACCTCACTGTTAGCAGTCCAATGGGTCACCACTACACCAATTTGTTCTCTGTAAATGCATAATATTTTTAATGCTGTTTATAAGAAAAAATCTATACTTTTAATTCTTTTGTATGAGTGGATTTAATAAATTTTTTGGCTTAAAATATTCATAATGATAACTCAGAATCACACAAAATCTTGAGGCAACAGTTACATCATAAGAAATTTAGTTGTAGGACAGATGATCCCTTCAGAACCAGTAGTGAGATTGGCGATGCCAGGAGGGTGGAGTGGAAAGGGGGAACTGATTACAAGGATCTACATATAATCTCCTCCCTGGGGGATGGGCAACAGAAAAGTGGGTGAAGAGAGACGTCGGACAGTGTAAGATATGACAAAATAATAATTT
>NW_022111312.1:8094970-8101350 GCF_000313985.2 Echinops telfairi
TGCTTTACTGTTATGTATACAGTACATAGTTGTTAGGCGCTGCTGGCAAGTTGATTCTAACTCATAGCAACCCTTAAGGTCAAAGTAGAACTTCCCCCATAGGGCTTTCTCAGAAGTCATCTTTATGGTAGTAGAGCTCCTTGTCTTTCTTTGTAGAGCTTTCAGGTGCATTCAAATGGCCAAAGGCTTAATCATTGTCTTTAAAATCCAGACAACCTAGTCATGGACTCATTCTTTCTTGTATCTCACTTCAAATATAACCAAACAACCTGGAAATAATTCAACAGACAATCGTAAAAAAGGCACTAAATGGTGGGAAGGAAAGGTGGACTGGTTATGGGAGGCCTCATGATTTAGTGAGTTCCCTCAGTTTTTGTTTCCCAGGTGTCTTGGGCTGGGCATGGCCTGCATTCTAGAAAGACAGTAGGCAAAGAAGAACAGAAAATTTTAAAAAGCTTGCCCTCTTGGCTAAAAGCCTGGTAAGAGTTGCCCAGCAGTAACTTAGCAGAGCAGCCACAGGACCAACTAGCTATTGCAGTGGAAACAGCAGAATTTAGGCAGGCTGACCCACCTTTGTCTCACACCTGGGAGTAGCAAGTTGCACCAGGAGGAGCAATGACTCCTGGCTTTCTACCCAGCAAGAGAGAAACACCCTAAATCAGTGACTCTTGGCCATCTCCCCAGTAGCAGAAGACAATCCAAGCCAGACATCTCACAGCCCAATGGCAGAAGGGGATCAGTCTAGCATCTCCTGTCCTCCAGTGAGGTCAGTGAGAAAAGAGGAGCAAAAGTATTGAAGATAATTCATTCTGGGAAAGATAGAGTGACTCCCCTTTACTTTCTTATTATATGCAGTGATCTTGATTTTGTTTTTTAAGTACAATTGTGTGTGTGTGAAAATAGACACAACAAAGCCCACACTTCAACATTTCTACAATTCAGTGATTCTGATTACATTCTTCAAGTTGTGCCACCATTCTCAGCGATCTTTTCTAATTATGTCACACAAGCTTATCACCCTTCTAAGCTTCTCTTTTTGTCTTTTCAGTTGGAGGCCACACACCCAAGGAACTACCCTTTCAATTGATTGGGTGCTCATAGCAGATCTCATTGTGGAAGTGATTATATCCTATCAGTTCTCATCATGCAGGAATGACTACATCAGAACTGCCAACCCCATCCTCATGTATAAATATATTTGCCTATGTACATATCTTTATCTAGACCTCTATAAATGCCCTTTGCCTCCCAGCTCTTTCCTCTATTTCCCTTGACTTTCCTCCTGTCCCACTATCATGTTCAATCCCCACCAGGGTTTCAGCACTTCCTCTGTGTTACATTACCCTTGATCATGCCCTACCAGGCCTCCCACACCCACCTCACCACCAATTTGGATCACTTGTTGTTCCCTTGTCCCTGGGTTTGTTAACCTTAGCCCTCACAGCCTCAGAAATAATATTTTAGTTCTTTTTATATGCAAATCTAAATTAAGTTTGAATATTGAGATTACTTTGTATAAATTTTATTTTAATGGTTTTAAAACTAAACTTAGATGTTTATATGGATGAATTTAAATAATTAAATATAATAGAAAGGAGTGAATAACCAGATAAAGTTATAACCAGATAAACATTGCCAGCAGGGAGGGCAATGTTAATATGTGTGCTATAAATGTATGGGCCCATGGGCAAACTAAATTTAAAAAAATGGGGTGTGGTGGGTCATCTAGTTTATGCCTTTTTTTAAAACATTTCCTTCTTCACTCATAGTTTTAGCTATTCATAACTACGTAGAGTTGCTAAAGCTCTCCATCACAATGGTCTTAATAAAAATTGTTACCAAAAAAATACACCACCAAATGAGGCTCTAACAAAACCCTTCTGTGACCTCTTGCTTGTGTTAACATTTTCACTTTGTCCTAATGGTTTCTCCTGCATGTGAGATTAACGTGGAAACACGGGATTTCGGAGTTGGAAGGAATCATGTGGCTTCCTCATCCCAGAGAATAAGCAGACTGTGACTATTCCAATTATGGCATTTCTAGAGAGAAAGTAAGCCCAAGGAATCTATCTGCTGAGAGGTACAGATGATGTTCTAATTTGTTAACAGACACTACTGTGTAAATATGATCAGTAAAAGTTTTATTAGTACATGAAATAACTTCTAATTTGAATTTCCTTTAAAAGGTAAGTGAAGCTAATACTGCCTCTAAGTGTTGGGGTGATCTTGTTACACAAGTAAGAAGGCAGCACATTTAGTTCCAGATTTGAAATAACAAAGGTTAGAAATGTACCATTCACGGGAGCATGTAGAAATCAACAGAGCAAATGTCAAACTCTTTACTCAGATAATACTAGAGCAAAGAGATATATAAAAGTATATATGATCAATAAGTAAAATAGACAATATAAACAGCTGATGGTACCTTGTTGTGCGATGTTTTAACCCCAGTTAGAAATTATTACATCTTTTGAAGTTTTTTTAATTACATTCCACTAGTATTTTTAAGGTTTTAAAGAAAAGATTATAAATTGGCCCTTTCCATATCCACTGGTGAATTATAGGCAGAATTCTGTGGACTAGAATCACAGATCAAAAACTGCATTTTGTTATGGAAATTCAGCAATCCCAGGGCACACCCCATATGTGACATTACCCATTCCATCTAGGATTTAGAAAGCCCGATTACAAAAACTACAAGACTCCAGATTTGATGTGTATAAGGACTGTATGCCCCGTTCTCACGGCCACCGAGGTGATTCCCACTCATGGCAACCCTAAAGTTAGGAACCCTAATTAGCAAACTACAGACTAGAACTTCAGAATGCTTCCAAAACAAACCATTGACACATTTTTGTTTAAAACAAGTACTGAAAGGCAGTAACTTAAAGATGAGAACTTTTGAGATTAAATTTGTTTAACTCAATATCTTTTTTTTCTCATCATTTTATTAGGGGCTCATACAACTCTTATCCTTAACTCAATATCTTATAACAATTCTCTAAGATTTGTTCCAAGATGCACAAGATAGGGGAACTCTCCATGGACTTCACAACATTAGAATGTTGGCAGCAGTCCAACTCCTAGCCCTATTTATTCTTATGGTTGATATTGACTCCACTCGTGTTTTCCCAGCCCGAATTCCCTAATGTATTCCTTGCCCTTTATCCTGCATACATTCTTAAGCCTCCCACATGCAATCCCGGGTTGCCAAAATAGGAACGTCCGGGTTCTTGTTTTTGTTTTTCTTTTTAATCATTTTATTAGGGGTACATACAACTCTTACCACAATCCATATATACATCAATTGTGTAAAGCACATTTGTACATTCACTGCCCTCATCATTCTCAAAACATTCGCTCTCAACAAAAGCCCCTGGCATCAGCTCATTTTCTCCCCTCCCTCCCCGCGCCACCCTCCCTCATGAACGCTTGATCATTTACAAATGATTATTTTGTCATATCTTACCCTGTCCAATGTCTCTTAACCCACTTTTCTGTTGTCTGTCACTCAGGGAGATGTAGATCTTTGTAATCGGTTCCCCATCTCCATCCCACCCTCCCTCCAACCTCCCAGTATCGCCACCCTCACCACTGGTCCTGAAGGGATCATCCGCCCTGGATTCCCTGTGTTTCCCGTTCCTATCTGTACCAGTGTTCATCCTCTGGTCTAGCCGGATTTGTAAGGGAAAATTGGGATCATGATAGTGGGTGGGGAGGAAGCATTTAGGAACTAGAGGAAAGTTGTATGTTTCATTGTTGCTACACCCCTGACTGACCCATCTCCTCCCCGCAACCCTTCCGTAAGGGGATGTCCAATTGCCTACAGATGGGCTTTGGGTCTCCATTCCATGCTCCCCCTCATTCACAAGGATATGATTTTTTTGTTCTGATACCTGATCCCTTCGACACCTCCTGGTCACACAGGCTGGTGTGCTTCTTCCATGTGGGCTTTGTTGCTTCTGAGCTAGATAGCTGCTTGTTCATCTTCAAGCCTTTACGACCCCAGATTAGGCCTCCACACTCAAATACTACCTCAATGCGAGAACACTTTGTTCTATTAAACTGGCATTCCAGGATGCTTACCTGCCCAACACAATTGCTGAAGACAAAGCGGGTGCATAAGCAAATGTGGTGAAGAAAGCTGATGGAGCCCAGCTATCAAATGATATAGCATAAGGGGTCTTAAAGGCTTGAAGGTAAACAAGCGGCCATCTAGCTCAGAAGCAACAAAGTCCACATGGAAGAAGCACACCAGCCTGTGTGATCACGAGGTGCCGAAGGGATCAGTTATCAGGCATCAAAGAACAAAAAACCATATCACTGTGTGCTCACCTCCCCGATATGATCGCTGAGGGCAAATGGGTGCATAAGCAAATGTGGTGAAGAAAGCTGATGGTGCCCCGCTATCTTGGTTCTTTTAAAACAAGGTAGAAGCAGGTGTCATAGCAAACAACATGTACTAGATTCAGGTAAGGCAATGACAGAGTAGATTTTTTTTCAGTTGTTATATGAAAGTGCAAGTACAAATCACTATTCTGTTAATATACAGGACAGAAGACTACATTTTAATACATTTATCTATCTTACCTAAGTAACATTCCTCATGTCACCCATACCTATTCATATTTTGACAGTAATGGAACGCACACTAATGTGTATCATGAGGTGATTCCTACATTCTAGAGGACAGAGTAGAACTGCCCCACGGGGTTTCCCGTGCTGTAACCTTTACAGGAGCCGACAGCCAGGTTTTCCTCCAGCAAAGTCACTGGTGAGCTTGAGCTGAAGATCTTTCAGATCATACCTGAGTTTTAACCTGGCCAACATAGCTCTTTGTGTCAGGACTCCCACTAAACAAAATGTCAGTAACATGAATATGGGGCAATTAGAAATGTTTTTATTTCAGTCATGTATTTTTTTTACTAACAAGTGTCTCTTGCATGCACATACACACAAAAAACCATACCTACTGAATGTTTGAAGCTTATATACAAAATTTTACGAAACCTAAGCCATCCTAAAAAATAATGCTCGTTTAATTGCAAAATTATATTAATGATACCATTAAAAGCATGTGGCTATTAAAATGATAATAGTACTTCAGAGTCCCACATTTTAGACTCCTTATTTCTTTCCTTCATGCTTTTTTTTAGTGCATCCTGCTATATTAAAATTTCATTTAATTGAATCACCAACATACCTTCTCAGTTAACTTTCTCTGGTCAATTCCCAGGTGTTCCCTCACTTTTGTCACTAGTTAGAATTTTAATTTATTTTTCTAAGGTGCTAGCCTGTTTGGGATCACTAGAAAATTTTATAAGCTTTACTCTACTCAATCATGCAATCATTAAATATGTTAAAAAACAAACCCTACTGAACCATGTCTGAAGCAGCTTAGAAACTTGTGTTCATATTTAGTATCACAATATAAAATTGAAGTAAAACTTCATATAAAAATGAGAATCAATGTTTAATCCCTTAGAATTAAATATAGACAAACCTTTAAAATGTTAGACAGAACAGAATAGGTTAAGGAGGCTGAAAAACAGATCTTAGAGTGATAGAGAAGAAATATTATAATTGGTTACTTAGGACGAATCCAACATCTCTCCTTGCTTAATGATCAAAAAGGGTTCAATAACAAGAGATCTGTATGTAAAACTTGCATCAGAAAAATCTTGATGAGGCAGGAAAGTCAGAGGAAGGAAGGCTGGTGACGGTCAGGGGAAAAGGAGCAGAGCCGGTCTCCTTAGGAGCAGATGAAGGCCAAGTGTTTAGGGAGATAACTATGTAGCCCTTCAAGCCCTTGTTGGGTTAATAAGCTTTAAGATACGAGTTTGTTCCTGGTGGATGAGAAAACAAGGGGTGGGGTGGGGGAGGAATACATGCAAGCAAAGAGAGCAGCATACAGTCAGGCATACATTTGTGGACGTATACAATAGAATGATGCTGTTTATCCATTCTAGTGGAAGGAAAATTAAGCCGTGTTTCTGGAGACCATTTCTGAGGAGCTCTCTGCTGTAGAATATTTTGTGACTGGAAAAAAACAACCGTGCGTTGTACTGGAGGACAACCCAGAGGCAATTCAGGGCATCTTGTAGTAGTCACGTCAATGGAAAAGCATCCATACAGCAGTGCAGTCTTTTTTTTTACTTAAAAGATCATTTTATTGGGGGCTCTTAAAGTTCTTACAACAATTCACACGTCAATTATATCAAGCATATTTGTATATATGTTGCCATCATTATTTTCTAAACATTTACTTTTTTTTTTAACCTGACCTTTTTTTTCCTAATCATTTTATTAGGGGCT
Organism: Echinops telfairi; assembly: GCF_000313985.2. Classification (NCBI taxonomy): domain Eukaryota; kingdom Metazoa; phylum Chordata; class Mammalia; order Afrosoricida; family Tenrecidae; genus Echinops; species Echinops telfairi. Next base: position 8,101,286 of record NW_022111312.1, read on the forward strand.
CATACAACTCTTATCACAATCCATACATACATCAATTGTGTAAAGCGCATTTGTACATTCATTGC
>NW_022111312.1:8101613-8130201 GCF_000313985.2 Echinops telfairi
TAAATTATTATTGTTTTCATATCTTACACCAACCACTGTCTCCCTTTCTCCGTGGTTTCTGTTGTTCATCCCCATGTGTGGGGGTGGTGGGAGGGTGGGGTTAGGGTAGTTATGTATCGATCATTATAATCAGCTCCCCTTCCTCACCTCCTCTCCCACCTTCCCCCTACACTCCTGGTATCGCTACTCCCATTTCTATTCCTGAACAGTGCAGTCTTGAAAGTGATGTGGTAGAAAGACAGCTAGAGATAGAATGATGTTTATTGATACAGTATACTGATATACTATTACATAAAAAAATAGCTTTCAAAGGAATATATGCAATATAGCCCCAATTATGCACTTTTATTTTAAATCATTTTATTGGGGGCTCGTACAACTCTTATAACTATGGTCTTTTAAAACACTTCTGAAAACAGGCATGGGAAAATGTGCAGTTATATAGTAAAATGCTAATAGTTATATCTATAACTTTTACTTACTTATTTTTGTAATTACTCATCATATTTTCTAGTGTTTCAAGTAAAAAGTACACATTACTGGTAAGTTGTTTAACATTACAGAAGAAGATCTATCTTGGGTTGGGGACTTACCACTGTTTTGTGGGCTAGAGGAGAAAGGGTGAAAGGGATGGAGGAGGTTGTGGTTTCCTATTTTACTCATTTGCCAAGCCTTCTTTGGGGAGCTCCCACACCTTCAGGGCAAACAAGATGATTTCTTAACATCTTAAAACAGGGAATCTATCATTTCAAAGTGGCATATATTTATTGTTATTATTTTTTACTACATGAAATATTATACAGATTATAATGTCAGCACAGTGCCTGATATAACAGATCATTAACATGTTTTTCATCTATAGAAAAGGCAATGATTTTAGTTTGAAGCATCTTTTAGAAAGCACAAAACATTTGTATTACAAAAATTTTAAACTAAGGATAATGAGCTTACTTTTAAATAAAACACTATACTTGAGTTCCCAGTATTATTAGCATTTAAAAACACACAGCTGGAATAATTAGCAACAAAATGGACTCAACAGTTAGAACTAGTAGAGTATATATTACCATCATGTAGCTATGCTTGTGGAGGTGAATGCATTCAAAAGCAAAGGCAAATAACATGTTCGATACATAGCTAAAAGAGGAAACGTTTTTATCGGATAGGGAACATTTATATAAACTAGGAGACATTTATATAAGATAGGAAGATTAAAAAAAGGAAAGCCTTATATAGGACAGAATAGAAAACATTTAGATAGGAAGACCTGAGGTGATGTTGTTAGGAACCACCAAGTAGGAGACAACCCATAGTGACCCTGTGTACAACCAAACGAAACACTGCACGTACTGCACCATCCTTACAATTGTTCATGTGCCTGAGCCCATTGTTGCAACCACAGTGTCAATCCATTTCATTGTGGGCTTTTCTCCCCTTTGCTGCCCCTCCACTTTACCAAACATGATGTTCTTCTACAGGGACTGGTTTCTCCTGACAACATGCCGAAAGTAAGTAAGATGAAGTCTTGCCATCCTTGCCTCCAAGGAGTGCTCTGGCAGTACTTCTAAGACAGATCTGTTTGTCCTTTTAACAGTCTTTGTACTTAGAATATTTAATATTCAATATTTAATACGAGGTAGCTCAAGGTACTTTGTAATTCTAAATTCACCTAATCCTCACTTACCAACTACCTCATTATCTGACATACTACATTTCAGACAACAGTAAAAAAAATCTTCTACCCACCTATTGTGTGCATTAACAAGGCAGAGGAAATGGTAGCAACAACTATAGCGTGTCCCTTCCCTTCAGGAGGGTTTCCAGGCAGCCTCCTGGAGTTGGTCCCAGTAACCCAGGGCTCTCCTGCCAGTGAGGCACCTTGGCCAGCTGTAGTGCTGGGCCAGCCTTCTTAGTGGGCACAGTTTTGAGGCAGACCAGCAGTCAGCACAGAGCTAGTGGGTGCTTGTTCTGGGTTTCCAGGTTCTGTGCAGCCTGAGAGGCCCCGTAGCTCAAATTTGCCATGATGTAGGAAGGCAAGAAAAACAAAGGAGCAGCAGACAAAGTGTTCCTTAGAAATGTGTGTGAGTCTATCATGACACGAATTCTACCTTGCAAGTCTGGCTAGACCAGAGGATGTACACTGGTACAGATAGGAACTGGAAATCCAGGGAATCCAGGGCGGATGATCCCATCAGGACCAGTGGTGTGAGTGGCGATACAGGGAGGGCGGAGGGAGAGTGGGTAGGAAAGAGGGAACTGATTACAAGGAACTATATGTGACCTCCTCCCTGGGGGACGGATAACCGAAATGTGGGTGAAGAGAGACGTCAGACAGGGCAAGATATGACAAAATAACAATTTATAAATTATCAAGGGCTCAAGAGAGAGGGGGGAACGGCGCGGGAGGGGAAAAATGAGGACCTGATGCCGGGGGCTTAAGTGGAGAGGAAATGTTTTGAGAATGATGAGGGCAATGAATGTACAAATGTGCTTTACACAATTGATGTGTGTATGGATTGTGATAAGAGTTGTATGAGCCCCTAATAAAATTAATTAAAAAAAAAAAAAGAAATGTGTGTGAGTTTCGCGGCATCCCAAAGTGAGTAGAACTGGGCCTGAAGTCTCAACCTCCATGGGACTGGACACTCAGCTAGGCTCCTAGTACCCTTGCATGAAGTCTAGAACCTAAATGGCTTGCCAGTCCCTTAGGAGAAGGTGTAGTGGCTGGACCATGGGGCCTTGAGTCACATAGCTGGCTTTATCTAGCTTTGTCTCCTGTAGGCCTCATTTTCTGAGAAATAATCCATCACAGGACTTATCAAAGTGATAAGCACATCAGTTACTATTTCTAGGGCATTTTCTTAAAAAAAAAAAATGGATTGTCTGAAAACAGAAAACAACAACAAAACTTTCCATTTTCCCATAAGGCAGATTTCCATATAACAACTTGATCTTTGGAATCTAACCATATTGATAAGTGAAGAGTGAGTGTACTCTCTCTGTAGGATTACTAATAAACAATACTGCTAAATATTTTACTTTGCTGAGATTGACTGAAGTCATACAATGTAAACTTCCTCAATTATTCTCCATTGCACTTTAACATTTTTCTCCGCACTAAATCACCCTCAGCCGTCAGTCTTCCTTTTCTCAGACTAACCAACTCTCCTAATAATACGAACAACAGTGGCCTCTAATTCTGTATCTTACTACCCTCCCATTTCTTACCTAGTTGTCATTCAATAATTCAAAAGTGGTTAGAGAAAGATGTTAAGACGGAGATGCCAGATATTCAAGCTAGACTCAGAAGAGGTCACGGAACAAAGGATATCATTGCTGATGTTAGACAGATCTTAGCTGAAAGCAAAGAGTACCATAAAGATATGTACCTGTGCTTTATTGACTTCAAAAAGGTATTAGGCTTTGTAGATTATAAAAAATATGGATAACATCGCAAAGAACGGGAATTCTAAGGACTTCATTGTGCTAATGCAGAATTTGTACTTAGATCAAGAAGCAGTTGTTGGAACAGATCAAGGGGATATGGCATGGTTTAAAGTTAGGAAATGTGTTATCAAGGTTTTCAACTTATTTATTCAATCTGTATGCTGAGCAAATAATCCGAGAAGCTGGACTACATGGAGAAGAACTTGGTATCAAGAATAAATAAAGCTTGAAGCATTTACTGATCAAGATCATAGACTACAGATTCAGTATGAACGCTTCAACAAAAGAAAACAAAAATCCCCGTAACTGGGTCGACAGACAACAATGATAAATGCAGAAAAGTCTTAAATTGTCAAGGGTTGCATATAACTTGTATCTACAATAAACTCCCAGTCATGATGAATTCAAGTAGTAGTCAAGAAATCAAGTGATGGCTTGTACTGGACAAATCTGCTACAAAACATCTTTTTTAAGCATTAAAAAGCAAAGATGCCACTTTGAGGACGAAGGAGTGCCTGACCTGAGCCATGGGATTTCCAATCATTTCCTATCAATGTGAAAGATGCACAATGCATAAAGAAGCCTGAAGGAGAACTGATGCCTCTGCATTATGGGGTTGGTGAAAATATTCATCGATGGTAGATTGCCAGAAGAACAAAGCAATCTGTCTTTGAAGTACAGTCTAAGAAGTAAGGGTGGCAAGTACGCTGTACATGATATTAGAAAATTAGAGGGTCAATGTAAAAGAGGAAGGTCCTCCTTAAGGACACAGTGACCACAGCCATGGCTCCAAACATAGAAATGATTGTGATGAAGGCACAGTACTGAGTAGTGTTTTGTTTCTTTATACAAAGGGTTACTATGACCCAGAACTATCTCAACAGCACGTCATTTAAACCTGGCAAATACATTCTTTCTTCAGGTCACTTGCTACAACCTCCTAATCCCCAAATCCAATAGAATTCTTCTCAGGTCATGTCCTTCCATAACCTGTTTGAATGATCTCCTTACTCGGCCCTTCTTGTCTCCTAGTGTGTGGAGTACTGTCTTCTACAAAGAGTTCTTCATCTTCTTTCTCTCACCTCTTAACGTAAGGTCTGTGCTGGGCCTCTTGCCTTCTCTACGTTTCTTTTATTTATCTGATCCACTCCTTGTTCTCAGCTCTCTCTCCCAAGCTGCTAATGCCCTCAATAAATCTTTCACAAGCTGCCTTTCTTCTTTTCCACTGAGCTTGTCCTACTTCCACACCTCATTATCAGTTCAAGTTCTCACTCTCCATCGCCTTCTACCTTTACGTCATTATCCAAACTATCGATGGACTAATCTTTTAAAGGCTCTGATCATATCAATCTCTTTATTCAAACACCTCAAAGGATTTCTTAGTATGTACTGTTCAAAGTTCAAATCTCACAGTATGATTCAAGGGCCTTTGAGCTATCCCAAACTACTTGCCACTATCCCTAAATATCCTACATTTTGTTCACAATGTTTGAAGCTTAAAAAAAAAAAGCACAAGTTCTCTCTCACCACCACTCAGCTTGATGCAAGACTCAACTCAAATTCTCACTCCAATTTTACCCATTTCTTTAACAACATCTTCTTCCTTTGTTAATAAAAATAACGGCATCACTTCTTAATAGCTTATTTCCATTTTCCCTTGCTTTCAAGGGCATGATTATTTCTTAATTCCATCAATTAAATATAATTCATGGTAAGAATTTCACTTGCTTGTTCACCATAGTGCCTTGAGTGGGAAGGCAGTGTTGAACTCAGATTATTCATTTAGAATTACTAAAGATTACTTGCCCAGGATCTGGATTGAAGTTTGCCTTTGCTTTACTTCTGAGGATAATCTCTGAGAAACAAAATTTCTCAACATATAAAACTATGTGTGTCTGTGTATGCATGTGCGTGGGGTATTGAATACATTTAAAATATACTTCATAGAATTTTCATCTTAATTATTTTACAAATATAATTATGAACAATTCTACTCCTAGGTGGAAAGTGGTTGATTCTCTTAACTCAGGAGAGTTAAACATATGTTGACACCAAAACATGTGCATGAATGCTTATAGCACCTTTATTTTATGAATAGCTAAAAAGCAGAAACAATGCACATCTCCATTAAATGGTAAATGCATAAGCAAAAGTGGCATATCCATACAATGGAATATGATTCAGCCATAAAATAGGAATAAAATACTACAACAAAGATCACCCTTGAAACCATTATGCAACATAAAGAAACCAGTCCATAAGGGTTACAAATTCTATAATTCCATTTGTAGGAGATACTCAGGATGGGGAACCCACAGAGACAGTAAGTAAGTTAGTAGCTGCCAGAAGGGTGAAGAGAGGAGGGAGTGGGGGGAAACTGCTAATAGGTATAGGACTTTTTTTCAGGGTAATGGAAATTTCCTAGAATTAGAATGCCATGGTTGCACAACATTGTGAATATACTAAAAACCACTGGATTATACACTTGAAAATGGTGACTTTTATGTTATGTTAACTTTATCTCCATAGAAAGAGCAATTAGCAATGTGATCTCCTAAATAACTCTATTTGGCCTTGTGGTATGAAAGAAAATAGCTCTGACCTTTGAATCAGCAAATCAAGGTTTAAGTCAATCCTGTCTCTTACCAGCTGTGTGATCTTTAGGACATTGCTTAGCTTTTCTGAGCTTAACAGCCTCATATGTAAAATGAGAATGATGATGCTAGAAAAAGATGCTGTGAGACTCACAGTGTGAAATCATTATGTAAACTCTGAAGTCCTCTACAAATGAAGAGCTTTATTATTTTATGAACTTAAGAGTGATTTTTTTTAAAATCTAAGTTACATTAAATACTGCAAACTTTCAACTTTCTACTATCGGTTTGAGATCTAACCAATCTTTATTGTCTAGATGAATGACACCTTGGACTGGAGCTGTACTTTGCCATAGGCATCAGTAGACCAGTATTTTGCAGTTATGGAAGCCTAGTTTTTACAGTGAGAGGCAGCATGGTGTGGCAGTATGACACAGGCATAGGACTGAGTGTAAGTCCAGGCTTACACTCTTGATCTTAGGCAAATAACATTGCTAAATAGCAATGTACACTCCTGGGAAAGCAGGGGTGAGGTGCCTACACAGAATAGAAGTTAAAATGCACTGAGGTATCCACTGGATCATGATATCTGGTACGTGGAGAGCACTCACTACCATCAAGTCAATTCTAACTCAGAAAAACCCTATAGAGTCAGAGCAAGGTCAAATGTACCTTGTGAGTTTCAGAGGCTACAAATCTTTGTGGGAGTACAAAGCCTCATCTTTCTCATGAGGAGCAGCTGCTGGTTTCCAACTGCTGACCATGTGGTTAGAAGCCCAATGTATTACCTACTATGGCACCAGGGTTACTGATTGGAAAAGATCTGTATTTGTACCCACTCCAAAGAAAAGTGACCCAGCAGGATGCTCAAATTACAGGACAGTACCAGTGATGTCACATGCAAGTAAAATGTTGCCGAACATCGCCAATAACAGGTGCGGCAGTACATTGACAGGGAGCTGTCAGAAATTCAAGCTGGATTCAGAAGAGAATGTGAAACAAGGGATATCACTGCTGGTGTCAGACGAATCTTGGCTGAAAACAAAGAATACCAGAAAGATGTTTACTTGTGTGTTTTTTTTTAAAATAAATCATTTTATTGGGGACTCTTAGAGCTCTTACAACAATCCATACATTAATTGTATCAGGTACATATGTTGCCAACATCATTTTCAAAACATTTTTTTTCTACTTGAGGCCTTGGTATCAGCTCCTCTTTTTTTTCTTCCCCCCTCCACCCTCATACCCTCATGACCCCTTGATAAATTATTATTATTTTCATATCTAACACTGTCCACTAACTTCCTTCACCCATGTTTCTGTTGTTCATCCTTCTTGGGGAAGGGTGTATGTGTTATACATTGATCATTGCGATTGGATTCCCTGTTTATTTGTGTTTTATTGGCTATGCCAAGGCATTCAACTGTGTGGATCATAACAAAGTATGGATATCCTTGAGAGGGAATTACAGACGACTTCATTGTGCTTATGCAGAACCTGTACATAGATCAAAAGGCAGTTGTAAGAAGAGAAAAGGGTATAAATACTGCATGGTTTCAAATCAAGAAAGGTGTGTGTCAGGGTTATATCCTCTCAACATACTTATTGTGGTAGCTATATAATCTGGTGTCAACTTAAGACTATTAAGAGTGAAGGGTAGAGTTTAGCCTGTTAATCAAGTCACAGCTTGATGACCACATTTGGAGGCACCATGGAGATAAATAGCTCATTGGAGGCCAGACCCACTCTCTCCCTGTGAGACATTCCTGTTGACAAGCCACATGGAGCTAAGCTGATGGACCAAGAGCCCTGGAGCTGGAGGAGCCACGTGGGGACCCACGCCTGCGCTGAGATGCTTCCACCACCACTGGATCCACAAGATTTTTCACCCTTTGGCCTGTGATCTTCCTGCATTCTGTCATTACATGTGTTACATGAGTCTGAAGAGGAATTTACAGACTGGTATCTGACACATGGGCTAATATAGGACTTATGATCTGGACTGGGATGGGATGTTTTCTCCATATACAATTGCTTTTATATAAAGCTCTTTCAAATAATTTTATTGAGGGCTCTTACAACTCTTATCACAATCCATCCATCCATCCATTGTGTCAAGCACATTTGTACATATGTTGCCATCATCATTTTCAAAGCATTTTCTTTCTACTTGAGCCCTTGGTATCAGCTCATTTTGTCCCCCTCCCTCTCTCATGAACCCTTGATAATTTATAAATTCTTTTTTTTCATGTCTTACACTGACCATTGTCTCCCTTCATCCACTTTTCTATTGTTCTTCATCCTGGGAAGAACATGTCAATCATTGCGATCGGTTCTCCCTTTCTCCCCCCACCTTCCCCTTCCCCTCCTGGTATCACTACTCTCATTATTGGTCCTGAGGGGTTTATCTGTCCTGGATTCCCTGTGTTGTGAGTAAAGCCCTTTCGTATACACATGTGAGTGTTTATGAATTTGTTTCTCTAGTCAACCGGACTAACAGACTTATTTGATCTGTATATTCAGCAAATCATCAGAGAAGGTGGGTTATATGAAGAAGAATGAGGCATCAGTTTTGGAGGAAGGCTTATTAACAATCTGAGATATGCAGAATATAAAACCTTGCTTGCTGAAAGTGAAGAAGAGTTGAAGCACTTGCTGATGAAGAGCCAGGATTGCAGCCTTCTGTATGGATTACAACCTAATATAAAGAAGACCAAAATTCTCACAACTGGACTAATAGGTTGCATAATGGTAATTGGAGACAAGATTGAAGCTGTCAAGGATTTCATATTGCTTGGATCCACAATCAATGATTACAGAAACAACAGTCAAGAGAACAAATGACACACTCTATAAGGTAAATCTGTTGTACAAGACCTCTTTAAAGTGTTGAAGAATGGGGGGATGTCCTTTTGAGGACTAAGGTGCGTCTGACTCAAACCACGGTATTTTCAATATATATATATATGAAAGCTGGACACTAAATAAGGAAGGCTGAGAAAAATCAATGTGTATGAATTATGGTCTTGGTGAAGCATATTGAAAGCACCGTAGACTGCCAAAAGAACAAACAAATCTGTCTTGGAAAAAAATATAAACAATGCTCCTTAGAAGGCAGGATGGGAAACTTCATCTCATGAACTTTGGACATGGTTCCTGAAGAGGCTATCGTGCTTGGTAAAGCAGGGGTTGAGAAGTATAAAGAGAAGGCCCTCAGTGAGATGGACTGACAGAGTGGCTGCATCAATGGGTTCAAACATGACTACAACTCTGAGGATGGAGAAACAGTGTTTCATTATGTCAGACAAGGCTCTCTAAGAGTCTGAACTGACTCCAAGGCACTTAGCAACAACAATTTTTTACATATAAGAGTATGCATTATGAGCCCCTAATAAAATGATTTAAGAAAAAAGTATGCATTTAAAATTTTTTCATTGAAAATGATGATGGCAACATATGTACAAATGTGCTTGACAAAATGGATGAATGTATGGATTGTGATAAGAGATGTTAGAGCCCCCAATAAAAGTATTTAATTTTTAAAAAAGAATAAAGAATTCAAAAATATTTTTAAAAAAATTTTAATTTGGATCACATATATGCTTAATGTTGGAACCCCACTGGCATAGTGGGCTATGTGTTGGGCTTCTAATAGCAAGGTAAGCAGTTTGAATCTACCAGCTGCTCCTCTGAAGAAAGATGAGGCAGTTGGCGCCTATGAAGTTTTACATCCTAGAAACCCTAGGGAGAAGTTCTGCTCTGTCAGATAGGATGGATTTGGTGACACTGGGCGCATGCATAACGAAATGGATTGATATAGTGTTTTCAACAATTACCTCAAACATAGCAATAGTTTTGAGGATGGTACAGGACCAAGAAGTGTTTCATTTTGTTGTGTGCAAGGTCACTATGGGTCAGAACTGACTCCATGACATCTAGCCCTAATATGTGGTCTTTGACATCAATTTGAAGGGAGGCACAAATTATTTCCAAAGGCTGAGAATTAAAGTTAACACGTATTCTTTATTTTTTAAAACATGTATTCTTATATTTAGGCATCTGTGTATATATTTTATATTCCCTGATAATTTATTAAATAGTCCTGATAGCAGAACAGTTAAGTGCTTAGCAGTCTGTGATTGTAACTTACCCAGGGCTCTATAGGAGGAAAAACCTGTCAACTTGTTCCTATAAAAGTTCAACCTAAGAAACTATGGGACCATTCTACACTGTCACGTGGCACCCTGCAATCACTTGGAATCAACTCAGTTGCTTGCAAGAATGTTTTTTGGCTGGCGGAGATTATGTGTAATTATGAGCTGGAAGCAACTGGACAGCAGTGGGCGGGATCCCTTGAACCCACATGGTAGGCACGTCAGTAACTTAAAGAAGTGGATGAATACATTTCTTAGTTATGTAAAATTTTCTGATCATATTTAATCTATCGAGAAATTCAGTGTGGGCTTACAGCTAGGGTGGAAAGTAGATAATATCAAAACTAAACCTCTCCAAATGTACCACTTGATATCATTTTAAGATAGGAAACAATCATATTGAAAAATACTCATATGACCTTGCATGTACATTATGTATGCATGTGTACATACATACACATACATGTGTGATATAGTCTGTGTCAACCTGGCTAGGTCATGATTCTCATTATTATGCAATTATCCTCCATTTTGTGATCTGATTTAAGGACAGTTTCCTTGAAGATCTAGGATTTAAAAATTTTTGAGTATATATTAAATGTATGAGAAATTTAGGGAAAAATGGAATTAACAAATAATGAAATTTTCCCACAAACATTTGAATCCCCTCATAAAGATGCTCTGGCAAAAGTCTCTCTCTTGATCCTACATTCACCTTGTCATCTGACTTCCAGTTCTTACAACGTGAGTCAGCAGCCTGGGGATTTTCCAGCTCCTTCCCCCACTTTCTTCATCTTCTCTTTCCATCACTCAATCTAGTTCACGGGGTTTAGTCCTGTAGGGGACCCAGTCCAATGCATTTGGTACCAAGAATGGGGTGCTGCCCTATCAAATATCTTCAGAATAGAAGCAGGTGTGGAATTAGGTAATGGCTAGAGGCTAGATGAGTTCTAAGGTGCTAACATTCAGAAGAGAATGTGAAACAAGGAATATCACTGCTGATGTCAGATGGATATTGGCTCAAAGTAAAAAATACCACAAAGATGTTTACTTGTGTTTCATTGACTATGCAAAGGCATTTGATTGTGTTAACCATAATACACTGTGGCTCACCTTGAGAAGAATGGGAATTCCAGAACACTTAATTGTGTTCAGTCAGCACTTGTACATGGATCAAGACGCAGTTGCGCGAACAGAACAAGGAAATACTGCATGGTTTAAAATCAGGAAGGGTGTGTGTCAGGGTTGTACCCTCTCACCATGCTTCTTTAATCTATATGCTAAACAAATCATCAGAGAAGCTGGATTATATGAAGAAGTGTGCGGCATCAGGTTTGGAGGAAGACTTATTAACAACCTGCGGTACGCAGATAACCGCAACCTTGCTGACTGACAGTGAGGAGGAACTGAAGCACGCACTGAAGAAGATCAAGGACTGCAGCCGTCAGCAGATTACAACTTAAGATAAGGAAAGCCAAAATCTTCACCATTGGACCAATAGGTAATGGAGAAAAGGTTGTAGTTATCAAGGATCTTGTCTTACTTGGATCCACAATCAATCCTCATGGAATCAGTAGCCAAGAAAGCAAAAGATGTATGACATTAGGTAGATTTGCTGCACAAGTCCTCTTTTGAGTATTGAAGAGCAAGGTAGTTTCTTTGAGGACTACGGAATGCTTGACCCAAGTATGGTAGTCTCCATTGTATCATATGCATGTGAAAATTGGACACTGAATATGGAAGACTAGAAGAGTAGGAGCATTTGAATTGTGGTGCAGGGAAGAATATTGAAAGTACCACAGCCTGCTAAAAGGACAAAGTGACCTGTATTGGAAGAAGTAAGGCCATAGTGTTCCTTAGAAGCAAGGATGATAAGAATTCATCTTACATCCTTTGGATATGTTGTCACAAGAGACCAGTCCCTGGAGAAGGACATCATGTTTGTCAAGTAGATTGACAGAGTGGTTGCATCAATGGACTCAGGGTTAGGAACCATTGTGAGGACGGCCCAGGACCATGTTTCGTTTTGTTGCACATTGGGTCCCTATGGATTGTAAGCCAACTTGATTGCACCAAACAACAACAGTGAAAACTATTACCTTGAAGAGGCAGTTTGGAGAATTGTGTACATCAAAGGCTGGTAAGGGCTTGGAAGGAAGTGAGGGGAATCATAGAGAAAAACCTCTATCTTCTTACAGAATGTATATGTTACCTTCACTAAAAAGTTCTTAAAATTATGGATGGTAATGTGCTTCTGGTGAGGCTTGAAATGATGAACATGTGATTGCATAATGGCAGAAGGGGGATACATTGTTTGCCATAACAAAGAATGCTCCTTAGAGCAAAAATGTTGAGACTTTGTCTCATATACATGTTATCATGAGGGAACTAGTCCCTGGAGGACACGTTATGCTTTGTGAAGTTGAGGGTTAGCCAAAAAAAGGGAGAAAGATCTTCAAAGAGATGCATTGGCACAGTGGCTGCAACATTGGGCTCAGAGGGACAATTGTGAGGATTGGGGACCAGGTAGTAATTGTGCTCTGTTGTACACAGGATCACCTAGAGTAGGTATGAGTGGAAACAGACTTAAGGGCACCTAACAATAACCACATACCTGTGGTTATAATCCCATTATGGAAATGGTTGTCCTTGTTATGTTAATAAGGGATTAGTGTAGGGTGTAGCTTGAGTCAATCTCTTTTGAGATATTAAAGAGATTAAGAGCAAACTAGCAAGTATTGATGAGGTTAGAGAGGTGCCAAGTCACAGGAAGATCACCCAGAAACAGAAATAGAAGAGACAAGGCGCATTCTTCTACACTGACACTGAGAGCAAGACTTCTCCTAGAGCCAACACCCTGAACTCGGACTTCTAGCTCCCTGAACTTTGAGAAAACAAATTTCTCTGCGTTAGACACCCATTTGGGATATTTCTGTTATAGCAGCATTAGATACAGAAGGCAAGATGTATATATAAGTATGCAAACTACTTCAAATCAAATAGGTATGTTCAGCATTAAGCTAGGAGCTAGGCACAATTTAATTATAAGATAAGGAGGTCGTTATATTAAAAAGTTTATATAGTTAGTAAAGATAGATAAGAAACATTTTACTCCTTTGCTACATTAAACATCATCTAAAAGTCAAGACAAAGGTAGTCAGGAAAATCTCCATAGAGATTTATACAAGGTGTGGAAGGAAAGGTAAAACCTGAGAAGGGAGAGAGGAAGGAAGAAGGCACTTGGGGTAAAATAATTCATAATAGCCATCTCAAAATGGAATGAGTTTAGTGTGGTAAAGGGACAGAATGACATCATTAAAGCAGAAAGTATGGGCTAAAGAACATAGGAAATGAAACTGGATATGTAGGGCAGGGGCAGATTCGAAAGCGAATTATTGACAGCCAGTCAGAAAATGAATGATGTGGAAAACAGGGACCACTCAAGTTTTCTGAAAAGGGGGTGACTTTCTGGAAGCAGCGTTTAAAGATTAATCCGGGTGAGTTGGAAAGAAGAGAGACACCAAAAGGAAGGAAGGAAGTTGTGGCGATCCAGGAACGAGAGGATAAGGTCTGAATAGACTATTAGGGATTCCTGGGGAATGCAAATGGTTGAATGGTTATAGGCTGTAACCGAAGGCTGGAGGTTTAAGCAGGCCCAGAGGCACCTTGAAAGAAAGGCCCCAAATCAGCCACTGGAAATCATTCTACTCCGAAACACAAGGAGTCACGGTGAATCAAAATGGACATATAGCAATATAGCAATATAGCAACCAGCTGGTTTTGTTTTTAGGGTAAGTACTGAAATGCAGTATATTTTAGCATTAATTTGCTGGGCTTTCAGTCTGTTAAATTAAGGTATATCAGAAATAAGGAAGCGACATACTACTAAACTGGAGTCTGGGTACTAGGAAAAGGGGTTGTACTATAATCTCAAACACTAGAAATAAATTTACAAATGCTAAATGTTTTCCAAGTTCCTTATTGCTAGTTTCATTATTTTGTTTATTTACTCTGGTGCTCCAAACTGCAATGCTAGCATAGCCCCAAGAAAATGTGCTTACAGCATAAGTAATTTTAATGTTTTTCATTATGTGGACATAGTTAACTGATCCATATGAAGCCCTAAAGACCCAGATAAAGAAAAATTTTTAAAGTTTTCCTTACATTCAACTGTTTGTATTCATTACTGATTACACACAAACTTTAGCTGATCTAAAAATCGGAGACAAAGTCCTAATTTTATCTCATAGTAGTCCACTCAGAAGAAAATACATACATGTGATTGAGAAAATTTAGTTAAAATTTTAATACTTTGCATTGTTGCTTTCCTGAGTCACTCATTCACTGACATCTAGTCAACCCTGACTCATAACAACCCTGTAGGACTAAGTAGCACTGGCCCTGTGGGTTTCTGAGACGGAGAACAGAAAACCTCATCTTCCTCCCATGGTGTGGTGGATGTTTTTGAACTGCTGACCTTGCAGTTAGCAGCCCAACATGTAACCCACTGGGAGGAAATTCTCTAAAGTGAAAAACAAAAAGAAAACTGCTACTGAAGCTAAATTTGTCAGATTACCTAATCATTTTAGAGAAGCATTATTTACTACATTGTCTCCTCTTCTCTCGCCCTCCCCTTAGGATGGGTAGTATGTAACGTGCTAAGAGATGTGGTGTAAGTAAGATGAACAGACTGAATTTATGTGTTCCCTTGGTATTTTGTAAAAACTTTCCTTATCATAGCACTAATTCTAACACTATTTTGTATACATGGTTTTATATCTTTTTCCATGAGCAGTTTTTGATAGAGCTTTGAATGAGAATTAAAATGCCCCATAACAATAAAAGCCACTGTAACATACTCTCACTCACCGACTCTTTCCTTTTCAATGTGCGGCCAAACTTGTACTTTTCATACAGTATCTCATTTTATCATCACAGCAATCTTGGGTGGGGGGCGGGTAGGTACTATTAGTATGCCCATTCTACAGATTAAAAGACTGAGCCTTCGTGCCCGTTGCAGCACTTGTACAAGGTCACCCAGCTAGTAAGTGGCAGGCATGGTCATCTGACATGTTCTGGTTAACCATTACATTATACTGCCCGCCTTGAATATAGGTGACCAAAACCAAAACTAAGAGACAGAGGAAGCTGGGCAGGCTACTCGGGGCGTAAAAGAGCTGGGTGGGGGCTGTTTCAGCTGTGTACACACGATACAAGTGGGTAGATTCTCTGGCTCACTTCTAACCTTTCCTAGGACGGCAGGTACTTTCCTTGGTTTCAGGAGGAGAGCTCCAGGAGTGCTATCAACTGGGAGTAACACGGTCCCTTCTTTTAGCAGAACAATTTAATAGTATATTCTTGTTTGATGGTATTGACCAGCTCTCAGGATCTTCTTAGTTTGGTTACATTAAAAAAAACAACAACAAAAAAGCTACTACTTAGATCAGCCAGGCTAACACTAACTAGGTTGATTGGTGACATCAAATGTGAGTTTGAGTTTATCATTTTAAAAAGTAACTACACATACACGTTGACCTGAATAACCTAGACAATTCCTACCATGCACCCTGAAACAGAAACAAATCTTTTTTTTTCTTTTTAACCATACAGCATTTATGTACAGATTCATGTCCCCAATTTTGTACACAATAATATTTATAACTTTAATTTGTTAAATAAATCATTGTATTGGGGGCTCTTACAGCTCTTATAACAATCCATACATCAGTTGTATCAAGCACATTTGTACATAGGTTGCCATCATCCTTTTCAAAACATTTTCTTTCTATTTGAGCCCTTGGTAAATTATAAATTATTATTACACTGTCTGCTGACTCCTTCACCCATGTTTCTGTTGTTCATCCGCCTGGCGGGTGTGTGTGTGTGTGTGTGTGTGTGTTTTATATGTCAATCATTGTGATCGGTTCCCCCTTCCTCCCCCCACCTTCTCCCTATCCTCATGGTATTGATACTCCCATTATTGTTCCTGAGGGGTTTATCTGTCCTGGATTCCGTGTGTCAAGAGCTCTTATCTGTAACAGTGTGCATGCTCCAGTCTAGCTGGACTTGTAAAGTAGAACTGGAGTCATGATAGTGGGGGCTGGGGGGGGGGCGAGCGTTAAAGAACTAGAGGAAGGTGTGTGTACTATACTGTACCACGGCTGGCTCATCCCTTTCTAGTGACCCTTCTCTGAGGGGATGTCCAAAGAAACAAATCTCTTAGGGATACTTCTCTGAACACAAAATACATTCATAACAAGGTACTTTAAAAAATAACTCTTCCCTGTAATTCCCTCCTTGTACACCTGGGCAGGGATGGCATGTTTCCCCCATGATGCTTCCCTTAACGCTGCAACAATGAGAATCTCAATCTCAAACTGAACCAGAACAATTCAGAACTATAAACTTCTTCACAAGCTATGATGGTTTTATTAGAATTTTAGATGAATTGCCTAAATGTGATGGCACACATTTATGGTTTACCTCTAGTATTTTTCTGTAGGAAACAGGGCAGCTGTGCTTTCAACACCTGCTGCCACCCCCAGCCCCGCATCCCTTTTCCTCCTGCTACCAGGTAGTTGTCCATAAAGAGGTCTTGTCTGTTCTCTTTGCAGGCCACAAAACAAGGAATGTGGCCATGGCAAAGGAAAGAATATACGATTCGGCACAAGGCAAGTAATTCAGAACTTTAAAACTGGTCAGCTGCGTTATTTAAGCAGCAAGTAGATATTACTGGTTAAATAAATAAACATGAACAAATTCATAGGATGCAGCTAGTAACTTCCACTTTTCCCTTCAACTAGTGGTGTTTTGGCAAGCAGCCATATAATCTGCAGTAATCTGTCACTGCAGAGAGCACCACCCACTTCCTCTGTGCCACCCCCATCTGGGCAACTACTGGGAGAGTTCTGGCCGGCTAACATAAGATTCAGACATTACGATTGATCTCTCAAGCTAGGGGAGATCCAATTTACATGATTTGCATTTTTGAACTTCACATTCAGCAATCCTGAGGGGAAAAGTACATGAAAAGGCTGGTCATTGGAACCCAACCGGAGGCTCGTCAGGAAGCAGAGCTGGTGGTGGTTCGGAAGGCCTTGAAAACCCTATGTTTTAAAGTAATATCATCTGTCTGCATAAACGATCGCTTTTTAATAAAGCTGACATTTAATATCTTTAAACTTTTTGTTTTAAAGGACTTTTTAAAAAACTCTTCTGACAAGATGTTTAGATTTTACTTGCAACTCAAAATTTATCTTATTCCTGAGGAAAATAAAGACCAAAAAACATTTTTTGAAGAAAAAAACCCCTCACAAATACTCATTTGTAGACCATCACACCAAAGGTGAAAACAAAACAAAGCAAAAACAAGTGCATGAATCAGGTAAACAAGTGCGTGAATCAGGTAACTCGTGAGGTTTTTACTCTCAGCTGGACTTTGGGCAAAAGATACACACTACACACCACACACGCACACACACACACAGCCCTTATATTTAGTTACATGAAATTCAACAAAGAGTTTAAATTACTGCTCTTATTAGGGATGTTTATGTAGAAGCCATATTGATAGTAAAATATTAAAGATAAAGCAAAACATCAACTAAGCTTACTCACAGATTTTTTTCAGTGGCATATTTTATATTTGCGACCCAACAGCCTAAAGACTTCACATTTCTCCATTCAGCTGCAGCTATCAATACGATTTCTCCCCAAAGCTGCCTCCTACTCATTTACAATTTAACTTGTAAGACCACCACCATGCTTTGGGCACCTTCACCCAAAGAAAGGAAGTTACTCGAGACAGCAAGTTTTATGTGAGGTTTAAGAGAGCACTTCCTGGTCAGACAGTTATCGTCAACAGACTTTTAGAAAGCTTTACATTTCGACCTTTTAGAAAGAACGTTCTAATAAAATTCCCTTAATTTTCTCCCAGCCCTTACCAAAACTGAAAACTTGCTCAAAATAAACAAATCTAATGTGAAAATCGATCCAGTTCTATGAATGACCATAGTAACAGCATTATGGAAATATCAGCACATATCATTGAAAACAATGGTGGTAGCTTAAGTTTAAAAAATTTTTTTACATTTATGCATGCACACGCATACAACACACCTTTAAACTTTAAAGGATACAATTAGAAAGGAAAGAGAGAAACTCACTTGAGGAAGAACTCACCCATTTCTTGATAAGGAGGAAGAGGCAAAGAACCATACGCATTTTAATCTCCACACTTTAGGGTAAATTCTCTTGTCAACGTATACAAATGTCTTCTGAAAACCTCCCAGAGACCTTGTATAATCGGCATAAGGAACTGGAGATAAAAAGAGCGTGACTGGGGTGCTGCACGTTACTATCAGTATTGCGAGCTGAACTATTTCCTGTTAAAACGCCCATTGGTTCTCACAGGTGCAAGTGCTTCTGAGTGTTGGCAATGTACTCTTCCTTCAGTGAGAGAACCACTGAAGTCGCTTTACGGTTGGCACCATTGATGCTAGCCACCGTTAGGGCAGAACTACCTTGGGCAAATCCTGAGGAGACTCCCAAATGAGGCTGATTGTGGATTGAAGATTAACTCATTCAAAAGGACGCGACAGAGCTTTCATAATTTTCCAAAGAAAATTATGTTAAGATGTGTGCGTAACTGCACTCAGCAAATGCTTATCTGTGGCCTCTGTGGTCCAAAGCACTATTGTAGGTACAGGGAATACAGCGATGAACAAAATGGGCAAAGTCCAGGTAGCCCTTCAATTACTGTCTAGAGGACATTTTAAAGATCTTCTAATCTATAGGATAAGAAAACTTCCACGAAAGCAGAGACTAAAAAAATCTGTATGGGAATTTGGAAAGTCAAATGTACTGCTATTAAAAAGCACAATCATTGAGGCCACCCCCTTAAACCTAACTTTTGTAGACCCTTGCATTTAAAAGGAGGAGGCCAGTCGGTGCAACAGTACGATGATGAGTTGGGCTGCTAACTTAAAAGTCGGCAATGTGAAAGGACCAGCTGCTCCTCAGGAGAAAGAGGCGGCCTTCTCCCCCATAACATTTACAGCCCTGGAAACCCAGAGGGGCAATTCTACCCTGTCCCATTGGGCTGTTACGAGTTGGAATCTACTCCATGACCAGGAGTGAGCACATAAAAATAGGGTTCTTTATGGTTTCAATATTTTGATAACAAGGCCCATGTTTAATTAAGGCAATGAGATAGTTAAAGTGTATTGTGCCAACCTGGCCAATAAACACATGTGGGGCTAATTGAAGGGCAGAGGGATAAATGGCTTGGTGAGCTTCGCCTTTAGAGTTCTCATGTCTTTTGATTTCTGATGGTGGGACAGGGTGCAGCTGCCTTAGCCAGTTCCCTGCTTCAGCTGGCAAGGCTCACTTCCTGCAAGGCATTCCTGAGGAGAAGCCGCATGGACTTACTCCGATGTAGCCCTGGGTGCTGGAACAGCCGTGTGGAGATCCCCACCAGCGCAGAGATGCTTACACATTCACTGATTCAGTTTTCCTCCTACAGTTGGCATCATAGCGTGTGTTTTGTGAGGTGAAGGACTTTGTGGACTGGTGTTGGGTATGGGCTAATGTTGGACTTGTGGGCTTGAGCAGCACTGGGTTGGGATGTTTTCTTGATGTGCACTTGCCCTTTATATAAAACTCTCTCTTATACATGAGTTTCTGTAGATTTGTTTCTCTAAAGTACCCAGACTAACACAGGCAATGACATATGTTTCAGTGGGGAAAAGGAAAAACCTCTCACCATGAGTCATCAGTGACTAAGTTCTTTTAATTCAGGCCGAAGACAAGTTTCAAACCCCATTACTTGGACATGCAGAAAACTGATAGCAACCCTAAATTAACAACAGAAACTCGATTTGACCCATTTTCAGGGCCAAGATCAGCATCTAAGAAAAACAACTGAAATGTTTTTTAAAGGAATAATGCCCTTGTACTAAATTTTATGATCATGAAACCTGTGAGAGCCGGACCCAGAATAGCCTTCCTTGCCTTTCTGGGTTTAGCCAAGTTTTCCATCTTGGTGACAAGGTAAAGTCTTACCACTGACCTATCTACCATTCCTTTTAGTGGGAAATATTTGAGTTTTCCGCCTTCCAGAGATTCTGCCTTTCTCAGGTTTTACAGTACTTTAGTCTAACTCTAAAGTAAGGCCTTCACTAGCTCCTTTTTTTTTTCTTTTCTTTCTTATTTTTCTTTTTTCTTTTACAATGTTGTAAGGGAGACTGAGGCGCAATCATTTTGGATGCATAGTGTGATAGTAGGAATGACTTTTACTTAGATCCCATAAAACACAAAAATAGTAAAAAAAAAAAAAAAGTAAATTCAAGACTGTTGAAAGAAAAATGTATAAGCTCCAGAGTAAAATGTATAGATGCACTCTACTCTTTCCAACTATGTTGTTGCTTAGGATTTAACTTCTTTATGTTTAAATCACCAAGTTTTCTTTTTTAGCCAACAAATTGGAAGGATTTCCTTAGCCAGATTAATTGATTTTGTCATTTGACTAATAATTATTGACCATCACAAGGAATAAAACAAAAGTATTCCTGCCTTCCTACAACTTAAATGTGAGTGCTGGGATATAAGGCAAACTAATAAATACAGTTTTGGGTATGGTAAAGGGTGGTACGTGCATGTATGCAGAGGAATATGATTAAGAAAGGGGAAGACAACAAGTTTACTTGTTCAGTTACAAACTGCTAACATCGTAAAGCAGAAAACTTGGCTTTAGAAAACCAGAGTACTAAGTGCTCAAAGACTGCTTGTCTCACCACCATCTCCTGAAGCAAATGGAGAATTTTTATTTGTTGCTAAAAGCTAAAGAAATGAAAGCAAATTTAGGAAGTTACCTTAAGTTAGAAACTCACTTTGCGATAAAGCCATCACCTAAGGAAACAAACAAACAAATCCCAAATACTCAGAATCAAAGCTAGCTCTAGGGAATTTTACCTGGGCTCACAATCACCAAAAAAGTTTCCCCACATGTGGATATGTAGTCGCTAACAGTAACATCAAGGTTATCAACTGTCAGCACTGAAAGTGAATTCTCTTCTTTAAGAATTACCCCTGTGATTTTCACTGGCAGCACTGATGACATTTAAATACATATTCTTGTTGAACCTAAAATGAGCCAATTTACGGTAATCCAACAAATATTTACTGAGTGGATATAACCTCAGTAAATAGCAAGACACCTAAATGGATGCATAAGACATCGTCCTATAAGCAATGTGTAGATCGCCATCTGAGGACAAGGCCTCTAACGTAGTAGCAGAGAATATGTTAGTATAGTAAGAAACATACAAATAAAATATTAGGGTCAGGAGGAAAAACATAGAAGGCCTCATGAACAATGGGATTGGAGGTAGGTTGGAAAATGAACAGAAGTCATTCTAGGCGAACCAAATGGCAGAAATAAAGACCTGAATGGGACCAGCCTGGTTGGGACACAGGAGATTTATAAGAGGGTTATGGGAAGATAAAAAAACCCACACACAACAAAACCCCTCAAAACTCACTGCCATCAAGTCAATTCTGATTCATAGCAACCCTATAGGGCTGGGTAGAGCTACCCTAGAATACTACAGATGGGTTTTGGGCTCCCTCTGTCCTACATAGTCGTCTACAAATTGAATGTTCACAATTTAAACTCTGATACTTTTCCCTTCATCATATTTGGATTTTGTATCTTTGGATCACACAAGCTGGTGTGCTTCTTCCATGTGGAATTAGTTGACTCCTCCCTTAGATGGCTGTTGGTTTGAATATAAGCCTTTAAGACCCTAAGCACTATTCTGTTTTCTTCACCACACTTTGCTGTAGCACCCTTATCTTCAGTGCTCATTTTACGAAGGTGAGTATCAAGCAGGGCCGTGCTATCAGAACTAACTGTTCTTGGAATGGGGCTATAATTAAGTGGGAGCCCAGAATTCATCCGCTTGTCCATGGGGTATGCATGATTCAGGTTTACTGAGGCAGCTGTATTATAACAAGATCAAAACCACTTTTATTTATGGATTGTGATAAGAGCTGTATGAGCCTCCAATCAAATGCTTTTTTTAAACAAACAAAAGCCCATAAGACCAACCAACCAACCAACCAGCATACAAGCAAACAACACAAAACAAAGTAAAAAAAAAAAAAAAAAACCCTAACTAAATGCAGAAAAACAAAAACCCATACAAACCAAACAGTAAAACATTGTCAATCATACCCCTGGGGTATAAGGCAATTGCACTGATAACATCATGATTTCCCCAATGGCACAGCACTCCGGACACTCTCCGTATGAAGAGTCTGTGAAAGTACAGTTCCACCATGAGCTGAAACCCATGAGTTGTTTCCCTACATAGTTCAATCTTTCATTTGATTGAGCTCTGTTTACCTTCAGTATGGGGATTGGACAGTGATCAATTCTTCCAAATGCAAATTCCAAAACCTGTCATATCACTGCAAAGGGGGGCATTGAAGTACTATGTGGTGATTCTGGGTCCCTTTCCATTGGACACCGACCAAGCCAGTCCCCCCAACCCCCAACGTCCAATGAACACCACTTCCACAGCCCTGGGTGACTACTCTCTGCTTCCTCTCCCATCTGGGTACCCCAGTCCTCAGTCCAAAGGTACAGGCAACTTCGAGGCGGGGTTCAGTTCATTCAGCCAGGGCTTCTACGTTAAGTCCTTCTGGTGTCGCTCCTGGGCTATGCCATGCTGCCTGCAAGGTCAGCATCAGACGTCATCATGGTGCTTACTCCATGGTGTGGTTCACCAAGGCTTGGGTAAAAACATATTTGTGGTGTCTACCAAGGAATATAAAATCTGTTCCATTATCCCCCTTTCCGATGTGAGGTTACTTCTCCCCCATCACCCACCATATTCACCAACAGAACTCTCAGTGTCTCCTCCAAAATGTAGATGCTCCCCTTCCCTTGCCTTAGCTTGATTTTCCGGCCTGGTTCTTCTTCAGTTCCTGTGGAAGGTCCCAGCCTTGTCTCGATGTTGTATCACCTCAGTGAATGGTCTTCTCTCATTTCCTCTCTGGAAGGAGTGACCAGAGACAACGTGAGGTCTCCTCCTTCACGGTGGCTCTTGTGACGTGCACATGAGGAAGGTGATGTCCGGTACATAGACTTCTCCCCTTTTGTTTAAGAATTAGTCCCTAAGATTGGTTTACTTGGTGTTTCTCCTTATTGTAGTGGACTCACACAATGTTTGTCCTTTTGTGATTGACTAAGTTCACTCAGCATAATGGTTTCCAGATACTTCCATGCCATGGGGCGTTTTATGCGTTCATCACCGTTTTTAGGGACGCACAGTATTCCATTGTGTGTGTGCACCAGTTTCTTTATCCATTCTTCCACTCTTGAGCACTTGGGCTGCTTCCAGTTTTTTGCTATCATGAACTGTGATGCTGTGAACATGGGAGGGCATACCTCCACTTGTGTTCTATCTCTTATTTCTTTGGGGTATACACCTAATAGTGATATTGCTGGATCGTATGGATTTCAATCCCAGTTGCTTTACGTATCGCCATACCGTTTTCTACAGTGGCTGTATATATTTACAAGTCCACCAATAGTGTATATGAATTCCAATCTCTCCACATCCTCTCTAGCATTGGTTTTCTGTTGTTTTGTTTTTTTTTAATTTGGGTTAGCATTGTGGGTATAAAGTGGTATCTCATGGTGGTTTTCATTTGCATTTTCTGATGAATAGTGATCGTGAGCATTTTTTCTTGTGTTAGTTAGCCATCTGTACTACATTTGTGGTGAACTATCTGTACATGTCTTTTCCCCATTTCTTAATTGGTCCTCTTGTTATTTTCTTATTGAGCTGTTGTACAGTTGTGTATATTTTGGTAATTAGCCCTTTGTCCAATGTGTTGTTGATAAATTTCCCCCCCAGCCTGTGGACTCTCATTTCACTATCCTGATGAAGTCTTTTGATGTACATAAGTGATATAATTTCAGCATGTCCAAGTCATCTATCTTGTCATCTTCTCTGTGTGTGTCCTCCATTATTCTTGGTGAGACTCTTTATAGGAGTAGAAAGCATGATCTTTCTCCCAAGAGTGACCCGTGGTTTTGAACTGCTGACTTGAGGTTAGCAGCTCAAAGTATAACCTACACTACCAGGGCTCCTTGGGGAAGTAGGAACCTAAAAAGAGGTTGATAACTTTGTACAATATGCAGTAGGGCATGGGGGTTAATAAAGGTTTTCAGTCTGTGGATGACAAAATTACCGCTGTATTTCACTGAGAAAGATAGCAACGGTGTATACCGGAAATGATGAAGAAGAAGACTGGAAAACTGTCACAAGAGTCCTCCCTAGCATCTGATTAAGGTCCTCATTAGCTCCTTCTTGAACCACTGAGAGATAGAAAGTGGGAGGTACATGTTGGAAAGTCAGATCTTGGCCATAGTCGTCATGTTTGCACAGTTTGAGGTAGCGGGAAATCGCTTACCCTTTCTGAGTGAGTCTCCATTACCCTGTGTGTGGACCCATTCATTATTCTTTTTAAACAGGAGCAATAGGATTCAGAAAATGGTTGCATATTGGGAGTAAAAAAGAGGTACACAACATTGCTTCAAGTGATTAATAATAAGCAACTACCATTTATTAATTATTTCCTGTGTGTCTGTCCTAGGACCCCTGATGGCCTAGTGGGTCATTGCTTGGCCGTTAACCAGAAGGTCCCCAGTTCAAACCTACCATCTGCGCTGTGGGAGAAATGTGGTAATCTGCTTCCATAAAGATTGCCAGCCTTGGAAATCCTATGAGGCCCTTCTACTCGGTTCTACAGGGTCACTATGAGTATGAGTAGGAATTGACTTGACAACAGTGGGTTGAGATGTGTGTTACCATGACTGGAGCTTTACAGAAATTCCGTCATTCCCAAGTCCCTTGAGAGATATGTCATTTTACAGATGAAGGAGTTGAGAGGCTCAGTGAGCTGATAGAATGACAGAGACGAATAGGTGTCTAGGCTTCCCTGATTCCCAGGCCCTTTCTCCCTCCACTGTATCATGGTGTTTAAGAGGTAGGTAAATAATGCCAGCATTTATTCTTGTGTCCCAAAGGAATCCCCTTTTAACACCTTTTTGATACACTAAAAATCATCAACAACGATAAGAAACAAAGTGTGGATATAACTATGATATACTATTCTGAGGCTAGTTCACTCATTCATTCCACACTGATTGAGCATGCCTCATGCTGTGTGTGTGAACTGTACTTGGCCTGGGAGGTGCAAATATGGTCAAGGCCCGTCACTGCACTCAATGTGCTCACAAACTAGTAAAAGACAAACGTAAGTACATGTGGAAGAAGTAGTCCATGACAGAAGAGAAATTGGCCACCAAAAAAAACTAAACTAAAAACAATGAAACATATACAATATTATTACAATTTTGTATATTTGCTATTAAGTCTTGACCTAAATTATTTTAAAACTACAGGATTTGATTGTTGAAAATATTGTACTTACACATACCTTCTTCAAAATGTAAGCACTTATCTTCCCAACAGCATGGAAAAGTGGCTATGAGCTACGGCTCTGTTTTGTGCATCTACTGCCAAGACTAATTAGGTTACTAGTTTATTTAAGAAAGCATTCTTCCTTGAACAGTGCCATTGGTAAATAAAATGCCTTCGAATTGCCAGGGCTTCAATTGATACGGACCTAAGTCAGTGTCATTGGGAGAAAGTGAAATATATATGTATATGAAGTATACACTGCATAGACTCTGAGTTTGACAAGAAAATAAGGTTATTCCTCAAAAACAGTGGGAAAAAGTAACATCAAATCCTTCCAAAGAATAATTTGATAATTGACTATAATATTAAACATAATGAAATAAACACTATGGGGGTGATTTCACTACCCATTATTTTGCTGGGGCTAGAGGCGAGAGAACTGACACCTGGGAGATAGTGGACACTGATCTATGACCATCAATCAAGAAATTGGCTTCTAAATCTAGTTAAAGGAAGTAGTTTTAACTAGAAAGGGTAAATAATAGTGAAATATTTAAAATAGCATTTCAATACCACTAATAAATCTAAGATCAAGCAACTTCTATTTAAGTGACTTTGATTTTATGTATCTGACTAATAACATTTATCAGTTTAATCCCTACTGATGATCACAAAAGTTTCACATATATGTGCATATATATATATATGCACACACATATGTATACACACACACATGCACATATATATGCATGTGTGTGTGTTCTTTAATTTTATGCCTATAGCTTAGAAATGAATTAGATCATAATTGGGTCCGTAAATTCAACATATCATAATTTATATTAATACGTGGATACCACTTAGGTTTAAGAAAACCATAACAAAATACTAACATACCTTCATAAATAATCAAGCAAGCATTTAAATGAGCGATAAAGCTAATCATAAATTCGACTCTATTCTGAAGTGCCATTATATGATACACTACAACTCCAAATACTAATTTAAAAAAATGTCCCCAAAGATCGACAGGAACCTCTTATTGAAAACACAGAAGGACAGTCTTTTCATGTACTACCAGAGTCACAGACCACCTTTACGAGGACATTTCCTTAGTTCCCCCTGCCTCCTGAGTTGGGAGAATTGGTCTATATCAGGTTATGTCAAACCCGAAACATGGATCTTCTTTTGGGGGAGGGTCAGGGTGGAGAAGGAAGCAAAGACTGGAAAGAAAGAGTATAAAGGAAATATAAAGGCTTTTAAGTGAGACTTTAAAAAGGAGAGAAAGGCATACTTTTCTTTCACTCCCCTTTACTACTGAAACCAAAAAATATGAACACTGGCAAACAGTGAACCTTTATTCAGGATGGCTTAAACATTAAACCACATTGGATATCAAGGTAGTTTCTGAGATTACAATGGTTTGACTGTATAGGACTGAAGGGTAGAGGGAGCATAAAACAGGGTATTGTATAATGAAGGCAGGTCTTGCATCTTATAAGAGCCTTGGCAGTGTAGTGGTTAAAAGGCTCACCTGCTAAACTAAAGGTTGGTGCTTACAAACTCCCAGAGGCTCCACGGAAGATGTGACTGTCTCTGTAAAGAACGCAGCCTTGGAAACTCTATGGGGCGTTGTACGGTCCTTTCGGCTCACTATGAATGGAAGTGACTGGAAATGGGGTTTACTTGCATCCTGTCAAGATGAAGGGCAGTTTGGGAACCCCAAATCAGAAAGAAATGGCATTCTGGAGTTGCTATAACCAGTCATAAGGAAGTATGAGTCTTTCTGAAGCTTTTCTTTGATGACATTTTTAATGGAAAATAAACAATATAAATGAGAATAGGTATAATGATTTCACCTGTTCATAATTTCTCCTAATATAATTTTATTTTGTGAATGAAAACAACTTTGCACAGAATTCCTCCTCTCTCACTCCCTGGGAGGGTATAAGCCCCTCCCATCACTAAACATTCTAGTCCAATGAGTCTCACTCCACTGTGTCAGGATCAATTATTATAACGTAATGTGGCTTAAATGACTGCGTTAGCAATCACTTAGGGAAGTAGCATAGCACTTTCTTTTCTTACAAGGAAACACATTTAATGTTTGGTCTTGAGAAATGACCCTTTGTACCCGTCAGAAACGCGCTAACAAGCGTTGCACAAGTCCAGATGGCCTCAAATATTCCTATTACTTGGTAGAATGATTGGTACCGAGACTCCTGATTCTCCCATGACTGTTTCATACAGAATGACCATATGCCCCATTCAACATAACCTAGCGCGTTAATGGCCCCATTGCTACTTGACTTCTAAGGTTCTGATACGATAAACTTAATGTAAAAATAAAAGTCACTCAAGGCAGTGCCAGACAATGATTGGCTGCTGTTCCTCTCACCTCTGTCACTTCTATTTCTCCAGGGAGGATTCGAGTTCCTGGAACTGTCACAACCTCATGGAACTGCTTACTCTCTGAAGCCACGTCCCAGCAGGTCTGTCTGTAATGTCAAATGCAATCTCTAAAGGGTGGGGGTGGGGGTGAGGGCTGGGGCCTGTACTGCTCATCGCCGGATTAAAGAATTTCCAGGACATTTTCGGGTTGTGTTGGGTGTTGTGTTTGAGAAAGAAGGCAACATTCCTGTGTTCCTCATAGTGGGAGCTGCCCCATTACTACAGCACCATTCTGTGCCTGAGAGCAGGGAGATAGCTAACTTGTGAAGTGGGAGGGTAATGCCATGCCCCGGGCTTCCTTCCACTTAAGCCCTCAGTCTCTCAGTTGGTTTCTGTAAAGAAAAGGGAGACAGAGAGACAGAAAGACACACACACACACACACACACACACCCTACAGATACACATGACTGGGGACTCGGACAGCGTACACACACACACACACACCCT
>NW_022111312.1:8131605-8135776 GCF_000313985.2 Echinops telfairi
CCCGCTGCCGCCGCTGCTGCTGTCCGAGGTGCGGCTCCTGCCAGGGGTGGCCAATCGCACCCGACTGCGCCGAGCGCGCTCCGCCCCACCTTCTCGGCCCGCCCGCCCCCTCGCCTGCAGACCACGCCCCCATCTGGGTTCCAATAGGCTCTCTACTGACCTTCCCTGATCGCAGGGTACAGTGCTGGGGCCGGATATAGGTACTTGACTGAATGTGCCTGTGAGGCTTGAGAGGTCAATGGCGCATCCCGATTGGTGGATTCCACAGAGGGCGGGACGGGGAGGGGCGGAGTTTATTTTAGACCCGGAAGACACTTGAAACTTCACTTACTCTTGGGCCCTTTTCGGGTGCGGTCATCTGTGTTTGCGCTGTTCAGGAGGTCAAAGTTCATGTCACTCCACCCTAAACCTTAAATTTTTGGGGACACTCCGAAGAGCCAAAGCCCTTTAGGAGTCCCATGGGCCACCAAGTTAGAACGTTTGAAAAGGTCCTTTTCTCTTAGTAGCCCTTGTACAGCTTCCTAAGTAATTATGTCATGAACTCATAGCGTTTATTCACTTAGGATATGAAAATATTTCCAAGATCGGAAGTCTTTTATTTCTATTGCAAGGGAGTTGCCATTCTTTACATTGCGTTCAAAATTAGTTTAATGTTGGCAAGAAGTATATATGCATATACTGTGTCCAAGTGTTCAGATCTTGTGCCCAAGTAGGGGCACACTTTGGTAGGCACAAAGACGAAACTTCAGAAATACTCGCTTTGGGGATTTTGAACTTGTGGTGTTATCATGCAGGAGGACGGGGTTGTGGTTTGAGAACCCTCAGCTTCAGTGAGGCTTCAGCAAACCAACTCAACTGTTTTTCAGTAATAAGTTTTTACTGACTGAACGAAGGGCAACGTATAAGGAGTTCTGACCCCAAGTGCAACCAATCTGTGCTAACCAGAGACCTGTTTCTACCCGGGGCTGCCTGTCAGGGGTGCAAATGCACTGTGTTCCCCAAGACCGTTCTTTGTATTTTTGTGAAACTGACGTAAGTTGGTTAAGTCAGTCTGGACACCAAAAACTAATCCTCAACCCTGAACCCCAAGGTAAACCCAAGACTTGGACAGATTAGTGTTTAATGAATATGTTCTGTCATTCGGAGACATTTTAATGATGAGCGTTGCCAGCTCTATACAGCCCTTGGCCCTCAGAAAACTCTCATTCATGCTTTTTGTTTAAATTCCAGCTGATACAATTTAAGCTTGTATTCTACACAGCATACATGTTTTCCGAGTGTTTATTAAGTATACTCTATTCCTATTGTGATGTTCCTCTTGAGCTTGAGTACTAGGGCCTGCAGAGGAGGTCTAGGCACGGAATATCCTGGGAACGGAGCTGATTGGACTCAGATGGAGCTCTGAAGCAATAGAAGTCTCCTGAGCTGTGGCTGAAAGCTATTTTGAGAGGAATAACTTGGTTTTGAGGGAACTTGATTTTTATAGGCCCAATAGACTTAGTACTGTAATCATATTAATTAACTATAAATTAATTATATTAAATAACTATAAATGTTGGGTAAGAGCCAAACCACAAGAATTTTTTTTATCGGGCTCCTCTTCATTAAAGATCATTTATTTGAATTTTTTCTACCAATTCTGCAGTAGGGAACATGGACAGAAGACGTGTGGCCAGTTTTCCCCAATCAAGTGTTCAGCTGTGTCTCTTCGTTTCTGGTCGTCAGAGCAATTGATGATTGTGAGGATGGTATAGGACCAGGCCGTGTTTCCTTCTGTTGTATCAGGGATGATCACTTAACAACAATAATTTCTAAAATGTTGATATATATTTATTGGTCTACGATTATGGCTACTGATAGGAAATCCATTTTAGATGCTATCCAACAGCATTTTATTCTTAAGACAACAGACGTCCCGAAACTCGTTTAAATATAGGGGCACACCTATAGCAAACTCTAAGATTGACCCTATTGATAAGGAACTTTAGAAGATCCCAGAGTCCCTGAAACCACATCTCATCATTCTAGAACTTCTTGAGTTTTGTTGGGAAGGGAAAGTCTTAACAGATAGAGCCCAGGTAGAAAGAAAATTTTTAATATTAAAATAAATGGGATGAGAATGAAGGTTTTCATTTCTAAGAGACAAAGGCACGGTGGGAGAAGTATTAGGCTGCCTGCTCCCATAAAGATGTGCAGTCTCGGAAATCCTCTATGGGGTTGCTAGGAGACAGAGTCAACTCAGTGGCAGTGAGTTTTGGGAAGGAGCCTGGGAGTCAGAGTGGTTAAGTGTCCAATTGCCAACCACAAGGGGGGCAGTTTGAACCCACCAACTTCTTCAAAGGGCGGGAGGAAAAGCAGTCTGCTTCGGCCAAGGTTGCTACAGCCTTGGAAACCTAAGTGTGAGTCAGAATGGGCCCTGTGGACAAAACAGGGAGGGTAAAGGGAGAATGGGTAGGAAAGAGGGAACCGATTACATGGAACTGTGTGTGACCTCCTCCCTGGGGGACAGACAACCGAAAAGTGGATGAAGGGAGACATCGGACAGGGCAAGATATGACAAAATACCCATTTATAAACTATCAAGAGTTCATGCGGGAGGGGGGAGCGGGGAGGGAGGGGAAAAATTAGGACCCAATGTCCGGGGTTTAAATGGAGAGAAAATGTTTTGAGAAACGATGTACAAATGCGCTTTACACAATTGATGTGTGTATGGAGTGGGATAACAGTTGTATGAGCCCCTAATAAAATGTTAAAAAAAAAAAAATGGGCCCTGTGGAAATGGGTGTGATTTGGGGTTAATGAGGCCAACTCAGGGAAAAATCTGATCACAGAGGGTCTAAGAATGAGAATTTTAAGTCCCTCCCTGGCCTTTAGGAGCCCCATGGCATCGTAAATGCCTGGTTGCTAACCTAGAGGTGGGTAGTTTGAACCCAATAGTTGACTGTGCCGTAGAGATTCACAGCCTTGAAAAGCCTAAAGGTCTTTCAGGTGACGAGTAGGAATTCACTTAACAGCAACGGGTTTGGTTTCTCTGGCTTTTACATGTTTTTCAGCTTTCCTACTTAAGTTTCTTTTTTCTTTTTTAACAGAGATGTGGGTGGCAAAGTAAAGCATTTCTATTGCTTTGGAGAAGCCATTAAACATCTCTGGGCCCTGTCCCATATCCACATTACAGCACCCTAATTCCAGAAAAGAATGGACACCCTAGAATTTTACATTAACCCAAATTACAGCACTAGGCCACCTTCCACTCAGAAAGCATCATGAATTAATTCACTCAGTTATTCCAGAGTGTCTACATGGGGCCGTGCTTCTTTTAGTCAAATTAATTTCCTGTAAGCAAATAGACTACTCATTCGACAACCTTAAAAAAAACCTTTAAAAAAAGCTAAAAAGTATTCTAGGAAACACGAAGCCACGATATGTGGAACGACCTTAGTTTTAGGGTCTAAACAAGGGAGATTGGAGGCTGCCCCCTTAAAAAAAAAAACAAAAGGCAAATGATACATCTTTTCCATCTATAAAATCAGGAGATCAACCTATTTAAGTAAAGCAGTAAAATGGGAAATGGCTCCCACGGGCGGAGAAAATCCGGTGTTGCTAATCCTAGGATGGAACATCATTCTTTCAGTTCTTAAAGCTTCCGCGCTGGGCAAGTCAGAGGAGGGTCCTCTCCGAATGTCTCGGTTTCCTGACCATTAAAGCGTGGGCTCATTTTATTCACCGGCTTGCGCAAATCACCTTCACCTGCCCACCACAGACCCTTAAAAGCCTCTGCCCTGCAGGCCGCTAACGACTTGTTTCAGCTTCAGGCGCCGCCTGGCGGCTATTTATTGAAGTGGCCTCTGAGCGGCGGGGTCCTGGTCGTGGCCAAGGTCGCCTACGGATTTGCCTAACCTCAGACAGCTTACTGCCACCCCTCCTCAGTACACAGTTGAGGATTTTTAGGCGGCGATGAAGGGGCAGAGGTTTAGGAAAAGGGGGGGCACCGCGACGTCTCGCTCCTCTCTCTCAAGCACCAGGGAGTTAGGCGATCATCGGGCAGCTCTCGACCCGGAAGTCACCGCCACCGCAAGGCCCCCGTTGCCGAGCGCGGGCGCAAGGGGCGGAGCTAGGCGCGGACGGGGGAAGAGAGGCGCCGGCTCGAGTAGGCGGCCCCGTCGGGCGCTGC
>NW_022111312.1:8136361-8138261 GCF_000313985.2 Echinops telfairi
TCCCACCTCCGGTGATTGGAATGGGAAAGCCCTCCGTTGAGTGCAGAAAGTACTCGCTTCTTAGTTCCGGAGGGGATCCCCGCGAAGCCCGGCTTGGCTTCCAGGATCCCAGCGTGTCCCCCACCCGCTCCCTTCCCCCGGAAGTGTCATAAGTTAGCCCCACTTGGGGCCTTTATAGTGCAAGATTGAGAGTCCAGGTTGATTCCCAGCGCCGACGTCGGCTAGCTCGGTTTCCATTTGGCTCTCACTTAACCCAACTTTGTGACTTCCCACGACTTCCGAGGCACAGTTGTCCCAGCCTTAATGGGGCCGAGGGTAGACCTCCCTTCGTAGGGGGCTTCGGGGCGGTTGAAGGAGACGTGTTCATCGCGGACTCGGTGCAGTAGCCTGTTGCTCCGTGGAATTTTTTCACTCGGATTTGCGTGGCGGAGCCTTGGTGTTTAGACGGTGCTTTGCAGTTCGGCAAGTAGGAGGTGCAGCGTCTGGGGAGGGATGGAGGCAGAGAAAGGTGAAGAGACAGGAAAGGAGATCGAGGGCGCCCTGGTGGGTGGCTCACCCCAGGGTCCGCAGTTGGAAACCACCAGCCACTCCGTAAAGAGTTAGACCTCAGAACCCCATGGAGATCGTGTTACACGCTGCCCGATATAGGGGTGCTCTGAGTAGGAATTGGCTGGACTGTAGTGGGTTTTGTTTGTTTGTTTGGAATGGACGTGCGAAGTGTTCAGAAACAAGATAAGGCTGTGGAGTAGATAGCATTACAGAGTGTGCCTTCATCACCTCAGCCCCCCAAGAGCCTGCCGGCCAGGGCAGATGACTTTGTGGGCAGTGGCAGCGCCCTTTCCAAAGTGAGCTAGCTGTGTGTGTCCAGTAAAACAGACTAATTGGGGTGATGACTTGATGCGCCGTCAGAGATGGTGCGCTTTGGGTCTCCCAAGGGTGCCTTCTTCTTTTGAGGCTATGCCCCGTGGGAATTCATTGCTGACTAATGGGCTAAATTCACTTGGCCCTCCTGCAAGGGGATTTGGTTAAACTACCTTGGGGGCATAGTGGTTTACCAGGGCTGCTAGCGGCACGGTCAGGAGCTGGAAACTGGCAGCCACTCGTCAGAAGTGGCATTCTGCTCCCGTGAAGAGTTACAGCTGTGGGAACTCTAGGGGGCAGCTCTAATTTGCCCCAGAGGGTCTCTATCAGAATCAACCCAGAGCAGGGGGCTTACCTCTGAACATCACCCTTAAGCAGAGCGTTTTGAATGTGAATCATTTGCACTGCTTTTAAAGCTCACAAGGGGGAGCCACGAAACCAAAATTGATTTTTCTCCTGCAGTAAACTAAACCCACTGCCTCATTAATAGGACAAAGTAGAACTGCCCCCATTGAGTTCCAGCTTTGTGGAAGCAAACTGCCCCTTGATTTCTCCTGCGAAAGGCAGGTGAGTTCAAACTAGACCTGATTGGCAGCTGAGCACTTGAACCACTGCCACCGGGACTCTCTTTCCTTCCTCCAATACCAAAATCCAAATTCAAACTCACTGCCAATGAGTTGATTCTGCCTCATAGTGATCCCATGCAGAGATAGAACTGTCCCTGTGGGTTTTCTGGGCTGTTGACAGGAGCGTTGGTGGCATATTGGGTTACACGTTGAGCTAACTGCAAGGTCAGCGGTTCGAACAAGTACCAGGTGCTCCAGTGGAGAGATGAGGCTATTTGTTCCCGTAAAGATTTGCAACCTTGGAAAACCAAAGGGGCAATTCTCCATCCTGCAGGGTCCCTCTGAGTCAGAATTGATTTCCATGCACAGAGTTTGAGTTGAACCGACTCCTGCAGAAGTAGCAGCCTCACCACACCTGCTGTGTCTCTGAGTGCCCTGGTCTCTGACTGCTCTTTAGGGAAAGGCATCATCTT
>NW_022111312.1:8141492-8169357 GCF_000313985.2 Echinops telfairi
TCCCCCAGGGTTTCCAGGCTGTAAGTCTAGGGAAACAGACTGGTTCATCTTTCTCCCTCGGAGCTGCTGCTGGGGTCAAACTGCCAGCTTCTCACATAGCAGCTCAATGCACTTAACCCACTGGGCCACCAGGACTCCTCTTTTGTTTTAAAGCCCCTCCTCCCCCAATTCTTGGTTTTACTCATTTGTTATAAACAGATGCAAGCACCCCCCTCCCAATTCTTGGATTTACTCATTTGTTACAAATAGATGCAAGGTAGTGTCAAATACAAGATGACTTCAAGGTCATGGGGACATTCCACTGTCTTTTAATTAAAAGCCCCCCCTCCCCCAATTCTTGGTTTTACTCATTTGTTATAAACAGATGCAAGCACCCCCCTCCCAATTCTTGGATTTACTCATTTGTTACAAATAGTTGCAAGGTAGTGTCAAATACAAGATGACTTCAAGGTCATGGGGACATTCCACTGTCTTTTAATTACACTTTTCCACCAACTCTTTGAAACACCCTCCCACCCAATCTATTCAGTAAGTATTTTTAAAATATATTTTGTGGATCTTGGTTTGACCGTTTTTGTTTTTTCTTAAATCCTTTATCTTTACATTAAGGAGCCTTAGCAGTGTAGTGGTTATGATGGGTTGGCCTCCTAACTGCAAAGTTAGTTCAAACTAACAGCCGCTCCATGGGAGAAAGACAGCGCTCTTTACTCCCATCAAGACTTACAGCCTCGGAAACGCATGGGGGCAGGTCTTCCCTCTTCTGAGGGGCTGTGCGCTGGCATTGGCTCCATGCAGTGAGTTTGGTTTGGGTTTTATCTTTAAGTTGGATGATCCCTGGGTAGCTCAAACAGTTAAGGGCTCAGCTACTGTCTTCAAGGTCGGTTCTTCAAAACGTCATTTTCCAGTTTTTAGTTGCATGCCTAGTCTGCCCATTGTTCCTCTTGGAGATAGACTCAGAATTCAAAGATACTGCATGGTACCCGCAATATGGTGGAGAATTTTACCCACCAGGCTCCAAATACTTGTGGGGCATGCTGTACCCATCTTTTCCCTCGTGTGCGTGATAGCACATACCTTCTTCAGAGACAAGACAGTCTTCTAGGACTGGATCCCTCTGGGGTTTGTTGAATAGCAAGTATATGAGATTAGAGTGGAAAGCCTGTGCTAGCGACCAGAGTACCCAAAGCCTGCCTGAAAGTCAGTTCAAATGTCCTCAGGGAGGGTGGGAGGGCGGGAGGGCTCAGAAGGCCTCATTTGCATCTGCACCTTTGATCTGAACAATCCGAAGGCTGCTGTTTGGCCCTGGGTGGGCCCTGCTTTTCCTTCAGGTGGCAAGTCCTGGGTCTGTCGCTGTCTGTGCAGTGGGACTTGTTCAGGTGGCAGGGAACGAATTGCATGAACGTGACTTGCGTATGGGATCTCCTGTTCAAACAGACTTACCAGAGTGTGTAATTGCCCGTAACCCACTGGGTCTGAGTGGAAAACATAACCCAGCAGGTTCTTGTGCATTGTGTGTGCTGTGTCTTCTTACCCAGCTGGGCTGCCAAGAAATCCTGCATTTTAGCTTTTGTTTCTGAATCACTGTGCTCTCTCTGGGCCTGAAAGCGCGGTGCTTTTTGAGGAATGAGATGAAGGTATATGAACTGACTACGTGTGTATACAGCTGTAGTATCTGTGGAAGAGATGTGCCCAGGGCATAGCTTGACTCCTGTGGAATTTGTAACCTGATTGTCAGGTCATTACAAATGCTGTTACATGCTATTTTTACATCTTGTGTTTGTGTGTGTGATGCTTGTGGATCTGGAAGAAAATGCCTCTGCCAGGCAAGTCTGTGTGTTGGCCGAACCCTGTGTATCACTGGCACTTGCAAAGTAAGATCTGCTTGCTCTCTTAAAAGGCAGATTCTAGGCGGATTCTCCAAAGATGAGCTCACAAAGGAGCTCGGGTAGTGTTGAGCTACAATTCAGAAGCACAGGTGCTGGTTCCTAGACAAGTATGGCATGCTGTGTAAAGTAGAGGGTCTGCAAAACAGGAAAACAGACCTTTCCTCTGTGCAGTGGAGCGCAGAGTGGCTGCGGTGATTGTGAGGCTGGGGCTGTGTTTCACTCTGTTGTGCATAAGGGTGCTGCTATGAGTCAGCCGGCTTGAAGACACCTCATAGTATCACACAATCGAAGTGGAAGCAGGATGTTGCATCCTTCTCCCTTGGAGCAACCGGGGATCCGAATTCTCTGCCGAGCGTCTCACTGTTTCACTGACAGGATCCTCCTTTAGCTCCCAGTATGTTTTAAATCTTCAAGTCCACTTCCCAGTTCTGTCTCCCCTAGAGGGTGACCATGACAAGCCCAAACCACCCCGTAATTCCTGTGGGAAGAGTGTGGATGTGGTGGGAGTGGGGGAGTGTGGAGGTGAGCATCGAGTGCTGCCATCCTTCATTGTGGTTCCTTTTCCCCTGCAGGATGTATCAGGACAAGCTGGCATCCCTCAAGAGGCAGCTGCAGCAACTGCAGGAAGGTTGGTATGTGATGTGCTCTTGCATTTCTCAGCACATGGCTTGGGGTCCCTGAACCAGTCTCTGTGGCTGAGGTGGGAAATCAGGCCAGGCTTCTGTGCTTTGCAGTCTACGTGCCATTAAGTGAAACTGGGGCTATTTTCTAGGCCAGGACTGGGAAACCATTCAGAAGCTAGACGTTTCTTGGAGGGCAGTGGGGCCAAGGAATAGGTCAGGTGTGGGGTTCTGCCTAAACCAGATGTTAGACTGCAGCCGGTTATCACCTGACTTGATTTAGCTGGATATAGGAGCGGGTTGTTAGCTGCCAGCAGTGGCTGAGCACTCGGGTGGAGGGTGCCAGCTCTGGAGTCCTCTGACGAGTTTGAGTCCCAGTGCCAGAATGTATATGACCATGGGCCTGCTGCTCACTCGCTTGCTCTGTCTGTTTTCTGACCAGGGACGTGAAGAAGGTTTGAGTCGATGAGATTCTGGGTGAGGCTACCCTGTGGGGTGCCTTAGGAGTACTTGGGGGGCTAGCTGCTGTGGCTTTGTGTTGTGGAATCCTCTTGTCAGTGAAACTTGCCCCATCAACCCAAAAACCTGCTGTCATCGAGGCGGTTCTGGCTCACAGCAAGCCTGGCAGACGGAGTAGAACTGCCCAGATGGTTTCCAGGGCTGTAAGTCTATAGAAGCTCTTGCCACCGCATCTTTCTCCCGAAGAGCTCCTGATGGGCTCGAACTTCCGTCCCTTTGGTTGACAGCTGAGCACTTAACCACTACACCACCAGGACCTGGGGCTTTGCATGAGGTTCTTTTTTGTGGTGCGCGACCTGCTCTCTGGCACCAGCCCATTTTTCATGGCTGTGTCTACTGGAGAAAAACATTCCCAGGGGTTGTGATCACCTGTCTGTCGTCACTTTGTTCTTTCTGTCAGTGATGGTAAGCTGTCGTCGGGGAGAGAGAGATTCCACTGTAGGGGCCCATGAGGTGCCTGTGTGGTGAGGGTGAATGAGGGGTTTTGAGAAAGGGGGAAAATGCCGTTAGCATGCCCTCCTGTCTCAACCAGCATGGCTATAATGGGCATTCCACAGAGGTGAACTTCCAAAGAACAGGGATTTATTTTCTCAAAGTGGTGGAAGACAGAAGTCCCAAGCTGGCTCTGAGCCGTCAGTTCCTTCCTGGTTGACACCGAGGACATTTCTACCCTTGCAGAAAGCTCGCTTGGCCAGCAATGCCCCGGGCCTGACTGAAGCCTGAACTTTGACCAGGAAGGAAAGGAGGCTGTAGTGGAGAGCAGGTGCAGGCTCCTGTTCTTGACCCTGAGCTTGTGCATTTAGGTCTCCACACCAGGGTACCTAGGGCCAGTGACACTTGTCCCGCAGCCTTTTCTTTTAAAACAGTTGTTTTTGGTGGAAGTTGCCAGAGCACATGAGGTTCCCCCTTGGCCATCTCTTCCCACGTTCAGCGATATGAGTCACACTCTCACAGCCTGTCAGCTTCCCTCGCCTTGCGTGCTGGTGGCTGCATCCCCCAACCCTGGTTCCCGGCTCCCTTCTGGTTGTTGCTCTAGAGTAAATGTTGACCTTTTGGTCTCGTGTAGTTAGGTTTTGGATTTTTTTAAGACATTTTTTAAATGGAATACTGTACTCCTAGGTAACATTTCTTATTTTGTGTGTCCATCTGTTACTTGGCTAAATGGTAGTTTTGGAAGCGTTTTGGCTCTGGGTTCAAGGAATATCACAGAGCGATAGTCTCGGGCGCCCTGTACTCTGAACTAGTGCAACGAGGTGAGTCTACACTCTTAGAGAATGAAGAGTTCCGCTCTGCGTTTTTGTGCTGTGATCTCTGGGTCCGTGTTCTGTGACCCTAAGCAGACGGTTTGTAACGTACCCGGGCAGCATTTGGTCGTCTGGTCTCAGGGTAGATGAGACTGTGGTCTGTGTGGGCTTATTTATTCGATTGGTTTCTGGTCTTAGACTTTGGTTTCCTGCTTTCACTTTTGTTCCTAGTGAGTAGAAACCAGCAGATGTATCTTAGATGACTGTGTGTGTGTGTCTGCATCTCTTCACCTGTCTTTCGTGGAGAGTCTTAATACAATAGGCTGGGGACCTCAGGTAGGCCCCAGGTGGCTTCTGCTCTGCATTCCAGGTTGATGGCTAAAGCCTGCGCAGGCACGGCCTTGAAACCGTCACTTGTTGGTGCTGGAAAAAAAATTTTAGGTAACAAAATACAGAGCAGATTGATCGTCAAAGTAACGCCATCTTTTTCTTCTGTCAACGCTCAAAATCAGGTACGCTGCAGGAATATCAGAAGAGAATGAAAAAACTGGACCAGCAGTACAAAGAGAGGATACGAAATGCAGGTGCGGCTACATCATAAGCAGGGATGACACATCTGCCACTGTCCTCTTGCTGAGCTGCATCAGTGGCGGGTGTCTGTAAGAGCTGGTCTCCACGATGCATCCCAAATAGCCTGGTGTGGGAAGGTGTTGCGGAAGAGAGGAGAGACACTCCCCCGCCTCCACAGGCTGTAGTTACATAAAAATGGTTTTCTCTCTATGCCGTGAAGGGCCCTCTGATCAAGGGCATAGGAGGTGGCTCTTGGTGGTCAGATTATGTACCTGGGGCCCCAAGAGGAGTTCTGCCCTTTCCCTTTCATAACTGCATGACAGGCTTCATGGACAGGCAGAGGTGTGACCTGGAGGGGGTGGTGGGGGGTGGTAGGCTGTTAGCAAAGTTACCTCCAGTTTAAGTTTGCGCTCTCTGGTGCTCTGTGGGGTCAGTCTCCTTGGGAGTTATGACTGCCTTATAAGCATGGGGAGGGCAAGTGCCTGCTTTGGGTCTGTTGTACACAGTACCGTTGAACAAAGGCTTGCTGGACATCTGCTGTTTCTACTCCTGGCAAGGTAGTGTCCACACACAGTCCTGACCTTTAAGAGGCTCGGTATTGACAAAAGACAGATGCACATATAAAGCCGAGGAACAATATGAATTAAATAGGAATCATGCCAAAAAAAATTCACGGAAGTTGAGATAGCTGTTAGAAGTTGTGTCTACATGGGTAACTGCAGGTAGGCAATCGTGCGTGTTAACTAGCATTTTGAGTGC
This sequence comes from Echinops telfairi, assembly GCF_000313985.2. Classification (NCBI taxonomy): domain Eukaryota; kingdom Metazoa; phylum Chordata; class Mammalia; order Afrosoricida; family Tenrecidae; genus Echinops; species Echinops telfairi. The sequence goes on from NW_022111312.1 coordinate 8,147,091, forward strand.
CCACAGCATGTTACAGCGGAAGTCACAATGAGGCCTGGGGTGCCATTCCATTGCTGTGTCCTCACTCTGTGACCCAGTGACTTCCCAGCTCCTTACTGATGGAGTCTTCCGTCCCCTCAGTGAGTAGATGTCCAGTGTAAACCAGCACACAGTGGAGAAAGGTGTGGGGACCCAGGAAATGAGGACTATCACTGTCAACTCCTCACCCACCCTCCTGCTTGCCTGCTCTGACGTGCTCCCTCCAAGCTCCTTAGGCCCCTCCTTGGGCCATCCTTGTCCCCTCAGCCAGCTGCCTGAGTGACCTTGTAGCAGGGAGAGGAACATGCGCAACAGGCAGCAGCATAATGGCAGGACTTGCTTATCCCACTTCAGGTCTGCCTGTGGCGTAGCGGGATGGTCAAGGTTGGCAATTCAAACCAACCGCCGTAATTCAACCAAATCACAGGAGAAAGATGAGGCTCGCCGCCTGGGAAACCCACAGGAATGGTTCTTCTCTGCCCTGTAGGGTTGCTGTGAGTTGGAATTGACTCGGTGGCAGTGGGTTTGGTTGGGTTTAAGGAAGATACTTAACCTCTCCATTTGCCCGTCTCTGAGAATAATAAGACCCCCTGGAATTGGTACAAGACGGTGTAAATGAGAACAACATGGGTCATTTTTCTTAATCTGGCACGGCCGCGCAGACACTGGGTGGTTTTACTTCACTCTGCTCCGAGCGCCAGCCCTGTCGTCATGCTGCTCTCATAGGCCCTCCTCCCCCAGGGGGAAGGTGCAGATAAGCTGCGTCAGCCCTGTCTTGCCCTTTACCGAGCTCCTTCTGTACAGGGCCCCGTCGGCTTACTCTCCTTCCATGGAAGCAGCCGCTGCCAGCTCCGAGTTTTCTGCCAGTCACGGGACTCCACAAGTCTGGCCTGCTCTGGCCCGGTGGGAATCTGAGGCTGTCGTGGGTGGGAGCATGCTGATCCTGTGCCCAGTGATGCCCAGTACTAGGGGGTCAGGCGGATGAACCTCAGGACTTCCAGGGTTAGAAGATGATGCGCAGATTTGTCCCATTCCTCATTTATTATCTGCACATTGAGTGGTTGTTAGTTGAGCACCTGGGCATCCCCCAACCCTGTGATATTCTGTGCAATCTTTTGTGTGAATGTGCCAGGTGTGCCTTTCAAGCCCATAGTGTTGGTGGGGTTTGCAAAGGGGACCATGGTGCACTGTGGACAACAGCCCTGGAGTGGCGACCCAGTATGTCCCAGTTTGTAGGAAACACCCATTGCTACTGAGTTACTTCCAACACACAGAGGCCCTCCAGGGGAGGGTAGAGCTGCCCCTCAGGCCTCAAGGCTGTACTTTTCACAGGAGCAGACCGCTGCATCCTTCTTCCTGGAGGGTTAGAGCCACCAGCCGTTAGCAGATGAGCACTTTACCACGGTGTGATAACCACAGGGTAATAACCTAGTGATCAGGGAGCTACTTAGTCAAGGTTTGGCACTAACTGCCTGGCACACCAAACCCTACCCACTGCCATCAAGTTGGTTCTGATGCATAGCCACCCTGTAGTACAGCAGAGCTGCCCCTGGGATTCTGGAGGCTGTAAATCAAGGCACAGACAGTCTTGTCGGCTGTGTTGGAACTACTGACCTTTCAGTTAGCCTAATGTGTAACCCACTGTGCTACTAGTCCCCACCCCTCCCCCCAAGTACACAGAAGGTGCTTAATAGGTTTACTGCTGGCTGGAGGTGGGAAGGCATCTGTGAGAGGGTCCAGGGATGACAGTGGGGGAGACAGTTCAGGCTGTGATGGAGAGAGGTGTTCAGACAGACCAGTAGACAGTGCTTGCCAAGGGAGTCCTGGAGCAGAGGCTTGGTGTCTGAGAGTCCAGCCTCTGGAGGTGCCTAAAGCTCTGTGCTCTGGTTTCCTATGGGGTGCCCTTCCTCACCGTAGTGCCCTTTACTCCACAGCTTGGGTATCGACTTGGCTTGGCCTCCGGAGTGATGGCATCACTTCCCCCAGACCCACACCGCCCGGCCCTGTCCTTGTAGGGGTGACTTTTGGAGAGTATGGACCCAGTGAAAGAGAGATCCCCTCACCAAGGTAGTTTAAAGGAGCTCTGGTGGCACAGTGGTTAAGCACTTGACTACTAGCCGAAAGCTCAGTGGGTGGAGCCACCCTGTGGCACTCTGCTTTCAGAAGGTGACAGCCTTGGAACCCCTCTGGCAGCCCTGGTCGCAGGTGCGCAGTGGGTTTGGGGGACGGCAGCTTGGTGCCTGCTGTCTCCTTTACCTTTGAGCAGAACTGCCAGTGCCAGCCCTGTTCTGGGCCTGATTTTAACCAGACACCGTCTCTTGCTGCCTTCCGCTTCATGTAGATCAACACTTTACTGATGAAAACATTTGCTTGTGTAACCATGCTTTCAGAAAACAATTACTGCTTCTAAATGAATCCTAGCATCACTGTCTAGAAAGGTGACACAGCCTAGCGCGTCTGATTGCATGTTCTCTCTCTTTCAGAACTCTTCCTCCAGCTGGAGGTAAGTACACGTTGCTCCTGGGCTGCTTTGCAGTGCTTCCTTGCCCTCCAGAAGTGGTGGTGCTGCCCTGTGGCACCAGATGAAGAGTGCAGAGGTGCCCCCCAGACATTAGTCTGTTCCCAGATACCATCTTTTTATTCTCCTCTTGTTTGTCTGGGCATCCTCTGTGTCCCCCAGTGGGTGGGATGCAAGGCTGTGTCTCACGTGGAAGGTGGTTGGAATATGTTGGAATGACAATGATTGAGGCATCTGCTTTACTGGCCTTCAAAGCAGCCTCGTGTCTGAATTAGCTCTCTAATTCACTTTTACAGTCAGAAGTGTCTGGGCCAGTGAGAACGACGTTTTTTGTTGTTTGATTTTCCTTTTATCCAGCTTTCATCTGAGTGCCAGCCCTGTGCCAGGCCTGGTGCTGGGGATATAGAAAAGAGTGGGAAGCCGGCAGGCTGTGCTGCTCCTGAGTGGCTGGTGTGGGTTGGGGAGCTTTGTGAGAAAGCTGTGGTTTGTCAGAGCCACATGATTGGAAACAGTTTTAGTACTGAGCTAAGTTCCAAACATGTAGTCACTCAGCCCAGAGGACCCACCTGGTGCACCCCACCGCCCACCCTGAGCCTGCTTGTTCTTCACTTGCTAGAATGCAGACAAATGGGGCTGACGTAATTGTCATTTTTGTCGAATTTTAGTGTTTGAGTGCTGTGGGGTACAGCACCCAGTGAATGATCTGGCCCATTACTATCCATCCAGTTTTGACTTGTAGCAGCCCCCCTGGGTTTTCTGTTTGGGACTTAGCTTCTGTAGAATTGCCCCCCTGGGTTTTCACTTTGGGGCTTAGCTTCACTCTGTAGAGAGCAGGTTGCCAGCTCGCTTCTGCCATGCTGGATGGGTTTGAACCACCAAGCTTTTGGTTCACAGCTGAGTGCTTAACCATTGCACCACTAGGACTCCTCACTGGTTCCTCGTACTCCCCAGTATTTTGACATGTCATGAATCATAAATGGCAACTCATGCCATCTCACCCATCTCTTGTACTTAATTTTGAAGACTGGTAGACCTCCATGAATGTATGATTCTAACCATCCTTGAGAAACTTAGCATGAAAGTCATAAGTCTAAGATGTGCATGTGAAAAATTGCCTGATGGGTGAGTGAGTCAAGTACTCTTCCAGACAGACAAAAGGCTGGGGACCCGCTTTTGCATCCCTTGGAAACGGGCCCGGCAGGCAGTGACTTAGTGCAGGTGTCTTGCTCTGCTTCCCAGGGCTAGTCCACTCTCTTTCTTGTTTTGCTCTTGAAGGCGAGAGCCAGGCTTCATGTCGGAGCCTGTTCTCGGGGCCTTCCTGGTACCCCTAGCCTCTGCTTCTCGTTCAGACTGAACAGGTGGAAAGAAACTACATCAAAGAAAAGAAGGCTGCGGTGAAAGAGTTTGAAGACAAGAAGGTGGAGCTGAAAGAGAATCTGATTGCCGAGCTGGAGGAGAAGAAGAAGATGATCGAAAATGAGAAGCTCACTATGGAACTAACTGGAGGTATGAGAACCCCGGGGGCCAGGGCCTGGGGAGCGGGAAGCGGGCAGAGCTGGGGGGCAGGCTGCTGACAGCCCTGGTGGAGGCAGAGCAGAGTGAAAGGTGAGTGGGCTCCACTTGTACTGGCTGTGTGACCTTAGTCCAGCCATTAACCACTCGGAGCCTGTTGTTCCCCTCTGCACAATGGGGCCATTGATCCCCAGCCTCAGCACTGTTATGGGAAAGGTGTGCACCGAGGCTGGCACCCTCTACAGAGCATGTGTGTTCATTAACTGGGAGACCGCAATACTAACAACATGTTCTGGATTACGCTTTATGGAATTCCTGGGCCAGCTGCCGTTCACGTCTGGTCATGTTCTTGTTGGCTCAAGTCTGTTTGTGGTGATGGGCAAGTTAGGGTTTTTTTTCCTCCTTAAAAGTCCCCCTAAATGTCAGGAAAGGCATTTTCTTCCGTTGCCTGAGCTCTGAGAAGGCAGGCTTTTGGTCTTGCGTCCTCTCTGCTCTCGGACCCTCCTCCTCGGGTGTTCCTGAGCTGAGCGGTCTCCCTCCCTGCAGAGGTAGTCGAGTTGTGTGAGACTCAGAGCCGTCCTGTCATCGCAGGCTGACTCTGCCGTGGGGTGGAGGTGGGAGTGTGGAGTGCTCAGCAGGTTGGAGGCTGCTTCAGAGTCAGAACCCCCACTGCCATCTGTCCCCTAGCAGGAGAAGGAGCAGGAGTTGGTATTGAATGAACTGGACTGGTCGCTGGGATCTATGAGGGTGCTTCAGATGACATTACTTGTCCATTCCATTCCTCAACAAACTATGTAATGCCCCCTCCTAAAAGTGGCCTGCCCTTTTATAATCACGTTCTAAGGCCCTGGACTCCCGCCTGTTTCTGGCCAGCGGACTTCTGTAGGAATCCGGGCATTTGCGTCGGTCCTGGGACTGGACGGAGTGAGAGCACCAGCCAGGAGCAGCGGTGCTGTGCACCCGCTTGTCCTCCCGTGATACACCAGCAAAAGAAGGGGCTCCACTCAGAAACAAGGGCTGGACTGTCTGGGGAGGGAAGAGAAGAAAAGGAAACCTCTCCTCTGGAAGTGTTCTCATTGAAAGGCTTGGCCAAACGAACCAGGCCCGACGGCCTCCGGGAGCGGCTCAGCGAGGGTGTCCGTGAGAAGAGCTGCTGAGCCCTATCTGCAGACGGCGTGGCTTTGTTCTTGGTAAATGTTTCTTTATGGCAGACAGCTCTGATGGCCTTGTCCCTTGCCGACCCGTGTGCCAGCCTGCCCACTGCTTTCTCTAGCAGCACCTCTGGCTGCCTTTGATGCCACGACCAGCGTGCTCGGCCAGAGTCTCCAGATGTCCACGGGCTTTATTAGGCGAGTGGGAACAATCATCAGTTTATTGCCACTCCCTCCCCATCTGTAGGGAAAGGGTCACGCCAACTCACCTGGGATCTGACAGTCCACTTGCCGATAAGCGAGAGACATTGTGTGGCCAGCCAGTTTGACAACCAGGATCACAACTGGGACTGGAGGTGTCTGGTGACTGGAGGCCAGCCTGACACACAGGTCAAGGAAATCATGGGTAACGCCGTGAAGTAGGTACAGAAGCGGGTAAAGCCAGCTCCGGGTGTCATTCCTCCAGCCACTGGAAACCCTTGGCGTGGAGCCACTGCCAAGGTAATGTGAGACTCTGCAAGGAGGCACTGGAGTTAGAAGGATAATGAGCCTTTCCACAGATGGGACTGCTCTGGGGATGGATGAAAGGGCTGGTTTCAACCCTCTAATGCAGTGACATCGTTGTTCACCTTTGGGCTCTGAGCTCTGCCAAGGAGCCCTGGTACAGAAGTTAAGCAGTAGGCTGCCAACCAGAAGGTTGACCAGTCCAGTCCACCAGCCACACTGCAGGATAAAGATGTGACTGTCCGCGTCTGCAGCTCTCCCCAGGAGGTCTTTTTTGAGAAAGTTCCTTTTCGGGTTCACTGTGAAAAGCTTTTCAGATGAGGGTCAGTGTTTGAGACGGTCTATCTGTGACCTGCTCTGCCTGAACATGAAACACTCAAACCCTCCCTGGGATGGAAGAGGGGTGCTCGTAGCCCCCCACCTCCTTTGAAGAATGGGGGGAACTGGGCTGCTCCGGTGGAAAGGTGCCCTGGAGGTAGGAACCTAGGAATGTTAGGCCAGTGCTTTCAGGAACTTTCTCTGAGAACGTGGCATGTGGAACCAGCCCCTTGTGGAGCTGCTGCCTCTGATCTGTCGGCAGCAGTTGGAGTGAGCGTCTAGGGAGAGTGACCCGGGCAGGCATCCTCAACATGGAAGCAAGGGCCTTGGATCAGAGAGGCCATCAGCGGGAACCTGATGAGCTCTCACATGAGAAAACATGGCCTGTTTTCTCCCCAACAAAGAAGTGGCCTTCTTTCCATCTTGTCTTCTGTTTGCCCACGACGGCTGCTTCTATTTCTGCCTGAAGATCTTACCTCACTGGGAGCATCACCCACCCACAGGCCCCTTCGGAAGCTATCGTGACCTTCATATGGCCTGTGGACTCCTCTCCAAGATGCTGGTTTGTGGCCAAAGCCCCGAAGATGTGTAATACCAAAATAGAAGCCCTGTTTCCTCAGCACTTAGAGTGATCAGACCAAGATGAATGTGAAGGTAATGGTGCCACTTTGGTGGGCCCACAGAGCAGAGATGGATGCTGGCCCAAATCACTGACTTAGGGCAAGGATGTGGATTTTTCCACTTGGCAAGGACAGGATAGAAGGCTGGGGTGACGCTAACAGTGCTTTGAAGAGTGGCTGGCACAGACTAGTCACTCTGGGATTGGAAAATTGTGACCATGCTGAGTTCCCTCAGCTGCTTTGCCTGTGTGTCATTATCCCATTGTCACAGAAGGCAACCAGGGTCCCTGGAAGTGAAGCCATCTGCTCAAAGTCCCTTGAGTGAGTGGTGAAGCCACAACTGGCCTGTCCGATGGCAAGTGCGTTATCATTGCCACGCCATGCCACCTCCTCGCCATTGGTTTATGTTCAGATACCAGGGCCACATGCAGTACTCTGTGATCACGAAGCCAAGCTTGATGCTAAAGGTCTGCCCCCGCAAGGCACGTGTCTGATAACTACACACAGCACAGGCTGCATGTCTTCACCAGTGTCAGGTGGTGGGGAGGGGGCCAAGACTGCTTGTCTTGATTGTAGAGTATGGAAGGTGATACCCATGCGGGAGCAGACAGGGAAGTCGGAGCAAGGAAAGGGGGGAACTCACACAGTATCTATAAGAGTAGTAGAAGTGGCCTGCATTCCTCCTGCTGATGGGGAGCCTGGGCCGTTTCACGTGACTGAGTTCACAGAGAAGGCGCTTTGAATGGTATCTGACTGTGGACACTGGTGACTTGACCTTGACTCATGTCCCCCTTTCCTCCTGAGGCACCCCTTTTGCTGTTGCCCATCAATGCTATCTTTGTACACCTGTTTCTCAGGCCCCCCAAGTCCCTGTGAGTTGCTGTAATGGAAGAGCCCCTGTTGACTTCCCTAGTGGTTGACTTCCCTAGCTGTCTCTTCTGCTGGTGGTGTGACCCGTCCAGTGATTCTGCAGGAAACTTCGTGTCATTCTGTGCCCGGGCCACTGCTGGGGGGGGGGGGGCTCCATGCTGTGGTGGAATTTCAGTCTAGTGGGGGGATTGGCACAGATGGTTGTAGAGATGTTCTTGACACTTGTTAAGTGGATGTCTCACCTGTGGAAGCTGTCCCACCGGGTGAGAGCTCAGTGAACGCCCCACGGCTGTTGAGTAGGGCTGGGCTGGGCAGAGGAGACAGCTTAGGCGAAGACCTGGAGGCCTAGAAAGACATCGTGCTTTTCTGCTGTAGAAAGTTCCGAGTACATAGGAAGGGAGAAGGGAGGCTTGGCCTGGGATGGGAGAGCCCTGTGCACCCTCCTGAGGACGTTGGCATTTAGTCTGTAGAGCACGGTGAATTGTCGAAGTGTTTAGGAGGGTGATAGACTGTATTTCTACTTGAAGAAGCTCACCCTCAGGATAGAAGGATGGACTGGACGTGGTGGGAGAGTCAGGTCAGTGAGACTGTTGAAGGCCATTGGAGGTTGGTTCAGCAAGAAGGTGGTGAGGGCTCGGGGAGGAGACGAGCCAGTCAGGGTGCGATGTAACAACGGTGAGAAATACAACTTTCCTCTAGTTCCTAAATGTTTCCTCCCCGCTCCCACTACCATGACTCGAATTCGACCTTGCAAGTCTGGCTAGACCAGAGGATGTGCACTGGTACAGATAGGAACTGAAAATACAGGGAATCCAGGGCGGATGAGCCCTACAGGACCAGTGGTGTGAGTGGCGAAACAGGGAGGGTGGAGGGAGAATGGGTAGGAAAGAGGGAACCGATTACAAGGAACTATATGTGCCCTCCTCCCTGGGGGGATGGACAACAGAAAAGTGGGTGAAGGGAGACGTCGGACAGGGCAAGATATGACAAAATACCAATTTATAAACTCTCAAGGGCTCATGAGGGAGGGGGTAGTGGGGAGGGAGGGGAAAATGAGGACCTAATGTCGGGGGTTTAAGTGGAGAGAAAATGTTTTGAGAATGATGTACAAATGCGCTTTACACAATTGATGTGTGTATGGATTGCGATAACAGTTGTATGAGCCCCTAATAAAATGTTTTAAAAAAAAAGTGGTGAGGGGATGGGATTGGAAGGTGCTAGGAGGCAGGACTGATAGTATCAGAATTTGATGCCACAGAAAAGGCAGACAAGCCCTAGACAAGGATTTTGCCTTTGCTTGGGAGGATGGCTTGATGTGATGCTCCTGAGGCCCAGGACAGGAGGTGGACTTGTGGGGTGAATTGAGTCATGGGTCCATCTGGGACAGAGTCATTCAGGTGGGTGGGTGGTGCTGGACATGGTGGGCTGTGGTTCACTGGCACACAGGCTGAGGTCGGCTGGGCACCAGACATCCCCAGGACGTATGGAACAAACCAGCAAAGAGAACCCCAGCGGGGCGACAGGTCCGTAGGGCTTTTGTGTGATGGCAGCCAGGGGAGGAGCGGTTTCAGGCACGGGTATGGGCGGCTGAGGCAGGGTGCAGAGAAGCCAAGAAGGATGAAAGAGGCTTTTACTGTGTGTCTTCATTATCTCCTGGATATTCAAGTGGCTACGAAAGGACTAGACAATGAATGAAAGGGAAAAAAGCGAAAGGACTAGACAATGAATGAAAGGGAAAAAAGCGTTCAAGTGGATAAATGAAGACCTGCTATAAAAATGCTGGCACCAAAGCCATTGCATCTGAAAGAGTCTTTTATCCCAGAACAGTGGGGGGATTGGTCAACCGAGGTGGCTCTGAGGCACTTTCACAGTCCTTATCACAGTCACTTATACAGTCCAAAAGGCCTAGGACTCTGGGGCTCGTTCATTTGAGGGAAGAGACTCCCTAGATTTGGGGGTAAAGGATACTGTCAGCAGCTATAAGGTGAGGTGAAAGGCAACTCGGTTGGTTGGTGGAATCTGTTGTTTTTTTAACATTTTATTGGGGGCTCGTACAACTCTTATCACAATCCATACATAAATCCATTGTGTCAAGCACATTTGTACATTTGTTACCATCATCATTCTCGAAACGTGCTTTCTACTTGAGCCCTTAGTATCAGCTCCTCATTTACCCCCCTCCCCACCTCACCTCCCTCATGAATCCTTGATAATTTATGAATTCTTATTTTGCCGTGTCTTGCACGGTCTGATGTCTCCCTTCACAGTGGAATCTTCTAGGACAGACTCTTCAGTCTCCCTGGCTTGCCCAATGGAATTGTCTGAGGGGGGTGGCAATGGGACAGATACTCCTCGGGTGACTGGAGATTCTTCCCAACTTGGATTGATCGGCCCATTCCATTCTTGCACAGATTCCATGGAAGTGAAGCCCATCATGACCAGAAAGTTACGGAGGCGACCCAACGACCCCGTCCCCATCCCCGACAAGCGGAGGAAGCCAGCTCCAGATATCCACTTGCTTGAGCTTGAGCCACTCTCCCCGAGGCTGCCGCCTGCTGTCCAACCTTTACTTGTCACTCCTCCCACCGGAGCCCTTCCCTGGGGAACACGTGCACATAGTCACCCCGTAAGATGCTGCCGGCCCTTTCATGGCTGGAGTCCTCCTCGCTGCAGCTCCTGGTGAGAGGGCTTTATGGAGAAGAATCACATGGGAGCCCTGGTGGTGGCATAGTTGTTTCTCATTTCCTTGCTAACTGCAAGGTCAGCAGTTCAAAACCACCAGAGGTTCCACTGGAGAACGATGAGGCTTTCTGCTCCTGTGAAACCCAAAGGGACAGTTCTCCTCTGTCCTACACGGTCACTGTGAGTCAGAATTGACCCCCTGGCAGTGAGTTTGGATCACTTAGAAAGGGTACCTGGTGTTGGCACAGAGATCACGTTCACTTCAGAAGTCAAAGGCAGCTGGAAACGTCAGGCACCTTCGTTTTTCTACCTGTGAAAGGGGGGCATTCGCCTCCCTTTCTGGACTTCTGTTTATCTGTGTCTCTGAAGAGTGGATTTCGAACTGCTGCATCTAAGGTTCCCAAAACTAACTTGGCCTGCTGCCCCCTTTTCTGGAAAAAAAAGAGCACCACCCTGGCATGAAAACCTTTTGTCCTGTAGCCCATAATCCAGGATAGAGTATAAGTATCTGCCTTCACAGCTCACCAGGACCATTCCAGCGCCCCCAGCAGAGGGCCAGTATCTCCTACTTTGGGAAACACTGATCCTAAGTCAAAATGAGATTTGAGTCGGTCATAAATCCTCTAATCATAGCAATGGCACTGGGGCGAGGGGGACACTGGGATACTCAGGGAAGTGTTTCTGTCCTAGAGAGCATAACTGTTGGTCCAGAAAGCTTCAGTTCTTTGTCTGCCACTTGTCGCCAGCAGACAAGGGTATAACTTCCCGTCCTTACAATCCAGGCAGAAACAGTGATTTCACAGTTAGCGTGTGTTTGCTCACTTTTGCTCACCCAGTGAAGCTCATGCCCCCTTCTCCCCAGGTAAGATACCTGGTTACTGCCCATTTAGCAGGAGAGCCATCAACTTCCAAGAAGCAAAGTGTCTTGTGAAAACACCATTCAACTGAGTCACACTCCCTTGGGTCTGACACACGGGTGTACTGTCTCAGGATCTGTTTGTGTGAAAGCCATGTTTTGTGGATGCATTCCTTTAACTCTCAGCACCCCAGCTGAACTACCTGTTAACAGATGAGCAGATCATGGAGGATCTGAGGACATTAAATAAGGTACCGGGGAGTCTTGTGGTGTAGCAGAGAACTTTGGCGTGGCGCGTCTTCTGCTTCCCGTTGTTTCCATGTCACTTGTTAAATCATTGTGAAAACTCTGACACCTTAAGTTGCATCTGAAATGGTTTTTTCTAAGACTCTTTCTGTTGTTGTTCTTCCTACAGCTGAAGTCACCCAAGAGACCAGGTACGTGCTTGGAGCCATTGGCACTTGTGTCATCTCTTTGTCACATTGGAAAGCATGCAAATAGCTGTCTGGGAATCATTGCACTTTTCAAAAAAAAATGTTTTGTCTTTTGCCAAAGAGTTGTCAGGGCAGCTGAAAGTCCCATTCCTTAAGTGCGCTTCCCCTACCCTCCCACTGTTAGTTACTTGTCCCCTTCTTAGGGTTTACTAAAGAAGAGATGTCTGATTTGATTTCTGGACTGGGGAAGGTTTCCTTGTGGGTGAGCACCAGACCTAATATTAAAGTCCTTGCCCCTGTTGAGAATGAAGTTGAGGAGGCTTTCCCAGAATCCCTTGCTTTCTGGCATTAAGTGCCGAGCATAGCTGTGCCAGCCCTTTTCCTCCCCAGCCCCGGTAAGGGGCTTCAGAGGCGGCTCCGAGTCTGGCCTTACCCAGGAGGGGCTGGCGCTGTTCTTGGGGATCCTTCCACAGCAGCCCTCACGAGCCAGCACAAGCACTCTCAACAGTTCTGGATTGGCTTAAAGAACAAACAAACTTGGGTACTGATGACTCACATATCCTGCTACTCAGTGACTCTTGTGGACTAGAACAAGGGCGTCCTTTCTCTCGATGGTGTCCATGGTCTGGTCCACAGAAGCATCCTGAGTGCCTGCAGAGCTGCTGGGGAGGGACCGTGTGCGCCTGTCAGCTGTGAGTTTAAGCCCTGGACCCTGTGGTTATTAGCATCAGCCTTAGACTGAAGCTCCACACGCCGGTAATCTGCTCTACTAGGTACTCTGAGGCCTGCAAAACGGTTGTTGTTGGCATACCCTCAAGCTTCCTGGGAGTCTGCTCTGCTCAAGTGTTAATCTGGGCCCTGACCTCCTCACAGGTTGGTTTAGAGAATCAGTAGATAGCAGCTATCTGGCTGTGTTGGATTCTCTCACCACACCAGTACTCCTGAAGCATGTTAACACCACCACCCTTGCTCTCGGAAACTCAACGGAGGGTCTCTGTGTTAAACGCAGACTCAGCTGGGTGACAGTGGGTTTATGAGTACATCAATTCAAACACTAGCTGATGGACTCACATATGAAATTCCTCTGCTTCCTTCCAGCCTCCCCGTCCTCACCTGAACACATGCCTGCCACGCCCGCTGAGTCCCCAGCCCAGAGATATGAAGCTCGGATAGAAGACGGCAAACTGTACTACGACAAGCGATGGTAAGTTCTGGGTAAATCTGAGTTCTCTGAGCATCTCCAAAGCACCATTTGGAAAGGGGGCTGGAAATATCCTGTCAGAGCATGGCGATGCAGAACTCAAAACAGTCCTTAAAGTGGAGTATTGTTTACAGAAGTTTGAGGAGTCAGGTGATTGATACCATTGTTAGATCTCTGAAAATACTTGTTCCCAAAATGTGTTCAGCTGCAGGTGGCTTGGTACGCAGGTAATTGGGCCCCTGTAGGCTGGCCACTGGCATTGCTCCAGAATTTGGAGGTGCCCATTTTTTATGGTGCCCCAATGAACTGGGTCTTGAGGTATACCCCTCCCTTTCTGCCCACTCTAAGTTGGCTGTTAGGTGCCACAGTGCATAGGATTGTGTTACAAAGAGATTTCATGGTCAAATAAGTTTGGAGGGTAATCATGCTTGGGTAAGTGAATTTCTACATTGTAGGAGTCTTTGGGTCCAGCTGTGTGCTAATTTGCCTTGTGAGGTTCTAATATATTTGTAGGTGTTTTCTTGTTTTTTTTAATTTGACCATACATCCTTACGCCAACTGTATTTGAAACCATAACTACTATTGATTGAAGACTGGTGCCTCAGACTACCAACATATTTTCACTGGTGAGGAAATGGCAAAGCACTAGGGAATAGCCTTAGAAGCCCAGCCACGTTACTCAGCCAGCACACACTGTCTGCTCTGCCCAAGGTGTTCTACTCAGGTGTGAATGCCCCCAGACTTGTCACCTTTGCACACTTATCATCTTGGTGCAGTCCTTCCTATTCTTTGTCTGTTGCAAGTGTAACTTGGAGTCACAGAGGGCGTGCATTTGTGTCCTGCTTTGTCACTGGGTGACATTGAGAATGTTGTTCTGGTGGTCTCTGCAGTTAATCATTTCTAACGACTGTACCCCGATCCTCTGAGTCACAGTACGCTTATCTGACCACGGGTTGCAAACTCTGGGCAATAGACATTTGAAGCCTCCTTAGGGAAGAAAATCAGCCAGCACTGTGCTGCTTGGTTGCTTTGTACTTCTAAAGGTGGCCAGTGCTTAGACGTCTAGTAGTGATCGAAAAAAATCGGCTCCACTTAGTAGCTCAGAGGGAGTCGGTTGCCCACTACCTAGTGAAGGTTTGCTCTGTCTGAGCCCCACTTTACTGACTCCACCTCTCTGATTTGGCTGTTCTGTGGCATTCTTTAAAAAAGGTCAGCTTACAGCCTAATGTTGCTTATCAAATTGTATGTCACCACTAGGTGTCAGGCCCTAACAGCGTAACACACCAAGGGACAAACTCGGATGAAAAATGCCTCTAATAATGAAAACCAAATAACCTTTAAAGATCAAGCCCACACATACAAACCAGCTTCGAAATGATGAGATATATCGCTGACGTTTTTACAGATCCGTGAGTCCTTAAAGCCGTGTGCTATTTTTCACATCATGTTCATTTTGAAACGGTGTGTGTTGGCTCTTCGTTCATCCAGGTTTCACCCTTAGATTTTGAGACAAGCCCGAGCTTGAAAATGCAGTCAAGAGGGGTAGGAGGGCGGGGCTGGGGGGTGGTGGTGCGGCGGCGAGCAACTGATCCCAAGGGCTCAATGGAAAGTAAATGTCTAGAAAAGAACGATGAAATACATTCACCAGGATGTCGGATACAGTTGATGTATGGTTTGTAACAAGTTGTAAGAGCCCCCAATAAAGTGATTTTTTTTAAAAAGAAAGAAAATGCAGTAAAGAGAAGCCCTCTTTTCCTTAAAAAAAAAAAAGGCCCAGAACCAGGGTCCCACCCCTCGCCTAAGGCTAGCAGCTGGCCTAGTGTCTTCAGACCTACGTGCTTTGCGGGTATTTTCACCATCCTGCTCAGATGGACCGCAGACATGCTCTGAAGTTAGTGCTCTGGGAGGCCTTTTTTGCCTTGTCTTTGAATCTCCAGCATGTTTGTCCTGCAGTCAAGTGTATTTAAAAGCACCCGTTTCCACTGTATTTTACTGGGAAATGTTTCTGGAAGGCCTGGCTGACACTTCCACCCCAGGGTCCCATCTCTCACGTGGTGGTAGGCTCTTGTCCACTTGTCTCTCTGTGGAGGCTTTTGACTTTTTACCTTTGCTAGCCGGCTCGGCCACTGACTGACAGACGTGCTGTTTCTGGGGTGGTTGTGTTCCTGGCCAAACACATTTCACTGAGTTTCAAATGAAAATGACTTCAGCAAAATGAATGTGGTTTGGGCTTCCCATCCTGGCAGGAGCACTTAGCAAGCTACATTTCACTTTGAAAGATCAGCATCTTCCTGTGCCTTGGTCTGTTACGGCTCTCAAGCATCCCCCATCCCTTTGCAAGCCTTGCTTAGGCTTCTGTTGGTATGAATGACCCCTCTCAGAAAACACCATGAAAGTCGCTGATACTGTAACTAACGGTGGGGGTGGACTTTTTCCCCCTGCCCTTCTTCTCTCTCTTCGCTGGAAAGCCAGAGCTGCTAATGGGGATCAGAAATGAAGTCACTCACTTCCTCTCAAGTGCCTTGAGCCCTCGACCCTTCCACTGCCGTCAACAACTATTGACAGCAGTAAGTCTTTCCAACTAGAGTCTGCGTCCTCCTTGAGGTCCTACAGCAAGAACCTGGGGTTGGTGGGGTTTGGTTTTTTTTTTTTTAATTGAAGTGTTATCAGGGTTCCCTGCAGGATACAAAATTAAAATAATTCTCCCCTTTCCCACCCCACGTTTTGGCCCACCTTCTAAAGAAATCGCTTTCTTTGAAAAGAGTCGTGATAATTCCAGTTTGTTGGGCTTAATAATCGAGGCAGAACTGTAAGAGCTTAATTATAGGGATTCCTAGGTCAGAATTTCCATTAGTAATAAAGCAATAAAGTCAATTTGGCATTCGGGGCTTGTCCTCTGAGGCTGTTTTAAAGGACTTTTCGGCAGAGATGAAATGTAGCCTGCAGAAAGTGGTTAGTTGGCAGAAAAGCGATAATATACCACTTTACTGATTTGGCTCTACTGCTGTTGCTTTTAACATGTTTTCTATAGAACTGTATTTGTAGTTATTTTCTCCCTTCTATTTTATTTGTCTTTAAAAATTAAGTCAACACATATGCTAAATTTGTCATACACTTTTGGATTTCATGTGCGCTCTCACATAAATGTCTTCAGAGAATTCAAATAATTTAGAACACTAGATATCCAGAAAGAGTGCTTCCCCAAGACCATTGCTGAGAGCATGAGCCTTCCTTGGAGGCCCCAGAAACACTAGTTTGGGGTGGGGGCCCTAGGGCCCTAATGCACAGTAGTTAAATGCTCAAGTGCTACCCGACAGGTCAGTTACTCTCTGAAACCCATGGGGCAGCTAACTCTGTCCTGTAGAGACACTATGAGTCAGAATCCACTTGACTCCAGGCTGCAGGTTGGGAATCCAGTGTGAAGTCTTGGGAAGCATGTTGAGCAGGTCTCCACTAGGAGCAAACGGTATTAAGTGATGGACAGGAATTAGTGACGGACGTTCAGGATGGACACTGCACTGCTTCGTCCTCACGGTCACTTTAGCCAGCCCAATGACGGCTCTCAGTTCTAAGCACATCAGATGGGAAATGCCGCCCCAGGTTACGTCCGTCCGTACTGACTAGTCTCCTGGAATCGGCTCGTTGCCAGTGGCAGCTCCTCGTGCAGCTGGCGTTTTCAGTCCCATCCTTCTTCCGACATTCCGGTGTTGCCCAGTACACCGGGCTTTTGTTCAGTGTTGCGTATTTTGTTGCGGAACACGCATCTGGTCAGTAGTGCAGCCTCCCCTCCCAAGCTGTTAAGTAAAACCCATTGTAGAAAAAGAAAGCTATTCCAAAAAAGGAATGCCACTTTAAATTTATATATTTATGACATTTGCATATGCATTTGATATACATTGACCTATTTTAGCACATACATTTACCTAATGCTGTATGTATATATAAATGGAATATGTTATGTGTATAAACGTTATTGCAAGCACAGAAACAGAGTGGACACAGCCGTGTTCTCTTTTTGCACTTGGGGGATACGGAGCCTGTGTCCACACCAGTAGTATACTGCTGCGCCGCACTCCCGACCCTCTGTACCAGAGTCATTTGAGAGTAGCATCAGAATGACTTGAGACTAATGGCACTTGTGTTGTGTTTTTTGTCTAAAAATCCTCAGAATAGCTGTGAGTGTCCTTCTCTCTGTGTAGTATTAAATAAAATTGTCTCTGGGGGGTGAGGTGCCAGCCCCACCCGGTACTAGAACTCACTGGTTCAGTAATACTACTTCTGGGTTCAGTAATGCACAATTGTACGGTTGAGATATGTAAGTATTATATTAAAGACATCAAGAGCATGAGAGTTAGATTACAGTAATACAGTCAGACATGTTACATAGTACCATCGCTCACCTCAGCCCGGCTTGATGGTCCTCGTGGAGGGGGCTTAGCTGTCAGAGAAGAAGCCGCTGCTTCATCCTCCTTAGTCACCTTCTCCAGCCACCCTCTGGCCAGCCACCCTCTGCCAGCCACCCTCTGGAGAACCAGGGAGCCTCATTATTTATTGCTAACCACGCATCATAGAGTCATACATCACAGAAAGGGGCAATACAATTCATTCTAGAACAAGTTTGATCACTCTAACGTCTCACATAATAAAACAGACAATTACTATTCTGGGAGGCATACAAGTTCCCTGATAGTGGACAATAACCTGAGTCACCAGGAGGGATATTAACATAGGCAATACAATCAATAGGAGAGGAATCACCCAGGGGTGTGTCCACATTGGTTGTGGAATAGACAGTGGTGTCTGCTTGATCTAGACAGCTGATAATGGCTAACTAACCTTTGTCACCCTTGGGGCGGGTTTGCCCTCTCTTGCAAGTGAATAGACCACCATTATCCTTATCAGAAGGGAGTGGGTCTTATTCAGGGTGAGTCAGACTAATAGTCTAGCCACTACAGATGGCCGATGTTAAGGAGAATAACCTCTGACCTACTCTCGCTGATCACCTATTGTACAGTCACTCTTAAGCAGTTAAGTTTGGTACACATTTTGGGGAGACAACTTAAGAGAAATCCTTCTGTTCCCCACATCTCTGTATGTTTTCATTCTAACCATTGCCTAGTTCCTTACTGTTTACCTGGACACAGTGG
Source organism: Echinops telfairi (assembly GCF_000313985.2). Lineage (NCBI taxonomy): Eukaryota > Metazoa > Chordata > Mammalia > Afrosoricida > Tenrecidae > Echinops > Echinops telfairi. The sequence goes on from NW_022111312.1 coordinate 8,164,922, forward strand.
CTTAGATGTGAGAGTCAGGATCTGGCCATGAACTGTGTCCCATGGCTCAGAGAGCGTACTGATAGTTCCCTGACCCAGTTTGCCAACTCATCTGTGGCCAAGCAGCTCTAAAACTCCTGTCTGCCTAGAGCAATCTTGCCATTCCAAGTGCATTTATGATTCGATTTCTCTTAGTAGTCTTTTCAGCAATCAAATGGACTTGGAAACCAGAGTTTTCAGCTCCTCCTCAGCAGGTTGAGGAGTGCTGCAAACTTGGAGTAGACGAAGCTCATTGTGGGAGTGAAGGGCCTCCTTTAGCCGTGGTGCCTTGGCAGTGATTATTTCATGACATCAGCAAAACACCATTCCCCTCTTCCCTCCCCCCAAGAGAACCAGGACGATGCTCGGCTTTGCTGGGAGCTGGGTTTGGGTGTGTGAGTGAGTCTGTCTTGCTAGAGCTGTGCAGCCTCATCTGATGCAAAGGTGCTGTCTTGACTGAGCCAGTCCTGGCCCAGGCCAGTGCTGCCAGCCACAGCTCAGCTACTCTTTCCAGTCCTGTAACCCAGCAGCTGCTGCTGCCCCTGTGGCAGCTGTCACTGTCCCATTTGGCCTTTGGCCCTGGCCTCTTTTCTCTCGTCCCTGGCCTTGTCCCTGAGCTTTGTGAAGTCGGAGGTGGTGCTGCGCTGCAGGCACAGGGAGATGCAGGGACGGAAGAGAGCACTCTCTCTGGTCCACTCCATTCAGGGTGGTTTTCCTGGCTCTCCAGCAGTGGTTTCGTTTTTTAGTTATTTGTGCTAATTACTTTACTGTTTTCCTGTCATGTAATTCACATACCATACAATCCAGTGGTTAAAAAGAGTTGTGCACTCTTGGTTTTGGTTTTAACTGTATGTCTTGTTTTGGTGCAGGTACCACAAGAGCCAAGCCATCTACCTGGAATCAAAGGACAACCAGAAACTCAGCTGTGTGATCAGTTCTGTCGGGACCAATGAGGTAGGGTAACCTTCTCTACTAAAAGTGGCTCTGTGAAGTGTTTTGAATGAGGGTCAACCTGAAAATGCCTCTGATAGGGCACAGCGAGGTCATACTTTCCTTCCTGCAGTTGTCAGGCAGGACTGGCACTCACTTGCACATGGTCAGAATCGCTCTTGAGCATCTCTTCCACGGTCTGACTGCAGGCTGGGTGGGTTGTGTGTGCTGGTGGTGGTGATGAGCTCTCCGTACGGGGACTGATTTGGGGAACCACTGAGGTAAACTCAGGAAAAGCCTGGCTTTGTTTCCAGTGACCATCCACTGAGGAGGGAGCTAGGGGGAGGCTCACACTCCATCACTGGTTTGCTGCTGTTGCTTTAGATCTTTCATAGATACCAATATATTGGCTTTGAGGACTCAGTAGGGCACTTGGGAGATGCCTAACCTAGGGTCTGCCTTGCTCATGCCAATCACCACTGCCTTCTTGGCTTGGCCAGGCCGTGTTCAGCGCCCTCTGGGATCCATGACCACGCTGTAAAGATGGCCTTGGTCAGCCTTTGCCAGGGTGTGACCCTTCAGAGTTCCTCGGCCTCACTGTGTTTTGCAGCTCTGTGGTAGCCATGTTTACAGTCGATGCTCTACATCCAGCGTAGTCACTGGACACAGCAAGTGCTTCCTGAGTGTTTTTTGAGTGAATGACCAAAACCAAGGGCTGGAATTGGCCTTCGGGGTTATGGACGGATGACTTTTGACTAGGTGCCTTCGTGGCCTCTGCTTGTCGTCCTTGTACCCTGCCTGTCCTCTTGTCCCCCTGAATAGCCACTGCCCAGGCCCGGACCCTTAGGCATGCCACAAGCTACCTCCAGAGTGGAGCGGTTCTAAGGTGAGCCAGAGAGCCACCTTGGAGGGAGGAGGACATGGCTGCCCTCCAAGTCCCCCGGCTAGCCCTTTGTTAGGAGAATGCCAGAAATGTGTACCTTGTCTTAATAATTTTAAAAGAAGTTTGAAAGTGTAATCGCTGTGTTGCCTCGATCTTTTTATCAGTGCACAAATGTCGGCCAAGACATTGATTTTACGTGTCTCCCCTTTGTAGCTTATCTGTGCCAGTGCACAGTCAACCTCTGCTCTCCCAGCTTCCTGAATTCAGAACTGCCCCCCAAAGTGACTAGTCTGCATAATGATTATGCACTTGGCGAGTAGGGTGAGCCATCCAAACACATGAATGTCACTTCCCTGGGGCCCAATGCCATGAGTTACCTCTTGCCAAGTGAAAGCCAGAGTCGGCTCTCACCATGGGCCTCCAGCCACGAGGGGGTTGGATTCTGCAGTGTCATATGGGCGCTTGATACCTGAGCTCCACTCCAAGCCAGGGCATCATTTTCCTTTGTGACGCCTCAGGATTTTTCAGGAAAATAAGAGCGCTAGTTAAGATTTTTTTCCTCCCTCTGTTGGAGGTTGTCATTTCTTGACATAACAGAGTGTCAGAGCGGTCTGACAAGAAAGCAGTGACACCAAGTGAGACACAGCTCCTGGAGGGAAGTCACCTCGGGGCTTTGGCAGTGTGTGAGCCTGGGGCTGGTGCGATGCTTCTCCTGCTGGAGGAAGGCCCCAGCTCGTTTTTCAGGTCGTGTCCTGAGAGGCACTGGAAGCACCGGGCCGCTGCATGGCTTGACTTCGGCCAGGCTCTGCAGCTGAACATGACCCTGCCACACCCCTGTGAGGCGCCGCTTTGTATGAGGTCATCGACCTTAAAAAATGGTGAACTAGCTTATGTATTAGAAAGCCTGTCACTAAACAGTCATTAGAATAAGCTTTCTTATGACCTGAAAAAGGGTCTTGGAGGGAGGAGATCCAGCTGTAAGATTATATTTGTATGTTGGGTGGGAGGTGGACTGCGGGGTACGGAGAGACGGGCTGGTTTCCTGGAGAAGAGCAGGGGCCTTGGACGGCAGCTCCAAGGTTCACTCTGGACAAGGGCCTGGACCTGGCTGAGCCTCTCTGTCCTTTTTTGTGAGAGGGGCCGATGGTAGCACTTCCCTCAGGGCTTCTCTGAGCTCAGGGTCTGGCCCACAGGAAGAGCCCAGGCAAACCCTGGCTGTCAGGTGTGCGGGGGCCAGGCTAGGAGCATGTCTTCCCACTCATGGCTGGCGGGATATCCTCACTGAGTGCGGTGGCCAGCACTGGCAGACTCCACTCAGTTCCAGAGAACATCTCCGCCCTGTGAAGGAAGCAGGTGCCATCTGTGGGCAAGGAGTCTGAAGAGGGGGGAAGGGCTGTCTTGAACTTTGCTCAACCCTCTCATGACCCAGATTGGTGGTGGTTCTTTTGCTGCTGCTTCTGCCATTAAGTGCCTTGTCCGGGAACTGGAGCCTTGAGAGGCTCTATGGTACGGAAGGCCCTTGGGACGAGGAAACTAGTTCTGTGTTTGCTTGAAGGTGTATGTCCATGAATATATGAATTTTGGATGTTGATCACATTACAATCCAAATCCAAGCGCGAGTACTTACGGATAAGGCAGAACCCAAGTCCAGGATGACCATGTGTCCATTTTCTGTGAGAGAGAGAGCTGGTGCCTCCTCGCTCTTTCCCTGTACCACGGTGCAGGACGGCCAAGGGTGGTGGGGGTGCTTCGGGCGAACTTTCCAGTTGAGGTGAGTCACGCGAGGTGGTCATTCAGACGGGCGTTTTCTGCCTACCCCTGGCCCGTGCTGGTGATGCGGAGGTCCTCAGTGTTTCCTGGCCGTCACCTGTCCCCTGTCTTCTCCCCGTGCAGATCTGGGTGAGGAAGACGAGCGACAGCACAAAGATGAGGATCTACTTGGGCCAGCTCCATCGCGGACTCTTTGTGATCCGCCGGCGGTCAGCGGCTTGACTTTCTACCGTCTTCCTCCCTTGACCCTTTCTCTGGAGTGGTTTTTATTTTTGTTTTGTTTTCTTCTTAATAGAAACATTTTAACTTACTGGAAATAGCGACTCGGCTTCAGAGAATGGAGAACACTGTTGAGGATTCTGCAGGGCACACGCGTGGCCGGCCGCTTTCACCTCTGGCATTCTTGCCTTGACTTACAGACTTCAGTCACCACGGGACTGGTTCATGTTCAGGAAAATTGGGGTTCCAGTGCATTGTCTGTGGGCTGATTCTTTTATTATGTTCTGTGTTAAACTTGTTTGTTTGTTCTTTGAGTTTAGAGGGAAAGCTTTTGTATTCTCTTTGGCCCTTCCTGCGGTGAAGAAGCGATCAGGGTGCTGGGCGTTCCGAGTTGGGAATCTGAGCAGAGGCTCACGGAGCTGCTGCTCTTGTCAAGCCCAATTCCCTGTTTCCCCAGAAGCTTGGGGCAGAGGTCCCAGCAGACGGAGACGAATCCTTGTGGTGTCCCACCAGCCTGGAGAAACAGAGGCCTCGGGTACACCTGGCGCGTGCCCTGCATTCTCACTGACGGAAGTGGGGTGGTGCTGAATTGCCGGTGTTTGGAATGGTCTTTGAA
>NW_022111312.1:8169814-8188943 GCF_000313985.2 Echinops telfairi
CGTGGAGCAGTTTTGTTGGCACCTCCGGGAGTGGTCTGTGGGCCTGACACATCCTAGGCAACTCCACAGGTACTCCCTTGGGTCTCAAGTGGCTCTACTCACCCTTCCCTTGGTGTCCACGACCCGAAGCACACTGGGGGCCGAGATCTCAAGTTACCTCCTCCTCTGAAGTCCTAGCTTCAAGAAGAAACCAAACCTTACTGAGAATAAAGAAGGTTTGTACATCAAAATTTCTGTTGTAATTTCTCATGTACTCTCCTCGCCCCCCACTGACATCATACTTAGAAAGTAGAATGGATGTTCATCAAAGATGCCTGGGCATTCTCCATCTGTCCTCTGCTCTCCCACCCCCATGACAACCAGGGCCAGGAGCCGGACCTTTGTTCTGTTTCTTGTTGATGCTTTTGCTGTTGGGGAGGGCCTGTCTCATTGGGGTTGTCATTCTGGTGTTTGTGACATCCGTATAGCCAGGTGGCTCTGGGTTATCAGCTCCTGCCCTGAGGGAAATTTATTTCAACACTTGCATATGCTGGGCCTTTTTGTTTTGTTCTTAATGACCATCTTCTTGGAAACCATGCACCAAGGTTCTGCATAGAGGCACATCCATTGTCTTTGCTCCGTGCCCATCTCTTGAGTTGAAGACCAAAGCATGATCTTTCATGTGTAAACCATGCTCAGAAGGGATAACACTGTGTGCTCCATCTCTTGAGTTGAAGACCAAAGCATGATCTTTCATGTGTAAACCATGCTCAGAAGGGATAATACTGTGTGCTCCATCCCTGTGCTTCAGTGTCCTCAGTGTCCTCCTGTCTCCCTCCGTGCTTCCACGGGTCTCCACCTGTCCCTCACTGCCTTCTCCTGTCCCTCAGTGTGGGGTAATGGACGAAACATGGAGCAGAATGGAGACACAGCATAATCTCTGACTCCGACTCCCAGAAGGTTTTTCCTTTTATTTAGTTGAGATTCAGGTGAAATGTCAGTAGCTTGGTCACTCTCAAAGGCTTCTGTCTGGTGACTGGGGTATAAGGCCTGTCCGTGATGGGTGCAGGTAACATTTGTGATGGACAGAAGCAGACAAAAGGGAGATTGAGTCTGAGATCCCGTAGAACTCCAGGAGGGAGGGTAGTTTTAGCCCCAATGACCAGTTCCTGCCTCCTAGTCTCTCACTATGAATTCGTGGATTCAAACTTCTTTGAGCAAAGTGCAAAGGTTGGTCCAGACACAGCTGATCAAGACCGTTACATAGGATTTCTTCCAGGGAACTCGGCTCAAGTTGCCCCAGTGTGTGCCATGGACATGCCCAGGTGCAGGTTGTGCCTCCGATGGGAGGTGTTTGTGGGGCTCCCCCCACCCAAGGCAGCCGTACCAAAGTCAGGATGTTGTCATTTGTTTGGATGTCAGTGTTGATGTCTAACTACTTAAGCCGTTTTTCTTTTTTATTACTCCCCCCCTCCCCCCATGTTAAAGCTTTAATGAGGGCCAGTGCATGTTCTAAAAACCATCAGACTACATGGACTTGTGTTTGATTTCCAAAGTCCAGTGCTAGGCCAGGGGGGTGAGGGAGGTACTCTGTTTTTCTTAAACCTTACTATAGGTATAGCCAGGAGAAAGACAAGGCTTTAGACTCATAAAGAATTACGGATTCGGAAACCCACAGGGTTTCTATTAGTTGGCATCCACTCAATGGCAGTGATTTTGGTTTTTGGAAGGGGAAGTGGGGGGCATCCTCCCCGCCCCCCATATTTTTGCTTTTCCCTCCCCTCCCTATTCACCTTACCTTTTAGCCTTGAATTTTTACTCAGTGATTTCCTCTTTGTTTTAAAATTTTATTCTAATGGGAATTTGAAAAATTCAGTGCTCCATATTATATTGATTCCCAAAGAGCTGAAGCCACTTTAATACTGGCCCAGAGAGGTATGTAGTCTTTAAAACAGCAGCTGGTCAAATTTTTATACAACTGCATTAACTGGGCCTGTTAAATGTTCTGGGAGGTGAATGTAAAAAGTTTAAGTTGATTTTTTCCCCCCAATAAACAATAAACTTTCAACAAGAGAACCAGCATACAGTCTTTGTTTTTGCTTCCATTGACTTGAACGTGTTTTAGTTTTTTTCCATCCCAGGATTGTGGGAAAGAAAGTTGTGGAGATAGGCTGTAGCTGTTGGGTTATCCTTGAAGAGAGAGATGGAAGAGGGGGGTTCTACTAGAAAAACCAACATGCAAGTTTTTTGTTTCCCTTTGTGCAAGTATGTACAACTATACATCTTCTCAAGTCTGCTTGTTTAATTCACTAGCATTGATTGCATTCTTCAAGCTGAGCACCCATTTCCTTTATCCTTTTCTAGGTCATTCTACCAATATTAACATATGCAGGGGTACCCTCCCCCCACCCCCAACACACACACAAATGGAAAAAGCTCCGCTGGGCAGAGCTTTGGTAGTGCGCATACTTTCTCCTCTAAGCAAAGATGGAGCAACTTGCTCTGACTTGGTGCACCCAGTGGTATCACCTGGGAAGGTTCTCTGATCAAAGTGAATTTTTTCGTAAAAGCAGATTCACTCGAAACTCATTTTTTTGTGATGGCAGATTTAAGAGAACAGTGTGCAGCTGTGAACTTTTGTTTCCTGCTCAGGAAAAATGCCACAGAAACTTGTGACATTGAACACAACTTACAAGGACAGCACTATAGGGAAAACTCGTGTACGGTATGAGTTTTCTCGTTTCAAAAAGGTGAAACGTCCATTGATGACAAGCCTCATTCTGGATGTATTCAGCTTCCCGAACATAAGAACATGTCCACAAAATCCATTTGCTTGTGCTCAAAGACCCATGATGGACCCATTGAAGAGATGGGGAAGTTAGCTGGACAATCTTGGAGCTCAGTTCAGCTAATTTTAACAGAAGATTTGGGAATGAGAGAGATTGCTGTGAAGTTTGCCTCGGGTTCTAAGCAGGAAAAAGAACATCCAGTGGAAATATGCCGTGCTTTGAAAGAACAGTACGGAAAGGACCCAGACTTTTTTCCGATGGTCATTACTAGTGACGAGACATGGTGCTATTCTTAGGACCCCGAAACCAAACCAAGCCCAGTGAAAGATGCCATTATCCCCTTGCCCCCCCCCCAAAAAAAAAAAAAAAGCTTGTCAAGTTAAATCAGAGATCAAGACGATGCTCATTTGTTTTTCTGATGTGAGGGGCATAGTACATTTGGCGTTCGTTGCACCAGGTCAGACTCTTACATTATCTTTCAGAATCTCTAAATGAAAAGCTTAAGTGTGTAGCAAAAGAGGCCTGACTTGTGGCAGACGGGGGACTGGTTTTGCCACCAAGACACTAACTGCGCCAGTAGCCATATCAGTATGCCAGTTTTTGGCAAAATCAGCATTACTCTCTCTTGCCCCATGCACCGACTCACCTAACCTTGCTCTGTGCAACTTTCTTTCCCCAAATGAAGAGGGACATGAAAGGACAGTGATTTGACAATGTAGAAGAGGTGAAGAAAAAAAAACGAAGGTGCTGTCAGCCATCCATACAGATGAGTTTGAAACTGTTTCTACGAGTGGAATTGCAGATTTGACAAATGTAATGGAGAGTACTTTGAAGGTGCTGAGGTTTTGTATAAAAAATTTAAGTCCATAGCTTTGAAAAATCCGTTTTTTTGGGGGGGGTACCCCTTTCATAAATCTTGTGCCCCCTGAACATAAGCTCTTCCTCCCCACCACACCCCCACCTGGTAACCACTATAATCTTTGGTTTCTGGGTAGTAGGACGAAAGTTATGTCTACTATGGTTCCAGTCCACACAAGCATGGGCTGATTCCAAACAAAATGTTGCGACAGGTCATTTGATCAGTGGATGGCTGCAGACAAGCCTTTTTAGCGATGCCTTAGTCCCATTAGCATGCCTTCAAAACAAGGCCCAATTGAACATTGGCTTCCCATGGGAATTGCTAAACCAGGGCAAGGTGGGAGGTTAGCTGAGGGCATTACAACAACTGTTTCTGGGAATTCCAAAGGGATAAATGGATACATTTTCCTGAAGGGGATAGACCAAGATTAAAAACTGCATTTGTAAGAAAAAGGACAGGAAACTTAAACAGGATCCCTCGCCCGCTGCCCCGTCTCAACAAAGTACCCACTTGTTCCATGATGGTAGGAATGAACCATCTGAGAATTTTGTTGGGAAACCTCACCCCATTCCTCCTACAACCCCAATCCTGCCCCTTTAGACTTTTTATCCCCCAAAAAGGAGGGATTTTGAACAGGAATCCAATCTGAGCTACTTGAAGCCGAAGGAGCCCCGATAGTGGAGCGGGTTACATGTCAGAGCCCTAGCTGCAAAGGCAGCAGTTGTAAGCCTGGACCAGCTCTCCTGTGCCGTCCAGATCTACAGCCTCGGGAGCCCCCAGGACAGTCCCGTTCTCTCCTGTAGGGCTGCTCTCAGTTGGAATGACTCGGTCGCAGTGGTTTGGTCTTGGGAAATGCCCAAACTCCCGTGCTGCTGTGGTGGAAATGGAGTTGAGCCCAGTACTTCTGAGAAGAGATCCTTGGAAACAGCAGGCGTGTAATGGTTGAGTTTGGCGTCAACTTGGCCGGGGCAGGATTCTCAGTGGTTTAGCTGTTGAGGCCTGGTCATCTCCCAAGATGTGACTGAACATCAGGGAAGCAATTCCATGGTGGGATCTGCTGTGAGCATCCGAGCAGCCCAGAGCTTGCCTGCCACAACTGTGTGAGCTATTCTGCGTTTCTGTGTGTGCATAGATGACACAGCCCAACACAAGCACCTAGACCTACATGATGACCATGTCAAGAAACAACAGCTTTTGATAATTGTTGTCGATACAGGTTTTTAGGATTCTGTAGTGATAGGTATCCTAGTGTTTTCTTATTTCATATATATATATCAGTGCTTATCTTTTTGCAACTGATGTATTTCATTATGATATTTTCAAGGTTCATCCTTACAGCATGCATCAGGACTTCATTTCTCTCCATGGCTGAGTAGTACTCCATGGTACGGACATACTGTGTGTGGTGTACCCATTCACCTGTTGCTGGACATTTTGGCTGTCGTGAAAAGTGTTGGTTGCAGTGAATGTTGATGTGCAGGTGTGCTTGTGACCCCGCCTTCACTTCTGCTTATCAAACTGGGATTGCGGTCACTGGGTCAAAGGCTGAATCAGTGTTCTACTTTAGGAGGACCCACCAACGGGGTTTCCACAGTGGCGCCACCCTTTCCTATTCCTACCAGCCATAAGTGAGGGTCTCACAAACACTTTGTTTAATAAAAAACAGTCGAGGGGTGCTGACCCTCTAATGGAGTCTGTACACACACACACCTTTGCTTGTGGAAGATGATAAAGGAATTTAATTAAAAATGGAGTAAATGAAATTGACCTCAGGTGGAGAAACCTCCCAGAAAGTCAACTTGCCTACAGCCTTGACTGCAGAAGATAGTGTGCATTTGCTATTCTAGAACAGAGCTTCCCAATCTTAACATCTGTACAACTTCCAGGGGCAAACTTTGATGAGGTTGCTTGCGGCCAGAGCTTACCAACCTGACATGCTTGTAACTCTTGTGGTACCCTCGTTGGGAAGGGTGACTTTACTGTTTCGGCAAGAGCGGAGGCAGTGGACACAACATTGTCATCGAAGCATAGCATCCATCCCTTGAGTTCATCTATCGTAACAGTTGTGGAGGTGTTTGAACTTTCATGAATCAAGCACATCCGGGTAACCCGTGTCCCGCTCAAGAACCAACATTCTCAACACTAACAAGGCCTTGAGGGTTTCGGTTACTGCCCTTCCCGGTTGTAACCACCAGCCTCACCAAGTTTTCTCTATTTCAGTCGCCTTTGCCTTCTAGCTCCTGAGCCCCTTGATCCCAACGCAGCTGTTCTGGTGTAGGCCGGGGACTGAGTTGGGACTGCGAAACTGGCAGCATCCACTCCATTTCCCAATGAGTGCATTCTCACTCCCAAGCCTGTGCCCACGGAGCTGATCTGACTTACAGTGACCCTGTATCAGCCCACATAGGACAGTGTAGGGCGGCCCTGTAGGGTTTCCTACGTTATAAAGTCTTAGGGAAGCCACTGCCACATCTTTCTCCCAGGGAGTGGCTGGTGGGTTCAAGCTGCCAGCCCTTAGCAGGTGTTCCACCTTGCTTACTTTGCCCAGTGGGTGTAGGAAAGAGACTTTCTCCCCTTCCCTTTGTGACCCTGGGGAGTGTCCCTTCTGTGCAACCCAAGAGAGGCGGCATTGCTTTGCTCTTTCTGGCTCTCAAGTGTCCTGCCTTTGACAGGTGCACTGCTACTGTCTCCCATTTTCTATTAGCAGAAAAGGCCTGCCCTTCCCTCCTCGAACAGAGTTCGCACGTAAGTGGGTCCCCCTGGTTTGATTGGAGTGAACTCTTGAGCGTTTGCAAATGGAATCCTTCATAGACCTTTGCACTTTCTGTCTTCCCCCTCACCTTTGAAACTACCAGCCATCCCACTGTTGGGGATGAATGAACAAGCTTGGAGACTTTAAGGCTGCTTTCCTAATGTGAATCTCAGACTTGACCGAACTCTCGATGAAACTCGGAGCTCCTCACTGCCTGGCACCTAGGAAGTGTTCTGCAAATGTTGCCAGATGGCGCTAGTACAAAGTGAGGTTCAAGGGCAAGCTGGTTCATTTGAAAGCGCATGTGCAGATCCGGTGCCCTTGATGTGTGCGCGGTCTTGTCCCGTCCTCATAAGAACCCAATGGGCAAGATGCTGTGTGGTCACCATCTTTCGGAGAAGGGCATAGACTCCTTTAGTCACAGGAAGGGATCACTTCTCCAAGGTCATAGAGTAAGTGGTAAGGTCAGTGCCCACATCCAGATCCGGACTCTAAAGCCAGGTTTCCTAACCAGGTTCTTCCCCTGCCCACTCTGTGAAAACACTGGTCTTCCCCCTTAGGGGCTTCCTGCGGGGGCTTGTCTTTCTGTACTTTCACCTCTTAGGCTGCCCCACACACAAAGCAAGTGTGAATGGGGAAAACACCATTATGTGGTAGGACCTGCCCTTTTCTAGAGCCCTGGGGGTGTAGGGGTTGTGTGTTGGGCTGCTGTCCACATGGTTGGCAGTTTGAAACCACCAGCAGCTCTGAGGGAGAAAAACTGGGCTTTCTACTCCCAGAAACAGTTTGTCTCGGGAACACACGGAGGGGTTGCTATGAGTCAGCATTGACTCAATGGCAGTGAGTTTTTGTTTTTCCACCCTCTTCATGAGATGTCTGCTCCCCCAAAGATCCATAGTCTCAGAAACCCTAAGGAGCACTTCGACTCTGTCCTCTCGTTGCTGTAAGCTGGAAGTGGCTTGACACTAGTGAGTTCGGTTTTTCCCACTGCTAGATGGCTCACCACCCCTCTGGTCATCCTACGGAGGATTTTAGCAGCTGTTATGTGGAGCAGCTGGTGGGTTTGAACTGCTGATCTTGCGGTTAGCAGTCCTATGCTCACCCAGAAGCGCCACCAGGACTTTCTTGGTGGGGAAATGGAATTGAAAGATCATGGGACTTTTTCCCACAGGCTTTTTGAAGCCCCTCTTATTCACAGTAAGAAATCAGGAGCCATTTAGAATGCAAATCATAGTTGGCCTTGGTAGAAGCCACTTTTGTCGAGTAACACGGTAGACAACCTTTAGGGGAACACTCTTTTTCTAAACTTTTTTCTCTCTGCCTACCACTTCAGAAGCGAGGAGGAGGGGTACTGGTTCTTAGAAATGTATGGAATAGGACATCCTGCATCTCAATGATCTGTGTGTCTGACTGTGGTGTCCTTTGCTGCAGGTACTGAAATGTACTAGCACCCCAAAATGGATATGCACCCCCCTTCCATGTTAGCTGCCGTCAAGTCTGTTCTGACTCACTGCGACCTTCAGCACAACAGAACAAAACACCGCCCGGTCCTGCACCTTCCTCCCAATTGTTCTGTTTGAGCCCATTGTTACGGCCACTGTGTCCACCCATCTCGCGGTGGGTCTTCCACGTTTACTTGTGTCAAACCGACCAGATGGACAAGTTATAGCCTCTGAACAGTGCCAGGAACAAACTTGGCCTCTGGTCTTTCCCCCCTTGTGTTAATGATACCTCAAACCTTAGCCTGGGTAAAACCCACCCCCTTTCTGCTGGGCTTTACAAGGATTCCATTCCAACGAGAGGAGCCCTTGGGGATTTAAAGGGTGGTGGTTTTTACACACCAGTTTTGTGGGAGAAAGGCCTGACCATCGACTCCCGTAAAGATGACCCCCTGGGAAGCCCCAGGGGACAGTTCTGCTCCGTCTGTGGAGTCTCTGTGAGTCAGAATGGACTCTGAGACACCCAACAACCACACTTATTTGAATGAACGAGTCTGTTTCTAGAAACTGGGTGACATTTCAGCGCCTTTGGATATAATGCAATGGTGAAGATAGATTACCTTTGGGAATGCCACTCTTTACTAGATTCGATGTTTTTGCGAATAATAATGACTTTTAAGATAACAGGGAAAGGGGGGAAAAAGATGTTTGCGAAGGAGGATCCCTGGGGGGAATGAGGTAGTAGATCAGAAAGACGGAGCCTCAGCACCCAGATGCTTAATCCCTTAACTCATTTTCTCTAATCTGTGTTCACTCGGTTTCCTCTGAGATACAGATCTGCAGAAATAGCAGAATCCACGTTACTGATAGGGGTAGACATGTAAGCAGAGCCTCCCCTGTGGCCCAGAGGTTGAAACTGAGCTGTATGCTCTGCGGGCAATCACCTCGTAGGTGCTGGTGGTGTGGGGCAGACAAGGGGTAAAGGTGGTGAGGCCCCTGGGTGGTGTAAACAGCCTGCTGCAAGGGTCCACTGCACTGAGGTACCTAGAAAGAAGGGTCTGGCAACCTACTTGTCCCCAATGGAGCCTAGTTCTACCGTCGCACACATGGGCTCTTCCAAGCCCAAGCCAAACTCACTGTCACCAAGGTGATTCCAACTGACAGCAACTCCTCAGCGCAGGACAGAACTGCCCTGTGGGTTTCTGAGACTGCCAATCTTTACCTGAGTCGAAAGTCTTTTCTTTCTCCCACAGAGCCTGGTGGTTTTGAACTGCTGACGTTGCAGGTAACAGCCTAACAGGTAACCCGCTATGCCACCAGGCCTCTTTGGGATTAGCCAGTGAATCTGAATTGATGGGACTTCTTAATTACGGAGCCATGCAGGAAAAACAGCAATGTCCCCAGTGCCTGGGAATCCGTACCACCTGTAGGGAACAAGCAATGGACTGGTGGGCAGTGGGCAGTGGCCCTCGGTTTGTAAGCCCTTAAAGATCAATCACGAATTTAGCTTTTATTTGACCATTATTGTTGCAACGGGACTTCCTGGTTTATCTCATTGCCACTGAGACAGGTCTACTTCATAGCAACCCTACAGAACAGAGTAGAACTGTGGGTTTCCAAGACTCTTCACTTTTCATGAGAGTAGAAAGTCTCATCTTTCTCCCTGCGAGCAGCTAGGAGGTTTGAACTGCCTATCTTTGGGTTAGCAGTGAGGCTGGCAGGGGAGGAACCCTTTAGGTGACATCTTAAAAAAAAGGGAACTGAGCTCTCCAGAGGTTAAGTCATTTGCCTCTAGGGCAGCGGTTCACAACCTGTGGGTCTCGACCCCTTTGGGGCTCGCTTGACCCTTTCACAGGGGTTGCGTGATTCATAACAGTAGCAAAATGACAGTGATGAAGTAGCAACGAAAATGATTTTATAGTTGGGGGGGGCGGTGTCACCACAGCATGAGGAACTGTATAAAGGGTCGCGGAAGGTTGAGAACCACTGCTCTAGGGTCCCCCAAGCCTGTAAATGGAGTGCCCTGGATCCCCAAATGGGCCTTGCTGACCCAAAGTCTGGATCCTAGCAATTAATCGCCAATGCTTGACAGCTTCTTCCTGGACAAAAGAAAACTTGAAGCTTGACCTTGACCCATGTCCATGGCCCGGCAGAGAATCGCTCCTGCAGCCCAACACAGAGGCAGGTGGGAGAGCGAGGCAAGTGCTGTTTGGAAAGTCCGACGAGAGCACGTGACTGGGGCCCTTTCTCCCAACCATAAATCTGACCAAACAAGCTCAGAGCTTTCCAATCACTGTGCTCACCGGCCCGCGCTATCCATTTGTCCTTCCACACTCTCCTTTCTGCCTCCGTCCTTTCTTCTCCCTTCCCCCGGCCAACCCGCTTGTCCGCCTCCCTCCAGCTGTCTCGCCAGTGCGGTGATGGGTGGCGGGCCTGCCGTGAAGCTTTCCAATTTCACACTTACATGCTTCTGAAAGTATTCGTGAACTACCTGGTATGTAAAACCCATAAAGGGCAGCAGCATACATTCCTGTTAGACAGTGACTTGGTTCGACACCCTTCCACTCACATCTCTGCCCTTCCCTCTGACACCACGCTCCGCCCTGACCGGTAGGGGAATCCTGTGTGGCCCACGCGTGGTGGGATTCTAAAATTGCAGCCAGAGCCACGAGGAGGGCTTGTGATGATGGCGCGGTCACCACGTGCCTGCTTAGATGCTAAGCACTTCCCACCCCCGATCTTACTGAATGCATATAGTAAGTGTAAGAGTGGGGCTGCGTGGGCCCATTTTACAGACGAGGAAACAGTCTCAGGAGTAGAGAATGCTGGCTTCTGTGCCTCATTGATGCATTTCCTCTCCGTTGTCCTCTAAAGAGCCCTGGTGGCACAGCAGTGAAGTGCTCCGTGGTATCTGAGGTGCTGGCGGTTGGATCCCATGTGGGAGTTTCTCTGGAGAAAGACCTGGTTCAATTCTGTTCCTGCGGAGGCTGCAGATCTGCAGCGATTGATCCGTTCCTGTAGAGACTGCCACGGAGAAAACCCGAGGGGCTGTTCTGCTGTTATAGGGGGTGCAATGAGCCAACAAAAACCGCCATGTGACCCAACCCCCTCCATGTTCACCCCCCAATTCTGACTCACAGCGACCCTACAGGACAGAGGAAAACTGCCCCTGTGGGCCTCCGAGACGGCGACTAACTCTTTACCAGAGTTGAAAGCCTCGTTTTATCCGTGAGGAGCCACTCATGGTTTCAAACTGCTGACCTTGTGGTTAGCAGCTGTGGCCCTTACATAATCTGTCAACTTGAGCGAAGGGGTGGGGTCTAGCCTGTTTAGCCTGTCCATCAGGCTAGACCAATCACATCTAGCCAGTCATGCCTCTGTGTGGGCCTGGCCTTCTCCTGAGGATTCTGGGAACTCCTGTCTTCCTTTCTGGAGTTGGGACACACTCTCCCTGCTTGACATTCCTGCTGACAAGCCACATGGAACTACACTGATGGAGCCAGAGCCCTGGAGCTGGAGGAGCCACTTGGAGAGCCACGCCAGCGCTGAGATGCTTCCACTGCCACTGGATCCCCAAGACTTTCTACCCACTGGCCTGTGATCTTCCTGCATTCAGCATCATTGCATTTATGGACTGGCATCGAACATATAGGCTAAGATCAGGCTTATGGACTGGATCTGGACTGGGCTGGGATGTTTCATTAGTACGTAATTGCTTTTTTATATAAAACTCTCGCTTATACACGTGAGTGTCTCTAGCTTTGTTTCTCGAGTGAACCAGGACTAACACAGCAGCCCAAGGCATAACCCACTAGGCCATGTAAAAAAAGAGCAGGAACTTGAATCCAGACCTTGCTGCTCTCAACCCAAAGGCCCAAATGAAGAGAGGAGACCCCGGCCTGAGGCTGAAGGGCTAGGCCTTGAGACTGTAATTTGAATTTCAGTTCTGCTGCTTACCGGCTGTGTGACCTTAGGCCAGGTACTCAACCTCTCTGGCCTCCAGTTTCTTCCCCTAGAAGGTGGGCATGATGACCAGCACCACCTCAGTGAGGATTCAGGGAGGACGGGCAAGCAAAGCAGCCAGCACAAACCTCCAGTTACTATAAAGCTTGACAAAATGTATCCCACACTCCCTTTTGGGGGCTTCTGTTACCTTAAGGACTGACCATCCCAACTCTCACCCTATCTGCTCTGGCTCCATCATGCCTGGAGGCTAAGCTCATGGCGACCTTCATACCCCTTGCCCAGGGGAAACCACCATAGAAGCCACTCACTTCAAACCTGGACAAATCCAAGACCAGCACATGTCCAGATACCTGTTCTCCACCTTACCCAAACCCCACCGAGACGAGCCTGCATTGCTCCCCACCCTGGGCATGTTGGGAAAGCCACCAGCTTGTAAACTGGGATCAACAAGGACTACATAGTGTCCCCTTCAAAGCCTATTAATCTCTTTCTAAAGAGTGATACATACAGAGTGTGAAATGTCCAACAGAACCGTGGAAAAGGAGGGTGAGAACGGTCGGACAGCTTTGAGAATATAATCAATGCCACTGGATTGTACGTGCAGAAATGGTTGGACTGGTTGGTGTGTATTCTCAACCACAAGGTCAAAGGGCTCTACAGAGTGGGCCTCAAAATATAGTCATCCCTGCCTTCTTCTCTTCCTCCTCCCAGAAATAATCACTTCAACTCTTTGGGTGGGTAGTTTGGTATTTAACTTCTGTCTCCAAATGACTTAATGTTGCGAGAGCTCGATTTTTCAATCTCAGGCATCGTCTATTCACTCCCTACTGGAAGCCATCCCGTCCCCTCCCAATATAGTTATTTCCCTATTTTGATTAGGTCAGTGTTCCTTGTTTACATTATTACGACTGTGTAAACGGTAGCTACAGCTAAGCAATGCTGTAAACGATAATGGATTTTTCTCTTCTTTGACAGAGTTTTCCCTCCCGGGAGTTAATAATTATCTTGTGTGTGGATGTGTGGTTTTTCTTCTGTTGTTTGTTTTCTTACTTCTTCTATGTACCGAGTACTCAGTCAATCACACGCTCATCCCCGCGTGTCTGAATTCCGCCTAAGACGTCCGGATGCAGCAAGGATCCCATCAATGTTATCACCCAGATAAAACCCTGAGGACCCGCCTCTCTGAGGACCTGAGGCCTGCTCCACTGAGCCTTCCTTGTCCCCCTGGCCTGGCACACAGCTGTTACTCTAGCCTCTCCCTTCATCACCAGGTTGCATCCCCTCAGCCCCTCTCTTGGTTTCCATCTCCTCTTTCTGGTCTTCTATTTCCTTGGGTGTGTGCTGCCATTCTGCCAGAGCCTCTCCTCCGGTCATCTCCTAAGCCTGATGGGGAACACCTTCACTCTTCTCTCACATGACTGACCGGTTGACTGCTATCTTGTTAGTTGCTGTCGAGTCGGTGCTGGTGTATAGCAGCCCCCTGCGCCACAAAGTGAAAGGTTGCCCAGTTCAGCACCATCCTCGTGGTTAGCAGGATGCTAAGTCTATCACTGTGGCCGCTGTGTGTTTATGTTGTCTTCTCACCTATGAGGCTCATCTTCCAGTGCTGTATCAGGCACTGTTTCCTTGTGCTGCACCGGGTTTTCATTGGCTCATTTTTGGAAGCAGATCACCAGGCCTTTCTTCCTAGTCTCTCTCAGTCTGAAAACTACCCGCCATGGGTGATGCGGCTGGTATTTTAAATACTGGTGGTCTAACTTCCAGCAGCAGAGAACACACAACATCCACAGTATCATGTCAGAGGTGGTTGACTGATAGAACTATTTAGAAATTCCTCATACTTCAATCTGTATGTTTCCAGAATTGAAAAGGCCTACTCAGTGCTCGGCATGCAAGCTTATCTTTCAACCAGCCCTTCTTCCTTCATCTCCCTGTTCCCCAAAGCAGTTTAAGATTCAGCTGTTTGTCTTTGATCTACTTTCCAGCGTCCGCTCTTTGGTCCTTCCTCTTCAGTGTTCTCCACTCTGGCGGGTTTGATTCGAGCCTGGAAACAGTTTTCATTCAAGATTTTGAAGGCACGGTTTATTGCTCTCTAGTTTCCAAGATCGTCCTAGAGCATTCTGAGCCACTCTGATGACTGATTCTGGGATGTGACTTTTCACATCACGGGAAGCTTATAAGAGCCCCTGGGTCTCGAGATTTTATCATGATGGGTCTTGGTGGTGCTCCATTGTGCTAAGTAGTTAGCGGGCCTTTTCTGGAAACACTTAAAACATGTATTTATTATGCATATTACATATGTTTAAGCAGTATATGAGGAACCGTGATGGTGTAGTTGGTGAGGGGCTATACTCATGGCAAGGTTAGCAGTTAAAAACCACCTAGGACCGAGATGAAGCTTTCTACTCCCGGAAAGATGTACTATCTCAGAAACCCACAGGGGCAGTTCTACCCGGTCCTGTAGGGTCTCTATGAGTCCATCTTGACTCAAGGGCAGTGAGTGTGGTGTGGTATGTAGTATATATCAATATATGTGTTACAAAATATGTATACATTATATAGAACACTTGTGATGACCAGTATCTACACACTTCAAAACGTTTGTGGAAAAATTCCATTCTCTTTCAGTTCAATTTTTCCACAAACTTTGTGAAGAAGCCCCCTTGAGTATGTATGCTGTTGTTAGGTGCTGTGGAGGAAACCATAGCCCCACACCCACTACACCATCACGGTTCTGCCCATAGCAACCCTGTGCACAACACAACGAAACACTGCCCGGCCCTGCGCCATCCTCACATCACCGTTATTCCTATGCTTGAGCCTATTGTTACAGCCACTGTGTCAGTCCATCTCCTTGAGGGCCTGCCCCCTTTCACTGCTCTCCACTACACACTCATGATGCCCTTCTCCAGGGACTGCGCTCTCCTGACAACATGTCCAATGTAACACCAAGTCTCACCAGGATTTGGCCTCTAAGGAGCACTTTGGCTGTACTTCTTCCAAGACAGACTGGCACATGCGCGCGCATGCGCGCGCGCGCACACACACACACACACACACACACACACACACGTGCTTCAAAAACTTCATGGAACAATGGAATTAAAAGATAATAGCTTTAAATGTGCTTGGCGCAATGGATGGATGGATGGATTGTGATAAGAGTTGTACAAGCCCCCAATAAAATGATTTTTAAAAAAAGATAATAGTTTTCCGTGAGCTCTTGACACACGCGCGTGGTGTGTGTGTGTGTGTGTGTTCTGTTTCTTGGATGTACTAGTCAGCTGCCCATATTCTCCCCACTGAACCTCACCTCCTGGTGTTTATGCCTCATGATGGGCCTGGTTTGGTCTGTGAGACCAATAGAATGCGGCAGAAGGGATGACATGCTGCTTCCAGGGTGAAGGTTTAGAAGTCCCCGAGGCTCTTGCCCCGCTATGCTCTCTCTCCCTTGGGTGGCTCTCTGTGTGAGAAACCAGCTGCCCTGCCAAGCAGTCCTATGGGGAGGGTCCACATGGCAAGGAGCTGAGGCCTCCTGCCAGCAGCCCAATAGGAAGCGAGGCTTTTTGCTAAACGTGGTTGACCCATCTGGGAGGCAGATCCTTCATCCCCAATCAAGCCTTCAGATGACTGCAGCCTGCCCACTGCTTGACGGCCACCTTGTGGGAGACCTTGAGCCAGCAACTGTTCAGCTACTCCTAAATTCCTCCCTCCGGAAGGTAAAGTAATGACCGTCCTCCTAGCTGCTGCGTTTGGGGAGCATTTCTGATGCAGCAGCAGATAACTTAGTAGAAAGGATTATTTCTTCTTCACTCTCTTAGTTCTTGCACTTAGCCCCTGTTATTTGGAGAGGAGACTTCCTATAACAGTCTGAATTTTCCAGTAGCTCCTATCTTCTTCCTCTTTGTCTTTTTTACTTCACACCCTGGGTGATTGCCACAGCTTTAATTTTCCCATCCCTTCTATTACATTTTACTTTTGTTCTTGCATTAAACATTTTTAAATTTTCCTAAGAGATATTTTTGGTCCCTGGCTTTTCTTCCCACCCCTCTTCTTAAAAGACAGTATCCTATTATCAGGGCCTCACCTCAGAGCCCTTTGTTTAATTGTCTTCAGAGAAGAAATGTCCAGTCTTTCGCCAGGTTTGGAGCTAGGCAACTACTGGGCCTGAGGAGCTGACTGTTTCTTAGACTAAGTTTCAGCCAGCTGCCTTCTCCCCATGATGGTGAGTTCAAGTCCTTAGGACACCTCTTCAGTTGAGACATGCCCAGGCTCTAGCCTGTCAGTGGTTTGGAGCTCCTATTTGTCTCATCTAGGAGCCCTGGTGGCATACTGGTTATGTGTTGGGCTGCCATCCACAAGGTCAGCACTTCAAAACCACCAGCCACTCCTTGGGAGAAAGAGAGGGCTTTCTACACCTGTGAAAAACTAGTCTGAGCCTTGTCGGGGCAGCCCTACCCTGCCCTGTAGGGTCGCCAGGAGTCGATGCCACTGAGTTGTTTTGTTGTTGCATCAAGCAAAGAGGAGGCTTTCTCTTCTGAGAAGACAAAGCCATCGTCTCCTGTGAATGAGCCTCCTACAGAGCCGCCTTTGGTGTTGCCAGCAACAGGGAGATGGGGCATGGAGGTTGGCCGAGCTGGCTGAGGTAGTGAGGTGTGAGGGATCCCAACCAGAACGTCCAGAGGGGGCTACAGTTACTTCTCAGGGCCGATCGCTCAGCCTTGGCTCTTGACCATCATCGAAAGTGGACTGCTTAAGGCTATGATCCCAACTGCCCAGGTAAAACACCACTTGACAGCTGTGTTCATTGGGTTTCTGCAGAAAGAGAAAAGCAGGCACATGTATTTCATCATTGCTGACCCGAGGTAGTACCAACCACTGGTGCACTCCATGGATAACAAGGTTGGGGGGTTGAGTCTACCCAAAAGGACTCAGAAGAAAGGCCTGGCAAACTACTGGAAAACTAGCCCTTGAAAACCCTGCGCAGCACCTTGTACTCTTGGCATGCCCGGCGTCCAAAGGGATCAGAATAGACGTAAAGGTAACCGGTTTGGTTGATTTGTGTGGTTTTGTTGTTGTTATCATCTTTTCCCCCTGACTTCAACCCTAATACCTCGCCTGCAAGGAGACTTCCTGGGACTCTCTTAGCCCCTTGGAGTATCAACAAGACCGTGAGGGGGACCCTGAGGAACGGAGGTGGCAGTCTGGGAATAACAACACCGGGAGCCTAACGAGGTCGTTTCCCAGTGCATCAGCACATCGCCTCTCCGGGCCTAGCTGCTGGCTGTGCCTGAAGAGACACCGGTGATCTTGGCTTCAGAGCATAGTGTCAAGATTCAATAGAGGAATTGGCATGCCCCTGCCTTGAAGGTCGCCATGTCCGTGCCTAACACAGGGCCCGTATGCACAAAAGGGGGGCAGCCTGACCTCCCCTGAGTTCAGAAGAGGAGAGTCAGCATCAGCCCAAGGCAGACTCCTGGGAGACTGAGGTCAGACATGCGTTCTGTTCCCAGCCTTTTTACCACGTTGGACGATAGCCCTCCCTCCCGTGGCACTCTCTTCTTCTCTGCTGGGTTCCGTAGCTGGATGCAGCCGCCGTACTGAACCCCCAGGCCTTTACTGAGGATTATGGGGTTTATTAGAAGTGACCGGTTATAATTCAGGTTCAGGAACAACTCAGGATGCAGTTCTTCAATCAGGACCCCATCTTGGTTCTGCCCGCAGGTGGGGTCCTCTCTAGCTCTTAGGCCCTGATTTCCCAGTGTGGACCCTGCCCTTCCCTGGCAAGTGTTACAAAGCCCTTTATCTGCACTCATAAGTGCCAGGGGGCACCCAACCCTGCTAGTAAGCCTTGGTCTGAATGCTGTCAGCTCTGCGCCAGAAAACCTAGCACAGCAACAAGTACCCAGAGCCACCCCACTCTACCGCGAAGCTTCTAGCCTGAGGGTACTCAGTTCTCTTGCTCGGTGAGCTGACCGGCCCTCTGTAACCACCTGGCCCCATTGCACCCTCTTGAGCCAGTCCTAGCCCTGCTGCCAGCCTTTCTCTGCCACTGCTTCTCGCTCTTTCTCCCTGTCTGGTTTTACAGCTCTTTCTTTGTCTCGTACATCCAGGAAGTTCTGTGCCAGGTCCCCAGGTGCCAGGCTCCAAAGGATGCACTCCATCCACACTCATCTTCTTAGTCGTAGTGAGGCTTCCCCACAACTGTGCTGGGCTTGCCTCCCTGCTGATCCTAGTGGGATTCCAAAACTGACCAAGCCCCTCTTCCAGAAAACTCACTGCCACCGAGTTGATGCCAACCCATTGTGACCCTATAGGACAGAGAAGAAGTTCCCCTGAGGGTTTCCAAGACTGTAAACCGCCCCCCTCCTACTTTTTAAATAAATTAGTTGGGATTTATTACATATGTCATTCCACATTTCAGTCATGTCAAGTACAATTGTACAATTGCTACTACAATCCGTTTCCAAAGATTATTTTTCTATATGAACTCCCTGACATCATCTCCATGTGACACCCCACCTTGCCACAACCCCAGTGTACCCCCTGCCCCTGAGACCCTTATTCTACTTGCCGTCCCTATGGGCTCATCAATCCTGGGGTTCATATCCTGAAAAACAGAAAAACAACACAGCTTCAAGACAGTGACCTCCATTGACATAACACCTCTAATGTGAACAAACAAAACAGTGCAAACCAGAAATACAGAAAACGTGGGAAACCAGATCAGGTGCAACCTGTACCACAGGGGATCTGCTGAGAAAGCTGTAACTGTTCAGGTCAGATTGATGCCCCCTCTCTCCCCAGCACTCCTACAATTCTTATCACCATCCATCCATCCATCCATTGTGTCATGCATATTTGTACATTTGTTGCCATCATCATTCTCAAAACATTTGCTTTCTACTTGAGCCCTTGGTATCAGTCCCTCATTTTCCCCTCCTTCCCCACCCCCTCCCTCACGAACCCTTGATAATTTATAAATTATTATTATTTTGTCATGTCTTAACACTGTCTGATGTCTTCTTTCACCCACTTTTCTGTTTTCCATCCCCCAGGGAGGGGGTTATATGTAGATCCTTGTAATCGGTTCCCCCTTTCCACCCCACCTTCCCTCCACCCTCCCAGTATCGCCACTCTCACCACTGGTCCTGAAGGATCAACTGTGCTGGATCCCCTGTGTTTCCAGTTCCTATCTCTACCACTGGTCTAGTTGGATTTGTAAGGTAGAACTGGGATCATGATAGTGGGTGGGGAGGAAGCATTAAGGAACTAGAGGAAAGTTGTATGTTTCATCGTGGCTACATTGCACCTTCACTGCTTCGTCTCCTCCCCAAGACCCTTC
>NW_022111312.1:8190019-8193003 GCF_000313985.2 Echinops telfairi
GTGCTGTCCCCTGTAGGGCTATGGGTCCATGAGGGATGTCGTAGACTCTTTCTTTATGAGAGTAGAAAGCCTCATTTTTCTCCCACAGAGTGGCTGATGGTTTTGAAGTAGTTGACCTTGAAGTTAGGAGCCCAACACATAGCCATTATACCACCAGGGCTCCTCAGCCCCTCATGAGGGTATTGCCCACTGCCCTCCATAGTTCTCTGCATCTTATTTGCATTGCTAGCAATGCTGCCCAGTCCCCTTGGCAAACCACAAGCACCTTATTAGCCTCGTCTCACCCAATCATATGAGAGTCTCAAAGTTCTTGGCTTGAAGGACCATATTAAGTAGCTCGCCACACTGCAATGTGTGCGGGCACACACCTCAGAAAGGAGCCTCTTTCCAAACAAACCCACCTTTGGACTATGTGTGTGTATGCGTGAATGGAGGCGCATGAAAAGTGTTTAGCCTAAAGTATGTTTAAATATTTATAACATCTTCAAAGCAAAGCTTTTGGGAAGAGGCTAAGCCACCTGGAACACAGCTGTGATCATACAATAAGGCATCCAGAAGAATCACAGAGGCTCATGCTGGGCTGGGGAAGATACTCAGAGTGACCTAGCCCAGCGCCCGGGTGCCCACTGTGATGGGAATGATTTGGGATATGGCCTGACTGCTATTAGTGAGATCAGATTAATAATTAGAAAATGTTGTGTTATCTTGCCAGCTTGAGGATAATTGTATTTTACGTCGTGTAATCTATTTGGGGTAACAACTTCTACTTAGAAGAATGCAGCATCTGGATTGGAGGAAGACTTGTCCGTCCGTCCCCCCCCCTCCCAAAAGCCAAACCCATGGCCGTAATGTCCATTCTGACTGTGTTAGTCCGGGTTGACTAGAGAAACAAATCCAGGGACACTCGTGTGTGAGAAAGAGTTTTATATCAGAGTAATTAATTGTATATTAAGAAAACACCCCAGCCCAGTCCAATTCAAGACCATAAGTCCGATATTAGCCCATATGTCCAATACCAGTCTATAAATTCCTCTTCAGAACCATGCAACATGTGCAGTGATGCTGAATGCAGGAAGATCACAGGCCAGGGGGTGGAAAGTCGTGGGGATCCAGAGGCGGTGGAAGCATCCCAGTGCTGGCATGGGTCTCCAGGTGGCTCCTCCAGCTCTAGGGCTCTGGCTGCTGTCAGCATAGCTCCATGTGGCTTGTCAACAGGAATGGCTCGCAGGGAGTGTATCTGGCCTCCAGCAAGCTATTTATCTCCTTCGCACCTCCAAATGAGGTCATCAAGCTGTGACTGATTGGCAGGCTGGACTCCACCTCTTCGCAAGTTGACAGATTATGTAACTGCCACACTGACTCGTAGTGACCCTATAGGACAGAATAGAACTGCTCCATAGGGTTTCTGAGGTGTCAATCTCCTGGAAATGGACACCTTTCTCCCCCAGAAAAGCTGGTGGGTTCAAACTGCTGACCTTTCAGTTAGCAGGCCATGTGCTTAACCCACTGTGCCACCAGGGATCCTCAGAAGACTCCTTAGCAGCTTGAAACATGCAGATGAAACAACCTTCCTTCCTGAAAATGAATAGGATTTGAAGCACTTACTGAGGAAGACGGAAGGCTTAATAGCCTCTAGTATGGATCACGTCTTAACAGAAAGCAAAAATCCTCAACACTGGACCAATAAGCAGCATCACGGTCTCAGTTAATAAGAGAAATGCCACACATGAGTGGCTTCAACAAAGAGAAATGTATTCTCTCATAGTTTAGGAGATTGGAAGTCCAAATTCAGGGTGCAGACTCTGGGGGAAGGCTTTCTTTCTCTGTCAGCGCTGGGGGCAAGTCTTCATTTTCTGTCCCCTCTCTGGGACTGGCAGCCCTTGGAGATCTCCATGTGTCTTGGCATCACTCTTTCCCTGGGACTAGGAGGGTCAGTGTGGGGACCCTGGGTCCAAATGAGATGCTCTGCCTCTCCTTTCCGGTGGTTGTAGGTCCCACTGACTTGTGCTTCCTCGGTCTCTTTTATTTGCAAAAGAGATTGGCTCAAGATACAACTCAACTTGGTAGACTGTATCCTGCCTTGTAACCATAATTGCCACTAATCTCGCCTCATTCACATCACAAACCCACTGCCTAAATAGGGTTTTCAAGGTTGTAAATCTTTACTGGAGCAGATAATCTTTCCCAAGGAGCTGCTGGTGGATTTGAACCACCGACCTTGTGGTTAGCTGTCCAATGTTCACCTGACAGTACCATCAGGGCTCCTTCATTAAGGTCATAGAGGTTGGGATTTACAACACATGGGGCGTGGCAGTTACATAATCTCCTGTCAACTTGAGCGAAGGGGTAGAGTCTAGCCTGTCAATCAGGTCATAGCCAGTGGTGCCTCTGTGTGGGCGTGGCCTTCTCCTGAGGATTCTGGGAACTCCTGACTTTCTCCCTGGAGTGGGACAGACTCTTCCTGAGAGACATTCCTGTTAACAAGCCACATGGAGCTACGCTGATGGAGCCAGAGCCCTGGAGCTGGAAAAACCATGTGGAGACCCACACCAACACAGATGCTTCACTGCTACTGGATCCACAAGACTTTCCACCCACTGGCCTGTGATCTTCCTGCATTCAGCATGATTGCATGATTGCATGAGTCTAAAGAGGAATTTTTAGACTGGTATCAGACATATGGGCTAATATCGTACTTATGGACTGGATCTAGACTGGGTTGGGATATTTTCTCAATATACAATTGCTCTTTTATAGAAAGCTCTTTCTTGTACACATATGAGTGTTTATGAATTTGTTTCTCTAGTTAACCGGACTAACACATGGCATAAGTTACATTAGATCCCAAAATGGGAAATGATTCAATAACATTAAGAACCATGGCCTAGCCAAGTGGACACACGTTTGTGGGTTGGGGTAGTGGGGCCATTCAATCTGTAACAGTCATAATAAATGGAGAAGTCGCAACAACGAAGAATGCAACT
>NW_022111312.1:8193655-8198667 GCF_000313985.2 Echinops telfairi
ACATCACCTTCAGGACTAAGGTGTGCCTGGCCCAAGCCATAGCAGTTTTGGTGGCCTCTGATGCATGGCAAAGTTGGACACTGAAGTTTGAAGAATTGATGCCATTGGATTATGGTGTCAGTGAAGAATATTAAATACGCTGTGGAACTTCTGGAAGAACAAACACACCTGTCTTAGAAAAAGTACAGCCCCGGAGAAGGACATCATGCTTGTAAACAGAAGGTCAGCAAACAACAAGTAGCCCTTCAATGAGATGGATTGGCACAGTGGCTGGCACCTATTCAGTATTACAGCAACATGGAAGCCTCCACTGCCCGGTGGGTGGTAGTTTTGCAGGAGGTACAGTGGCTGAAATCAAAGCCAGGTGTCCTGCAAGGAAGGTAAGGATCCTACACCTGAACCACCAGTCTCCAGGAAGCAAATGGCTCATGAGACTAGCACCAAAGCCAGTCCACAGTGTAGGATCTAGCTCCAGCTTCACTCTGCCAGGAAACTGGGCAGCAGTGAGCTCCTGTGGAGCTGAGCAGAGCTCGCTTGGTCCCCTCCACTCCATATGAAAGCCATTTCTTTGTGTGTGTGTGTGTGTGTGTGTGTGTGTGTGTGTGTGTGTGTAAGAGAGAGCTTTATATCAAGAAGTAATTTCACACAGAGAAAACAGCACAGCCCAGTCCAACTCAAGTCCACAAGTTCAATAATAGTCCATAAACCCCTCTTCGGACTCAAGCAACGACATGCAATGATGCAACATGCAGGAGGATCCCAGGCCGGTGGGTGCAAGGTCTTGTGGACTCAATTGTGGTGGAAGCATCACAGGGCTCACCCAGGTCTCAGCGTGGCTCTCCAACATGAAGGTGAAAGCAGAGAGGAGGAGGGGGGAATCCCAGGACCCTCCTTACGAGGATGTCACCCCACAGAAAACCACTTCTTAGTCAAGCTCTTAGCACTTATTTTCTGCATGACTCACTTGGCAAGTGATCATGCCCACCAACCGTTCTGTTCTTTAAACCCATGTTTGTGTTTTCATCTCTGTCCTGGATCATCTGCAAATTAAGTGCAAAGAAAGGTGGATATTCGTTCCCTGTACATAATACAGTCCTCAGCGTTTCCCCGAAAGCATGGCCTGAGAGAAGGTTTGGGCCCAAGTCATTCATTTATAAAGTGATTCCACGTAACTCATCGAGCGTATGGGGCTGTGGAACAGGTGAAGCAAACAGGACAGAGAGGTTACCAGTGTGGGCCACAGGAGCCAAGTGTGCTGGAGACCCTCTAAGCCAGCATTGTCCCCCATTCAGGTCATCCATGCGAGCAGCCTGTAGACACCGAACACTTTCATGCTGCCACATGCAAAAGAAACAGAAACATGAAGCTATTTTTACTACGATCATTTCATCTACCCTAATATATCTCACCAGGTGTCTTGGAGGTGTTGTGGTTACATGTTGGGCAGCTAACCACAGGGTCAGCAGTTTCAAACCACCTGCCAGTCAGACAAGGCTTGCTTTCTCCTGAGTTAGTCTCAGAAACTCACGGGGGTGGTTTTACTCTGTCCTCGAAGGTCGCTATGAGTCGGGATCCACCGGATATATCGCAAATCTTATCACTTCAGCTTGCCATCGATCTAAAGCGTATAAAGGAGATGCTTCCCATTCATTTTTTCATGGGGGTCGGGCGTTTTTGAGATCTGGTATGCATGTTGCTCTTACCCAAACCACTGACTGTCAAGTCCACTCATGGTAGCTGCATGCGTGTTTGAGCAGCGCTGGGCTCCACAGGGTTTTTCATGGCTGCTTTTTCAGCAGTCGACTGCCAGGCTTCTCTTCTGAGATGCCTCTGGGTGGATTCGAACCGCTAACCATTAGTAAGGAGCCTCCCAGGACGTTAACTGTTGGTACCACCCAGAGACACTATGGTGAAACACACATGCCTGCTTTTCTCTTTCCTGTGAAACCCCTCTCAAAGGGCTGCAAGGCTTTTGCTTTGTTTGGGGTGAATTGGACGAGGCACATTTCAAGTGCTCAGTAGCCCCTTGTGGCCAATGGCCACCATATGGGAGCAGCACAGACAGACACACCTCACCATTGTCCCACAGTG
This sequence comes from Echinops telfairi, assembly GCF_000313985.2. Lineage (NCBI taxonomy): Eukaryota > Metazoa > Chordata > Mammalia > Afrosoricida > Tenrecidae > Echinops > Echinops telfairi. The sequence goes on from NW_022111312.1 coordinate 8,195,747, forward strand.
GCAGAAAGGATATGTGGACCACATTTCTTCATCATAATCAGTTGCATGTCACTTAGAGACATTTTCTCCTGGGCACATGCAGCCCACGCTGTGGTGGGAGAACATTCCCAGGAAGCCGGCGGGACAGGAATTGTCTACAGGTGACCTCTTGGGGTATGGGCCGGGCAGCAACAGCCTCTGCTACCATCCTCCAGCCTTCTCTGTTGGCTGATTCCAAATCTGGGTTCCTGCCGTGGTGGCCTCTTTGTCTTAGGTGTCTAATGCTAGGAAAAGAGAAAGAGGGAAAGGATTCACAAGGAGAAATGGATTCTCTCACAGTTTATGAGGCTAGACATTCGTTTTGGTCTCAGCACGAAGGGCTGTCACACGTGGGTGTCCAGGTTGGGCACTACATAACTCTAGGGGGCACCCCTCACCTAGACTTTCTAGATTACAATATTTGCAAGTATGCATCCCCCCACCCTCCCTTAAGACTGAACTGTGCCAACCCACCCAACTCCTATGCTGGGGCTGTCAGCCTCCTCCCATCTGACTATCACGACGACCCTCGTCACTTCAGGGAAAGAGTAAGGCACCGTTGGAGCAGACATAGCCACTTGGGTCTAGCTATAATATCCTGTCTTTTAAGGGTCATTAAACATTTCGAGCACCTGACACCAGTCCCTGGCAAGCCAGCATCATGAGTCATTAGCGGAAGCTGGCACCCCAGGGTCCTGCAATCAGTCTGAAGGAGCCAGCTTCATGCCTGCTGCTAATTTTAGCATGCAGTCTGCAGAGGGTACCAAGGAGTCTTTGCCAAGCACCCTTTACCCACACGGCTAGAAGCACTCTCCCAGGCAGGGACAGGAGCTAAGTCACAGCAGTGTCAGGGGCTTCCTGGAGCTAGTGAAGCTGGATGATCCTCTCATCTTACCCCTTCCCCATTTCCCAGCCTGTGCCCCCCTCTGCCCCCCAAAAACCTATGCCCCTGAGGAAATCTTTTACTATGAAAAGAAACTGGTCCCTGACATCATCTTTAAACCAAATCATAGTTTAGCCTATTAGAAGAGAATGATTGCATTCGACATTATACTCTTTGGGCTGTTAACTGGAAGGACGGTGGTTCAAACCCACCCATGGGCCCTCAGGAGAAAGGGGAAGCTCTTTTCCCTGCAGGCTGACAGCCTCATGGAGCAGTTCTGCTCTGTCCAACCAGGTCACTCTGAGTTGGAATGAACTCGACGGCAGTGCGTCTTCAGCACCAATCTCTGTGTCACCCCACTGACTACGGTGGCTCAGAAGCGCAGATGGGCAGCTTGGGAGGGAAGGCAGGGAGTTTGTATTCATGATAGTGGAATCGTTTGGAAAAGGTGTCCCAAGTTGGAAAGTGTAACCCATATCATCCAAGCGTAGACACGGTGGAAGTGGTGTATGTTTTGTTGTATTTCCACCAAATAAAATAATACATTTGAAAAATGAATGCCAGGTCTAAGGCTCAGAGCCTTCTCTCTAGTGGTAGGACCCCTCCCCTCCCGCCCCCTGCCCCCCCAGGACTCCCTTCTCCACCGAGCTTCCTCATCATGGTCACTCATAAGGCACTTGGGCAGGAAAAGTCAGAGAACCCAGGATGCTCCGTCCCATTGCAGATTCACAGAGGGACCCTGAGCTGGCCTCACTTGTGGGTCCTATGTTTCTCAATATGCCAGGCAAGCAGAATCAAATGGCACTGAATGGTAGCATCTAGAGGGGGCAAAATCGAAACCAGTTTACAGGAAGGAAGCCATCGAATTAATTGCATACAGAATCGGAAAGCAACTCAGACATAAAACACTCCAGCTGTTTCCTGTTACTGACGACGGGTCGGAGGAGCTGAGAGATTAAGGAGCTCAGTCAAGGTCACAGAGCCAGTTGATGGCAAAGGCTCAGGATCCTCTGGGGAGGAGCCTCTCCTGCCTGACAGCATCACCGTACATCAGGGTCTGTATGAAGTCTGGCGCCTGGTTAGCATTGGACAAATGCTTGCCACATGAACTGATTCTGTTCTATCGTGTCCATATTCCTAAGGGGCCAAAATGACATCTTCCCTCCCACCCCACCCCCCATGCACATCTCTGTAGTTTTTGCAACTCCAACATCCATTGCCCTTCCTGCTTAGAGTGCATGTGATCCAAGAGTGGCCAATCGGAGCGCTCCTTTCCCCTGGCCACAGTGTTTTGTTCAGCGATTGACTCACGATCCAAGCCAGCCCAATCGTAGCCAAGGAGACTTGGTCCTGGGACTTTGATTTGACCATGCTGTCCCCAAGAGGGGAAGCTGACCCGAGGATCAAGCCAACACAGAGGAATCCACCACCACGTGGGAGAGCGCAAGGCCAGGTTCTGGTGCTAGTACTGGACCACTCGCATCCAGCTGTATGGGAAGTCAGGGCCTGTCCCTGGAACTGTATCTTATATAAGCCAGCAGTCCTCTCTGTGCCATGCACCAGTTAGGTTTTTGTCACCCGCATCTAAAACCCCAAAACAAGCAAACTGGCTGTGACGCACCAGTGAAGCCACCTGTGACAACCACAGATCACTTCCTACCTTCAGCATCTCTGTTTTGTTGTTTTCTTCTGGTTTCAATACCTCTGGTCTGGGAGTTTACTCGCCCATGTACCTGGAGAGGGTGGTGCCGCTCTGGACTTAGCGATAACTTTTAATTAGCAGAGAATCCCAAACTTGTTAGGCCTACTGTCCCCTTTTCAGGGAATGAAAAAACCCACTAAAACTGGCCTGGCAATAGAAACTCTTGTATTATGATGGTTCTTAATCTGGGTTAAAGTGTAGGTATCTGCTTTTGAAGCCCACCCCACCTAGATTATTCTAGCCCCACCCAACACCAGGGGGCTATATTGCCCACTTTGGGAAACACTGGCTCTAATGTGATTTTATTCTCCTTTTTTT
>NW_022111312.1:8200582-8202918 GCF_000313985.2 Echinops telfairi
CACACACACACACACACACACACACACACACACGGGTAATGGTCATTGGTTTCAGCCATAAAACAAAGAGATTGGTCTTCCCTTCTCGCAGCCTGAGTACAAAAAATAGACCAGCTCAGAAATCACACAGTCATGGTCAACAGGAAGCCATCAGAATGTGAGATTCTTTATTTAAAAAAATCAATAAGTATGATTTGTTGTTCATTCGAGTCCTATTCTATCCCCAGACAGCAACCACATCCATTCGTGGTAGAGCCGATTCTGACCCATGGTGACTGGGTGTGTGTCAGAATATGACCTTATCTTGTCTGTGACTTTCATGGGAGCAGAGCTCCACTTGCTTCCACAGGACCCCTGGATGCGTTCAAACTGCCCACCTTTCAGCTCGGCACTACACGAGCATATGGGGGGGGGGGTCCCAAAAATAACTGGAAAGAAGCTTGGATGGGCGGAGCTTTCATACTACGCATTTTCCCCGCTAGGTGAGCATCCCGCACCTCACTCTGAGTTAGTGCACCCAGTGGCATTGCCTGGGAAGGTTCTCTATGGTCACAGTGGATTTTTTTCGTAAAAGCAGTTTTGCGTGAACTTCATTTTTTTGATGGCTGATTTAAGAGAACAGTGTGCGGCTATAAAATTTTATTTCCTGCCAGGAAAAATGGTACAGAAACTGTTGTGATGTTGAACACAGCTTACAAGGACAGCACTAAGGGAAAAACTCACGTGTACGAGTGGTTTTCTCGGTTCAAAAAAGGTGAAATGTCAATTAGAGGAAAGTAAAAGGAAATAGAGGAAAGAACCAGGAAGCAAGGGACATTTGTAGAGGCCTAAATACAGGCATGTACATATGTAAACATATATATAACGAGAGGGGAATAGAACTATGTATTCATATCTATATGTTAAAAATTAAGGTTGCAGATGGACATTGGGCCTCCACTCAAGTACTCCTCAGTGCAAGAATACTTTGTGCTAACAATCTGGCATTCTGTGATGCTCACCTTCCCGACACAATCGCTGAAGATAAAATGAGTGCATAAACAAATGTGGTGAAGAAAGCTGATGGTGCCCAGCTATCCAAAGATATAGGATCTGGGGTCTTAAAGGCTTGAAGGTAAACAAGCAGCCCAGAAGCAACAATGTCCACATGGAGGTAGCAAACCAGCCTGTGTGATCATGAGGTATTGATGGAATCAGGTATCAGGCATCTAAGACCCAGAACAAAGCCATACCTAAGGTGAATAGAGTGGTGGTGGGGGCATGGAGTGGAGACCTAATGCCCATCTGTAGACAATTGGACATCCCCTCACAGAGGGGTTACAGGGAAGAGATGAGCCAGTCAGGATGCAGTATAGCATCGATGAAATACATTTTTCCTCTAGTTCTTTGGTGTTTCTGTCACCCCACAATCATGACCTCAATTCTACTTTACAAATCAGATGAGAGCAGAACATGCACACCGCTACAGGTAACAGCCCCCAACACAGGGAATCCAGGGTAGATAAACCCCTCAGGGCCAACAAAGAGAGTAGAGATACCAGGAAGATTAGGGGTGGGTGGGGGGAGAAAGGGGGAATCAATCACAAGGATCAAACTAGAATCCCCTCCCAGGGTGACAAATAACAGAAAAGTGGGTGAGGGGTGACAGAGGATGATGTGAGACATGGAAATAATCTATAACGTATCAAGGGTTCGTGAGGGAGCGCGGATGAGGAAAGGAGGGGGAAGAAATGGGGAGCTGATAATCAGGGGCTCAAGTGGGAGGAGAATGCTTTGAAAATGATGATGGCGGCATATGTGCAAATGTGCTTGACACACTGGATGAGTGTATGGATTGTGATAAGAGATGTAAAAGCCCCAATAAAAGTATATATATATATATATAATGGTGAAATGTCCATTGATGACAAACCACATTCTGGAAGTCGATCAACTTTCTGAGCAGACAAAAATGTAGACTCTGTAGTGCATCTGGAATTCATTCCTCCAGGTTAGGCTGGTAACCAAGCTTTCTATTTAGAGGTTCTGAGAAGATAGCATAACAGTGTGTGGCCAAAAAAGCCTGATTTGTGGCAGATGGGGGACTGGTTTTGACATCACGACAATGCACCTGCTCACACAGCCATCTCAGTGCGCCTGTTTGGGGAAACAAACAGTATGCTTCTCTTGCCCCGTGCACCTTACTCACATGACCTCACTTTTGTGCAAATTCTTTTTGCTTCCACCAATGCAGAGGGACATGAAAGGATAGTGATTTGATGGCGTAGAGGAGGTGAAGAAAAAAACGAGGGAGGTCCTGTCAGCCATCCAAACAGATGAGTTTGAAAACTGTTTCT
>NW_022111312.1:8203714-8204815 GCF_000313985.2 Echinops telfairi
GGTGGTGGTTGTGGTCTACCAGTCTATCTGCTCAGTAAGACAAGTCTGTTTCATGATTTCCCCCTCCCTCCCTGCTCCCCGTCCCTCATGAACCATTGATAATTTATACATTATTATTTTTTCATATCTTACACTGTCTGACGTCTCCCTTCACCCACATGTGATTCTTTTCAGCGCATTGGTGTAGCAGTAGTTGGTACCATCTAGTTCTGGTCTCAGAGTTGGAAAGACTATGTTTGTGTGGTCCATTGTCTACTGGATCAATGGTTTCCATGCGTCTTTTGATATTTGTCACACTTTTTCCCTCCAGACGAGGGGAGAGCAATAGCTGCATCTTTAATGGCCGCTGAAGAACTTTGAAGGCCCCTGTCACTAATCACCAACTTAGGATGTAGAAAGTTGTCTTTGTGAACTGGTAACATCTGAGAAACGTTTATAACTTTTTCCTTTGTCTGCTCAGCCCGTGGTAAACCCCTGGTAATTCCAGCAGTCTTCCCCAATGTACTTAAAATGCATCGCTTCTCTTCCAGTCTTGATGTGTATTATTTTCATTAATCACCGCTGCTCCTCAAGGAACTTGCTACTAACGATCCCATTTTACAGGGAGGGACGTCGAGGTCGATAGAGATGCAATTTGCCCAACATCAAATAGTCAGCAAGCACCAAGAGTCAGAATTTGAAAACCTGCTGTTTCCAGGGTGGTGCGGTGGAGTCTCATGGGAACCTTATGCTCTCTGACTTCATTAGGAAAGACTTCTCGGGTAGGAAGGATCTTGGACTAAAATGCCGAATATGGTATTGAAAAAGTGGATAGGGAAAAGGGGTTGAGGTCCATGTGTCATTTACTTGGCACACAGCTGAGCCGGGCTTCTCAAACCTTCATGTGCATGGGAAACATATTGGAATCTTACTAAGGTGTAGCTCCTGCTTCCCCAGGTCTAGGATGGTTGCCTGAGAGTCTACATGGTGATGGTTGGACTCTCAGCCGCTAACCAAGTGGTTGGTGGTTCTAACCCACCCAGCTGCTCTGTGGGACAAAGACCTGACCATCTCCATCCCTAAAGATCACACACACACACACACACACACACACACACACAC
>NW_022111312.1:8205433-8207410 GCF_000313985.2 Echinops telfairi
CACACACACACACACACACACACGCAGAACTGCCCAATAGGGTTGCCAAGGTAGTTCCAAACCCTGTCACATGATGCCGCTGTAAGTCAACAACTGATTTTAGGTCACCTAACAGCAGCAGCATCAATCGGCTCCCAGGTGCAACTAACAGAACTGACCCGCAGGCACTTCGAGTAGCAAGGGGACCATACCTTGTTAAGTTCACGAAGGACTTGTTTACTCTCGATTCTGTGTGTGCAGGTGATGGAAGGGGCAGCCCAGAAGGCAGGAAATGGGTAGGTAGATAGAAAACAAGCTTCTTTCCCAAGCTGAGCACCTTGACCTTTGCCTGAAGGGTGAAACTTCTGGCCTGGGGATCCCAGCCAGCAGATGGCAGAGTTCAAACCAAATCCTCTTCTCAAACTCCTGCCCTCAATGAAAAGCGCCTTTTATTGTATTATTTTAAAATCATTTTATTGGGGACTCTTACAACTCTTGTTACAATCCATACATCAACTGTATCAGGCTTATTTGTACATGGGTTGCCATCGTTCTTGTCTAGACATTTACTTTCCATTGAGCCCTTGGGATCAGCTCCTCCTTTTTCCCTCATGGCACTTGATAGATTGTAGATTGTTAGTTATTTTCAAATCTCACTCCGACTGCCGTCTCCCGTCCCCTCTAGTTTCTGTTGTTCTTCCCCACCGACTGGGTGTGTGCGGTTATGTGCCATTCATTGGAGTCGGTGCCCTCTTCCCTCCCTGCCCCTCCCCCCGACCCCCTACTCCTGCCCTTTTGGCACCCCTATTCCCATTCCTGTTCCTGGGTTCCATGTGTTGTGAGTTTTATCTCTTGCCTATACCTATGCACATGCTCCTGTCCAGTCTAGATTGGGAAGTGGCACTGAGGTTGTGGTAGGGGGCGGCGAGGAGGCCTCCAGGGAACGGAGGTATATTGCGGGACCCATTAGTGATCTACTGCACCCTAATTGACTCAGCCCCTCCCTGCGACCCCTCTGTGGGGGGCATGCTCCATTGTCCATAGATGGGGTTTGGGTCTCCGCTCCAATCCCCTTCCATTGCCACCATTTTATTAAGTGTCTCCAGGTGCTCTAGCCAGCAGTGAGACTATCCCTGCCCATCCCTCTTCCTCTGCCCCCGGCCTTAACCGAAGACTATGAACCTTGTAAATCTCTGTCTATAGCTGCCCACCTCTGTGGTTACCACCCTGGTCCAAATACCATGACTTCTCCCCTAACTCTTGACCTTGCCACTGCCCCCTCTCCAGCCCTCAGACACCGGAAGTGGAAACAAGTCATTCCACAACCTCCCCTTTGTCCAAAGGGATTCAATTACTTCCCTTTATGATTATGAAGACCATTCCAGGATTTTTAATGCGGCCCGCTGGGTCCTGAGTGCGCTGGTATCTGCCTCCCTCACCAGTCGGATCTTGCTCGGTCTCCCAACTTCTTTCTCTCCAGCCATGTTGGTTGCTTGACGCTGGTGTTTCCATTCATTTTTGACCTTGGGCCTTAGCACCTGCTGCTCCCCCTGCGCTGACCCTCCTCCAAACCAGTTCCTTCCTGGGTAGCTCTTCTCCCGGGTTAGGTTGCAGCCTAACAAGGCCCTTTCCCTGGGAAGACTTTCCCTTACTGTCTGCTCTGATCCGAATTTGCTGTCCCCAGTTATTTCATATCTAGCACCTGGTTCTTTTTCGGTTACCCTCATCTGTCAGCTTGTCATGCTGCGTGTTTGGTGTGTGTGTTGCCATGGTGGTCAAAGTAAGGACACGCCCGCCTTTCAGATACCAACGAGGTCACCCAGGGTGGACCGGTGTCAGCAGAGCCTCCAGCCTAAGCCAGACCGGGAAGAAAGGCCTGGCAAATGACGTCTGAAAATGCATCCATGAAAACCTTGTGAGGTGCAACGGAAAATCGTCTGACAGGGCACTCGTGGATGAGCCCCTTGGTTGGCACTCCAAACCAAGCTCACCACCATC
>NW_022111312.1:8209620-8215397 GCF_000313985.2 Echinops telfairi
AGGACAGTATAGAACTGCTCCTATGGGTATCCAAGACTGTAAGTCTTTTTTAAAATAAAATACTTTTATTAGGGGCTCTTACATCTCTTATCACAGCCCATACATTCCTCCAAGGTGTCAAGTACATTTGCACATGTGCCGCCATCATCGTTTTCAAAGCATGCTCTTCCCACTTGAGCCCCTGATATCAACTCTCCATTTCTTCCCTCTCCCTCCCCCACCCAACCTCCCTCACAAACCCTTGATAAGTTACAGATTATTTTTTCCATTTCTTACATCATCCACTGTCACCCCTCACCCACTTTTCCATTATTCGTCCCCCTGGGAAGGAGTCCTTGTGATCAATTCCCCCTTCTCCTCCCACCCTCCCCTAATTCTCCTGGTATCTCTATTCTCCTGGTTGGCCTTGAGGGGTTTATCTGTCCTGATTGACTGTAACTCTTTATGTGAGTCAAAAGCCTCCTCTTTCTCCCCTGGAGCAGCTGGTGGTTTGGGACTGCTGACCAGTGAGTTAACAGCCCAACAAATAACCACTATGCCATCAGGGCTCCTGGTATCAGGTCAGAGTACCCATTTATTTATTAATTTCATTTAGCCATGATTGATTGCGCTGTGCAGGAAGCAAGCATGTAAAAGTTGCTTCTTGAGGGGGGAGACAACACCTGGGTCTTCCTGTTGTCTTTTACACAGCGCCTGGCCTACCGCAGGGACCATGTGTCTTTTGGGGGCTGCCTGCTCTTAGACTCCCATCCTATCACTGGGAAGGTCCCCATTCCATGAATCTGGATGCAGGTGGGGCCTTTCTCCCACTAAGGTGTGAGCACATGATCAAACCTTAGCTGATCAGATGCACATGGGAGAGGCATGCACATGGCTTGCGAGCAGTGTTGGCTAGAGCAGGGACCAGAGAGGGTCCCTTTGCGAGGTGGCAGCAGCCAAAGCCGGTTATCAGCAGGCCATGACAGTGTCAATGGTGACGCCACCAGTCCAGTGGCTGCTGCACTGTGTCTGCAACAACTGCCGTGACCCCTGAAATGATCAGTGGCCCTGGCTGCTGCCCAGCCTCTCAATGTCATGTTGGCATTCGAGCCATCCCAAGTGCTTACACACCACGCTTAAACAAGGTGGACATGGCTTCTGTTGTGTTCAACTAGGAAACCAGGCTTGTGGTGGTCTCAAAGTGGCTATAACGAATCCAGAGTGTCAAGTGCATGTGGGTATGCATGGAGGACTATTGCAGCCTGCCTTTGATGAAGAGCAGCACCAAGGTTAGGCTGAACAGACGCTATCACTTTCCGTGAGCTAGAATGGGGAAGGACAATAAGGGAACTCAGGCTGACAAGGTAAAGTTGCTACTGGGAGAGATTTTTAGGGAACACCGGAAGTAGATGGATAGCAATTTCCTCCCTGATTCAAGATGGCGGACCACTGCAGTAGGAAACCACTGGTATGGTGGCCATGAAACTTTCTGAACTAATAGGCTTAAAAAACAACAACAAACCCAACCTACCGCCATCGAGTTGACTGCAACACATCTAGAGCCTGCATAGGGTTCTTGAGACTTTGAGTTTCATCTTTTGCTTGTGGGGTGCCTGGTGGCTTTGAGTGACTGATGTTGGAGTTAGCAGTCCATTGAAGGGGGAGAAGATGCTCAAAGCTTGGCTTCCTTGCAACATGAGACTGAGTCAGCCAGACAGATGAGTACAAATGCACTGTACTGTCTGCACTGATGCTGCGGGCTTCAGCGAGCGAGGGCAGTCACTTTAGTTGACATCAAAATGCTGGCAGCCATTATGACAGTGGACGTAGTTCCTAAGTGTTTGATTAATAACAATGGTGATGATTGTGGTATACCTTATCAGCTAGATAACAAATCCATAATGTGGACACATGTATGATCATTAAGGTGACACAGGACTGGGCAATGTTTTGTTCTGTGATACATAGGCTGCCATGAGCTGGAACCAATTGAATGACAATACCACCACCACCACCACACATATACAGCACTAAACATATAACATCTCATTGTTTTATATACATACATGTATATCCAACTATGCATATTAAAAGTTCTAGTAGCCACAGTCAAAAAGGTCAGGAAAAAGGGGTGAAATTAATTTTAATAATTAAAAAAAATTTAACTCAGTAGACAGTAACTTGAACAGGTTACCAATACCTTTTTTCGGTACTGTTTTTGACAGCCAGCATATATTTTACACTCACCAAACTGAAACCTTTTGCCATTCGGTAATTCTGACTCATAGTGACCCTACATAGGGTTTCTGAGATTCTGAATCTTTATAGGAGCAGAAAGCCTCAACTTTCTCCCTTGAAGCAGCTGGTGGGTTTGAACCACTGACCTCAAGGTTAGCAGTACAACAGCTAACCTACAGTACCACCAGGGCTCCTTTTAACACTCACCCCCAACTCATACTGCTATGGAGTTGGTTCCTGCACATAGTGACCCTGCAGGACAGACTAGAAGTGCCTGTTGGTTTCCGAGACCGTCACTCTTTATGGCAATAGAAAGCCTCATCTTTCTCCTGTGGAACAGCTGGTGGTTTCAAACTACCGACCATGTAGTTAACAGCCTAACATGTAACCCACTACCCTAGCAGGGTTCCCTTTATACACTCACCATTCATGTCATTTCAGACCGGCCAGATTTACAGTGTTCAATAGACACATGAAGATAGAGGCTGTCATATTAGACACCAGGAAAAACAGAACATGAACAATGGCTTTCCGATATTTTTAACTACATTGTGAATCACCCACTCTGATATTTCCTCTTCTGTGCTATCTCATTCTTAAAAAAATTAGAGTCTTGGCCTGGGGAACTGATTTCGTGACTATCTAGCAGATGGCAGCCAGCAGAGTGAAAATCATTGATAAGGGAAGTACCGTGGGGTCACATCTTGGAATGGGAGGTGAAGGCGACAGGTTGCAGGTCAGTGTTAGAGGAACAATCTTAAACCGCCCAAGCCTTTAAAAGGGCCAAAGTCAAGAATTAGCATATGCCGTGTCTCTTTGCATTTTGATGATGACCTTCATTTCCCTGAGGCTTAGGGGTCAAATTCAACTATGATTGGTTTAAAGGGCTGCAGATAAAAATTCCTCTTTCTCAGCATTGAATCCAAATAAGGAAAGTGCTTATGTTGTCAATACACGACATGCAACTTATTTAACTGACGAATGTGCCCGGTTTTCATATCTGTATACAAACTCACAGGGTTCATAAGATGGCCTTGGGGTCAGGGCGGGGAGCACAAACTTATCCCAAATTGGGCAATGTAAAATTTTGCATATTATCTTCCTGAGGGTCTGTGTTCCAACAAAAGCTGAGAAAGCACACGGGCCTAATGTGCTTACGCCACACTCAGGGATATCACCCTGATCTTTGGATCTTAATTACTCGAATCAGTTGTGAACATCAGGCAGAGCTTTGGAAAGGTCACTGAACAAGCAAAAGCCAAGCTGGGAGGCTGCCCAGATCCCTATCTGGAGTCCGTTCTAAGAAAGCAGTGCTCAAAGGCCTGGGACTGATCAGAAGAAAGAGACTGAACAAAAACTGGCAGCCTCAGGAGTTCTGGTAGCTCAGTGGGTTAAGTGTTAGGCTCCTAACCAGAACAGATACAGGTGAAGAGGTGTGCTTTCCTAAAGTGTTACAGACCCTGAGACCCAATGGGGGCAGTTCTACTTTGTCCCGTAGAGTCATTATGCATTAGAGTTGATGCCATGGTCGTGGGGTTTGGGTGGCAGCAGGCTCCTTGGCAGTAGGAGAAGTGCTTGAAGACATTGACAGTCAAAAGCAGAAGACATGCTGTAGGGTAGGTTTGGGGATGTCTTGCCAGTCCACATCCCTTTCCTTGAAAGCATCCCAGGAGATCCCCTAGGGTCTCAGGAAGCCATGCTTATTGTAGATCAATCTCCTCTCCTGACCAGCTGATTGGCCTAGAGGTTGACACTTGACTCTCACTTGGTCCATCAGTATCTTTGTTTCTGGGTAACCTGCATAATAAGAACTACGTCCTGCAGCCATCAGTTCTTATACACCAAGAGTATCAATATCACCGGCTGTGTAATATTCCATTGTGTGGATGTAGTAAGAGTTGTTTTAACTAGCTAATGGTTGACCAAAATTTCAGCTGGTTCCAGAGTTTTGTTTTCATTTTTCTTTTCCAACAAAGCAAATGGAAGTCTTAGCTTATCTTTCGACTTTGGTGCCAGTGAATTTATAGGATGCATTTCTCTGAGTACAATCGCTGGGTCAAAGGTTAAGCACATTTCAAGATTTGATGAATTCTTCCAAATTGCCATTTGCTCAAATTTTGAGGTCATGAGGGTAATAAATTCCACTTTGGTCCAGCTACAATACCAGAGGCTTCCTGCAAATCAATTAGTAACACAGGTCGGGGCTCTGAAGTGAGTGACTACCAGGGATGGCCTAAGAATAGAGCTACCGGAAGGCTAAGTCTTTAAAATGATTCAAGGACAGAAACCATGCTTCAAACCTAAATAAAGATACACTAGACCCATTCATTGCAAACAGTTCTCAATGTCCTGTGAGCATGTACATGCAGCACATGGAAACACATCCCGTCATAAATTTGCCATATAATCAATACATTAACTATGATAAATATGAAGTATACATTCAAACAGTAATTTTTCTGACCACTTAAGATGGAGAAATGCTTTTGGAGGCTGGTTTAGAGTTCCCAGCTCTCTCAGAAACCTCTACCCGAGATGCCAGTCATGTCTCCGGCCATGCAGGGAAGGGGGAGCAGGCACCAGGGGGCAGAACAGGCATCTCAGTAAGAAGGTGGTGGTGGTAGCTCCTTCACATCAGGCTCCAACCCACAGCGACCCCACGGACATGGGATCCGACCATTGTGAGCCATCGGGTTTTCCTGGGCTGCTTTTCAGAAGTGGATTGCCAGGCCTTTCTTCCTAGTTCAGCGCAGTCTGGAAGCGCTGCGGACACAGACTCACCATCATACAAGGATGTAAGCTTCTGCTGGCAGACGGGCGGGGGCTGTGCTGTGCACTGTGAACCAGACTCGGGCCGCCCATGTGGATGGTGACAATTCTGCCATGGGACCACTACTGCCCCCATGGAAAGAACTGCTAATAGGATTTTGCTAAAAGACTTCTAATAGGATGTTGGTTGGATGGTTGGAGGGAGGGTTTCAGTAACACGTGGCTTTTCTCAGGTTGGTGACTGGCAGGAAGTGAGAGTCATGGTCTGCTTGAGTTACGTCATCAGCCTCACCTGGCAGGACGGGGGACCCGAGTGAACTGAGGCTCTACTTGGTCAAGAAGGCACCTACAATACTCATATTAGCCAGGGTGGGTGGCTGTGTGGCCCATTTTGTGGTGGGGACAGTGTTCATGATCTGTCTGTGTTCAGACATGGTGGTCACAGAGTGGCCTTGTCTGAGGTTGACGTTGTTTACACTCCACGGATGACAGCAAGGCCTAGCTGCGAGTGCCAGGCCAGCCTGTAGTCAAGCCAAGGGCAGCTTGCTAGTAGCGGGCCAGCTCCCGGGGGTCATGGTGGAATTCCTGTCTCATAGGGAAGTTTGTGTTACCTCTATCTGGCTGATCCCTAGCCCCCTTCAGGTTTCCTAAGGATAGTTCTGACCCACCCTCCCTTCCCCACTGTATTACCCAGGTAGACCAGAGAAACAAATCCAGAGACACTCAGATGTGTATAAGAAAGAGCTTTATACCGATTACAAGAATCTAAGTATTGCCTCCTCCCTGGGGGA
>NW_022111312.1:8218246-8224330 GCF_000313985.2 Echinops telfairi
GTTACGCTTAAGCAGCTAAGTCTGGTACATATTTTGGGGAGACAACTTAAGAGAAATCCTTCTGTTCCCCACAAATCTCAGCTTATTAACTATTCATAAATCACCCGGGCTTCAGAGTGCTCTCAAATAATTGAGGCCAGTCCTTGCAGATGTTGATGTTCGAGGCTCGGGTGTGGGGCATGGGGCCTTCATCGAAAACCACTTTGAAAAGTAAAGTTTGACCCACAGCGTCTCCGCTGTGCCTCGCACACCTTGTTATCTTTCCAGAAGCTCAGCAGTGTTGGATCAAATGGAGGCCCCCGGGAAAGCAGTGACGGCGATCGGGGTCCTACACACTTCACTGGAAAGCCATAAACACAATGACTAGCTCATTAAGGACTGTAAAACAGAGGCTGGGAAGCAGCGCGCACAGAATGGCCTCGTTGGGCATCAACAGTGCCCTGCCCATGCTAAGGCCTCTGCTGGAAGCCGCCTAGGAAAAGACCAAGGATGGTGAGCTGAAATGTCTCCGTGGCAGGTCCCAGGGGATCGGTTGGTGCAGGCCTGCCCTCTACCCACTCCTCGGATGCTTCTCCGCTGTTGTCCCCATAAGCCAGGAGAAACTCACTTGTCCTCCTTGAGCCACAGTGCCCTCCTTTTTACCATGGCGAGCAGGCTTACGGATCGATGGCATGGATGCCCTCAATTCTTCACCCTGCCTGTACTCATGCCCTTGGCAGTGCCCCCTACACAAGGGATGGGGGTGTGCTTATCCATCCTGGGTCCGGTGCTGACCTGGGAACACGCTTTAGCCTGTGGGACGTTAACAGAGGCGATGCCAGCAGGAGCCTGGAAATATGCTGAAGAGTTTCTCCCACCGGTGGGTCTTGACCCTCTGTAATTTCCCGGGGGGAATCACCAGGCTAGCTTGCCGCAGGCTGAGAAGCCCATGTGGTGCCCACTGAGGCCATCCTGGGTCGGCCAAAGGCCACCAAACCCCAGACATGCGAGGGGAGCCAGCCAAGCTCAGCAGAGCTGCCTCAGCCATCTGCAGCAGACCACCGATATGAGAGGGGCCGTGGGATCAGGCGGGCCCTGCCGCCATCAGCCAAACCCCACAGACTCATCAGCTAAACAAAACACACATGGCCATGTGCCCTGAGGCTTGGGGGGGTGATTCTTGATAAGCATCGTTACTGTATACGGGAAAGTGTGACTGCAACAAGGTGAACGAGTAGTGGCCCCTCACTGAAAGAATGCATGGCGCCATGTGGTGGAGGTGGTGGTGGTGGAGGTGGTGGTGGTGCTGGTGGTTCTGACTCATAAACACCCCAGGTCCCACAGGCCTGCTCCCATGCCATCCTCACCATTGTTTCACGTGAGCCCATGGTTGAGCCACCATGTCATTCCATCGCCAGGAGGGTCTTCCTCCTTTTTCACAGACCCCCTGCTTTACCAAGCCCGATGTCCTTCTCCAAGCACTAGCCCCTGCTGTTAACACATCCACAGTACAGTTTAGCATGAAATGAATTGTGGCCGGGGCCTCACAGTGCCTTACAAATGCTCGAGGACTAGACAGAAATAGGGAACAGCCCAATGACAATAGCGCGCTGTGGAATAAAAATGATAAGTTTGGAATAATCATGATAAGGTTGCATGAACAGAGCAAAACAACTAGGCCCAGGGTAGCATACGAGCACCCACTCATGTCTATCAATGGTTCATAGTGTCACAATGTCTGCAACTTAGGGAAAAATCCACCGCCCACCTGTCGGCGTATCCTGTGGTAGCTTACGTGTCACTGATGATGCCGGATGGTATGTCACTGTTATTTCAAACACCAGCAGGGTCACCCCATGGGACCGCTTTCAGCAGAGCCTTCCAGGCTAGGACAGATGATGGAGAAAGTTGTCTGGTGATCCACTTCTCAAATGAACCATTGGAAACCCTGTGGATCAATAGACTGTTGTCCAATCCACGAGGGGGCTTCAAAACGTGCATGGGAAGAATTCCACCATCTCTCAGTTCCATTTTCCACAGTTGTTTTTTTGAAGTCCCCTTGCAGTACTGGATGACGCGCCTCCTAGGTTGGAAACAAGCAAACAAAACAAAACAAAACAAAACCAGAAACAAACCCCAAACCCCCAAGCTCACAGCCACTGAGGCCCCTGTGGGTTTCCGAGACTGTAACTCTTTATGGGAGTGAAAGCCTCATTTGTCTCCCATGGAGTGGCCGGTGGTTTCAAACTGCTGACTGTTGTGGCTAGCAGCCTACTACCCCACCAGCCTCGTGAAGGTGGTGGTGGTGAGGAGGTGGGCACCACTCTGGTCTGCTGTCCACAGGGTCGCGGTGGCAGCTGGCAACCTGAGCTCCATGAGAATTGTAGGATCCTCATGAACTGTCCAACCCTCAGGTGCAAGGGTTTGACGGTCACCAGGGGACTCTCCAACCACTAGGGCGAAGGCAGGGGCTCTTCGCTGAGCGAGCAGGCAGGTCAGAGATAATGGGCCGGGTCTCTTCTTCAGGAGGGGGGCCTGGCGCCATGGAAACGGAAGCGAGTGCAGCCTTGTGACTGTGGATTATAATACCAAGTTATTACGCGGAGCGTTACCTGAGAGATGGATAGCTCCTGCTCCGTGGAATGTGTACTTTAAATGCTAAATAATAAGTTAAATGCAAGGAATAAATAAGTTCGATGGCTTATTTATGGGGTAATTATGGGCTATTTTCAGCCCATAAACTAGGGCATCTGTGGAAACCCAGTGCTTTGGAGGAGAGCGAGTCCCAAATTACAAATCAGACCTGGATTCCCTGCCACCTGCCAGCTCAGTGACCTTGGGCAGATGACATCCTCCCTCAGAGCCCCAGTTTCTTCGTTTGGAAAATGTGTGTGCTGGGGGGTGGGTCGGGGAACTGAAAAACACCCACCCCACGGGGTGGCTTTGAAGGAGTCACCGGGCATGACTCTCTCAGGTGCGCCGCACTGTGCCTGACATGTAATGAGTGTTTACGAAAGGTTAGCCTGCATTAAACCATCTTATCTGAAAGCCCGGATTTGGCCTTTCTAATAAGAGAGTCCTTATTTCTGTTTTGAGTCAATAATTGGTATAATTTGTAATAGGCCATCCACGAATTCTTTTTTTTTTTTTAAAGTGCCCTTTGGTCTTTTCGGCTCCTTAAAAAAAAATCAGAAATGTGGGTAAAAAGTAAGAGGCAAATTTCAAAAACAGAGAAGAGACTCAAAACCACTCCTCGTCACTCACCATCTCAATGTAACCCCTGTGAACATTCTTTATGTAGACACCGGGTGTTTTTTTTCTTCTTTCCCTTTACCCATGTATAGAATTTCCTTTTAAATTCGAAATTGGAACCATGCTGTACATGCTGATTTGCCACCTGCTTTTGAGATGTTTCCGGTGTCATTAAATATTCTCCTAAAACACACTTTCTAATGGCTACAGAGTAGGGTTTCTGGAACAGCATTGTGTAAGTGGAAGAGTTATTCGTGGAAGCCTACTTAGCCCGTTCACTTAAATTATACTTTCAGACTTTCTGAACTCTTCATTTCAAATGGGACTTAAATGGGCCGGCTCTTGGCCTTAAGATTCCTCTCTGCCACCTCCCACCTCCCCCGGCTGCCCCCAAGCTCCCTGTCAAGTAGTTAATGAGGGCACCAGGCACTTATTCAGTCGGGGAGCTCTCAGTTAAAGGGTCTCCGTGGTGAGCCATTTTGTAAAAGGGAAGAATGTCATTCCAATAATCACCCTCTAATTTTTCTGCTCGGCTGAGCTTTTTTTTTTTTTTTTTAACTTGAGTTCTCAAAGTCAGGTCCATGGAAGGTAAGAACGCTCCTGACTCGTCTTCTTCAGCTATCAAACTTGATGGCAAGTTGGGTGTTTTCTCAGAACAAGATTAAGTCCAACTATCCTCTAGTTGTCTAAGATTTCCTCCCCTTACTATTATGGTTTTTAATTGTTTTTCCTCATTAATCATATCAGACTTGCCTATGTTCATTTGTATAATTAAGAACATTCAATACATGAAAGCCAAGATAGATGACTCTTCAGAAACAGTAACAGGAGTAATGGTTCCCTGAGGGTACGGGAAGAGGGGATGGTAGTGGTGGGGGAAGGCAGGGAAGGGGCAGCTGATAGCACTGATGACTGTATAACCCCACTCCAGGGGAGCGAACAACAGGATTGTATGTGAATGAGCAAACTAGATGGTGTAAGATACGGCAAAAATAAGAAAATTAAAAATAAGGGTTCTTGGGGGTAGGGTGGGGGAGGGAGGGGATAAAGGGGGTCCGATATCAAGGACTTCAAGAAGAAAGAAAATATTTTGAAACTGATTGTGGTAGCCATTGTACGATACTGCTTGATGTGATTGAATGATGGAATGATATGATCTCGGCAGGAGCTCCCAATAAAATGACTGAAAAAAGAATAAGTATACCTTTCTGTCCCCTTTGTCATTCCATCTGTTGCCAGTTGCCTTTGAGCCCACTTCACCTCCTGGTTGACCCCTGACCCATGGAGAGTCCAGGCAAGTCTGGGGAGAACTGTATCAGGTTTTCGGGACTGATTTGAAAACTCAGAGATCCTGGCTTATGGAGACTCCACGTGTGTCAGGGTCAGACTATACTCCACAGGTTGTCAATGGCTGACTTTTTAGAAGTGGATCACCAGGCTTTGCTTCTCTCTGGTCAGATGATAGCACCAGGATGCACTCTCCCTCTCTCTCTCTATCTCTCTGTTAAGTGGATCTCACCCCCAAACAAGCTTTCCCTTTATGGTCTTACAGTGACTGCCAGCACTTTCCAGGTCTAATCTACCTAGAAGAGTGGACATTCTGTCCCTGCATTCCCTGCAAAAGTCTCATTGCATCTCATAGGCTCTGATGGGGGTCCTGCAATCACCCTGGAAGCAATCACTTGAACCAGAGAAACTAGATGCATGCACTGGCGTGGGTCAGGGTCTTGAGTGTGGACACTGGGCTCGGGAGGGAGCCTTACCTGGAGCACACTAGCTGACTGTGGGGAAGTGGTGATTCCCCAGTGACAGCTCAGGAGTCTTTGCCAAGGGAAGAGCACATGGGTGCAGGCTGCACTGAATGCAGGTGTCAGGCACTTTGATCCTTCCCTGGGACTTGGCCTTGAGCATTAGAGCGGACATTTCAGACACTTAACGTGTTCAGAAAGACACAAATTTTAAAATGCAAATCACTTCATTCTGATCCTTATTTTAAAAGAGTGGACATGCCCCCGAGGGGTTCTGAGGCTATACATCTTTACGGGAGCAGAAATCCTCATCTCTCTCCCACAGAGTGGCTGGTGCTTTCAAACTGTTGGCCTTATGGTTGGCAATCCAACCCATAAGCCACTACACCACCAAGGGTCCTTTCAACACACACTCTCTCATACTCTCTTTCACTGCCACTGAGTCAATTCTGACTCAAAGCAACGCTACAGGGCAGAGTAGATCTGCCCCAGCGGGTTTCCTAGATGGCAGCGCTTTACAGGAGCAGGTAGCCTTATCTTCCCCCTGCTTTGCCTTCACAGGCAGGTGAGCATTAGGCAGGAAAGAAGTCAATGTGCTTGGTTGATTTGGAGGATGACCACAAGATGAGTCGGATGATGGTCTGGGGCAGAAGGAATGCTTACCTCTCCACTTGGCCTCTGTCCTGTAAGGCCTCTCTAGGGGTCACAGGAGGTCTACTGGTATAGTAGATTATGCTTTGGGCTGCCAATCATAAGGTTAACTTCTTTGATTGTTTAGGGGTTATGTCTCGTGGACATGTGTTCAGGTCAAGTGCAAACAATAGTTCAGGTCTGGGGCAAGTGAGAAGGAGCTGGTGTTGCATTTCATTTTCAAAGACACATTTTTTTTTATTACTTACAAATGAATGTTCAGGGTTCCATTCTAATTACCAAAATAAAGGATGTTGCTAAAAGGATACACAGAAAAGGTTTCATAAGGCTGCAATAATTATGAGCGGACTAAAGGCAAATAAAAACTACCAATGTGAATGTAAACAAGAGGCCATCTAGCTCAGAAGAAACAAAGCCCACATGGAAGAAGCACACCAGCCTGTGTGATCATGAG
>NW_022111312.1:8225237-8240696 GCF_000313985.2 Echinops telfairi
TTTTTTTTAAGGTAGGAGTTTGAAGGCCTGTCTATATGTCTACAGAAAAATCAATATGGGAGCACGTTTGTCATCTGAAAATTACCCCATTGTGAATACTATTGAGACTACCCCAGCGAGCACAGACGTAGTTCTCCTCGTCTGCCTCCCGCCCAGCTTTAAAGCTGGGGAAACACAATGCCATTGTGCTGGAGGGCTTTCATTTAAGAAATGTATCGTTATTAATAAAGGCAGTATGTCCTTTTGAACATGTTCCAAAATAACAAAAAGGTAATAAAGAAGGACTCTCCCTTCCACACCCTACAGGTCATCACCGCCAGCAATCACACTATGCGTTTGGAGGGCCAGCCTCTTCCTCTGCGCTTACACATAGCTTTGTTCAATTCTTTTCCTTCCCTGTCTCTTTCCCTCTCGCCTCCTTTCTCTCTCTCCTTCCCTTCCGTCAGCAAATATAGACGGAGTGCCAATCGTTTGCCAGGAGCCCTGGTGGCGTTGAGGGTTCCACGCTGGGCTGCAGGACCAGCCATCTGAAACCAGCAGCCCCTCCGCAGGAGAAAGAGGGGGCTTGCTGCTCTTCCTGCAGTGATTTACAGTCTTGGGAGCCCACAGTGGCAGTTCCCCTCTGTCCTCGAGGGTGGCTGTGATTGTACTTGACCCGGGGGCTGTGAGTTTTAGTTTGGGGCCTTGTGCCAGATGTGCTGCCAGGACGTGGTGTTCTTGTTATTGTTTTTAAGACATGTCAGTCGACAGAGCTAGGAAGTAGGTAACTGTACTTCCAAAGACGCGCAAGTGCACACAGCACCCATTTACATGGGTGCCCCCAGTTGAGGTTCGTGGCCAAGGACGCCGTTGTCAGGTGCCGTGTGGTGCACTCTGAGTCTGACTCATCATAACACAGGGTGACAGGCTCGAACAGCCCAGGGCGTGGCTAGGCTGGAATCCTTTGTCCTGCGGTGGTGGTTGAGGATGCAGAAAACATGCATCAGGTCACCCTCTTCTCCAGGGACGGTTCATTGATACCGATGACATCAACTCCCTGCCCCGGACGGTCCCTGTTCAGTCTTTCCAGCTCTTTTCATTTTGACCCTAGGCTGTCATCTGTCCTGGGAGTAAGCATGTTCTCTCGAAGCCCAGGATGGGTTTGAACCATTGGCCTATTGGCTGGCAGTCCAGCCCTGAACCACTGTTCCCCACCAGAGCTCTTCCTTCACAGCTCTAGGCTGGCTTGGTTTTTATTTTTAATTTAACCTTATCACTTACATCTGTATTTGCTTTCTCCAGTGCTGAAAACCTTGGTCCTCCAAGCTGTCAACACAATTATGAATTTTTGTTATTCCACCATAGCCTCCATCCCACTCACACAGAGGGTCTCAGAATAGGAACACCAGCACGGATGTGATCAATATGATTAATGAAAATCGTTTACGGCACTTTCCCCCCTTCAGTTGTTTTTTTTTATCGCTGGGCGATACTCCATGATGGATGTTTAGTCAAACTTTATGCTTTCAAGGCGCGTGGGAGAATCCTCTGCAGAGTTAGGACCCGAGTGTAATGTGCATTGAGATTTATTCATTTATTTTGGATGTTCAGGGGTTACTTTCAAATTTTTCATTTCATTTCAAGGTCAGCTTCGCCCTGGATGGGAATTCTTGGCCTACATTTTCTTTGCTTGAGGATCCCAAATAGGATCCCTCATTGTTATATTACACGAAGAGTAACCTTTAACAAGTCTGATGACAATGGGACTCTATCACCTTATATGTGACTTGATCTTTTGGGGGGTCTGGTTTCCGTGTTTTTGTCCCCCCGCCCCCGCTTTAAACTGCAATCATTTTTCGGACTATTTTCCCATGTTGACCATTCTGGGTTGATTTCCTCGACTCGCAGTCCTCAGTATTTGTCTTGCGAACGTGAGTAGCGGGAGGCAATCTCAGAAGGGAAGGAAAGAGAAGCAGAGCAGGGATCGAGGCAAAGATGGGATCTCAGTGAGAGAAGAGTTTCTGTCTGCTCCCTGTCTTCAATCCTTAGCTGGCCCTTGGATCCTCTACATCACCAAGCAACGCTCTTGGCAGGAGAAGCAATAAGACGATGCCGTGCGTGGTGACCACAGGGGTGAGTGGAGGAGGCATTCCTTTGAACTGCTGTCAGCGGAGGGACAGCTGCCTCCCAGCACAGGCTTCTCTCATGGACTGAAGGGTGTCTCCCCCAGGATACGGGTCAAACTTGATGGGGCCATGATACTCAGTGATTGGGCATTTGCATCATAATGTGATATGGCATCTAGGGGATGTTTCTCCCATAAAGTTATCTGATGTGATAAGCCAGTAAGAGAGTTAAAAGTGGGATGTTGACCCCGGATGTGGCCCACAACATCTTTTATAGATGATCAAAGGAGAGAGAAGTAAGCTGAGATCAAAGAGACTCTGTGGCAGTTACATAATCTATCAACTTGAGAGAAGGGGTGGAGTCTAGCCTGTCAATCAGGTCACAGCCTGATGGATGCCTCCTTGTGGGCGTGGCCTTCTCATGAGAATTCTGGGACTTCCTCTCATCGTCCCTTGAGGCGGGACACACACTCTCTGCGTCACATTCCTGTTGACAAGCCACATGGAGACACACTGATGGCGGCCAGAGCCCTGGAGCTGAAGGAGCCACGTGGAGACCCACACCAGCACTGAGATGCTTACTGGATCCACAAGACTTTCCACCCACCGGCCTGTGATCTTCCTACATTTTGCATCGTTGTATGTACTGTGTGAGTCTAAAGAGGAATTTACGGACTGGTGTCGGATATATGGGCTAATATTGGACTTATGGACTTGATCTGGACTGGGCTGGGAGGTTTTCTTAATATATGATTACTCTTTGATATAAGCCACTTTCTTATACACACATGAGTGCTCCTGAATTTGTTTCTCTAGTCAACCCGGACTAACACAGACCCACTGCCACCAAGGAAGAAGAGTTGAGAGTGGTCTGGGTTCTTTTGACCTGAGGTCTTTGAACTTTGAAGCTCCTAGATCCAAGAGATGACTGATGCCAAGGCACGTGGAGATCTCTGAAGAATGCTGGGTCTATTAATGCTGAAAGGAGATCAGGACCTTTCCCCAGAGCCCGTGTTCTCCGGGGACTGTCAAGCGGTACCGCCAACTAGAACTCACCCCCCTAAGCAGCAGCTCTCCACAGTGAGATGTGGAAATTTGACAAGATGTTTTCCTGGTCTCCTGAATCTCCTTGGGTATGTTGACTAGGAAGTCTGGTGGTGGTGTGGGTTGAATACTGAGCTGCTAACTGCAAGGTGGGTAGTTCAAACTCACCAGTTGCTCGTTTGGAGAAAGATGAGGCTGTCAGCTCCTGTAAAGAGTCACTGTCTTGGAAACCCCCAAGAGCACTTCTGCTCTGTCCTGGGGGTTCGCTATGAGTCAGAAGCCACTTGATGGTGGTGGGTTTGCTTCGGCATAGGAGGTGTTCTCATGAAGACCGATTGATCCTACTCTCTAGCCTGTAGCATCCCTAAGTCTTATTTTAGAAGACATGGGTTATTTAAGAAGAAACTCCAGGAATTCAATGAGGAAGAGAGAGGTCACAAGAAGACAATGTTTAGCACAAAGGAATAGGTGAATTTCAATGAAAGAATGAAAAACCAAAAGAAAAAAAAAAGAAAAACCAAAAGAAACAAAAAATCATCTCCCGCCAAACAAACCTGCTTTGGATTGGCACTTTCCTTAAATTGTTTTAATTTTCATTCATGCTCCCCTTGAGCATGGTGTCTCTGGGTGGTGCGCATAATTCGTAGGCTCACGGCTAGCCAACAAGTTGGTGATTTGAGTTTACCCAGAGGAACCTTGGAGGAGAGGCCTGGCGATCTGCTTCTGAAAACCTTTGGAGTCCAGCTCTACTCTGGGACACCTGGGGCAGGAGCCAAGAGACCCGGGGGACTCGATGGCAACTGGCTTTGCTGGTGTTGTTTCACCTTGAACCCAGCACCGAGCGTGTGTTTCCAGATACAGGGAAAAGAAAGCCAGACCAGGTGTCCTGAGGACCATGTGGTTCCTTTAATAAGGAAGAATGGCCCGTCGGGGCATTTTTTTTTTTTTTTTAACATTTTATTAGGGGCTCATACAACTGTTATCCCAATCCATACACACATCAATTGTGTAAAGCGCATTTGTACATCGTTTCTCAAAACATTTTCTCTCCATTTAAACCCCCGACATTAGGTCCTCATTTTTCCCCTCCCTCCTCGCTCCCCCCTCCCGCATGAGCCCTTGATAGTTTACAAATGGGTATTTTGTCATATCTTGCCCTGTCCGACTTCTCCCTTCATCCACTTTTTGGTTGTCTGTCCCCCAGGGAGGAGGCCACACACAGTTCCATGCAATTGGTTCCCTCTTTCCTACCCACTCTCCCTCCACCCTCCCTGTTTTGCCACTCACACCACTGGTCCGTCGGGGCATTTTTATGAGTGGGTATTTGTTTGAAGACCACCAGGCAGGAGACACTTTTTCAAAGCCATTCAGAGATGCTTTTTAACACTCTCCCCAGAATGGCAACAGCAATAGTGGGAGCTTTTGCAGGTCAGGCCAATTCTGCTTCTCTGCCATTAAGATCATCCTATCTCGAGCCAGGTACTGCTTAACCAAGTTATGGATGGAATGATTTAAACCCTTGGCACTCGGATGTGGAAATCAGTCAAAGAAATGGGAGATTAAGGGCCCATTTATGCCTTATTTGACTTGGAGGCGGAAGAAAAGAAAAGTTGAGCATTTGCGTCCTGGACCACAATCGGTGTGGAGGCATCTAGGAGAGAAGGATGATCTTGCCTGAGCCTCATGATGTTACAGACTCAGCTCTCATCACCTGGACCACAAGTTGATATCCATTTTGGTTACTGTTAGGATAAATGTCTACTTCCTATGGGTAAAATTCTCGATGCAGGGGCCTTAGGGGTCTCTGAAGATCTGTTCATCCATAAGGTACCTCTTCATCTCACTCACCCATTTATCTACTCATTTATCTATCTACCTATCCACCCATCCGTTCATCTATTCACGCTTCCACAGTCTTAGTATCTTTCTAATTGAGCAACGGCTCTTCATCCCATTTCTCCCGCGGTTGGAGAAAATGGCCTTCCATAACTGGTCTCCTTGACTCCAAACGCTCTTGGACTTGCATCTTCTGCCCAATGATCTTGCTGACTTCCATTTCCTCATTTTGAACAATCAGGGTAATTCTATAGGATCACGATATACTCATAGGACAACTATGTATTGAGCTCTGACTTCCTGCATCACGTCCCTTGTAGGCACTGTGACACACAAGCCAGGTCCTTGCTTCACGGAGCTTTTGTTCTAGTGAGAGGGTCAGGCAGTAACCATACATGAAATGAATAACCCCCCAAACCAGTCCCGCTGCCACTGGGTGGAATCCAGCTCATAGTCACCTATAGAACACAGCAGAACCACCTGAGGGGTCCGAGGTTGCTGATGGTCACAGAGGTGGATTGCCACATCTTTGTCTTAGAGTGCGGTTGATAGGTTCAAACCGATGACCTTTCCATTAGTTAGCAGACAAGCACTATGAACCACGGTACCACCAGGGCTCCTGAATCAAAAAACAAGACAAAAAACAGGATGCACTTTCATGTTGGGAAGAAAAACAGTGCTGCACACGATGTACTTCGCACCCCGCCAGGCACATATAGATAGTGAACTAATGGGAATGCTCATACTAGTAATTAGTATTACGTTCTTGGTCTCTTTAAAACCTTTCAATAATAATCATAATTATTGAGCATATGTTGAGCACTTAACATGAGCCAATCGTTATGCTAAGCCCTTTATAGGTATTCGTTTATTTCACTTGTTTTCCATCCTGTGGTGGCTTGCATATTGCTGTGATGCTGGAAACCAAGCAACTGAGATTTCAAATAGCAGCAGGGTCACCTGTGATGCACAAGTTTCAGGGGGAGCTTCTAGACCAAGATGGTCTAGGAAGAAGACCTAGTGATATGTTCCCCCAAATCAGCCAACAAAAACACTATGGGTTACAATAGAACATGGCCCCACTCACTGGCTTTGGGGGTACCATCCCAAACCAAACTACCACCACCAAGTAGATCCCGAGTCAGAATAACAGCACAGGGCAAATGGAACTGCTCCCTACATTTCTCAGGCTAAAACCTTTCACCGGCAGAGAAAGCCTCCTCATTTTCCTCCTGTGGGTTTGAACTGCTGACCTGGGGTTAGCAGCCTATGTGTAAGCCACCACACCACCGGGGCTCCCAACTATCGCCCAGGGCTCTGGAAGCATGCTCAGTAGGGATCCACAGCTGCCACAGTCACTGTGTTTGGTGAAGTTGAAGGCCAGTGAGGATGAAGGGGACCCTCGGGCCGATGACCAACACAAAGACCACAAAGCTAGACTAGAATAACATGCCAGGAATTGTAAGGATGACCCAGGGCCAGGCAACATTTTGTTCTGTTGGACCTAAGATTGGCTTGAATTGGAAGGTGCTAAATGGCAGCTATCCTACCTAGCCAGCTACGTAGCTAGCTAGGTTATCTACATAGGTATCAATCATCTATCTAAGCCCTGGTGGTGTAGTGGTTATTTGTTGGGCTGTGATCTGTATGGTCAGCAGTTCCAAACCACCAGCAGATCCACAGAAGAAAGACTGGGCTTTCTACTTCTGTAAACAGTTATAGGCTCTGTGTTAGTCTGGGTAGACCAGAGAAACACATTCATAGAGACACTCATGTGTATAAGAAAGAGGTTTATATACAAGAGCAATTGAATATTGAGAGAACATCCCATCCCAGTGCAGATCAAGTCGATAAGTTTGATATTAGCCCATATGTCCAATACCAGTCTATAAAGTCCTCTGCAGACTCACAAAACACATGCAATGACACCAAATGCAGGAAGATCACAGGCCAGTGGGTGGAAGGTCTTGTGGATCCAGTGGCAGTGGAAGCA
The DNA here is from genome assembly GCF_000313985.2 of Echinops telfairi. Classification (NCBI taxonomy): domain Eukaryota; kingdom Metazoa; phylum Chordata; class Mammalia; order Afrosoricida; family Tenrecidae; genus Echinops; species Echinops telfairi. Next base: position 8,232,216 of record NW_022111312.1, read on the forward strand.
TCTCAGCACTGGCATGGGGTCTCCATGTGACTCCTCCAGCTCCAGAACTCTAGCATAGCTCCATGTGTCTTGTCAACGGACATGTCTCACAGGGAGTAAGCATGTGTCCCACCTCTAGGGAACTATTTATCTCCTTAGTGGTTCCAAATGAGGTCATTAAGCTGTGACCTGATTGACAGGCTACACTTCACCCCTTCACTCTTAAGATTCTCAAATTGACAATAGATTATGTAACTACCACAGTTTCAGACACCCACAGTGGATCTGCTGTGAGTCAGCATTGACTCGATGGCAGTAATTTTGTTTTTGTGTTGATCTAATCTCACAACAACCTAAAGGGTGAATGTGATTGCTTTTCTTATTTTGAATATGGAAGCTGAGGTGCAATTCCTCAATGTCTTCCAGGAAACATCCAAGCTCCTTACTCAGGTCCCCTAAGGTCCTTCCTGATCACACACACCACCACCACCACCACCACCATCACCACCACCACCACCAAGCATTGGCTATGGGTTCTGTCCCTGGAGTGCCACAGCTCTGAGTACTTCCCCTAACATGTTCACCTCTTGGCACTGTGATTGTCTATGATGAGCCTGTTATCCCTGAGAAGAATGCCACTTCTCTGAGAGTGGGGCTTTGTCTTTTATGTTTCTAACCCCAGTACTTAGCCCAGTGCAGGGCCCATAGCAGACGCTCAGTAAGTAAATGCCCTGTGTTGTGTTTCAATCCTTTGTCTCTCCTGGTGAGAGGCTCCTTCTCTGAGAAGCTGCAGAGAGTGGAGAGCAGTGTCCTAGGGCCCGATATTGGCTAAGGAACCCCAGTCAAGCGTTCTAATTCTGACCTGTCAGAGGCTGTGTGACCTTGTAGTTACTCAACCTCTCTGTGCCTTAGCACAGAGGACACAAATAGATGCAAATGTTTTGCAGATAAGGGTCAAAATAAACCAAAGCCAGGGTATGTATTGATAAAAGCAGATTTGGTTACATCAAAATTAATGTCTTGACATTTTTGCCATAGGTAAAAAGAACAGATCTTTCTGAACTTAAATTTCGACACCAGAAATAGATTAAAAGGTGAAAGAAAAAATGTCCTGCTTTGAAAGAGATCCACGAACTTGGCCTTTTAAAATAGCCGCAGAACAACTGCTCTGTGTTAAAAGCACTGACTTTGCAGCTGAAATGGCCTAGTTTAAAACTCACTAATGTCACTTCCCAGCATGAAACTTGGAATATTCAACACCTCTTGGTGCCTCAGTGTCACCTTGTGTCAAACTAGGACATAATAGTTCTTTATAGGTTGGTCACTGCTGTTTGCAGTCAGTTGATTGCCAATGGTATGACCTAGTGGATTTGAACAGCCGATATCGCCGTTATTAGTCCAGGGTTTAACCCACTGTACCATTAGGGCTCCTGCCATATGTGTATGACCATCTCTGTCATCAAGCCGAAGACGACTCATAGCAACCCTTTAGGGCAGCGCAGAACTGCCCCTGTGGGTTTCTGAGACTCAATCTCTACGGGAGCGAAAAGCCTCATCTTCCTCCCAGGAGCTGCTGGTGGTTTTGAACAGCTCACCTTGTGGTTAATAGCCCAATAGGAACCTGCTACGCCACCAGGGCTCCTTCATTAGCAGTGAGAGTTAAATTAGACAATAATATACAGGTGAGGTGCATGCGGTTAATGAGCTAGACAAGCATTCCACCCGGGACGCCCAGAAAGAAAGCCCTAACAATCAATTTCCGAAGAATTCGCCCTGAAAATTCAGAGGCGCCCAGTGGCGCACATTGGGTTCGGCAGAAGTCAGATGTCACTCACCGAAAACTGATACGGTTTGATGCGCAAGGTGCACGGGATAGCATGTCAAATATTGATATTGTTTCTACTGATCACGTGCCTCCGTGACGGTATTTTAGGTAATCTAAAATATTATTTTTAAGATGCATTTCGCCTGCCGTTCCCTCTTCTCATGTGGAGACTAGAAATGTACGGCGTCCTGGTGTAGTACCCTGGCGAAGGGCTCAGCGGAGAACCAGAAGGTGGTCCATTGGAAACAGCCCGGCCCCGAGGGAGACAAGACCCCGCCAGCTGCGCCTGCGGAGATGTTTACAATGCCATTGCTGTCCGGATCGATTCCGAACCACAGCGATCCCACAGGACGGACCTGAACGGCCTCACTGGGCTTCCAAGGGCAGTTCTAGGGGTAGTGCGGAGCGGCGCCGGGAGGTAGGCATGGGGCTGGGGTGTCAACCGCAAGGTTGGAAGTTTGAATCCACCAGCAGTTCTGCGGGAGAAAGACAAGGCTTTTTGCTCCTGTGGGGATTTACAGCCTCGGAAACCCACAGGGCAGCCCTCTTCTGTCCTAGAGGCTCGCTGTGAGTTGGCATTGACCCGGTGCCAATGAGTTTGGTTTGACTTCTCCTAATCAATCACAGCTAGACATTTAAATTTAGATTTCTGCCAGACAGCATTCTTCCAGACGGTGGCTTCCTTGAGAATACGCACGGACTCTTTCTCGCCTCTCTGTGGAACCTTCAAGGATGGGGGTGGGGACCACGTTCGCTCAGCCTCGTCACTCAATTGATCTTGCCTGGGCCCGGGTCCAGCAACTCCCCATCGCTGCTGTCCCGTGCACGCCTGGCATCCCGTGGAAGAGCCGTGAGCCACCGGACTCCTTGATGCTGCTGTGTCAGAAGCAGATGGCCACGCCTTTCTTGGACGTGCCTCTAGGTCAGGGGCTAGGGAACGTCCAGCCCACAGGCCACCCGAGGCCCAGGAAGGCACTCTTGTCCGCTAACATCCCTCGCCTGACCGGAGAAGCGATTCCAGCCATCATCACATTGGGGGTGAGGTCATTCAACGTGAGACCCCACAGCAGGCTGTTTTAAGTTCAGCATTTTGTATGGCCCGGGAGTGATGTTATAAATATCCAAACGGCCCTGGGCAGAAAAAAGGCTCGTCCACCTCTGGGCAAGGAAGACGCCAACCTGCCAGCTAACAGGTGAGTGTGTTTACACCCGTTGGCACCACCCAGTCACTCCCTGGTGCAGGTGGGAAACCAACCAACTGCCAACCCACTAACCAATCAATCAGCTAAACAAGCCACAGCCCTCCCTTGGATTGTTGTCGCTGTTACTGCCTTTGAATTGATTGACTCAGAGCCACCTGCACGTGTGCTAGGGAGAGCTGCCCCATTCGGTGTTCTCGGCTCTAATCTTCACGGGCTGGAGCCCAGGTGTGGTGGTGGTGGTTACATGTTGGGCAGCTGACCTCAAGGTCAGTAGTTCAAAATCAGCAGCAGCACCGTGAGGAAAAGATGAGGCTTTCTACTCTCGTCACTTTAAAGTCGAAATCTTCTGGATAACAGTGGGTTAGGGGGTTGCAGGTAATATTTTTGGGAGCAGATTTCCAGTGCTCTTCTCCCCCCTCCACCCACCCTCTCAAAGCCAGCTGCCGCTGATGAGCCACTGAGCCCTTCGCCATTGCACCGCTTCGATTCTTGGGAGTGGATTCCTTGGAGCTCGTTTCCACAGGCCTCCGCCGGAGGGGGTGGTCTGGAACCAGAGGTTGAAGTGCTTACACCTACTTGGGACACCTCAGCGGTCTCGGTCTCGGGAGGGAGGCCTCGGGCTGAGGCCTGGAGACCCATTAGCTTACAGCCTGGGAATGCTTCAGGAGAGAGCGTGGTTTTCAGAGGAAGCCAGAGAGAACAGATTTTGCTCGAGGAAGGAGTGTTACCCTAGGTGTGTCCAGGAAACAAATGCAGACTGGGCAGATGGGAACTCTTGGCAGGGAGAGGAGGGTTCTCACTCAATTAAAATATCAAAGAGGAAAGTTAATAGGAACAGGGCTGTTCAGTGGTGGGCTTCTGATGGCTTAAAGACCAGGCTGTGAGCCAGAAGATCAAAGGAACATTTTCACATTGAGAAAAGAAATGGCCATGATTTTTCTCCACTTAAAAAAACCCCAAATGTTCCCTCTTCTTTGCCCTTTATAGGAAATCATAGTGACTTACGTTGGACTAGCCTACCAACCCTTTGCAACTAAAGTCCAACCCACTACCAGTGAGTCGGTGCCAACTCTTAGTGACTGTATGGGACAGAGTAGAACTTCCCCATGGGGTTTCCAAGGTTGTCAATCCTTAGGGAAGTCGATTGCCTCATCTTTGGCCAATGGAGGGGCCAGTAGATTCGAACCACTGTCCTTTTGATTAGCAGTTGATTGGTTAATCCTAGTGTCATTAACCATAAAAGACTCCACAGCTGTTGAGTTGATTCTGGCTCACAGCAACTCTATAGGACCGAGGGGAACTTCCCCGTACGATTTCCAAGGCTGTAGATCTTGACCGATGCCGATGGCCACGTCTCTCTTCCTCAGAGCCGCTGTGCGTTCCAACCGATGCCCTTTCGGTTAGCAGCCGAGTGCTTTATTCTCTGTGCCAGCAGGGCTCCTGCCACCATGTATACGTGCTGCTAAAAGAAACCTTTAAAATTAGCCTAAACAGTCAAGTCACACACCCCCACCCCTCCCACCCCCAACCCAGTTTTCATAGTTTCTAAACCTGGAATGTTAGGTAGGGGCTCTGGGTCTGATGGACGCCCTCCTCTTGGACAAAGGAAACCCTGAGTGACCAAGGCTGAAAGGACGGGAAGCTGGACAGGCCTTCGGCCCCTACCCTGCCGACAAGGAGAGGTAGCTTCCTCTCCCATCGGAATCTTTTGGTTGCGAGCAATAGAAACTCTTTTGGATTGGCTCAGGTGCACAGGACTCCTGGAGCCCACAGGTCCAACTCCTGGCGTCCCCACACATGTCAGAGGAGGACCGTACTCCTTAGGGCAGTGGTTCTCCACCTTCCTCAGGCCGCGACCCTTTCCTACAGTTCCTCCTGTGGTGGGGACCCCCAACCATAACATCATTTCGTTGCTGCTTCATCACGGTCATTTTGTGATGAATTGGGTGACCCCTGTGAAAGGGTCATTGACTGCCCCTCCCCCCCAAGGGGGTCACAACCCACAGGTTGAGAGCCACTGCCTTAGGGTTCTCAGTGGCTGCCTTTGAGAGCAGATTGCCACATTTTTTTGTCCATGGCATCTTTGGGTGAACTTGAACCTCCAACCTTTGGGTCAACAGTCATTTGCACAGATTGTATTTGCCACCCACATGCTTATTGAGAAATCTTATGGCACTCCAGAGCATCATGGGACTGCTCTACCAGGCAGCTGTTTGCTGTCTCCTCTAGGGATGTCTGATTTGGTGCCCTTCTCCTTCTGTCCCATGATTCTCTCTGCTCCTCAGCTTTCTCTGCTGACCCCTGTATCTAACTCCCCCCTGGTTTCAGCCGGCCTTTGACCCACCAAAGAGAGAGCACCAGGCCCGACACTGGGGTTCTGTGGATTCAGAACGCAACGCTCTTTGTCTTAGGTACAGAATAGGGTGGGGGTAGGGAAAAGGGCTATTCTTTGGTGATGAAGGAGGCTCCTTGGGCTGCGATCTCCATGGTCGCCAGTTTGAAACCACCAGCAGCTCTTTGGGAGAAAGACTGGGCTTTTTACTCTTGGCAACAGTAACAATCCTGTAAACCCACAGGGGATCGCGACCAGTCAGTGTTGACTCGATGGCGGTGAGTTTGGTTTGGGTTTGCACGGCAGTTGGTTTTTTTGTGCCCGCATGGCACTTGTAAGAAGATGTGGGTGGACTTAGCCTGTCTATCAGGTCACAGCTTGATGACTGAGATGATGACTCCGTCACCTTCCTGCTGGCGACCTACTCTGAGGCCTGCGAGAGCCCCGTGGTGCTTCCATCGGCTCCGTAAGACTTTTCACCCACAGCCCTGTGATCTTCCTGCATCCTCCATCATTGCACACGGCTGCGTGAGTCTGAAGAGGGACTTACAGACTGGTATCGGACTTACAGGCTGGGATGTTTTATTGATGCCAGATTACTTCTTGATATAAAGCTCTCCCTGACATATATATGAGGGTCTTTGGATTTATTTCTCTAGTCAACCTGGCCTAGCCCAGTATGGACAGAGAGCAGGGGCAAGGGAAGTGGAGCTTCGCATCTCCCATTAACTAAAAAATTATGTACCGTATAGACTTGAGTATAAGCCGACCCGAATATCAGCCGAGGCATCTAATTTTACCACAAAACTGCATTAAAAATGTGTTGAAAAACTCGGCTTATCCATGAGTGTATACGGTAAGTCCTCAGTCCGTAGACTTTATAATTAGTGCCTTCAGTGAGAAGAAATTTTCTTCAGGAAAGCCCTGCTGAGAGCTCCATATTAGGGTGCAACCTCCCAAAATAGACTTCATCCTGGCACCGCGTACTGTGCATGACTTCCCGGGTCAGATGTCCTCCTGCCTACCGGAACCCGAATTTCAGCCACATCTTCTCCCTGCCCCCAGTTCTCAGGGTAAACCCTGGTCAGGCGGTGGATCCCATTTTTCAGAGAGAACCCGTGTTAAGCTTTGTGGGACATAAGATCAGTCACAGCCACTGGGTTCTGTTATTGTCATGCAAAACCCAGCACAGACAAGACATAAGCAAGCGAGCGTGGATGGCTTCTAATAACACCTTATTTCTAAAATCAGGTAGTGGGCCGTATTTGGCCCTCAGGTTGCAATCTGCTTACTCCCACCAAAATTTATCCAACAAAGAGCTTTTCAACCTCGGAACTATTGAGATTAGGGACTGGATAATCCTTCATTATGGAGTTTGGGGGGTTCTGTACGTTGTGGAGTGCCATATTGCATCCCAGCACTCCACCTACTAGGTACCAGTAGCAGCCCTCCCCTGGAGTGGTGACACATGAAAATATCTCCGGACATTTCCACATGTCCCCTGGGGTTCGTTCCCGGGTGACTCTTCATTGGGTGAGGGGTAGTTATGTGACCTGAGAGGGTCCAATTAGACCAGTAGGACGGGTGGATAGTTCAGAATGAGGAAAAGCTGCTTTCTTTCCCCCACCTTGGGTTTAGTAAGAAAGGATGTGGTATAATCCCCTCCCTGGGGGATGGACGAGGATGGAGGGGTGAGTGAGGGGAGATGTCGGATGGTGTAAGACATGACAAAATAATAATGATTTATAAATTATCAAGGGTTCATGAGGGAGAGGGTTGGGGAGAGAGGGGAAAAATGAGGAGCTGATACCAAGGGCTCAGGTGAGAGTCAGGGAGGGAGGGGAAAAATGAAGAGCTGATCCCAAGGGCTCAGGTGGAAACCAAATGTTTTGAGAACGATGAGGGCAACAAATGTGCAAATGTGCTTGACAAAATGGATGGACGGATGGATGGATGGTGATGAGAGTTGTATGAACCCCCAATAAAATGATTTTAAAAAATACAAAAAAAGAGAGAAAGGATGTGACCCCAAACCCCCTGGTAGCCATTCTGCACGCATGCTAGGAAGCGAGCTCAGGATGGAGCCTACGAGGCAGGCACCCAGCAGAGCAGAGGGGCAGAAGGAACTCAAGCCTCCACGGAGCTGCTGAATCAGCCCCGAAGGCCTTCCCACAGGTGAGCTTCGTGTGAGTCGAGAGACTGCATGTCCCTGTGGTTTTCAATGACATCTCTTGGGGCAGTAAGGAAAGTACTTTAGCCACAGGAGGAACGTGGAGCGGAAGCCACCAGTCCTGAAACCCTCCCCCTTGATGAACTTCTGGTTAGATAGGATGCTCAAACCTGTATCCCTTTGCTGCCCAGTGAATTCCCACCCACGGGAGCCCACGGGACAAGGCAGACTGCCCCGCAGCATTTCCAAGGCAGCAGAGGGCCATCTCTGTCCCCGCCACCTCCCCCACCGCCAGCCTGGTGAGTTCTGACCACCCACCCCCTCCAGGTCAGCAACTGAGTGCTTTAACCGCAGCACACACAGGACACCTTATATAAGATGCTGCATTTCCGTATTGTTTCTGATGAGGTTTGGGGCCATTGAAAGAAGTAGGGTAACCGTGTGCGTAGAAGGAACCCCTCCTGTGTGACTGCATTTGTGCGTCATGGGTGCCTCGCAGTCCCAAGGCAGACAGGGAGGCAGGGCAGTGGTGGGAGCGGAGTCCCTCCACATGGCTGTGAGCCTGGAGGCACCACCAGGGTCTGGTGCCTCCTTTTGGCTGCGAGAAGAGGCCTGTGGGAATGCCCCCAGGATGTGGGGGCGATCACTTCTTTCCAGGCTCTGTTGTGATTGGAGTCCTTTGTGAACTTGTTCCCTGAGACGGATCTTTCCGAGGAGCTTAAGTGGCCTGATGGGTTGCAGAGAATTTTTTTTTCCCTTTTCTTTAACGTTTCCTTCTAGAAAAGAGATTTGATCAAAAACTGGTGGCAGTGTTCAGGCTGACGTGGGCATTGGGCCCTGAATTGCAAGGAGACTAGCTGCAAAGATAACAGGAAACCAATTTCTCTTCGATTCAAATCTCGGTTTCTCGTAGGATCATGCCTGTGAAGGACTGAATTGTGTACTTCCGAGAGAAAGCGAGAGGCGGGGGGGG
>NW_022111312.1:8241990-8257432 GCF_000313985.2 Echinops telfairi
GCCTGATACCTGATCCCTTTGACACCTCGAGGTCACACAACGCTGGTGTGTTTCTTCCACGTGAGCTTTGTTGCTTCTCAGCTCCCAGTTTTTGACCGAGGGTGAGATGGCACAGATGCAGGCTGAACAAAATCAACAGAGAAGGGACATGTCTAGTTCTTCCAGCAAACCACGGAGCTGGGTTGGGAAGGCTATTGGACTTAGGCTGAGGACCCCCTGGCTACAGAACTTAGCACTGAGCTTGGAGGTTAGGTCACTGTGCTGAGCTTCGGTTTCTGCATCTCTGGGAACAGGGAGAATGATAAGTAGCTACCTGACCCCTGATGAACATCAGTGAGCTAAGGTGTGTGAAGGGATGTAATGAGACAGGGGACCTGAACAGAACTTGAACAGAGCCCAGGTCTGGCATCAGTGTCCACTGCATTCTTCTCTTCCCTTTTGACATGCAGAGTCCAGTGGCATCTTCAAGGAGCCCTGGTGGCATAGGAGGTAATGTGCTGGGCTGCTCACAACGATGTTGAGATTCAAACCCACCAGCCAGCTCCGCCGAGGGAGAAAGATGAGGCCGTGTGTTCCCATGACGACTTACTGCTTCAGCAACCCTACGGAACAGTTCTACTCTGTCCTGTAGGGCCTCTATGAGTCAGAATTAACATGATTGCTTATTATTATTACATCTGAATTCGTTTATATCCATACATATATACTTATTATGGTTGAAGATTCCTTACTCTGGGCTAAGGTGGTTACAAGATGTATCGAATTGGGATATTTGCAAGGACCTATGGCTCTTGGCAAGAGTCCTAGTGGCACGGTCAGGCAAGCATTGGACTGCTTCCATCAAGGTTGGCAGTTCAAACCTACCAGCTGACCAGCTGCTCCTCAAGAGAAAGATGAGGCTCTCTGCTCCAGTGTAAGATGAATACCTTAAAACCCAAACCAAACTCACTGTCATTGAGCCGATGCCGACTCACAGCGACCCTTTAGGACAGAGTGGAATCGCCCCTGTGAGTTTCCCAGACTGTAACTCGATGGGAGTAGAAAGCTGCATCTTTCTCCCTGTACCACCTCGGAAACCCTATACAGGCTCGCTCTGAGTCAGGATGGCTGTGGCTCTCAGTTGGGGAGGGCTTAGAGCCCGGGTGCTGATGAGAAGCATCTCCAGTTTCCTCGGCCTTGCAGGCAACCCCTGGCAATCCCACGAGGCTAATGGCACCCACGGGAAAGGAAAGGACACCAACTGGTTCTCCAAGGACCAAGCTCTCCAGCCTGAGTGCCAAGAGCTGGGGCACAGCATGACCTCCCAACAGTCCTGAGTGAGACCTTTGGCCTACTGAAGTCACCTCTCTAGAGGTCATCTGTGACAGGTTGATCACATCCAGTCTTGTGTCACTGGGGTCTTTGAGAGGATGACATGAGAATGCATGTGGGCACGTGATGAACCCCGACCCCCAAACCAGTTGCTGTCAAGTGGATTCCATGGGGTTTTCCATGGCTGACTTTTCAGGAGATCCCCCAAATCTTTCTTCAGAGGCACCTCTGAGTGGACTTGAACCTCCCACCTTCTGGTTAGTAGCCTAAGGCTCTCATTGTTGGCACCACCCAGAGTATGCAACAAATGTTGCGCTTGATTTCCGGTCTTCTTTTCTGGAGACTGGCCACTTCCGTCTTTTCTGAAATGTCCCCAGTCATTTATTACAGAATGCAGTTAGCATCTGAAGGGCGGGATTTGGAGAGAGGTCACTTTGAGGACAGTGGGATCGTGGCATGAACCTCTCTGTGCAAGCCTGGGGACACTTAGTCATCCACTCCCGGGGGGCCTACTTGGAGTCCCCCATCCATGTCAACATTTACATTCCACCAACCCTTAAATGATGCCAGTTCCCCCCAGAGAGATTCCCTGCTCTAAGCTAGTCAAAGTCACCCATCACCTCTCCCCTAAACCACCGTGTGAGCCTCCCACCGCTCCTCCCCTTTTGTCCCCTCTTCCATCAACAGCCAGAGGGAACATTTTGAAAGATCATTCAGCCTGCTGCCAGCTCCTTCTAACAGAAGGAAACAAATCACATCAACAGGCCTTTCTGCTTAGGCTCCTCTAGGTGGGCTTGTTCCTCCAACCTGTTGGTTAACTGCCAACAGCATTAGCCATCTGTGCCACCTAGGGCCTCTCCAGCTTCAACCCCAGCCCCCAGCAATGTTCTCTTATATCTAAAACCACATCCAGCACGTCCTGTGACCTGGTGGGAGATGGTCCTTGCCCCTTCTAAAGTTGGCTAAGTTCTTCCTATTGTCCCAGTCTTGACTTAAGTGTTGCCTCTGGCCTATTTAAACCAAGGAGCTCCTACCCATAGCCTGTTTCCAATATTTACAAGTGGGAATTCTACATCTATCTATATGCTTATTTGTTAACTCTCTGCATTTTTTTATTGGGCTCTCAGCTACAAGAGGCCCTGGACAGGGTCATCTTGTCCCCTGCTCCATCCTATGCCTGGCACAAAGGGAAGTACATAGTAGGTGCTTTAGAAAACCAGGGTTGAATGACTGAGTGAATGCATGTCGTCGGGTCAATGGGATCCCCAGAGTCTGTTGGTCCATGCTTTCTTAGGGGGAGGAGCTCTGCTTTCAAGCCGGGGAGCATGATGTCACAGGAGTACCAGGCTATATGAGAAGAGGTAGGACAGCTACTTGGTTAAATCTGTGTAGTCTGGTGCCAGGTTCTCTGAGTTCAAATCCTGGTGCTGCCATTTGTTATGCCTGAGCCCTTTAGCAAGTGGGATAAGCATTGGGCTGCAAACCACAAGGGCCACAGTTCGAACCTCCAGCCATTTTGCAGGTGCAAGATGAGGCAGTCTGCTCCTGTAGACTGTCAGGCTCGGCAATCCCGGAGTCGTTCAACTCTGCCCTCAGGTTGCTGTGAATCGGACTTGACTGATGGCGGTGGGTTGGGTTTGGGCTTTGAGGTTGACTCCGTTGTGTTGTTGGTCCAGTAGGCATAGCATCAGTTTCTGCTGCTGAGGGTGACTTGAGGGAATACTTGTGAAGCCGTTGGCATGATGCTCAGCTCACAGTACCTGCTGAGTCCTGTGGCTGTGCGTCTCCAGTTAGCATGTGGTTCAGTACTAGCATTGCCACTTCTGGAGATTTGATGACTAACTGCCCCCTTTTTTTTAATTTTTTAGTGTGTGCTATTATGATTATTGTTTAAGGAGCTCTGGTGATGCTGTGGGCTACCCACTGAGCTGGCAACCATCAGGCCAACAGTCGCTCGTTGGGAGAAAGTTGAGAGGTCAAGCTTGAACTTTTAGAAACGCACAGAGGCAGCTCTACTCTGTCCTGTGGGGTCGCTGTGAGTTGGAACGGACTCAATGGCAGTGAGGTAAACATTTAAAAACATTTTTTGTTTGTTTAAAGTCAGCATGCCACTATTCAACTCTACACTGAGCACCTCTTTGATGCGTTTGGCAATCTTGGTGGCGGAGGGGTTGCGTGTTGGGTTGTGATACGCAGGTCAGCAGTTCAAACCCACCAGCGACTCCTCGAGAGAAGGACAGGGCTTTCTACTCCAGTTCACAGTGACAGGCGCTGAGGCTCACAGGGGCAGCAGTTCTACCCTGCCCTACAGGGTGGCGATGAGCCAGTGTAGACTTGAGGGCAGCGAGGGAGTGAGATTATGGGTTTTATTGCTGAATAAATGAAGGCGCAAACACAGTCTTGGTCCCCATGTGGTTTAGATTTCAGTGGGGGTCTACGGGCTTTGGACAAATAATGACAGAGGTGGTGAGTGTGTGAAGAGAAATCAGGCACAAAGGGAGCACATTCCCAGGGAGCCCCGACTTTGGTGGGAGGGTGTGTGTGTAAAGGTAGCGCTCAGATTAGAGGAAATCCATCAGATGAACGGGGTTGTGGAGGACATGGGCAGCATGTGCTAAGCAGAGGAGACAGCTGTGTGCAAACCGTGGGACTGGAGGCAACACGGCACATTCCTGATGAATAGGCACCGACATAGCCAGGGAAATGGCTTGTAGGAAAGATGGCCTTCCCAGGGATCGCCCTAAAGAGAGGCCAGATGTGAATGCAAGAGATTCGGCAGGGAGGTGATCGCAGGAAAGGCCAGTAGCCGAGAAGGGAAGGGAGGGAGCTCTTGAAGGATGTATTTTCAACAGAACGATCCCTGCATATCCTGGGGTCCTGTGGGCCTGCATAGGATGTTTGCATCAGTTATTCCACCCAAAGGATGATGATGGTACTGGGGTCTTTATGCACCATTTCCCATCAGTCATTGAGGGCTGCTTCCAGGGGCATGGCAGGGGGTGGGTATTGATTCTCTGGCACTTCCATGCTGCCATGCATCCAGGCAAAGGGGGCTCCTGAGGCCAGAGACTGTCTTTCTTTAGGCAAAGACACTAGGTGCTGGCTGTTGGAGTCGGCCAGTGTGCTTTGCTATAGCCAAGGCTAAGGAACTGGGCATTGCACCAACATGCCCGTTCTCACCTCAACGTTCTACTTGATGCTTGAAGATGTTGAGTTTGGCCAGCAGGGGCTGGTGAAGTCCTGTGAGCATCGTGAATGGCTTTGGGCCTGACCCTCTGAGGCTCCCCTGTTGGGTTTTAAGCAGAGTCCGAGGGAGGGCGGGGCGGGGCATAACCTTACCAACATCTTGGAAAGCGCTCTCTGGCCAAAGGGAGGAAGGTGGCCCAAGTAGAGGCAGAAAGAGCATATTGGAGAGACAGTGGCCGGTCTCTGGGTCAGAGAGGAGTCCTGGTGGGGCAGGGGTTAAGCCATCAGCTGCTCCCCAAAGGCGGGCTGCTCCAGCCGGCCAGCCACCAGAGGGGTAGGACTTGGCAGTCTGTTTCCGTGAAGACAAAGCCCTGGGAACCCCATGGGAGTGTCTGTTCTGGAGTCCCTAGGGGTTGGGAAGGACCCTTGGGGGCCGTGAGTATGGTTCTATTGGTTAGACTAGAGGTGATGGAGGCTTGGAGCAGAGATGTGGGAGTGGTCTGAGAGGAGGGGATGGTGAGAAGTGAGCAGGAGAGGCTTGGGAACAGGCTAGACCAGACGCAGGGAGCCTCTGTACCAAGAGAAGGTGGCAGCCCTTTCCCATAACCCCTTCTTTATGTTAAATCAGACACAGGTGTCCCGGAGACTTGGCAAGCAAGGCTGTCATTTTCCCGTGCCCCCACCCACCGCCGCCTCTTACCTGATAGCATTCGGCCCTCCCAGCCTGCTGGGGCGGCCATAAAATCCATTGCACTCCCACCCCCCTCCTGGCCAGCTTTCCTTCTGCCTTGCCCACCCTGCTGTGCCTACTGAGGGTCGGCTCTCAAGTGTCAGCTTCCAAACCAGCATTATCGTCAAGGAATATGGAAGCAGCCGGGCCGGGGAGCCAGGGGCGGGATGAGTACTCCATTTGCCATCTGCGGCTCACGCAAGAGCCGTGCTGTTGAGAGCCCCGGCCAGCTCGGCGTGCATCTGCGGAGATGCGGATCGGCTGAGCGGGCTCACGACTGTGCCCTGCCTGGCCACTGTCTTCTCTGGGAGATCACACTTTGAGATGAGGGCTTTGCCCCCAAGTTCACCGCCCTGGCTGGGCCCTGACAGACAAAATGCTGTCACGCTTGGGATTACCACTCAAGAATGTCACCAACTCTGGCCAACCATAATGTCCTTGTTAGAAACCATGCTACCTTTCTCACCTGGAGTTGCTCTTTTAGATGGTCAGAATTTAATGGAATCTTAAAGACCATTCATTCACCAAATACTTAGTTCTGGAAATTTCCTTTACAGAGTAAAGCTCACCTCCATAGTCAATCCACTGGTTCTGGCAGTTCTCACCCTGTGGGCACCACTCGGGCAGGGTGTCCTGCAACAAGAGAGGACCAGTGTGTGCTCCCAGGAGCATCAGTGAGGCAGCATTTCTGAAGGGAGGGCACAGCTATGGACTCCAGGCTTTTATTTCTTGCTCTAGCACAGCAGTTCTCAACCTGTGGGTCTCAACCCCTTTGGGGGTCCAATGATCCTTTCACAGGGGTCACCTAAGACATACTTCTGATGGTCTTAGGAACCAAGACACCGCTCCTCTGTCTCCAGGTGGGTCCACCCACATGCAGATACGCCCACCTACAAGTACCCAGCCTGAAGACTGTTACCCAGGCTACACCATGCTTCAGGACAAAATGTCATTGATTTGTCATTAGAAATCAATATTTCACAATATATAAACATATTGTTTTTGTGATTCATCTCTATGCTTTAATGATCTTCCATTTGTAACAATGAAAATACATCTTGCCTATCAGATATATACATGATGATTCATCACAGTAGCAAAATGACAGTGATGAAGTAGCAATGAAAATAATGTTATGGTTGGGGGGTCACACGAGGAACTGTATGAAAGGGTGGTGGCACTCGGAAGGTTATAAGGGCCCCCAGAGGGTTGTCTTGGTTCCCATCATAATACTCTACCTCTGACCTTAGATGATTGGTTGAGAAATAGACTCCAGGCCCAAGCTGGGCCAATGAGAATGCCTTATTGGGGGTTTGGAGTTCGAACTGAGAAAGAGAAGTGAGTATCCAGTGTCGGAAACTGTAACTTGTCCAGGTTGCAGGGCAGCTTTTCTCCACAAAGACTACTGTTGTTGCCCATGTGGTCTGGCTCACAGCGACCTTAGGTGCTTGAAGGACAGAGAGATGTGTGGCCTGGTCTTGGGCCATCTTTGTGACTGTGGGTACGTTTTGAGTCCCCTGAGTTTCCTTCATCGTCAGAACCCTGTGGACTATTCCATAATAAAGCCTGCTGCACACCAGGCTCGTATTCTCCTGAATAGACGTCTTCCCCAGTTTGACACGTGTGCTTCCTCCTCTTCTCCAACACACCAGTTCCACGGATCACCTTGTCGAAGGCAGTGGAATTGTCACCAGGCCCACACCCCCAGCCGAAGCCTCTGGCCTAGCTAGGTTCCTTTCCTCTTCTAGACGATGGTGATGCCAGCCCGAAGGTTTCAGCCAACCAAACAGTCTCGTAGATGCCAATTAGTTATATTGATGAGCAATGTTTATGGGTTCCTCCAGATCAATTCATAAACATTATAAATCGCAACCATTTGTAAATAATGCCCTGTGACTAATCGCTGTGGCTGTAGTGGATTTTATCACCTTGTTGAGTGCCTAATCGTCCCCAGCCTCGCTGAGTGCTTCTGCGACCTCTGAGCTCTTCAAGGTCAGAGTCTGCATGTCTCGCTTTTGTCTTAGTATTTCACTTTTGGAACTAGCTGGGAGCCTGGTCTTTTGGGGGGCAGTGTGGAACTGTCCTATTCCACTGACTTAGGACATATCACCTATTCTGACTTGAACTGCTGTTTCAGAAGTCAGTTCATTCGCTCAACAAACACTGATGGTCCAGGACGCCCAGCACCATGCCGGCGGATGGGCCCTGTGGACCAGCATAAGCCAGGATGGGATACAGTCACTAGGTAACTTTGAAATCCTAGAAGTGGAAGACAACAAAGGTTTAGTTCTCATTCATGCTGCACATTAAGGGCAAGGGCACAAAGAGATGTATTCACATTCATGTTCACCTCGGTACCATCGCAGCCAAAAGAGGGAAGTACCCAACATGCCCCTCAGTGGAAGAATGTAAAAACCCACTCCAGTGGATAAGCACAAGGAACACTACTCAGTGTTAGACAGGAACAAATCTGCGAGAAGCCTGGAGGTCACTGTGCTGGGTGACACAAGCCCGTCACCAAAGGATACATACTGCATAATATTAGTATTTAAAAAATCAGAAAAGATTTTCGTACAAAAACATATCTTCTTTTGACGGTGACAGGTGTGGGAAGGGAAGGAACAGGAAATCACTAACTAGAACAGCGGTTCTCGACCTTCCTCACGCCACGACCCTTTCATACAGTTCCTCATGTGGTGGTGACCCCCAACCATCACATTATTTTTTTAAATCATTTTATTGGGGGCTTGTACAACGCTTTTCACAATCCATCCATCCATCCACTGTGTCAAGCACATTTGTGCATTTGTACATTCTCCAAACCATACAATTATTTTCATTGCTACATCACAACTGTCATTTTGCTACTGATATGAATCAGGGTCGCGACCCACAGGTTGAGAACTGCTGAACTAGAGGATGGGTTGTGGTCAGGTGCCGTCGCGATGGTTCCAGATCACAACATAAGTATACGCACCGATCTGTGTGCAACAGAATGAAACACGGCCCAGTCCTGTGCCATCCTCACAATGGTTACGTTCAAACCCATTGTTGCAGCCGCTGTGTCCATCCATCTCCTTGAGGGGTTTCCTCAAACATGATGAACTAGAGACTAGACACACATTCGCTTGGGTGAAGGGGAAGGCAATATATAATGAGGCCATCAAGCGTGATGGAGGTAGGAGAAGACACTGGGCAACAGAGGTAAAAAAACGTGCACGCACCATGTAGCAATGACAACAATCTCCTAATGGATGTACGAATAGATATGCAAGTTGAGCAAGTGCGGGAAGGAGAATGAGACCCTGCCTATAAATATATGTAACAGAGCATATTTCTATATATGCACTTACCTCGGCTGCATATATAGACATGAATATTGTAGAGAACCCATGGGGGAAACTTACAAAAACATCTTAGCCAAAAGCAAACACCTTGAGGGAATGAATTGCTGGGCCTGGGGGCTCAGGACCGTGGTCTTGTGGGACACCAAGCTTGACTGGCATAACAGAGCCCACAAATAAAATATTCTACATCCTACATTGCTGAGTAGCATCTTCAGCGCCTGTGGGAGGCTATCTAAGGTGTGACTATTGGCCTCTCTCTCCGGAGCAAAGAACGAAGGGAATTGAGGATGCCTGGAAACAATTAGCCCACTGGACTAATGGAACATGCAAACCTCAATATCCGCAATTCTGAGAGCATCCGAACTGCATGGCGCCTAACTCCTACCAAGCGCTCTGAAAGGGCTCATCGCAATGTGAGAAGGCCCTGGATAGAGTTACAGCAAATTTCAGAATCATGAAAAAGACCAGCTTTCCTGGTGGGACAGAGACTGGCAGAACCCCTGAGACTCTGGCCCTGTGTCACCCTTCATGCCTGAAACAGAACCCTGTTGCTCAATTGTAAACAAACAGGATCCATGAACAGGATCCATGGTGGCACAATGGTTAAAGCGCTTGGCTGCTAACAGCAAGGTTAGTGGTTCAATATCAGCAGCCACTCTGTGGGAGAAAGATCTGGCAGTTTGCTTCCAGAAAGTTACAACATTGGAAACTCTATGGGGCTGTTCTCCTCGGTCCTACAGGGTCTCTGAATTGGGAGTGACTTGGCAGCAGTGGGTGGATAAGGTAAAGAATAATATTAGGGAGGTACACATTCCTTATAATTCCTAACTGAGATGACAAGGGTATCATTTGCATAAGGACAAAGTTCAGAAGTCAGACAGGGCTAGGAGAGGGAGAGGAATGGAAATGGGAATCACCTGGAGAAAGTGGGATGAGTGATGTCATATTGTGGGGAGTGTAGTCAATGACATGGAATCAAATGTACAGCAATTATTGAATGGAAAGCTCATTTGTTCGGTAAACCTTCACCCAGCTATTCACAACAAAGAGTTACAAAAAAGAAAACCAATGAAGATCAGACTGCTGGATCCATCGTTAGCCTACCAGGTCCTTGCTGTTTGTCCAAGAGGACAGGTGGAATCAGATCCTTCCCATCAGAAGGAACCAGAACACAGCTGATCCCAACCTTGGGTGACTAGTCATCTATTGAGAGACCGAGGTCCAGGGACAAGCTTTACTTACAGCCCAATACTTCTTTTGGCCCTAGGTACATTTTGCAATTGTATTTCATCTTCTGGACCTATGCTTGGCCTCACAGCTAAGTACTATCTGAATCCTGAGCAGGAAGCTAAGTACAGCACAGCTTTGATTTCTCCTGGCTCGAGATGTTCATGGATGAGGTTGGATTTTGCTTTTGTAGTCTTGAGTTTGTACCTGGAGGAAGGGGGAAAGTTTGGGAGAGGTGAACTGGGAAATGCTTTCCTCACCCTCTCGAGCCCCTGGAAATCCCTGTTCAGTTGAGCAGCAAGGCTTTGGCCTTGATGATGTTAGGACAGTGGAGAGCTGCTGATAAGAAGTGCAGGAGGACTTCCCCTGCACAATTCAGACTCCCAGGGTTAGAGATAGGGTTTCCATCTAGGCACTGGTGGACAGTGGTCAGTAAATGTATCAGAGTTTTCGTGGGAAGCAGACCGAGATGGAGGAACATACAGAGAGCTTGCTAGGCAGTGTTCTTGGGACCAACATGTGTCAGGGGAAGGGGCCAAAGCAGGATTGGGTGGAGGAGGGAGGTGAGCTATGATACTGTCTGTCTGGAGGCTCAGCTAATCCTCCAGGGAGCTCTAAAGCGGGCTGCTCCTTTGTACAAGAAAGAACAGTCCGGTAACCTTATGCCGGCTAGGCAGGAGAGATGGTGCGAGAATGTTTACAGGTGGAGAGGCCACTGGAGAAAATCCAGGTGTGATGACCCCAACCTCTGAAACCAATGCCCTTTGCTGGCACCTCAAAGGTTGAATAAAAAGAAGAAAGATTGGAGAGGATCGGATTGGGGACTTGGGGGAAGTGGGGAAAGAGAAATAACCATGGTGAGGAATTTGGTAGCTTTTAACAGCATGCCCATAGCATTGACATGTCCTATTTTGGACGTCAGAGAGGATTGCAGAGGGAGTCAGACCAAGATAGTGACCAAATAACACACACCGAGGGAGGGGGATTCTACTCTTCCAGGCCACAGGGGTTGCAGCATAAAGATAAGTCCACACAGGTTCACTGGGATTAAAAAGTAGTCTGCTTTTTTGCTTGTCACTGCTGCCGGCCCAGGACTTTTTGCCCACCACCTACACCACTGGAATGGGGCTTTTTATTTTTTCCTGCCATTTGCCTGGGGCTGTTTTTGCTGCTGCGGTCACCACAGGCCGGGGCTTTTCCCCCACCATCACCTCAGCTTCGTTCGGCAACTGGCGACCACCCCCACTCTCCCACCCTCATGAACACGTGATAATTTATAGATTATTATTATTTTCATATCTTACATTGTCCTCTGTCACCCTTCACCCACTTTTATGTGTGCATTCTCTGGGGAGGGGTTTATATATTGATCATTTGATTGATTCTCCCCTTTCCCCCCACCTTCCCCATATCTTCCTGGTATCTCTATTCTCCTTGTTGGCCCTGAGGGGTTTATCTATCCTGGATTCCCTGTGTTGCAGGCTTTTTTCTGTAGCAGTGTGCATGTTCTGGACTAAGCCAATTTGTAAGGTAGAATTGAGGTCATGGTAGTGGGGGGAAGGAAGCATTAAAAAACTAGAGGAAAGTTGTGTGTTTCATCGGTGCTGTACTGCACCCTGACTGGGTCATTTCTTCCTTGTGACCCTTCTGTAAGGCGCTGTCCAATTGTCTACAGGTGGGCTTTGGGTCTCCATTCCATGCGCCCACTCCCCCCACCCAATTCACATTGGTATGATTTTGTTCTGGGTCTTAGATGCCTGAAACTTGATCCCATCAACACCTCATGATCACACAGGCTGGTGTGCTTCTTCCCAGTGGGCTTTGTTGCTTCTCAGCTAGATGGCCACTCATGCCTAGAGACTGACATAGTTGGTTGAGGGTGAGGCCAGGGCATCCATGATTTTGAAAGCCACTCCAGGTGATTCTAAGGTGCCACCAGATTTGAGAAATACCATGGCAAAGCCCAGAGTGTGTGTCTATTACCTGTCCTTGATCACTGTCACACAAAAGATTCCCCTGTCAAGCTTACAGCTCTACCCTTGTCTGCGGTACCCAGCGTCGTAACCTCCACTGTGGGTGTATCTGAGAATGCATCAAAGGCATCCTCCTTTTCATTTCCCCAGATCCCTCTTCTGTGTCTTGCCTGTTACTCACCAGTGTACCCATCACTGTTGGCCATCCAGGATTTCTAAGGCTAGGAACCATAGCATCAAGGATTCTTGAGTTCTCTGACCACTCCTCCAGAGCTGGGACCCCCCTGGTGCCTGTTCCCTGCCCCTGCTGGACACTTTCCAGTCCTGCATGTCTGAGCCTCATCAGCAAGGAGCATCTCCATTCCAACATAGCCTTCCTCTCCCTCTTTATTACATAGTTGATACATGTGAATTGTAGGAAAAAATTCTAGACAAGTAGAAAGGAGACAATAAATACCACTCTTAACCCCACCAGCTATTATGTTTTGGTATGTACAATTAGGTATAAAAGATTGATACTGTAGCATGTGATACCTTGGTTAAAACATTTTTCCCTTGTAAAAAAATCTTAACATTTACCCATTTTAATGCTTTTCATTGTATAATTCAGTGATATTAGTTATCAATAGTTGTTGCCAAATTTTCCATAGTTAAAAAAAATCACCTTCTCCTTAACATTATATCATGACTATTCCCTGACCTTACTCCAGCACTTCAGTATTTTAATTATCATATTGTGCACAAAAGTAGTGTATGTTCATTGGGAAACACCAATAAGCCTAACAATGGAGAAATCCGTGGAACAGAAAAAAAAAGTCTCCCAATCCATGCTTTTTTTGAAGTCTTTTTAGGTGAAAGTTAACAGTGAATTAGGTTCCTATTGAACTGTTTTTATACAAATTGTTCTGTGACTTCGGCTACAATTTTCAGTGTGTCAGCATTTTCATTGTCTCCTTGTTGGTTCTGTTTCGATTGATCTAGCTTCCCTTTCCCTCCCGGCCTTCTCATCTTAGCTTTTAAGTACATGTTGAGTGTCTGGTGCCTACAGTTACTTGTTTAAGGCATATTTTGCTCCTGGGTGTCAGTGTTTTCTTTATGATCCAGTCTATTGTGTGGCTGAAAGGTGACCTCCCGGAGGGGTTTAAGCTTTAGGTTAAGAGATTATTTTAGGGAGATAGTCGCAGGGGGCTTCTCCAGACTCTGTGAATCCCATAAGTCCAGTCCTTAGAATTTGAATTTTGTTCTGTGTTTTTCTCCCATCTAACAGTATTTCTGGTCAGAATGGTCTGTAGCAGTAGCTGGGCACCATCTAGTTTTTCGGGTCTAGGTTAGAAGAGGCGGTGGCTCACCTGGGCTGTTAGTCTTATAGACTAGAATGTTCCTTGAGTCTTTGGATTCTTTCACCCTCCGGTGCTCTGGGTAGGAAAAGATCAATAGATGTATCTTTTAAGATCCTCAGATGCTCAGCTACATCAGACTGGGGTGTGGAATGTTAACTTTTTGCACTGTGATTCCATTTGACTGTTATCTCATGAGATAACATGAGATTATGGTCCTTCAGTCCTTCAGTCCAGTAAGTCAATTCCACCTGTTATTTGGATATCTGGGTGGTCTTCATAACACTGTCCCCCCGCCCCCCAGGCTTTGTTGTGTCTTTGGATATAGACGTCTATGCAGTACATACAAACAGTTACTTACATATGCCCATAAAGATCCTAGGGGAGCCCTGGTGTGTTACATGTTGGGCCGATAACCAGGTCAACAGTTTGAAACCACTAGTAGCTCTGATGGAGAAAGTTGAGGCTGTCTGCTCCTGTAAAGATGTATAGCCTGGGAATCTTACAGAGGCCGTTTTGCCCTGCCCTAAAAGCTTGCTGTGGGTTGGAATCAAATCCGTGGCAGTGAGTTATAGAGATGCCAAAGGACTCCTGGTTGCTCAGTGAGTTAAGCACTTGCTATTGACCTCAAGGGCAGCAATTGAAAGCCTTTTTTTTAAGTGGTGGCTGCGCAGGAAGGCGAGGTTGTCTTCTCTGGTTCAGATTTACATCCCTGGGAGCCCCATGGTACAGTTCTGTCCCACCCTACCGGGTTGCCAGGAATCAGAAACAACTGGTTTGATGATAAGTTTTTAATAGACACATCTATGCCTCTCTATGTGATAGCCCTCACCTATACCTTCCCATAGATATATAAAGAGGCTTCAAAAATTTAATGGAAAAATAGAATGAAACAATAATGGATCTTTTCCATGAACTTTCTGAAGCCCCCTTATATATGCAGACACATAACATACCCAGGGTTTTGGTTCTCGCCCCTACCCACTCTTGCTGGGTGGTCCACGGAGCTGTCTGGGTGGGTGCTGAGGACGGGCATCATCACCCCTCCTCCCCTTTTTCACGTTGGAAGAGAGAACTTGATCTTTCAAAGCAAGCATTTGCTAATATTCCTTACACTCATCTTCAGGATTGGTGTTTTTAAATTAAATTTGACTTTTATAATCACAGGGCTCAGGGCATCTGGAGGCTTTAAGCCAGCTCTTTAGAGCTGCTCCACCCCCACCTCTCTTAAGGTAACCACCCATAACTGCCTCAACGTGCTTTTTAATGGCCAAAGCAGACTTAAAAAAAATTAATGGCACTTCGGATGGTTAAAAAGATCTTTTGTGTGTTGTGTTGAAAGCCACTTTTTGTGTTGTTCTTTTACTCCTGGCCCCGGGCTTGCTTTGTGACATTAGTGAAAAAGAGAGAAACACAGAAAAACCACACAAGCTGAGAAACAGAGCCACGCTAAACTACCAACCCACACAAAACCCAAGCAGACAAGTCCTAATGTCTCTCTGACAAGCGCCCTCGCCTCCTCCCCATGGGACCCGTTTGTGGATGCCTTAGGGGCCCTGCTGGCACAATGGTTACGCATTGGGCTGCTTCCTGCGAGATCAGCAGTTCTAAACCACCAGCTGCACTGTGGGAGAAAGACAGGGCTTTCTACTCCTGTAGAGATCGATAGTTATGAATACTCACAGAGGCAGTTCTACCCCGCCCTGTGGGATCACTAGGAGTGAGCGTTGACTTGATACCAGGGAGTGAGTCAGAGGCAACATAAAGTTAACACCAGTGGTTCTCTGCCTTCCAATGCTGAGACCCTTTCATACGGTTCCTCATGTGATGGTCACCCCCCCACCATAACATGATTTTCGTTGCTGCTTCATCACTGTCATTTTGCTACTGTTATGAATTGGGCGACCCCTGTGAAAGGGTCATTTAACCCTCAAAGGGGTCATGACCCACAGGTTAAGAACCACTGGTGAACAGCAAAATCTACAGTCAGTATATTGATGAGAATGAGGGGGTTGGAGTGGAGGCCAAAGCCGACTGGTAGACAATTGGATTTCCACCCATAGAAAAGGAAGGGATGATTTAACCAAAGTGCAGTATAGCATCAACAAAACACACATCATTCCTCTAGTTCCTGAATGCTCCCTTACCCCTATGCCCCACCCCACTACCATGGCCCAGTTCTCCCTTACAAATCCGGCTAGACCAGAGAACACACTTTGGTACAGATAAGAGCTCTTGACGCATAGAATTTAGGACAGATAAACTTCTCCAGAAACAGTAGTGGGATCATGATCCGAATTCTACCTTGCATGTCTGGCTAGACCAGAGGAT
>NW_022111312.1:8257943-8259040 GCF_000313985.2 Echinops telfairi
GGGAGACAGTGGATGGTGTAAGATATGAAATCATAATAACAATATATAATTGATCAAGGATTCACGAGGGTGGGAGGGGAAAAGGGAAGAGCTTATACCAAGGGCTCAAGTCGAAAGAGAGTGTTTTGGAAATGATGATGGCAGCAGTATGTACAAATATGCTTGATATAATTGGTGTGTAGAATGTAAGAGCCCCCAATAAAATGAGTTAACAAAAACCCAAAACTACAGTCAGACCCCTCCATGCTTTCCCCACCCCATTCCCTGATTCCTTGGGCAAGTTTCTTAATCCTTGTGCAGGCTCAGTTTTCTCATTATAGAACTGACATGGGGCTGAAATTTGGGATGGGGTGTGACTCTCTTAGGTTAGACCTGCCAGGTGTTTCCACAGTCTTCATGCTCCACAGGCCATCCTCACCTGGGAGGCTCACCTGGATACAAGGAGCCTGGTGTTGAACTCAGAACTTTTCCTAGCGCTTGTTGGCTTGTGGCTGAATGGTCCCGTAGTTGGTTTCAGTAGGGCAGAACAAGTTGGGGGATACGGCTTCAGATACGTGGTGCAGAGAAGGAAAAATGGCCCCTTTTAAGAGACTTGGGATCCCCAGTCACGTAGTGGATGATAGTTGACTGCTAACTACAAGGTTAGCAGTTTGAATCTACTTGCAACTCTCAGGGAGATACATGAGGCGTTCTGCTCCTGTAAAGATACACAGCCCCAGAAACCAACAGGGGCAGTTCTACTCTATCCTATAGGCCTCGCTGAGTCAGAATTGACTCGATGCAATGAGTTTTAAGAGGCTTGAGGCTCAGCAGTCCTGAGCAGTCAGAAGCTCTGCAGGATCTCAAGCCTTCCCTCCTGCAGGGCCAAGAGCCTCCGATGGACACCTTTCTGTTGACCAACCCCATGCCTGTACTAGGTGAGCCCACTATTGACCCTCCTCACGTCTGTGCTAGGTGAGCCCACTGTTGACCCTCCTCACGTCTGTACTAGGTGAGCCCACTGTTGACCCTCCTCACGTCTGTGCTAGGTGAGCCCACTGTTGACCCTCCTCACGTCTGTGCTAGGTGAGCCCACTGTTGACCCTCCTCACGTCTGT
>NW_022111312.1:8262374-8269541 GCF_000313985.2 Echinops telfairi
GTTTTGTAGCCTCACCCCCCACGGCCATGCTCGGCATGAGGTGCTCTGGAAGTGAAGGGAAGGGAATGATTGGATATCCAGGCCCACGCATACTCTCATCGTAAAAAGGCAGCTGAACTAGGCTCACAGGATGGGTTGGATTTATTTTGGAAGAAAGGTTCAGTGGAGGGGTGGCCATCCAGGCGGGGAACGTAGCATGAGTGAAGGCCAGGCGTCAGGATGGCAAGCCACCCGTTGTCCTTGAGTGGATTCTCTCTGGTGGAGACCCCCTGGAGGTCAGAGTGAACCATTTCTGCCCTGCAGAAACTTGAGGACACACTCCGGGTCTGTGACAGTGGAAGCTGACATCTAGGGAGCCCTTGCTGTGCACCGAGTACTCTGCTCAGCCCTCATTATGCGTCAATCACATGCACAGGTTAGCAGAGCCCCTACACGTACACATGGACAGCTAAGGTCTAGAGCACTGAAGGCATATGTCCAGAGTCAGGCTACGACCCTGACCTGGCTGTTTCTGAGGGTCCTGGAAGGTGGTCGGGACTGCGGCAGGTGGACTGCACGTCCTGTCTGCCCAGGGTCCATCTCTATCTCAGCCATAGGGTGAAGGCCTGGGTTTCTTCTCCTCTCAGGCCCTTGGGAGTCTGCTCTGGTGCAACCCAGCTGCAGTCTGCATGGAGTTCCATTTTTAGCTCCCTGGACTGGAACTCAGCGTTCAATGCACTGCCAACCTCAATGTCAGTTTGATTATAACCGAGGCGCGTGTGGGCTCCTGCTCGCGCCTTCCTGTGTCTAATAATAACCCTCTGGTTTCTCTCACCCCAACGTATTTTATTCCGGGCCTTCAAAATGCTCCATCGGCAAAGTCCTCTTTCAGCCTGGTTCCCCAGGGAGACAGCTGATGGCTATTATGTGCAAGTGCTTCCGGAACGATTCAGCTTCCTTCAAAGGGAAAGCGTCCCAGCCTTCTCTGTGTTAAATGGGGGTGAGGTGACGTCGCGGGAGGGACACAGGATACATCAGGGGGAGCTCGTGTCTCCTGAGTGCTGACCTCACCAACCCTGCAGGGTTCTTGTAAGGATTAGAAATTCGGTCTAGTAAGTGCTCAGTACCGCGTTCAGTACCCAGTAAACGGGAGTTATTACAATGCCAGGTAGACTTACCGATAGAGATGTTGAAGCGGCTTTGGTTTGGCACATATAACTTAAAATCCAGAGTCCACGTGTTCAGGTACCGCTGCAGCGCGACGACGTTAGGACAGAGCCCATTGGACCAACTTGGATCATGCGCCCCTCTTGACCCAGTCAGTTAGGTCATAGGTGGATGAAATGAGTGGGGTGGGCAGCACTGGAATGTGTCCGTCTTCTTAAGATGAAGGTGGGTTCATCAGCGTCACACCGACTACAGAGACCAGCAGTGGCAGTGGAAATGCAGGTCCCATTACTGAAGAAGGGGGACCGAGGCTGACCGGCTGCCTTAGACTGAGTTCTCCCAGAAGCAGATTAGAAAGGAACGTTTTTATTCAAAGAGACAATTTGGGCTTTGTTAGCCATCTTTGGACATGTTGTCAGAAGAGATCAGTCCTGGAGAAGGACATCATGCTTGGTCAAATAAAAGGGAATACCCCCCAAATGGGAAATTTTTTCCAAGCTATGTATTTATTTATTTTTTTACAAAACAACTTTGTCACCTTCAAAGAATTCACCATTCCACTTACTACATTTGTCACATCTGTGCTTCCATGCTTGGAGACATTTTTCAAAGCCTTCTGTTTGGATGGCTGACAGCACCTCCCTTCTTTCTTTTTTTTTTTGTTTTTTATTTATTTATTTTTAGAAATAATTTTATTGGGGCTTGTACAACTCATCACAATCCATACATACACAATTATGGTTTTTTAAAGTGTTGCATATTCTTTTTTTAAATTATTTTATTGGGGGCTCGTACAATTCTCATCACAATCCATACATCCATCCATTGTGTCAAGCACATGTGCACATTTGTTGCCCTCATCATTCCTCCCTTATTTCCTTCTTCACCTCTTCTATGTCATCAAATCACTGTCCTTCCATATCCCTCTTCATTCATGGAGACAAAAAGAAGTCGCAGGAGCAAGGTCAGGTGAGTCAGGTGTGTGGGACAAGAGAGACATGCTGTTTTTTCCCCCCCAAACTGATACACTGAGATGGCTGCATGAGCAGGTGCATTGTTGTGTTGGCAAAACCAGTCCCCCATCTGCCACAAATCAGGCCTTTTTTGCCCGCACACTGTTATGCAATCTTTCCAGAACCTCTAAATCAGTAGTTCTCAACCTGTGGGTTGTGACCCCCTTGGGGGTCGAACAGCCCTTTCACAGGGGTCCTGATTTATGACAGTAGCAAAATTATGGTGATGAAGTAGCAATGAGAATAATGTTGTGGTGGGGGGGTCACCACCACATGAGGAACTGTGTGAAAGGGTCGCGGCATGAGGAAGGTGGAGAACCCCTGCCCTAAATAGAAAGCTTGACTAACAGTCTGACCTGGTGGAATGAACTCGAAATGCAGTACTCCCCGCACATCAGCAGCGTTTTTCTTTTTCAGTGGGGGTACCCCTTGGAGAGGAGCAATGGGAAGAGAGGAGCCCTTGCTGAGGTGGATTGACCCAGTGGCTGCGACAGTGGGCTCACACAGAACCATTGGGAGGATGGAGCGGCCCCGGCAGTGGAGCGCCCTCTGTTGTACACAGGGTTGCTGTGAGCTGGAACCGGCCAGATAGCACCTAACAACAACAACAATGAAGTCATCTTGAGGTGTTCGAGGTGGTGAGTACGAGAAACCGGTTTGCCTTCTATCCCATGGGTGGACATGGGGGCATTTGTGGGTCAGAGATATAACTGCTACTTTCCATGTTGGAGACCCGGGTTCAGTTTCTGGGCAGTGCACCTCCTCTGTCGCCCCCAGCCCTCTGTGAGGAGAAGCTCGTGCGTTGCAAGGGTGCCGAGCAGGGTTCAGTGGTTTCCAGACGAAAATGGACTAGAAAGAAAGGCCTGACGATCTGCTTCTGAAAACCAGCCCTTCGGATCCCGATGGTTGGTCCCACAACCATCATGGGAACGGCACAGAGCTATCTGCGGTTGTGCTTTTGGAAGCAGGGGGGGGCGGGGGAGTGGTGGCGGTATCTGTGATCTGGGGCCTTAGTTAATGGCAGCTGATAACAATACATTTTGAGCAAGTGCTAAGGGAGAAGATGGTGAAGGAGTGGAGAAAGTTAAGCAAAGACGTGGTTTCAGGTGAAGTTCTGTTTCGGCCTGAATCTGTGAACAGCACTGTCATGTACATAGCTCTTGAGTCTGTCTCACGCCAAGCCAGGGAGCTGAGCATTGGCATCCAGTCATTGGCCGGGCAGGGGCTTCCTTGGGACTTCTGGGGAGGCTGCTCCCGGAACTCCACGTCAAGTCTCCAAGGAAGATCATGGGTAAAGCTTTGGCAGCAAAGCACAGATGCCTAGGGAGTGTGGGAAACCAGCCCCCGACAACGAATCACGGGTTCAGGAAGCGCAACTGTACGGCTGAGATACATAAAGATTATAATAAGTCAGAGAATGGGAGAGAGAGTAAAATAAAGAAGTCAGACACATTTCATGGTAGCATGCTCACCTCCTGGATGGCCATGATCTCAACACTCAGGTCCAAACACAGCGCTGGCTGAGAGGGCAGGAGAGGTCTCTTTATTTCTGGCCAAGGCCCATATATACTTAGGGGGCATGATTACAGGTAACCACACATGTCACTGGAAGGGGATGTACAATAGACACCAGCGTTACAGGAAGGGGATGAGCTAGGGGTGTACACGTAGTAGGGAAGGGAGGGATTAGGGGTATACATGTGACAAGAAGGGTGGACCCTGGACTCAATATGGCAGCCAAACCTTAGTCACCCTTGAGTGAGCTTGACCTCCCTGGGCTCTCCTTCAAGGAAACTATCTACTACTATCCTTATCAGAAGGGAATGGGCCCTACTTCGGGTGGGACAGACTATACAGTCCGATTGCTCTAGATGGCTGATAACCCTTAGGGAGTGTAACCTCTGACCTGCTTTCGTTGACCTCCAAGTGTACAGTCATTTGCCATGTGTAGCAAGCAGCTAGGTTTGGCATATATTTGGGGGAGACAACTTGGGAGAAATCTTTCTGTTTACCACACTAGGACTGTACAGACATGGTGGGAAGGGCCCCAGGAGCGCTGGATGGATACACCCATAGCACCCAGTATAGCCTGCAAAACCACACCCGTCTGCAACAAGATGAGGCACAGGAACACAGCAGAGGAGGGTGGAGTCTCACCCAGGTTAGGATCAAAGGGGAGAAACAATGGCATTCTTCCTCTGTGCCATCACCACTGGCAATGCTCACGGTCATGTGTCCCATCTGGTCATCAGTGGCAACTCCCTGGCCCGTGCTGAGACCAGACTCTGCAGAAACAAGTGAGGAGGACATTCTGCAAAGGCCACAGCCAGCAGAGAAGCCAGAGGGGCCTCCTCAGCCCCTTGCTAGGTGGATAGGGTAGGCTGAGGTCACCGGGCTCCTGGGGCTCCCAGCCATGCCAAGACTGGTCCTCCAGCAGCTGGACAAGCCCTTCCTTGCCATCTGGAGGTCCAGAAATCCTTCAGGCTTGATGAGTCACCAAGTGCCCCTCCCTGCCCACCTCTCCCCACTCCGATGGCCTCTCTGTCCATGAGGAGTGGCTGCCACCTTGGCGCTCCAGCTCTTGTCTGTGACTGACTTCTCCAAGCCATCTGGCTCTGGGGCTGTCTGCAGAGGGAGCCGGGTGGTAGCGAGCAGGACGTGAGCACGCCACGCCAAGCCACCGCTCTGTTCCCAGAGTCATGGCACCTGCTCTGCTAGTTATTTTCAGGGTGATGAGCTGATCTGGGCCAGGGATGAGAATGGCAATGAGAAGCCCGGCTCTGTGCTAAGTTCTCTGCGAGCTTTATTGCCCACGATCAAATCCAACTGGCCTCCTAGAGCTCTCTCGGTTATAAGTAATAGAAGCCCAAGCCAAACCAGCTTGAGGGGGCAAAGCCTTTTTTGTTTGCTTCATGAAATGGCAGATGTCTAGGGCAATCAGACACAGCTGGATCTAGAAGCTTGCTTATATATAACCAGCCTCCTTCTGTCTTTGTCAGCTGACTTCTCTTTCTGGCAGCTTCTTGGCCTCCCTTCCCCCAGGGATGAGAAACTGGCCTCTAGTAGTCCCAAGAGATGCCAAGGATCAACTCAGCAAGCTCGGGTGCGAAGAGCAGTTCTTTTTTTCACAGCTTACGCTGTAACTGTGTCTCCCTGGACCAACTCGAGTTCTGTGTTCATCTTTGAACCAGTGACTGTGGGTGGGATACTCTGACTGGCCAGGACTGGGTCCTGTGAAGCTGAGGGTGTGCTGTAGTCACTGAAATACATGGCCTAAGAATAGGGCAACAGTGCCTCCTCAGAGGTAAAGTCTATGTATTCATTTAGTACAGAAGAGGAGGAGGAGGAAGAGAATGAGGAGGAGGAGGAGGAGCAAGCCCTGGGAAGGAAGGATGCAAGAAAAGCAGTTTTGTATTTTTATTTTTCGCACTTACAGTTGAAAGAAAGTTAAGTCCAGACAGATCAAAACAATTCTCTCAAGAGCCCACTGCTCGTAAGTGGTTGGATGCCAGTTGGGTCTCATTCCAGGATGTGAACTGTTCACCCAGGCATTGATTTGAGGAGAGAAGAGGCCTCTCTAAAGTGCTGTGGCTTGGTGATTATCAATAAATATGGATTAACGTATCCGGTATGAGCTTCAGATTGCTTCAGGAGGCCTGGACTCTCTGGCCACGCTGCAACATAAGCCCGGGTCACAGAGCCCATCTTGTTACCACATGGGGAGAGCCTGCCCAAGAAGGGAAGTCATGCTTAGGGTCACACGCTTGAGACTTGGATAGGGACAGAGGCCGGATCGATTGGTTTGAGTTCTGGGCTCTTCCCATTCCCGAGGCTAGTATAAAGACTATGCCTTCAGTTCTGTGAGCGGATACATGCCCTTTCTTGCTTCAGCCAATGTGAGTGGGGTTTTCTGTCACTTTCGGTGGTGCTGTGTGCATGGAGGAGTCCCATGTGAAGAGATATGACAGGTGAATGAGAGGGTCTCTTCTGGGGCCAGGCCATAAACTCTATGGTTGGTCACTGGGAATTTGGGCTTTTGACATTGGGTGGGGGCTTTTGTCCCACTCATTGATCTAGCCCCTTCCATACCGCTCTCCCCAAACTGGAAGCTGTTGACTGAGGCGAGTGGGCTAGTGTTAGCAGCCAAGCCAAGAGGCAATATGATCAAGTGTTAAGTGCTTGATCTGTGAACAGCCAATAAACGTACTTGTTCCTAGTCTCAGCTTTATCATGAATGTCTATGTAAACTATTGCCTGTGCATTTATTTAATGAATATTTATTGAGTTTCTACTAGGGACTTGATGCAAGTCTAGACTCTAGGATGCTACTGTGAATAAAAGAGGCAAAACATTTGCCCTCATGGAGATTTATATTAATAAAACAAAGAGGCCAATAGAGTGATCAACCCTAAGGGTAGAATGAAGCAAAATAGGGACCAGGAAATGCTTGGTAAGGCTGATGGTGGTGGTGGTGGTGGTGGAGAATTGGGTGTATTTTAAATGGGGATGGTTAAGTGGGCATTTCAGGGAAGACCTGAAGGAAGGGAGGTCACTTCCCTTGGCCACCTTATTCTCTGAACCTTTTCATGTTTCTTAGCGTTAAAGATGCCATTGATAATGATAAGATGCACAATCCTATTGGGTCACAGCAAAAATGAAAACACGTGTTGATTAAACTAGGACACTGTTTTCTTTCTTTTTTGGTTGGGAGTTAGGTGGAGGTTTACGGAGCAATATCCCAGTCTTACATTCAGCAGTTCATGCACATTGGGACTCAACTCAGTCTTTGAAGTCCCTTCGGTGTATCATCCCGCATCCTCCTTCCTCCTGTGTTTCCTGCTTCCAGTCCTCCTTTCCCAGCCCTCTGAACTCTCTCCTGGGGGAAAATTCATCTTGAATGATTTATGATTCTAATGTAGCAGTGAGTTCAATGGAGGTCCTTGTGTTAGTCCGGGTGGACTGGAGAAACAAATTCACAGACACACATGTGTATAGGAAGAGGTTTATA
>NW_022111312.1:8271108-8282633 GCF_000313985.2 Echinops telfairi
CCTGTGGACACCTCATGATCGCACAGGCTGGTGTGCTTCTTCCATGTGGGCTTGTTGCTTCTCTGCTAGATGGCTGCTTGTTTAACGTCAGGTCTTTAAGACCCCAGATGCTGTATCTTTTGATAGCCGGGGACCATCAGTCTTCTTCACTACATGTGTTTATGCGCCTATTTTGTCTTCAGCGATCCTGTCGGGAAGATGAGCATTAGTGTGGGGTACTTATAAGTAGTTGTACTTTAGATGTCTGCTCATGAGCTTCTAAGATCCCAATTGCTACTCACCGAAGTAGGACATAGGCCAGTCTCTGTGAACCGTGTTATGCCAACTGACGTTGGCACCCCATGTTTTCGTAAAGCACGTACCTTTTAAAAATGATTTTTTGGGGGTCAAATGCACTTAACAGAACATTTGCCATTTCAACCATTTTCACACGAACAACTCACTGGTTTAAATTATAGTTCTCTTTTGTGCAGCTGTCACCAAGCGTGCCCCATTTCTCTCTCTGAGCGTGGCAATGTTGGTAGCAGTGTGCCGCACTCTCCTCTGTGTGAGGGGCCGGGAGGCACCACCTTTCTGGTTCACAGGCCTTCCGATCAAGAGACAATGTCCTCAGAGATCTGTCCTCACAGGCTGTCTCCTGAAGACCCTGACCCGCTCGTGGCCCAACAGGATGGTTCTAGATGAGACTTGTGGGGGCCCTTGGGAGGCACTAGGCATATGCTGTAGGTGGGATGCTGCATTTAAACTATACCAAGAGGGTGGACTTTGATGAGTTTAAAACACCTGCAGGAAGTCCCATCAAGAAGTGGGATCGCTGTTCTTACATCCGAGAGGACCTTTGTGAGAGCCCCTGGAGGGAGGAAGGCCTTGGACGTGACCTGTGTGACAGCGAAGGGCAGGTTAGAAATGGAAGCCGATGCAGACTCTGCCCTTCCTAGTGGGGCCCTCAATCCAGAGGCCTTCCGTCCCCCTGTCAGAGGCGTGGCTACCCTTGACAGTGCCATTTAGAGACACCATGTACAAAACAAAGAAACAAACAAACCAGTTTGCCATTGAATCCACTGTATTCAGGGAGACCCTCCCCTGTGGGTGTCAGTGGAGTACTGTCCTTCGAGAATTTGCCGTGACTGTAGCTTTTTAGAAGCAGGCAGCTGCTAAGCTTGTCTCCTGAGGTACCTCAGGGTGGGTTTGAACCAACGACCTTTTGGTTAGTAGCCAAATGGATTAGCTGTTTACGCCACATAGGGACTGCAGACACACTATCTAGAGAGACAGGACACCGACAGGGAAAAGTCCCCAGAGTGGCCCCAGCAGCTCCACCCCAGATGCTAGACACAAGGGATGAGGTCTTCCAGACCTCCCTAGTGCTACCAACCATCCGAGTACGCCTGTATGAGAGACCCCACGGAAAAGCTGCCTGGCTGGGCAGCAGTTAGCCCAAGGCTGAGGAATGAAATGAGGGTGCACTGTTGCTTTAAGGCACCACTGGGGTGGGGGGTCCTGCAACAAGAGATGACCAGTGCGTCCTCCCAGGAGCATCCACGAGGCAGCATTTCTGAAGAGCAGATACCGCTAAGGACTCCAGGCTTTTATTTCCTGCTCTAGCACAGTGGTTCTCAGTCTGTGGGTCGCGACCCCTTTGGAGGGTCAAACGACCCTATCACAGGGGTCGCCTAAGACCATTGGAAAACATATTTCTGATGCTCTTAGGAACGTAGACACTACTCCTCTATCCGTCTCCAGGCTGGCCCGCCCACATGCAGATATGCCCACCTACACTCGTAGGTGTGAAGACTGTTACCCATGCTCCACCATGCTTCAGTACAAAATGTCATTGATTTGTCATTAGAAATAGATATTTCACAAGATATAATTACATACTGCTTTTGTGATTCATCACTATGCTTTAATGATGTTCAATTTGTAACAATGAAAATACATCTGCCTATCAGATATTTACATGACGATTCATCACAGTAGCAAAATGACAGTGATGAAGTAGCAACGAAAGTAATTTTATGGTTGGGGGTCACCACCACATGAGGAACTATATTAAGGGGTTGCGGCCTTAGGAAGGTTGAGAACCACTGCTCTAGCACCTCTTCTACGAGCTTTAAGGCTGCTGTGTTCTGGATCTTACAAGAAGGTATCAAAGGAAGCTTCTAAGACTACAATCTTAGCTGAGACCTCTAAGCTTCTAAGACTACAATCTCAGGACTCAAGGTCCTGGTCCAATGGTCCTGATGTAGTTTTCTTATTGCGGTGCTGCGAGTGCAGTTGCCCGCTCCCCTGACCCCCCAAGACGAGCCGCAGAACCAGCCACACCTGTGCATCTGCAGGTGATGCCAAGTCCATCACAACCACCAGCTGGTCCCCAGTGAGATGCCAGCGATTCTACGACACCCCGCCCCCCAATGTCACCCACACGCGTCTCAGCTGTAGAATGGAGTGTCTCTCCTTGACAAGGAGTATGTCCCAGCCCAGCTCAGCGACCGTGGCTAGATTGATAGCTGCCATCTGGGCCACCTCCACCCAGGATGAAGCCTTGTCCAGTCCTGTGCCCTCCGGGCCATCTCGGTGGCTATTGTGCCCAGCCCTCACACCGAGAGCCTCCCCAACCCTCACTTGCTCTCGACATGACCAACCATGATACCATCCTCCACTCCACTCCTCGATCCCTCCTCGCGACATGCCCAAAGTCAGCATGCCCGACGGTGTTCTGTTGTCATCCACAAGGGGCCTGTTGGCTATTTGGGGGGCAGTAGCCCCCCAGACCTTTCTTCTTGTTTGCCTTTTGAAGTTTCACCCACACCTGTCCTCCATGGGCGAGCCTGCTCGTAGGTACGTGAAATACCGCCGACATAGCCTCCGGCATTGCAGCAACACACCAACCACCACAGCACAACAGATGGCAGGGGTGGTGGTGGTGGTGGTGGACCGTAGGGGGCTCTCAGCAGGGAAGTATGCCATTCCATCTACTTTCCACGAGGAAGTGGGCACAGGACAGCGAGTCTGAGACCGGGCATCCCAAACCCAGGGTCAGGAGGGGAGAGCCAGAGCAGAGAGTCAGCTCTGTGGCAAGGGCCCAGCGAGTGCAGGGAAAAGCGGGCCCGGCCGAAATGCCTTGGCTACTCGAGTGAAAAAAATCAAATTAAACTTTGCATCCTGGGATGGGGCTACAGCAGCCAGGAAACAGCAGACAGCGCCGGCCTCACTGACAGGCTGCCCCCCCGCACGTGGCTGGGGCAGGCTAAGAGCTGCCAGCATCATTGCGTCTGTTTTGTGAGATGGAGGAGGACTTTGTGGATTGGTGTTGGACATATGGGTTCATGTTGGACTTGTGGGCTTGGGCAGCACTGGGTTGGGATGTTTTCTTGATGCACACTTAACCTTTATATAAAACTCTCTCTTACACAGTTTCTGTGGATTTGTTTCTCTAAAGTACCCAGACTAATACAAGCTTGCTCTCGGGGGATGCTGTCTGTGGCTGCTGGCTTAGACCACATTTTGAGTAACGAGGCCCTAGGGAGCCTGCCTTCTAATCTCTGTTTTGGCTTCGCTTGCCAGTAAATAGTCCAATCTATGCTCATACTCAGTCCACACTTGCTGGTAATCGTCCCAGAGGCTTATGAAAAAGTACCCGTCCTCCCCACAGGAGGCGCTGCATTTCCGCTTCTCCTCCACAACGATACACAAGCAACAACAGCCGCAGTGACCACAGCGCCACTGCCAGGACTCCATCATTCACCAGTGTGTCCCACACCAAACTCTGAGCAACAGGATCTGAGAGACAGTCTCACCCAGGCTGACGTGGAGACAGGAAGGCAGGCTGCTGCACCGTCCATTACAGCAACACGTGGCAAACAAGCTAAGCTCAATCCCACAGCAGCAACCCAAACGGTCTGCAGGAGAACAGACCACAGTACTCATGGTCTTTGTACCATGTAGCACAGTGGAGGGGAATGAATTGGAACCACGTGAGTCAGCCCCTATGCAAGAATCTGTCCTGGATCCAAAAGCAAGTGACAGAAGGCTGTACATCGAAGGATACCGCTTATGTAGCTTAGAGATGGGCAGAAGAATTCTGTTCCCTAGAATGCATACGTATTCAAATGAGGCATAAAAACTCACCAGCGAACGCAGGACTCACCAAGTACAGGAGAGTGACTGCTTCCTGGGGAAAAGCAGGGGAAGGGCACCAGTGTTTTGGGGCTTCATTAAGGTATGAAAGGTTTCATCTCCCAAAGGGGAGGTTCACGGCCTTCATTCTATTAGTTTATAGCTCTTTTCTTTCTAAGAGGCTTGAAGCATTTCAGAATAAATAGAAAAAGAAAGAAAGGAGGTACTTGGGTTAAAATGTGTGGGGAGTATCAAACCTTGCTCATTTGGTCCTTGCTCTTCAAGGTTGTCATTAGGGGTCGCCGAGCCCGTCCCAGCTCGTCCCAGCGACCCCATGCACCACGGAACAAAACACCACCGGCCCCCGCCACCCTCACAATCCCATTGTGGTCGCCACGTGTCAATCTGTCTCACTGAAGGTCTTCCTTTTTTCCGTTGACCCTCTCCTTTTCCAACCCTAGCATGATGTCCTTTTCTGGGCACTGGACTGGTCTCTGTTGATTCCATGCCAACGTCGGTGGCATCCCACTTCTAAGGAGGTGACGTCCTGTTTCTTACCATCCCACTTCTAAGGAAAATCCCACAGAGTCAGTCGGCCCTGCACGCATTGAGGGTCACTGTGAGTTGGAAGGCTGGCGAGACAGTACTGTCTTCCTAGTTCTACCTAGGACAGATGATCTTGGTTAAACCTGGCAACTTTACCCTGGGGGTGGGGGCAGAATTGCCCCTGGCTTAGAGTCCTCATCACCAATTCCTGTTTTGCACGTGTTTACTCTGCACCCTCCACCATTGCCAACCCATCAATTATCACGTTTTCCCTTCACAAGCACCCGGGAGGCAGGGATGCAGTAGAGTAGAGAGGTGAGAAGCTGACGATGGAGCCAGGCTTTAAGAGATACCGTGAGCCGGGGAGAGGGTTGCTGGTGGGCAAACTGAATGTATCTTAAATGCTGAGGGGAAATGGTGCTGGTGGCTGCACCATCGAGGGCAGAGGTCAGCTGACTGGCGAGAAAGAGAACTGCAAACGGACAGAAGAGAAAGTGGGAGGTTGTTGGGGAAGCTGCTTACTGAAGCTGGGCCGTCACAGCCAATCGGGGATGTAGGATTGTTCGCAAGAGAAGCAGCTGAGTTGTGCTGGGAGGGTCAGGGACTTAACAGACCTGGGCTTGGGTCTGCTGTTTGTGCCTGGTGCTTTGCTCCCTCCAAGCTTCCGTACTTTCCCACCCAAAGTGCCCCATGGACAGCGCACATGGGAAACTAACATGTGTCAGGGTGGTACGTTCTTGCATTTCACCCTCTGGTTTTCTGAGGGTGCGTCCCTTTACAGATGAGGATGCTGAGGCTAAAACTAGGTTAAGAGACTTGCCTCAGCTCCTCAGCTAGTGGTGGACAGAACTAGAATTCCCAGTAGGAGTTACCGGACTTGAGGCTTTTGTTTTTAAATGGTGAGCTCTGTATTGGTCTACCTTGCCTCAGGGTAGACATGAGAAGCAGCTTGTCTGGTTCATTTGATAGACTAATTGCTGTCCATGTGATGGACATTAATTCATCAAAATTTAGAAGATGAAAAAATGGCCCAGATTGCCACATCTTTGGACCAAATGACATCTTTTAGCAGATTATGTACAGAAGAGACCCACTTTTCAAATGAGGGAACTCCTTCTGTCTGACATGTGGAAAAGCTAATGGACACGTGGGTAATGCTTCTCTGAAATCCCTTTTCCTGGCTTTGGAGACGTGGAGAGACTATCTTTTGAGGGACGTGTGTCAAGCAGGAATTTTGACATAGGTTTAGTGGTTTCAAGGCTTAATTAATGAATTGCCTTGAATAAACAAGCCGGAGGAGAAAACAATGGGATGAGAGTTGGGGGTGGTGGTGTAGGGGGGACATGGAAGAGGGGGAGGTGAGGGAAAGGAAGTGGCTGTTAACAAACTCAGGGACAAGGAGACAACAAGTGACCAAAATTCAATGGCGAGGAGGATGCTGGAGGCCTGGTAGGGCTTGATCAAGGGCAATGTAACCGAGAGGAATTACTGAAACCCAAATGAAGGCTGAACATGATAGTGGGACAAGAGGAAAGTTAAAGGAAATAGAGGAAAGAACCAGGAGGCAAAGGGCATTTATGGAGGCCTAAATACAGACATGTACATATGTAAATATACTTATATGTGATGATGGGGAAATAGAGCTGTGTACATATATTTATAGGTTCAGTATTAAGAAAGCAGATGGACATTGGGCCTCTATGCAAGTACTCTCTCAACACAAGAACACTTTGTTCTAATAATCCGGCACTCTGAGATGCTCACCTTCCAGACAGGATCACTGAAGACAAAATGGGTGCATAAGCAAATGTGATGAAGAAAGCTGATGGTGCCTGGCTATCAAAAGATATAGCATCT
Organism: Echinops telfairi; assembly: GCF_000313985.2. Taxonomy (NCBI): domain Eukaryota; kingdom Metazoa; phylum Chordata; class Mammalia; order Afrosoricida; family Tenrecidae; genus Echinops; species Echinops telfairi. Next base: position 8,277,631 of record NW_022111312.1, read on the forward strand.
GGGGTCTTCAAGTCTTGAAGATAAACAAGCAGCCACGTAGCTGAGAAGCAACAAAGCCCACATGGAGGAAGCACACCAGCTTGTGTGATCATGAGGTGTCGATGGGATCAGGTACCAGGCATCAAAGACCCAGAACAAAAAAATCATGTCAATGTGAATAGGGGGTGAGGGTGGGGTGGAGTGCGGAGTGGAAACCCAAAGCCAATCTGTAGGCAACTGGACATCCCCTTACAGAAGGGTGGCAGGGAGGAGACGGGCCAGTCAGGGTGCAGTGTAGCACCGATGAGACATACAGCTTTCCTCTGTTTTTTTTTCAATGCTCCCCCCCACCACTATCATGACCCTAATTCTACCTTACAAATCCGGCTGGACCAGAGCATGTACATGGGTACAGATAAGAGCTGGAAATACAGGGAAACCAGGACAGATAAACCCCTCAGGACCAATATTGAGAGTAGAGATACCGGGAGGGGAAGGAGAGGGCGGTGGGGGAGAAAGGGGGAACCTATCACAATGACCTACCTATAACCCCCTCCAAGGGGGATGGACAACACAAAAATGGGTAAAGGGAGACATTGGTCAGCACAAGACATGAACAATTAATAATTTATAAATTATCAAGGGTTCATGAGGGAGGGAGAGTGGGGAAGGGAGGGGGGAAAATGAGGAGCTGATACCAAGGGCTCAAGTAGAAAGAGAATGTTTTGAAAATGATGATGGTAACAAATATGCACATGTGCTTGACACAATGGATGGATGGATGGCTTGTGATAGAAGTGGTATGAGCCCCCAATAAAATGATTTATTATAAAAAAATGATAAAAAACAAAAAATGAAATTATTTAGAAAATGAAAACCTGAATTGCCTTGATTAGCTTTTCACACTCTTTACTATGTGAATCTAACAGACCAGGGCCCTGGATTTCCCACCCTACATATATGCCCAGTTGCGATCAGCTAAAGCCATCATCCCTGACTTGGGTAAAATGTCAACAATGAAATAAAATCTCCATGTGAATTAATCTGTGGGGTCTAACACCTCAGGTTTCAGCACCTTGAGCACCGGTACATCTCCATTAGTCAAGTGGGTGCCCCAAGCAGGGACAAGACCCATGTTTTGAAACCCTTGTTCTCTCTTCTCTCCCTTCAACTCTAATGCCAGGCACAGTTTCCTCCTGTCTCTGATGGGAATCACCATCCCGCCCTCTTCTGCGGTTCTTAGGATGCAGTGAGTGTGTGTGCATGAGCAGTAAGCAGGGGGCCTGGCGCACGGAGGAGCAGGTCTGTTGCCAGGCTGTGCTGTGGAGTGGATTCCGACCCCACGTGACAGGGTAGAAGTCTCCTGGAAGGTTTCCTAGGCTTCATCTTTACAGGAGCCGATAGATGGCATTTTCTGTTGAGCCACTGGGTGGGTTCGAACCACTGATTCTTTTGGTCAGTAGCTGACTGCTTAAGCATTGTGCCACCGGGGATCCTTAGAGTAGCTGGTAGCTGGTGGTATTTTCAAGGGAGATGAGGCCTGACATGAGGGTGCCTCCTGCCCCCTTGTAAGCTGTGGGGATTAATGGAGTTGTTTCTCACCCATCTTTGTTCACTCTGTTGTAGGACTAATTTCCCACATGCCAGGCACTAGCCTAGACCCCGAATATACAACCCTGATCAAAGCACAGCCCTTGTCCTCAGGGTCTAACATTTCCCATTAGAGCCCTGAACTCATAGAGGGGCCTCAAAAAGTACCTGCTGAACAGATGGATGGATGGGTGGATAGATGGATGGATGGATTCAGAGCGCAAGTTTGCCCTGAGTTCCCAACAGAGGTGTGGATTTTTAGCTGTGAGCCCTGCCAAGGCTTGCCGTGGGATAATGGATTAGCATTGTCTTCCAATAAGGACGATTTCATCCATCTGCAGGATGAGGCTAATACTCTATTCATTGCCAAGGCTGTTGGGTGGCTTAATTAACTAATATTTATGATGTGCTTCTAAAGCCAAGTATGCAAGGCAAGGAAAAAACACCTTTGCACTGTTGGTATTAATAATTTATTGTCCCTCTCCGTGTTGGGCCTATTTGGATGTGTTTATGGAGAGAGGAAGAGGTAGCCTTGAGTCTGGAGATAATTAAGCCATAGGTAAAGATCATTTTCTTGATTAGAGCCTCAAACAAGGCGCTTTTCCTGCTTGCTGGATTTTTGCACATGCCTCACACTCAGGAGAACTGCCTTGTTTTGGAAACATCAGCTGCTGACACGCAGCTGGGGGGTGTGCAGAAGGTGTGGATGGCACCGGGCAACACTGTCAGAGATGACACCCAAATGACTGTCTATAATTTTTATACACCGTTCCAGCAGAAATATGTTATGTCTTGTGGAAACATCCCCGTCGTGAGTTATAACCACAGAAGCATGTTTTTGTTGTTGGTAAACTCAGTTTACACCTATCGACAGATCCATCAAGGCTAAAGCTCGATGCTAATTTACTTTTCAAATCTTCCCATGCGCTCCGTCGGAGCTGTCATTGTTACCCAGAGACAGTGAGATGTTGTGGCTCGTCCCCAAGTGCTACCAGGACCCGGGATGTTTCCGTTGCTACTCTTGTTTTTGTCGTTGCCGATTTTGTTGAGTTGTCGGGAGTTCCAGCTAGGACCTTAGGTCAATAGTATTGTGAACCTCTATCAAGGTCGAGAACGAAGTAGTAATTCACAGAAAAGGAGAAACATCACAAGAGCTACTGAGTTACTGAAAATGCTTCACTCTCATTGTTGTCGTTCAAGGTAGAAATATTTTATAGGACAAATGTTGTTGATAGTATTCGTGTGATCTAAGAAATATTACACTGAGACAATTCACAAATGAAGTTATCACGCGTTATTTTGTGATTAAGGTGGATCGTAAGCATGGCTGAAGCTTCTCTACAGTCTGATGCTGAGCGAGGTATGCGAAGGGCAGGGAGACACTATGACATCATGGGTTACCTACCGGACTGGGCGACAGCAGCTCTGCCGACACCACTGTCAAGGCCGAGGCAACCTCTCACTTTGCCTATCATTTCATGCAGATATGTCAACAGAAAATCTTCCTGGGGTCTCATCTGTGTTTAGGAAGCTGTTAGAAACTCCACAAGGGGATGTGCGTGATCTGATGTTGAGTTGCATTTACTTTACGCGCCCAGTCTTCATCCACGCACTTATAGCTTAGTGGGTTGCCAAACTCTTTATCGTTTCTGTTTCTGTAATCATAGAAATGGCAAAGCTCTCAAAAGCCTTAGGGATAGGTAGGTGGAAGAGAACATTTGCTGAGTACTGACTATGGGCTACCACGAGCTCTGCAATTGTCGTTTCATTTTCTCTCCCCGTTTTCAACCTTGTCTGCACACTGGAATCACTTGGGAGTGTGTGTGTGTGTGTGTGTGTGTGTGTGTATAAGTAATATCGATCCTTAGGTCCCAGCCCCAGAGATTATGATCTGACTGGGGGGATGGTGGTCTTAGCACTCAGATCTTTAAAAAATGCCCCAGAATCCGAAAAATTTTAAGATGCAGCAAGATTGAGAACTGTTTATTTAATCCTCACAACACACTCACGAACTGTTGTCTCCCTCATCCCCCATGTTCAGATGTGGAAACTGAGCCCTAGACTACGCTGAGCCAGGGAGAAGGCAAAGACATTATTTTCAAAGAGCCCATAAATTGAGCCAGCATCAACCAGAGATTTGACCAAAATTTAAGTCCTAACCGCTTAATCCAAGCACAGCTTCCTCTGTATGGCAGGCAGACTTGGACAGATGACACATTGCATCTCAATCTGATCATGTCTAATTCGGGGAGAATAATCCCTTCCCGAGGAGTTAAGTGTTTTCCTCTGGTGCCTTGAGGCTTCCTCACCCCCCACTACCATGACCCCAGTGCTGCTTCTCTAGTTCAGACTAGCCCAGGACATGTACACAGGTATAGAAAGGGATGGGAGCTCACGACACACAGAATCCAGGAACAGGAGTGGGAATAGTGATCCCAGAAGGGTAGGGGGGAGAGGGGGAGAGGGAGGGAGAAAAGGGGAACCGATCACAGTGATGGACACATAACCATGCACCCCTACAGGGGGAAGAACAACAGAAAATATGGGGGAAGGGAGACAACGGTTGGTGTGAGAGATGAAAAGAATAACAAGGTACAATGGGGTTATGAGGGTTGGGGGGAGGGTGGAAAAGAGCTGATACCAAGGGCTCAATAGAAAGTAAATGTCTAGAAAAGAATGAAAGCAGCATATGTACAGTCATGCCTGATTGATGTATGGCTTGTGAGAAGAGTTGGACGAGCCCCCAATAAAATGATTAAAAAAAAAACGTCAGTGTTTGCTTTTTGGTAGCAGGGTCATCCAAGTGGGGGTGAAAGGGCATGTCCACGTGGTTTTGATTTGCCTCTGCCTGATGGTCAATGACATTGAGTGAATTTAATACCTTTTTCTTGCAAATCTTTAAGACCTCTGCTTTCTCTTCTTCTTTATTTTTCAAGTGTCTCTGATAATGATGTAATTAGATTTAACAAGCCAGTTATTGCAGGTCAATTAAATGCCATTTATGATTTAAAGGCTATTTATTCAGATTAACAGCCATTAAATGGTTTTTTATCACACCTCCCTTTAAAACCTTAATATTGTTTTAAGCATGTTTTCAATTATTTAAAACTTAATTTTACCTCCACCGACACTTAAATTAAGGACTACTGATGGTGTGATGCTTAAAGCACTCAGCTGCTAACCAAAAAGTTCAAGTTCACCACCTCTCCGAGGGAGGGAGACGTGGGGCACATGCTTCTGTACAGACTACGGCCTTGGAACCCTATGGGACGTGTTGTGTTTTGTCCTGTAGGGTAGCTGTGGGTTGGAATCCACTTGGAATCCAATCCAGTGGATTGGACTCTTGAATTTGCTAACAGTAGTAGAATCTGTTTTTCTTAACCCCCTTGGTCACTTACAAATGGATTTATTACGAAGAGTAAAGAGCTACATTT
>NW_022111312.1:8283545-8285693 GCF_000313985.2 Echinops telfairi
CTGGGAAGGGGTTATAGGTAGGTCATTGTGATCAGTTCCCCATTTCTTCCCACCACCTTCCTCTTACCATCCTGGTATCACTACTCTCATTATTGGTCCGCAGGGGTTTATCTGTCCTGGATTCCCTGCGTTTCCAGCTTCTATCTGTACCCATGTACATGCTCTGGTCTAGCTGGATTTGTAAGGTAGAATTGGGGTCATGATAGTGGGGGAGGAGATAAAATGTACTAAGAAGCAAATAACCACAGAGTACGGGTTCTGCAGACAGACAGTATGAAGGGACGACAAAGGAGATGGTAAGGTGGCCGGGCAGTAAGCGCAGTGTAAATGTTACTCTTTTAAACGGTCCCCAGGGTATCTGCAAGCTAGTGGAGTTGCTGTGTTTCGATGGCAGCTCTATATCTGACACCCTTTTCAAGTGCACAATTTGGTGACATTCACAGAGATGTGCAACTGTTGCCCCTGTTTATTTAAACGGACATTTCCATCACCCCAGAGAAGAACCCTGTAGATTATCTGGAAGCTAAAATCAAGATACCCAAACTCATGGCCACAGAGTCCACCCTTATAGGACAGAGTCGAACTGCCCCATGGGTTTTCCAAGACTGATCTTCACAGAAGCAGCCTGCCACGTCTCGCTCCCACAGTGCGGTTGGTGGGTTTGGAATGACGACCTTTCAGTTCGTGGTTGAGCATTTGACCAGCAGAAGTCTTCGTATCTGTCTGCTGTTATCCTAATTCACCCACCCTCATCTCCTGGCAATGACGAATCTACATCCGTTCCTAAGGATGTGTCCACTGCATCTGTCTCTTACTAAAGGAGTCGTACAACACGCAGCTTCTCATATGTGTCTTCTTAGCATAATGCTTTCCCCGTTAATTGAAATTGTCATGTGTACCAGTATTTCATTCCTTTGTTATTGCTGGATCATCTGCCACTGTACAGATGATGCTGCACTTTGTGTATGCACTCATCAGTTGATGGTCATTAGGGCTGTTTCTATTGTACAGAGTGGAATTGCTGGATGGCAATGTGTTGTGGGATTATAAAGAGACTTTTCCCCAGCTTTGTCTCCCTCAAAGACATGTCAAACATTAGAGGCTATTTGCCAACATGGTGGGAGGTCAGATTTTAGAGACATCCTCCCTGAAGGTAGTCAGTTGTAGTCTGGTCCCACCAGGGGTAGGCCCCGCTCCCTGCTGTTAAGGACAATGGGCTACTTCTTCCTAAAGGCTTGTGACCATTAGCTTGGTTCCTGTAGGTGGGGTTTATACCCTACTGATAATGGTTTCTATGGAGATCCAGAGACCAGGTCAAACCTGCTCAGTGACATCCAAAGTTTGGCTGCCATCCTGAATCTAGGATCCGCCCTTCTTGTCACATGTGTACCCCAAATCCCTCCTCTTCCTATTGAGTGTATATCCCTAGATTGTCCCCCTCTCATTGCTGTATAACCTATAGTGCAACCTCTTCCTGTGACGTGTCTTTACCTGTAATTAGTGGGCTTGCACTCTCCTCAAAGGTATATAGACCTGGGTTAACAATAAAGAGCTCTCTCTCAGGCTCCCCTCTTGGCCTCTCCTTGGTTCCCCCTCTCCTCTCCCGTCCTCGCTCCCCGGTTCCCTTTCCCCTTGTCCTCTTTCCCTTCCCCTTCTCTCTACATGGACCCCCAGGCAGGACTGAGGTGAGCATGCTACCATGAAATGTGTCTGACTCCATTATTTCAATCTCTCTTTTATCTCTCATACTCTCTAGGACTTTATTATTATCTTTATGTATCTCAAACGTACAATTGCGCATACTGAACCTGTAATTAGTGGTGGAGGGCTGGCCCTTCCCCCACAGTGTGTGTGTGTATTTTCACTGTAGTAGATGATGGTGAGCAGGTTTCCAAAGAGCAAGCACCAATTTGCATTCCACTGGCATGCCTGAGAGGTCCAGTGGCTCTACATTCTTTTTTTTTTTTAAATCATTTTATTAGGGGCTCATATGACTCTTATCACAATCCATACATACATCAATTGTGTAAAGCACATTTGTACATTCGTTGCCCTCGTCATTCTCAAAACATTTGCTCTCCACTTAAGCCCCGCCCAACCAGGTCCTCATTTTTCCCCTCCCTCCCCGCTCCCCCTCCCTCATGAGCC
>NW_022111312.1:8288225-8295442 GCF_000313985.2 Echinops telfairi
CAGTCCAGTCTGTTGGGGCACCACGCCCTGGTCCCAAAGTCCACCTTCAGCATTCCCTGGGGAGGCTCTACATTCTTAAAGACATTTGCCATCATCAGTTTTAAAGAATCAGGTTATTTCACTGTGTGTCTGTAATTCGAGTTTATATTTCTGTCATGATTAATGATATGTATTTTAAAAACTTTAATTGTGAGTTGGGTGAAAGCTTACAGAGAGAATCAACTTTCGATTCAACCATTCATGCATGTTCAGTTTCGTGTCATTGGTTGCAATCCCCGCTCCCCCCACTGTCTCCGGGGCTTTCTGTTCCATTTCCCCTCCTTTTTCTCACCCTGCCCTTCTGGTATAAAATGGTTGATGGTTCTAAGGACCTACTGTTATGGTTACATATCCATTTTTGTGAAGTGTCTGTTAAAAACAGATTATTTCTCTTTACTGATGCATATTTGATTGTGTGTATTTTGGGTAGAGCCCTTCACTTGCTTTGACGTAGTGGGTTACTTGATGGGCTGCTAACTGCAAGGTCAGCAGCTCAAACCTACAAGTCACTTGGAGGGAAAAAGATGAGGTTTTCTAGCCCTGGAAAGATCTACAGCCTTGGGAATTGAAAGGGGGCCGTTCTACTGTGTCCTCTGTGGCTGCTATGAGTTAGAATTAAGTCAATGGCAGTGGGTAGCCCTGTGGTTTACCTTTTCACTCAGTGATGCATTTCCTCATTATTACAGTAGAATGTGCAGTACATGAAACATATTATTGTAACTAATTTGAAGTGAACAGCCCATGAATTTCAGTACACTGACAGTGTTGTACACTCGTGTTTTACTACTACCATCACCACTATCTAGTTCTACAGCCCTTTAGTCATTGTGAAAGAAAACCCTGTCGGTTCTCAATTTTCCCTCCCCACAGTTCCTATCAACCACTACTATGCTTGATATCTATGGATTTTCCTTTTCTAGAAACTTTGTATAAATGGAATCCTACAATATGTGACCTTTTACTGTCTGACTTCTTCCATTCATCATAATGTTTTCAAGGTTTGTCCATGTGGTAGCATGGATCAGAACTTCATTCCTTTTTATGAGTCATTAAAAGGCAAACTCAAACTCACTGCCATCGAGTTGATTCCAACTCGTAGTGACTTTATAGGACAGAGTCCGACAGCCTTGGGTTTCTCAGGCTGTACATATAGATGAGAGCAGAAAGCTTCATTGTTCTCTCTCAGAGTGCCTGGCGGCTTCCAACTTTTGGCTTTGTATTACAGCCCAGGCCACATTAAGACCACCATGAGATAAGTCATCATGCCCACGAGAATGGTAGATGTGGAAAATTTGGGAAAATCTATGGGAAATTGTTTGGTCATTCCTCAATATGTTGTTGATGGCTTAAAAAAAAACACCAAAAACCTTCATTTGGGTTTCAGCAATTTCAGTTACATTGCTCTTGCTGAATCCTTACCAGGCCTCTCACACCCTCCTGGCCACTAATTTTGGATCACTTGTTGCTCCCTTGTCCCTGTATTGGTCAACACCACCTCCTTTCCCCCGCCTCCCCCCCTCCCATGTCCCCCCAGAACCATCGGCCCCATTGTTTTCTCCTCCAGACTGTTCATCCAGCCTATCTTACCTAGATAGAGCTACAGAGATAATAAATGCACCAAAAAAAACGAGGCATAGCAAGACAAAAGCAACAAAAAAGAACACAACAATGACAACAAAAAAGAAAACCAATGACCCAGAAAAGAAAAAATTAATTTTAAAAAAAGGAAAAAAATTTAAAATTAAAAAAAGTAAGAAAACCCTATAAATAGATCCAGGTCTGATTTTTGACCTGTAGGCGTGTCCTCCAGTCAAGTCCGATGGGGGTGCCACGCTCTGGCCCCAGACTCTGTAAGAATTGTACAGGCCCCCAATAAAATGATTCAATTAAAAAACTAAACCAAAACCAAAAAAAACCCTTTATTTTGTTGTTGTCAAGAATATACACTGCAAACTATACAGCAAGTCAACAGTTTCTGTTACATATGACTCAGGGACGATGATTTCATTCTTGGAGCTGTGTAACCACGTCTGCCCTCCTTTTCTGAAGCGGTGACACAGTGGTTCCGACTCATTGGCACAGGGGCTGCTAACTACCAGGTCAGCAGTCCCAAACCACCAACTGTTCCGTGGGAGAAAAATGAGGCTCCGCTCCCATGAACGAGTTACCGTCTTGGAAACCCATAGCGGCGGCTCTCCCCTGTGCTAGAGGCGGGTTTCTCTGAGTAAGAATCGACTCTGCAGCAGTGAGTTTTCATCAGCTGGTCCTTCCCCAATAACAAGCTCACTGTCCCCTAAGGCTCCTATCCAGTCTCTCGAGTTGAACTTGTCCCTTGATCCCATATGCATAGTTCTGATGCTTTCTGATGAACCGAAGTTCTTCATTTTAATAGAGTAAAATGTGTCCATCATTGCATTTGGTCCATGCTTTTGATATCCTATGAGGGGTGGGAGTGAGAATGGCTTATTTGAAGCTTACCTTTCAGAGAGTATTGTTTTACCTGCATACTTACGTCTACCACTTACCTGACATTTATCTGTGTGAAGCGTGTGGAACAAGATTCGTTTTTTGTTTGGGTTTTCCCCCTGTGAATGCCCGCTGATGGAGCACCAGCTTTTGAAAACATCATCTTTGGCTACTGCACTGCAGCGGTCTCTATCGCATAAATCAAGTAACTGTGTATTGTGGGCCGGTTTCTGGACTCCGTCTCCATCTATTTATTTATCCTTGTCATATTACCCGACTGGCTTCACTACGCCTCTTTATCATAGCGCTTCATACCAGAGCGTGTAAATCTCCCAGCCTAGTTGATCACTGAGATTGCCATGGGTATTCTTGTTCCTTCCTATTTCCATATAAATAGTACCATCAGTTTACCAGTCGCCCCACACAGAAAAGAAAGCTGTGATCTTTTGATGGGGGTTTCATGAAAGCTGTAGGCCAATTTAAGGAATCCTGGAGTTGTTTATTCATGGGACTTCTTTCATTTTGTATCAGTGAGGTCACACTGTATTTGCCCCTTTGTGTTTGGCTGATTTCACTCAGCATAACGTGTTCAAGCTCCGTCCGTCTTGTCGCCTGCATCTAGACTTCATCTCTCCAGTCCGGCTGCGTGGTATTCCAGGGCATGTAAAGATTTGTGGCTGCTATTAAGTGCTTAGAATAGATTCTGACTCATGTCGACCCCTTGTGACAGAATCCAACTGCCCCAGAGAACAAGGCTGTCGTCCTTATGGGAGGGCGATGAGGCTTTCTACTCTGGTCAAGAGGGACAGTCTTAGCACCCACAGGAGTGCAGCTCTACCCTGTCCTGTAGGGTTGCTATTGGTCTGAATCCACTCAGTGGCAGTGAGTTTGGTTGTGGTTTGGGGACTGTCAATGTGACAGGATTGTAAGGCCTTTCTCCCACAGAGCCACTGGCTGGGTTCCATCCGCCATGCTTGTGGTGAGCAGTCAAGTGCTTAATCAGTGCACTGCCTGGACCTCGTGCCTGGAAAGACGACAGCTTAGAAAACACGATGGGGCAGCCCTACTCTGTCACCTGGCATCACCACAAGTCCCAATGGATGACACCCAACCACAGCACAGAGATTAATTTCAGGAGGACGGCTTCTGGACGATAAGGAGTCTTCGAGTCACCTGTCTTTACGCCAACATTTATTTGAAGTTTTGTGTCAGCCTGGTGGGGGCGGGGCGGACAGAAACTTGATCAGTCACTTGACTAGACCTTGATAGTGTGACGGTGTTCGCTGGTCTGTCTTGTAAGAAGGCAAGGCCTGCAGAGTGGCAAAGGGTACTCGCAGCGTGCAGAAAGCAGAGGCTGCGGCCTCGGTGGCTGAGGGAGAGCGAAGGAGGAAGATACTGGGAGACTGAAAGGACCCCTTGTCCACCCCCCCACCCCCCCAAGACCGTGACCTGGACCTCCTTGCAGAGTGGGCAGCACATGCAGTGCACCCGGGGCAAGAAACACAGCTCTCCTTAGATGTGACCGCCCCCCGAGTCAGCGACGGCTCTAGGAACGGCTCTCGGAGCTGCATCCTGTGACCCCCATCTCTACAAAGTTTGTGCAGTGTTTCAGCAGATGTGTCATTTTACAATGAAAACATCCCTGTCGTTGGTTCTAACAAAGCCATATTTTCATAAACCCACATTGTATGTATCAAGAGGCGCACAAAGCTGAAACTCCACATGCTGATTTACTTCCTGAACTTTTGAAGGGGCTCCTGTCAGACCTGTCATTATGACCCAATTCCCAGGACGCTTTGAACCGCGTGGTTCCGACTGGCCACACAAAGCCCACACTGCTGTTTTTGTTACTATTTTGGTCACCTTTGTAACTCTTTTGTCATACATTTTCTGCTGTTTAAGCTATAACATGGTGTCCATTCCCATTTGTGTTCTTACAGCCTTAGCTTTGCTGTGAGGGAAGTTGGACTTCAAGGAAAAGAAGGGGAGAGCTCTGAAAGAGGCTTCAGCTCAGGTATGAATCATGCTGTAACCAAGAATGCGGTAATTCCACGTGGGAACATTTTATAAGACAATTGTGAGCATTCAAGTAATGTTCTCAGGAGAGACCAGTCCCCAGAGCAGGACCTCATGTGTGGGACGGGAGAAGGACGGTGATACAGAGGAAGGCCCCCTGCAAGCCGAATTGATGGAGTAGCTGCAAGCAAAGGCTCAAACCAAACCACAGCTGTGAGGATGGAGCAGGACCAGGGCACTGCTCCGTTCTGGTGTGCACGAGGTCTCTACGAGTCGGACCGGGCCAGAGGCACCGAACAACAACACTGTATAGATAACATCTAGGTACCATGTATTATTTTATGCTCGCAATTGCTTAATAAACGTGACCTTGCATTGTGCAAGTTCTGGAATGGGAGAAGGTCAGTGGAGACAGTGATCACCATGAGTTGCTTCACTGAGTGACTAGCTGATAGAGAACGTTGCCAGAGGACATGGGCCAGGCAGCTGGGATGCAGGACAGCTGATGTGATAAACAGCACGGATGAGAATGGCCAGCCTCAGAGAAGACTTTCCACATTTCACTCTTGTGTATGATGTTGGTTTTAGGGTTTTTTGGGGGGTATGGGTGACTACCTAGTTGCTGTCTGTCATGGCAGCTCTGCCCCATGACTATCTCATATGTGTTGTAGAACTCTGCTCCGTAGGGTTCCCAATGGCTCGGTTTGGCGTGGTTCATCACCAGGCCTTTCTTCCGTGGTACCTGTAGGGGAAGTCACAGCCTCTTGGGTAGTAGCAGAGCACTTAAGCTCTTGTGGTAGATCTATAATCCTTTGTCAATTTGAGGATTAAGAGTTCAGGGGTGGAGTCGAGCTTGTCAATCAGATCATAGCCAAGGAGGCCTCTGTAGGCTTGGCCTTCTCCTGAGAATTCTGGGAAATCTAGCATTCCTTCTTGGAGGCAGGAGACACTCTCTCAGTCTCCCTCGGAGGCTTTTACTGACAAGGCTCACTCCCTGGGAGACACAGCAGCTGACAAGACACATGGACCCACCCTGATGCAGGCCGGGGTGCTGGTGAAGCCATGCAGAGACCCCTGCCAGCGCTGAGATGTTTCCAATGCCACTGGATCCAAAGACTTTCTACCCACTGGCCTGTGATCTGCTACATTCGGCATCATTGCATGTGTTTCGTGAGTCTGAAGAGGACTTTATAGATTGGCATTGGACATATGGGCGAATATCAGACTTATGGCCTTGGACTGGACTGGGTTGGGATGTTTTCTCAATGTTCAATTCCTCTTGTCTATAAATCTCTTTCTTATACACATATGTGTGTCCATGGATTTGTTTCTCTAGTCTACCCAGACTCACACAGCTCTTGTGCCTGTGTTTATCAAAAATGTTCCTAGTTGGCTAATATTAGATAGTAAATAGGTATGGGATCTTTTGCAAAGGCTTGTCCTAATCTCAAGATGATTCTGTTTGTTTTTTAGTCCTGTATTCTGTTAATGTGGGGAATTACATTGTTTTCTTTGCCAATATCAAACCTCCTTTGTACTCTTGGACTAAATGAAAATTGATCATGGTTCATCATTTTTATGCCCTGCTGTATTTGATTTGATAATGTTTTGTTTAGATTTTGGCATCTGGGTTTATGTGAGAGATTGACTATAATTTTCTTGTCAGGTTGGCTTCTGGGTGTTTGTATCAAGGTTACAGTAGCTCAAAAACGAATTGAGAAGTGTTTCATCTCTTTTGTTTGTTCGTTTCTTGATAGAGATTGTTTAAGGGCAGCACTGGTTCTTCAAATTGAAAGAATTTAGGACTCTACCAGCGAAAATATCCATGCCTGGAGATTTCTTTGTGCTGATACTAACCACAGATCCAGTTCTGTAGCGCAGATTCAAGCAGACACGCAGCTGTTTTATTTCTTCTTGTGTCAGTGTTGGCCCGGCATGTGTTTCTGCTCTGTATACTTCATCTAAATTGTCAAAATGTATTGGCATAAAGTTGTTTATGCTTTTCTGTTATTATCTTTCAATGCCCATAGGATCTTGCTTGACATTTATCAATTTTATTAGCCTTTTCAAACAACTTGTTGATTTTTTTCCTCTTTTATGTTTGCTTCCTATTTCATTGATTTCTGCTTTAACTTTTTAAAAAATGAACAAGTATTTTATTTTCTTTAACCTAGCATTTCCCAAAGTTATTCAATTGATTTCTGCTTTTAACTTTATCACTTCATTTTTTCCCTACATATTTGAAGTGTGATTTACTTTTATTTCTCTAACTTCCTGAGGTAGATATTAATATCACTGATTTATAACCACTCATCTTTTTTTGACATATCCCTTTAAAATTGTAAGTTTTTGTCTAGCTAGAGCTTGAGCTACACACAAGTTTTGATATATCTTGTTTTTGTTTTCATTCAAATGCTATTTTCTAATTTCCTTGGTGACTTTTTCTTAATTTCCAAGCAGAGTTCATAAGAATCTTCAGTTCTCATTATTGGTTTCTAGTATAATTGCACTGTTGACAGAGTATGCATTCTGAATTATGTCAATTCTTTGAACACTGTTACAAATCATTTAGACCCATTATTTGATCAGTTTAGATAAATGCCCGATGTGAATATGAAAGAATCTCGGTTCTTCATGAGTATTTGCAGGTTTGACAGAGGATATGTTTGTACGTGTATTTACCTTTGCTGCAAATA
>NW_022111312.1:8295698-8297540 GCF_000313985.2 Echinops telfairi
TGGAGGAAAGAAGAATGACGTAAACTGAAGATCGATGGAAACAATACATCCACTGGGCACCATGCACACATTAGTCTCCATTTCCCCAAGACCAGTACAGCTAGAGGGCAGCTGGCTACCAGTACCAACTGCTCTGAAGTGGATCCCATTAGAAGGTTTTCTGGAGACAGTGGGAGAAAAGGGTGGAACAAAACTCAAAATCATATCATGTTCTGTGTCATAAAATGATCCTGATGTCTCTAAAGTGAACCAGAAACATCTACGAACCATAGAGATGTCATTGTTGTTTTTGGGTGGCGTCAAGTTGGTTCCAACTCATAGCGACCCTGTCTACAGCGGACCGGAACACTGCGCGGTCGGCGCCATCCTCACAAGGGCTGCTATGTTTCTTGACCCCGTTGGTGCAGCCCCTCTGTCCATCCGTTTCATTGGGGACTTTCCTCTTTTTTTTTTGCTGCCCCCCCCCCCATGAGCATGGTGTCCTTCTAACATGTCCAAAGTATGTGACATGAAGTCTCACCATCTGAGGATTCTAGTTGTCCTTCTTCCAAGACAGATTTGTTCTTTTGTCAGTCCGTGGTACTTTCCATAGTCTTTACCAACATCATAGTTCAAGTGCATCGATTTTTCTTCTGTCCTCCTTATTCAATGTCCAACTTTCCCATGCGTATGAAGCGATGGGAAATGCCACGGCTTGGGTCAGGTGCACCTTAGTCCTCCCGGTAACTTCTTGCTTGTCAACACGTTGAAAAGGTCTTGTGCAGCAGATTTACCCAAGGCAACGAATCATTTGATCTCTTGACCACTGCTTCCGTGATCACCGATTGTGGCTCCAACCACGGTGAAATCCTTGGCAGTCTCAGTCTTTTCTCCATTGATCATGATGTGACCTCTTGGTCCAGTGTGAAGACTCGGGTTTTCTTTACATTGAGTTATAATCCACCTTGAAGGCTATCCTCCTTGATCTTCATCTGCAGATGGTTAATAAATTTTCTTCCAGACTTGATGCAGTGTTCTTCTTCATATAGCCCAGCTTCTCATATGATCCACTCAGCGTACAGATTGAGAGAGGATACAGCGCTGACACACGCCTTTCCTGATTTTAAACCATGCAGTACCCCCTAGTCCCTTGTTTTGTTTGGAAGACTGTACACCGGTTCCACAGGATCACAATGAAATGTTTGGAATGCTTATTCTTCTGTCCATAGTTTATTATGACCCACACAGTTCAATGCCTTTGCATAGTCAACAAAACACAAGTAAACACCTTTTTGGTATTCTCTGTCCTCATTCACGATCCCTCCGACATCAGCAGTGATATCCTTTGATCCACATCCTGTTCTGAATCCAAGCTGAAACCCTACTACTTCCTGTCGTTATATTACTGCAACTGTAGTTGGAGGATCTTCAGCCAAATTTTACTTGTACGTGATATCAGTGATATGATTCTATAATTTGAGTATTCTTTTGGGTCACCTTTCTTTGGAATGGGAACAAATATGGATCTCTTCCAGTCAGTTGTCCAGGTAGCTGCTTTCCAAACTTCTTGGCATAAGAGAGTGGATGTTTCCAGGGCTTCATCAGCCTGTTGAAACACTCATTTGGTGTTTCATCAATTCCTGGAGCTTTGTTTTTAGCTAATGCTTTTGGTGTGGCTTGAATTTCTTCCTTGAGTACCATTGGCTCTTGCTCATATGCTATTTTTGAAATGATTGGATGTTCACTAGTTCTTTTTGGTATAGTGACTTTGTATTTTTAAAAATCATTTTATTGGGGGCTCATACAACTCTTATCACAATCCATACATAAATCAATTGTATAAAGCACATTTGTACATTCGTT
>NW_022111312.1:8298108-8302865 GCF_000313985.2 Echinops telfairi
TTACTCATTTCAAAGTTATTTAAGTTTTTTGATGTTTTCTTTTCAATTGAGGTTTTTCTGTTTTGTCGTTGTTGGTGTTTTGCTTTGTTTGCCTCTTGTTTGTGCTTTGCATGACTTTATGCATATGGAATCCAGGTAAGTAAATCTATAGAGACTGTAACTGGATTAACAATTACCAAGGGGCATGGCAGGGGAGGTTGGGGGGGAATGGGGAGCTAACAGTAATGAGTATGGGGAAAAAGAAAATGTTATGAAATTGATTTTTACAATGATTTCTCAACTCTTGTTAAGATGATTAAATGATTAAATTGTATGAATGGGGCATCAAGGGGATCAAAGTGATGAAATCCCCCCGGGAAATACCAAAAATAGACTTTGGAGTCAGAGTGTGGCACCCCATCAGGCTCGACTGGAAAACACTCCTAAAGGTCAAAAGAGAGACCTGGAACTATTTATAGGCTTTCCCTTTTTTGTCATTGGCTTTCTCTGTGTTGTTGTTATTGTTTTGTTGGTTTTGTCTTCCTTTGTTGTTTTGTTTGGCTTTACCTTGTTTTTGTATTTATTCATGTCTCTGCATGTATATCTAGATAAGATAGGCAGGATAAACAATTTGGAGATGAAAACAATGGAACTGATGGTCCTGGGGGGGATATGGGAGAAGGGGAGGTGAGAGAAAGGAAGGGGGGCAACCAACCTAGGAACAAGGGAACAACAAGTGAACTAAAATCAATGGAGAGAAGGGCATAGGATGCCTAGTGGGGCTTAATCTTGGGCAATGTAACAGCAAGGAATTAGTAAACCTGAATGAAGGCCGAACACGATGGTGGGACAAGAGGAAAGTAAAAGGAAATAGAGGAAAGAACCAGGAGGCAAATGGCATTTATAGAGGCCTAAATACAGACATGTACATATGTAGCTATATTTATATATAACAAGAGGGAAATAGATCTATGCACTTATATCTATATGTTAAGAATTAAAGTAGCAGATGGACATTGGCCCTTCACTCAAGTACTCCCTCAAAACAAGAACACTTTGTTCTAATAATCTGGCATTCTGTGATGCTCACCTTCCCGACACGAATGCTGAAGACAAAATGGGTGTATAAGCAAATGTGGTGAAGAAAGCTGATGGTGCCCAGTTATCAAAATATATAGCGTCTGGGGTCTTAAAGACTTGAAGATAAACAAGCTGCCATCTAGCCAAGAAGCAACAAAGCCCACATGGAAGAAGTACACCAGCTTGTGTGATCACGAGGTGTCAATGGGATAAGGTATTAGGCATCTAAGGCCCAGAACAAAATCATACCAATGTGAATGGGGGAAGAGGGAGCAAGGAGTGAAGACCCAAAGCCCATTTGTAGACAGTTGGACATCCCCTTACACAGGGTCACAAGGAAGAGATGAGCCAATCAGGGTGCAGTATAGCACCAATGAAACACACAACTTTCCTCTAGTTCTTTAATGCTTCCTTCACCCCACTATCATGACCTCAATTCTACCGTACAAATTGGATTAGACCAGAACATGCAGACTGCTACAGATAAGAGCCTGCAACACAGGGAATCCAGGATAGATAAACCCCTCAGGGCCAAAAATGAGAATAGAGATACCAGGAGGATAAGGGGAAGGTGGGGGAGTGGGGAAGAAAGTGGGAATCGATCACAAGGATCAACTATAACATCCTCCCAGGGGGATGAATAACAGAAAGGTGAATGGTGACAGAGGACAATGTAAGATATGAAAATAATAATCTATAGCTTATCAAGGGTTCATAAGAGAGGGAGGGGGCAAAATGAGGAGCTGATACCAAGGGCTCAAGTAGAAAGAAAATGCTTTGAAAATGATGATGGCAACATATGTACAAATGTGCTGGACACAATGGATGGATGTATGGATTGTGATAAGAAATGTAAGAGCCCCCGATAAAAGCATTAAAAAAAAAGTCCAATAAATAAATTAACACACACCCCCCCGAAAAAAATCATAGAAGAAACCAGTCTTCCTGGTTGGATAGAGATCGGTTGGAACCCCAAGACCATGGCCCCTAGTTACCTTTCAGATCTGAACATAAACTTACCCCCTGGCTCGATCCTCAGTCAAACAATAAACAAATATCTAAAAGGAACAATGACACTAGTGAGGTGCACACACCTTAGACTAATGAATCAAGAGACCAAGGGCAAAGGTCAGAAGAGTTAAAGAAGAAGGAGGGAGGGGTGGTGGGAGAAAACGCAGGGAGGAGGTGGGAGGAGTGCTAGTGCATGGAAGGCATTGCGTTGAGCATGATGAAGCACAAAGTGTATGAATGATTGACTGGGGAACTGATGATCTGCTCTGTGCACCTTCACCCGATTCACAATTAAAACAATAATGTGAGTCCTGTTATTGTTAATGGGCATTTTTACTGACCGATCTTCTGTTTCCATGTAAAAAACCCGTTAATATCTAATCTATTATTTAAAATTCTATTATTATTATTTTTTACTTACTGTATTTTAAGTTCTTGGATTTGGTTCACTTTGGGGGAGAGCAGTTCTCTGGTGAACTTTTCTATCCTGTCATTCGATTGAACATGTCTACCGGAGTTATTGTGAATAACTCCAATATTTGGTCAACGATGAGTGTGTTTCGGTTGGCTGTTTCCCTCTCCGTCTGGGATTTTGTTATGTGGGGTACATTTTGATAGAATATCAGACACTGCATATAAAAACTAGAGAGGTTCTAATATTACCTTCTTTCCAGGAGAATTACGCCTGTCCTTCCTGCAAGCAGAGTCCCCGAATGGCACAAACATTTCACGTAGTTGGCTGCTAAATGAAAGGCGGCTTGAGTCCACTCACAGGTGCTTCCGCAGAAAGGCTTGCAATCTACTTAAAAATAAAATCGTCCATTGTAAACCCCCTGGAGCCCAGCTGCACTCTGACACACAAGGAGTCATCGTGAGTTGTGGTTGATTCCATGGCAACTGGGTCAGGAGGTTTTAGATCCAGATTGCAGTAGGCTGCCAGCCACAAGCTCAGTTTGAACCCAGTAGCCACTCTGTAAGATGAAGCCTAGGCTTCTGTTCCATAAAGACTGTGGCCTCGTGCCCCCCAGTGCTGGTTCTACGCTGCCCAGAGGGTTGCTATGGGTGGGTGTCATCTCAATGGCAGAGTTTGGTTGGGTGGGTGGTTGGTATGAACTGTTCTAAATATTTCTTATTTTCACACACACTGCTCAAGGCACTAGAACATAGAAGGCACTGAATAAATACCTTTCCCACTTTTCATGTACATGGAAACAAAGTGAATTTCCCAGGGACGAGTCGCCAGGTAATATAACAGAGCGTCATTGTGTCTTGTCAGGGAAGGTGATGAGTCTCTTTAGCTTGATGCTGGGAAAATCCCCAAAGGTGCCAAGTCACTACAGGTTCTGTGTATCAAGTAAGGATCCTATCAGTCTTGGTTGTATATCCCATCCTGCTGTTGATTCTAAATGCTTTCTGGCTGCAAGTGTTGCTGAGATAACAGCTTATTTCCCGGGACACATTAGTTCCAAACTGATGTGATATGAAAGTCTCATTCTCAGGAAATTGGCCCTGTGAATGGTTATCCCCTGGGAAGTGGCTGCTGTACTTGTGGCTCTGCTAATGTGGTAAAGATGCTGCAAATAAAATTAGTGGCCTTGGTTGGTGATTTTCCAGTAATGACATTTGGAATCATTACTGGTTCAGCTGTAATTGAGCTTAAGATAATGTGAACATGTGCAAACTGCCGTGAAAGTCATTCGTGTCTGGGTGTTGAACACAGACGTTCATGATCAAGGTGGGCTAGTGATGTTCGGAAGGTGTATTGAGACTGGGAGATATGCTCCTGGACCCCCTTGGCTTATCTCGCAAATACCATTTTCTTATACGCTGTTGCTTTATGATGACTTCTTCAGAATCTTCTCCTTTTCCCCTTCTCCTTCCTCCATGGTGGTAATTGTGAACTTGAAAATCACCAGGCCAGACCACTTGCTCGAAAAGGCCATTATGGTTCATCAAGGGTAAAGCCAGCAAGGACAAGGGAGGCCATGATGAGAAGGGTTGGCACAGTGGCCGAACATGCCAGTAATCACGACGATGGCACAGGACCAGGCAATGTTTGGTTATATACACGGCTGCCATGGGTAGGACCCAACTTAGCAACAACGACCAAGAACTTGTGGTCTAGCTCTTCTTAGACAAGTAGAATTTGTTTGATGTATGTCAAAGTCAACTTTATTAGGATCATTCACTCCACCCACCACCATGAATCAGACCTGAATTCTCAGTGATTTTACATCACAGAAAATTTACTTCTTGCTCACGGAGTCTGAGTTGGAAGGGGCTCTACTCCATCTGGTGACTCAGGGATCCAGGTTCCTTACATCACAAGTTCCTACCGTCTCGACAGGCATCTGGATTTCATGTGTTACTCCTGGATTTCATGTGTTCCCGCACGATCCAGGCCTTCTGAGCATGGGGTACGGGCACATTTTGTTAGAGGGTGATTGACCAGCAAGCAGAAGAAAGAGACGTCTCCCTTCCTGTCGACATTCCAGGACTGTGTAAACTCTCTTCCTCCGCTTGGCCAGTACTTGCTTACATCACAGACTCGTAAGCCTGGAGGCCCCTCCCCTTGACTTTCAGAGACAGTCACTTTCTAGGATCACAAATAATCTCTCTCCTGAGGCGGGAGAGGATGGTCGTGTCATTAGCAACTTGATACAAGCCCAGTGTTTCAAAACAAAAGC
>NW_022111312.1:8302965-8312942 GCF_000313985.2 Echinops telfairi
CCCCCGCAAACTCAACTCAGCACCTCCTAAATTCAAGGTGCTTCCCTTGAGGTGCCATCCCCTGCCCATGGAGGTGAACATCTGGCTCTCCGTGTGTCCCTCTGTGGAGACTGAGATGCGGCCAACTAGTCTTCTCCCTGCTCTTTATGATGTGAGCAGCAATCAGTACGAAGCCCCACCCAAGGGTGTCTTCTGTCACTGTGTGGGTGCGTGAAGTCTTGTCACCTAGTGCTGCTAGAATAGAAATACCACAAGGAGATGGCTTTCACAAACAACCATTGATTTTCTCACAGTTTGGGAGGCCCAGGGAAGGGGTTGTCTTCCTGCCAGCTTGGGAAGGAGGCCCGTATCTCTTTGGCTGCTGTTTTCTGGTTCCTTGGGTCTACATCACACGGGAGTCCCTGAGTAGTGCATAAGGTTCACAGATGCGTTTTGGCACCTGTCTTCCCCCAATCTCTCTGCCCGCTTAATCTCTTTGATATCTCAAAAGAGGCTGACCCAAGGTCCACCCTAGGCTGATCTTGCTTCAGCCCATGACAGACACAAACCATTCTCTAATGGGCATGTAACCAGCAGCCATAGGGACTTGTCACGCAGATTTCCGGGAGACATCATCCAAGCCCTGTCCGGCGTAGAAGCTGCTTGCTGCCAAACCGACCCTGATGCTTGGCAACCCCAGGTGCGCTGGAGTCGAACTGTGCTCCCCAGGGTTTCGCAGGCTCATTTTTTCAGGAGTAGATGGCCAGGCCTTTTGTTTTGTTTTGTTTTTCAGAGGCAGTTCTGGGTAGACGCTGAACTTCCATGCTTTCAGTTTGCAGTCAAATACGTGAACCTTGTGCCCTCCTCAGGGACTCCCGTGTGATGTAGACTCAACATTGGCGGGTGACCTTACTGGCCTTGCAAGTAGGGTAAGACCACAGATACTTCTCAGGTTCAAACCTAACCAAGTTCGCTATGGCAGAGGAGAGAAGCAAGGGTGGGGAGGCACTTTGCTCCCTGAGAACTTGGGGCCGGAAGGGCTGCATCCTCCCAGTGCACATTCCCCCTGGCCAGGTTGCAGTCACAATCCCCCCAACCCAACTGCAGGGGAGCCTGGGGAAGACCGGGGTCCGTGTGGATCTTCTGTGAGCATTCGTTATCTTTGCCACAGCTCTGAGACCCACTTCTTTCCTCATTCAGGAATGCTGGCCCTTGGGAAGAAAGGTCTACACAACCAACCAACCACACCAACCATGGCCATTGGGTCAGTGCCCACTGGCGGCACCCCCAAAGGACAGAATAGAACTGCCCCCCCCCAGATTTCTGAGGCTGTCAATCTGAATGGGAACCTCTCTCCTGGGAAGCAGCTGGCGGGTTCAAGGTGCTGTCCTTCATGGCTAGTCGCCCACCGTGACCAGGGCTCCTTGCACCCACACAAGATAAGCACACATCCCATGGATCTTGTTAGGTGCAGTTGAGCACGTGTCCATTGTGCTACCTGTAGTAACAAGTGCACGTGGGTGTATTTATTGTTCACCGGTGACAGGCAGTAGCCTAAGTGCTCTGCTTGGAGGGCCTCAGCCTCACGACAACCTCACCAAGACGGTGAGCTCCCTTCCTGCCATCCAGCTGCTGTGTCCAGAGCCTGAGCAACTTGGTCAGTGGTCGAGAAAGGATGAGAATTCAGCCTCCTGGCTTGCAACGTGTTGTTTGAGTGACCACACCAATCTCTCTCTAACCCCAAGCCCCCTGCTATGGAGTCAGTTGTGACCAATGGTGGCCCTCTGGGACGGAGAGTTTCCAAGCTGCACGTATTTATGGAAGCAGACGTCCTTTTCCCAGGGAGCAGCTGATGGGGTCAGACAGTTGCCCTTTTTGTTGGCAACGAAGCGCTTAACCGCTGCACCACCAGAGGCCTCTCTTTATTGGAATCAATACAGCAATCCCTGAAGCCTCTAATTCCCAACAACCATGGTGGAAGAAATGATGTTCTGACAACACAATTATAGACCAAGACACACGCCCCAATTGACACGCAGCAGTTTCTAGTCAAGGAATTGCACAGGGGAACAAATTTGAATTGTACGCACGTTTGGATGAAGCCCAAGTGTGTTTTGTTTTGCAAACAAGGACGAATGAAGAGGCAGCATTTTCTACAGCCCTTGAGACTCGGCGGTGTGGGGATTGTTTCTCTGGGCCGTGGCTGTTGTCGTCAGCCCTTTGCTGTTGTTAGTTGTTGATTCCCATTCATGACAACTCAATCCTTGCAGAACAGAGCGGCACCCAAGGGTCCCAAGGCTGTGACTTTTTGAAAGTAGACCACCAGGCTTGTTTTTTGAGGTGTCTGGGGGTGGGCTCCAACCAGCAACCTCTTGGCGAGTCATAGAACTCTGAACCATTTGAACCACCTTCATTTGCCCTATCATTTTTCTAAATGCTCGGGGTTAGCAGGGTCTTTTTGCCTAGAAAGGGTCCGATCATCAGTATTTTAGAATGTACGGCTGTGCTGTGCCTGTTGCCACTACGCAGCTCTTGTGTGGTAGCAGGCGAGGAGCCATGCAGAACATGAACAAATGGGTGTGCTTTGTGTTCCAATCAACTACATCTCTTTCCTCTCAGGTCGTTGTTTATTGCTTTTATAATCTTGTTTCCAGGGGTCAATGGACATGTATTTTTCTACGTGTGGTAATTGCTTGAGTGTTTTGGGTTGGGAGGGCGTGTATCATAATCTTCACCTTAAAATGAATAGGACATAGATTTTCATTTTCCCACTTATTAGCTTTTTTTTAGCACCCAGGTGTTCAGGAAGCATGAAGGTGGTGAGATGAGGGAGAGGGGGGAAGTTAAAGGCGCTTGTGCTCCTGTTTCTGCGCCGGGGCAGCCTCTCCATCGCCCATTTGGAACACTCTCTCCGGTCAGCGGAGCTTGTTTATTTTCATCATTCAAACACGGAGTCAGTTCAGGCTCTTCTCACGCCTTACTGTGACCTGGTGTCATAAACATCCAGCCATCACCTTTTCCAATCAAACCCCCTTTTCACAAGGGGGCTGTAATGAGTATTGAGCAAAGCCATGCCAGATTGCAATAGAGAATGATAATGCGGTTTATGAGTACGAATGGGCTAGCTACAGGTCAGTTAATGGTGAGTGGCCAGACTTGAAATTTCCCGGTCTCAGCTATGAAACCTCATTAAAATTAATATGCAGTTTCCATGTGATTATCAATATAACTCCCCAACAATGAGCGCATTGGGGATTTGCAAATGTAACACTATGGCAAATCTATTATTTCAAAGATGTCTTCGTTGTATCATAAACTGCAAAAGATTTCCTTGTCAGCCCATTCAAGTTCACAAATATTTTTTTGAGTGCCTGGTTTATGCCGGGCACCAGGGAAATGAGACGTTGCATCTGAGCAAGACAACTGCTGCCTCTGAGAAGCCATGGTTTAGTGAGGAACCCCTGCCTTTAACTACTGTGCAAAGTTGAATTTTCTTACATCGATGTCGTGAGTAGCTAAAAACTGCTCACAACGTCTGGTGACCCATACACAACAGGATTGCATTGTAGTGACCGTAGGGTTTTTATTGGCTGATTTTTTGTTGTTGTTGTTGTTAGGTAGATCACTAGGCCTTTCTTCCTAGTGCACCTTATCCCACAGGCTCTCCTGAAACGGATTGAGTATCACAGCAGTCTTCCATGGGGAGCCAGATAATAACAATGTGAAGTGCATTGGCAGGGAATCCAACTTGGTTTTTCATATGGAAAGGGAGAATGATGTCGCTGAATCAGCATTGCCTGCTTTCTCACCTTGCTTGTCCCCTTGGGTCTATGTTGACTCCCAGAGACCCTCTATTACAGAGTAGTCCTATCCCATAGAACCCAGCTGCTCAATGCAAGGTTTGAAGTTAGAACCCACCAGCTTTTCCACAGGAGATTGACGACTGCTGAGGTAAAGATTTACAACCTTGCAAAGCCAGTGGGCTACTTCTACTCTGTCTGTAGGTGGCTAAGATAGCAAGAGGTTTGGTTTAGTTTGGATACTAGTCAAGACTGTTTTTAGTTGTAAGTGACAGAAACTCAACTCAAAAACTTGGTTTGAGCACAAATGGCCCATAAAGCAACTATCAGAGAGGGTAGGTCCTTCTTCAGGCTCGGTTGGATCCAGGGGCTCTGAGGACATCAGGACTCAGTTTCTCTCATCCCATGTCTCTGTGTTTTTCCAGTGTTTGGCCTTTTCCACATGGTGACCCAGTAGCTTAATTCTCTATTATTCTTTGCAACACACTATCTTGCAGAGGAAGACGGTCTATAGAGTATTAAATATAAAAAAATCTGTGTTAGGCAGGGTTCTCTAGAGAAATGAAATCAGGACATTTATGATTTTATATATATAAGAGGATAGATAGGTTTATACAGCAAGAAGGAATCTAACAGCTAATTAATCCACACAGCAGTACAGAGGGTTCAGTTCAACTCACTTCTGTGGAACAGTTAATATACTGATGATCGGAGCACGCTGGAGCATTCATGCTGCTGTAGCTAGTTCTCTGCCTCAACCTGTGAGCTACATTACCTGTGGACCAGGCCAGCCCAAGGATTGTGTCAGTAGAGCTTGAGGCTCCTTCGAGACTTGCTTTGCCATGCTGCTGGTGTGAAGATCACTTGAGTTTGAGCCTGATAGATTCTGTCGCCTTGCATTGCTTGCAGTAGATATCCAGTCCAGTCCTGCTTCGCTAAGCTCCTGAGCTACGGGCTGTTGGTGACCCACCCTGCTGCTTGTTGCCTGTGGGCAGACTCTGCTTGCCTTGCCCCAAGGAGGACACTACTGTCTGCTTCCTTGACCTTGGACCCGGCAGCCCACATCACCGAGTCCAATTCTTATTTATTAAACATTCACTGTATGTTAGTTCTTGAAAACATATTATACTTAATATGAGGGTAAGTTAAAAGTGTGAATATGAAGTGTTATCAACTTTTTAAAACAAAATAACAAAGTGTGAAGATAGTATTTCTACACATACTCTCCAGCTAGGCCTATATACTTCTGCAGGTGGTATTTCCATGTCTCTAACCTGACCCAGAAGAATTCTGCACTCTTTGCTTTATACCAAGTCTAAACGGTAGTTCTAACATCCTCAGAGGATTCAAATCAGATGGGCTTTGGGTCTCTACTCCGCACTCCCCCTCATTCACAATGATAAGATTTTTTGTTCTTTGATGCCTGATACCTGATTCTATCGCCACCTCATGATCACACAGGCCGGTGTGTTTCTTCCATGTGGGCTTTGTTGTTTCTCAGCTAGAAGACCACTTGTTTACCTTCAAGCCTTTAAGACCCCAGACGCTGTATCTTTTGATAGCCAGGCACCATCTACTTTCTTCACCACATTTGCTATGCACCCATTTTGTCTTCAGCGATGGTGTTGGGAAGCTGGGGACTAAGACAAGTGTGTCATTGAGAGAACTATTTTATGGCCACCCAGTAGCCACAGAAAAATGTTTTGTCCCAGTGCATGTGTGAACTGACGCCTCATAGTGATATGTGTTTGGCATACTCTGGGCCCACAACTCCATGGGGTTCTTGTTACTGTTACTTGCTCTCAGTCAGGGGAGCCTCTGCACAACAAAAGAAAGGCTGTTCAGTCCTGCACCGCCTCTCCATGGGCATCCTTGAGTCTACAGTTGGAGCCACAGTGTCGGTCCATCTTGTGGATGTTTCCCCCTCATTTTGTGGACTTACCACTTTGACCAAACACAATGTCCTTTTTCTTGAGAATAATCTTGCCTGACGACATGTCCAAAGTCAACGGAGACAACGTCCCGTCATGCTCCCTTCTCAGGAGCATTCTGGAAGGATGTCTCCTACAGGACTGACACGTTGTTCTTCTCTCAGCCAATGGCCTTGTCAGTGTTCTTTGCCAACACCGCCCTTCAAGTACATCACTTCTGTTTCCCTTTTCCATTGACCAGCTGGCGCTAGCGGGTTGAATCCCACTCAAAGTGGCCTTCTAGGACAAGGTAGAATTGTCCCGTGGGCTTTCCAAGGTTCTGAATCTTTATGGATGCTGACTGACACATCTTTCTCTGACAGGACAACTATTGGGTGAAAACAGCTGACCTTCTAGAGCAGTGGTTCTCAACCTTCCTCATGTGTGACTCTTTCATACAGTTCCTCATGTGGTGGTGACCCCCCCCCCAACCATAAAATTATTTTCGTTGCTACTTCATCACTGTCTTTCTGCTACTGTGATGAATCAGGCAACCCTTGGGAAAGGGTTGTTTGACCCCTAGAGAGATCGCGACCTACAGATTGAGAACCGCTGTTCTAGAGCAACAGTGCTCTAACGGTGCTGCCAGGACTCGTTCATGAGGAGATTGTTTGTATTCTAAGGTGCCGCCAAGGCCATTGGGCCTCCTAGCCACCCCGTGCACCACAGAACGCAATCCTGCCCCATCTCGATCTCCAGTACTATCTCATCATATATATTCCATTATAAGAAAGCTCAGTTTACACCTGAGGAAATGGAGGCCCACACAGGTCAAATGACTGACCTGAGACCTCTCTGTCAACAGGTAGCAGATCCACCATGTAGCATAGGCAATCGTATATCTATGTGGCTCAAGACCCTCAGCTGGGACCCTTTTACATGCCGAGAGCCAGTGACTACTCTCAGGGGTCCCGGGGCTCTTGTTACCCCGACATGAAGGAAGTGATTTGAGGCCTGGAAAGGATGCCTGCTCATATGCTAATTAAGGAAAATTAACAGTCTGCAGAATTCAGATCCATTTTAGGATCTATTTTTGATCTGGGCAAGCCTCTGACCGATTAGCTGGACATCTGGTTCTTGCACTTCCAGTTCACATTCTGTGGGGTGAGCAAGTTAATTAGTATTGCACAGCATGGAGTAATTGGTGTTGGTCCTCCAAACTGGGATTGGGGCAATACCCAATGACCTATAACCACCTGAGCCTTGGCTTTTAAATCCAAGGACCAGACATCTAAGACATCAGCAAGGACACAATATACAGACATTTGTCATGTCCTTCCCCTCCTTATTTGCCAGGCTTTCTGGACTTGATTAACAAGGCAAGCCCTGTCCCCGTTGGACATGTGGACTAAATTCTAGTCACCCTGAACTTTGTAAATTGGATTTCTAGTGTTGAGCCACACAGGCTGATATTTGAACTTTTCACTTGGGAGACACATTTGGAAAATATCAGGCCAAAATATCACACCACATGGTGATCATATTTTTTTCTGAGTGGGTCTGATATTTCTGTTGAAGCCATCTGGCAAGCCTACTTATAACCCCGGCAGTCTTTGGCAAGACTCATTGATGACAAGAAAAGGCCATCCATACCAGGTAGTTAAACAATAAAAATCAGAGGTCCTTGTTATTTGAGTACTTTCATTGGCTACGAACTTACACAGAGAAGCAAAAGTTGTTATAATGATATAATTTCAGTTATTCGTGTTTTACTGCTGATTAAATGATCCTCCCTGAGTAGGAACTGATGGTATTGAATGAAGAAGTCCAAGCTGGACTGAAGGCATTGGCAAAAAAAACCAAACAAATGAAAACAAAACAAGGTTCAAGGAATTGCCAGGAACTCGTTGGGATGTTTCCACCAGCCAGTGGAGCCCTAGAAGTGCTCACTTGACTATGCGAAGGAATTTGGAAATCACTGCTTTGTTAGCTGACTGGATGAGCTCCACATGTATGCCAATTCCACAGAAAAGTCAATGAAAAGAACGTGGAAAGTATTAAAGCACTTATCTTAATATCACACGCAAGTAAACTTTTGCTGAAGATGTTTAAGAAACAGTCAGCAATAGTCCATCGACAGGGAACTGCCAGAAATGTAAGCAGGGTTAGAAGGACGTGGGATAATCAAATGGAGCTTGGCTAAAAGCGAGAACTCCTGTGCTATATTAACTCTATAAAGAAATTTGACTATATGGATCACCACAAACTGGATAATATTGTGAAGAATGGGAATTCCAGGACACTTAATTGTGCTCATGAGCAACTTGTACACAGACCATGAAGCAGCCGTTCGGATAAACAAGGGGGTACTGAAGGGTTTGAAGTTAGGAAAGGTATGCCTCAGGATTGCATCGCAACATAAAGCAAAACTCTGCTAAATTGGACTAATAAGGGACATCATGCACGTTGGCATAGAGATCAAAGTTGTCAAGCATTTAATTCTACTTACATCCATAACTAAAGCCCTCAGAAGCAGTGATCAAGAAATTAAAGAATTCAGTGTCTTGGGAAAATCCGAAGCAACATAATTCCTTAAAGTGTTACAAAGCAAAGATACCATTTTGAAGTTAAGGTGCACCTGACCCAAGCCATCTTCTTTCCCACGTTCTCATGTGCCTGCAGAAGCTGGGTGATAAATGAGGACGTGATTCCAAAGAAGACTTGGTGCCTTTGAATGATGTTGGCAAAAAATATTGACTATCCCATGGATATTTGGAAACACGAACGAATCAGTCTTGGAAGGAGTGCAGCAAACATGTTCCTTAAAAGCGAGGATGGTCTGACTTGGTTGCACATGCTTTGGACATGTCATCAGGAGGCATCCGTCCCTGGTGCAGAACCTATGCCAGGTGACGTAGAGGTGCAAGACACAGTGGCTGTAACCTTGGCTCACACACAGCAGTGATTGTGAGGATGGCACAGGACCAGGTAGTATCTCACGGTGGGGGACTAGGAGTCAGAATCAACTCAATACCAAGACCCACCATGTACTACACACGGAGTCACCCTTTTCGACCACCTCCCTATCTTTGTAGCTCAGGCTTGCAAGGACCCTGCAATGTCAGTGCTCTCGACATGGCCTTGAATTGATTTTTCTGTCTTACCACCAGTGAATCTTGATCGTCCAACCCTTGTGCCTATTCAATATCATCCGGTTGCAGAAATCTAGTTGCAAATGTTGCCAAAGATTAAAGATTCAACGACGTTAAGCGCGTGATGTGGCGAGACATCCTAAAGCAAGGACGGAGGCTCAGGTGACCCATGGGGATCTGAGCACCATAGAAAGGTCAGTGCTGATATTCAGCTGGGGCCCGCAGGTGGACCCACTCGTTGACCTGCTTACGAGTCTAGCTGTTCCATGCCTGTATCCTACGGGTTATTTATTGAATATTTTGCATATCATCCCAAGAAGAGTTAACAGTTGAAAGAAGAAGAAAAAGAAAGAGCTGATAAGGAAAAGGACATGGTGAGCGCTTCAAAAGAGGAGGATTTAAATATCAAGAGAGTCAAGAAGGCCTGGAAGCCCCTGAGTGTTTTTAAAATGACCTTTTGGCAGTCCTACTCTGAAAGCTAAACCCGAAGGGAAGGGTTTGGTCATAAAAATCACCCCCTCCCAAATCTGTTGCTGGATTCGTTTTCCAGGAATCTATGCACAGCTGACACGGTAACATGGATTTTGCTCTTTGCATGGAACCTGCAAATCAAACCCCTTGCCTCCTCCACGATTACCTCGGGAGATCTGGCCCCAGTCGTAAGCGAGGACATTTCAAGGGTCGTCTCACCTGTTGTCGTCGAGCCTTTACTGAGTCACGGTGACCCCGTGTGTCACAGAGTCCTTCCGCTCAGTCTTCTTGCCTGTGATATTTCTGGACACAGGTGTTAGGCCTTTCTGCTGTGGTGTTGCCGGGTGGGTACACACTGAGCTTGGGGTTAGTAGATGCGTGCACACCCTTTGTGCCACCAGGGGGCCTGATGTGCCTTTTGCCAGGATGGATTTTCCTTTCAAAGATGGAAACAAGCAAAGCCCCTCCCTCCTTTGCCTGCAGACCAGAGTCTCCTCCTTCCTCCCAGGGCTGCTCCATTCCCCGGCTTCTCGTCAGACGAGTGCTTACCACTCCCTCATGTTTGTCTGCCCAGAAACCCATGTCTCATACCACACGTTGCCACCTCCCAGCCATAGCTCATTGGATAAGTGATGGTCCATGACCCGAGGATAGCTACTATGTAG
>NW_022111312.1:8314187-8316043 GCF_000313985.2 Echinops telfairi
GTCTCAGAAAATACACACTATCCCTGGAAAGTGTGCAAGGCTGCATGGCAGGGCTTGTGGGGAAGTTCATGACTGAAAATAGCCACTCTAGCCACTTCAAGGAAGTGCAAAAAAAAACAAAAAACAAAAAAAAACCCACGTGAAAAGGAATACTGGAACAGGAGCAAGGACCCAGGTGCAGAGTCAAGAGCAAGAAATCCCCAGAGAGCCAAAAGAATGCACTCCAGAGGGCCCACAGGCGCTAAGACAGGAGAGTTTCCCACACTCGCTTGCAAAGTGCACCTAAAAGAGAGGAGGAAGCAGCCTGCCCACCGCCTGCTTTTATCCCCTCCTATCCCCACTGTCTGGGGAGGCGTGGTTGAGGGTATTGGCCGATCTTATTGGCTGAGTTCAGGCGCACCTGTGTGATGTCACATCGCAGGTGGCTAGTGTTTTCCCATAGGTATCTGATGGGTGCCTGACTTCCCCGCAACCCCTTTCTTGGGGCCCTGCCAGCCAGTTTCCTCTAGTGCAGGCATTTGGGCAAGACACCTCCCTTTATCCCTAATCTAGTTACCTTTCAGAAGGACCTAGACTTGATCAAATACACAGCAACTGGACCAATCAGATTCATTTGATGGACTCTACCCTAAGGAATAGGCTCAGAGTTTGTCAGTTAACATGATGACCTGGTAGTAATATACCACAGTATGGAGGAAATCCGCAGAGTCACAGCGGGTCAAGAATAAGCTGCAGCAGGTAAGCTGCATAATCAAGCAAGACCCAGTTAATCATTCAGGCCTCCACGCTTTGTATCCAGTGTTCGTCCCACTATGTCACATATAATGGGTAGATGTTCACCCTTCATCTGTGACAACATGCCACATTTTTTCCATTCGTGTTATTTAGATAGAATGGCCCCTATCCATTATATATATCTTGTGTTGCTATTGAGTGGATTGCAAATCACAACAACCCTATTGCACAGAGTAGATCGGCCTCATAGCTGTAATCTTTACAGAAATAGACAGCCCCAACTTTCTCCTGTAGAGCAGCCAGTGGGGTTGAACTGTTGATCTTTCACTTAACAGTCAAACACTTACCTACTACATTTCCAGAGTTCCTTATCCTTAGCTATAGGGGTCACTAAGGGATCAGGCAGCCTAATACGTTCATTACATGTCTTTGGCCATTGTGGTTGGTTAAGGGAAGGTCACATTGCTTGAATTAGACCAGGGACAGTCAGGTGTAAAACTTTTATGTAAGCTGGTGGGAGATTGGTATCTGAACTTGCTGGCAGTGATTTCTTGGTAGACATCAGGACACAGAGGTGAAAAGAAAATAGGTCTTGTTTACATGATGTGAATTTCAGAATCCCACCATACCTGAAGTCAGGCTCCCTCAGACTTCCAGCCAACACTTCCAGCCAACACTTCTTCGCCTTAGATGGTTTGAATTGTGTTCCACGTCACTTATTACAAAAGAGTCATAGTTGATATAGGACATGCTTATCTCTACTAATGTAGTCATCATCCTATTTAGCCACTTCTATTCAGAGCCATCATTTATTTGCACCAATAATCTGATAACGACCCTCTGAGCACCTAAACTGTGTTCTAGGTCTTGGGGTACAGAAGGGACAAAAAGAGTCCAAAACCCTGTCCTCAAGGAGCTGACCTCATGGAGAAGGCCAAGCATAAACGTGTGAACACATAAATCATACAAAAACCTACAACTGAATAAATGAATAACAAACTCTTCTCCAGCTCATCAGCACATAACAAGAGCAGCAAAGAACAAGGGGTCAAAGAGTGATGAGTACTGTGACAAAAGGATGTCAGGGCAAGGGGATTGGAGGGATGATTGGGCTGGGGATC
>NW_022111312.1:8316434-8324165 GCF_000313985.2 Echinops telfairi
CCACATTATCAAGAACTAATGGTATTGAGGGAAGAAGTCTAAACTTCATTAAAGGCATTATTGAAAAATAAGGCTGCAGGAATTGATGGAATATTAATTGGAATGTTTCAACAAGCTTATGTAGCACTTGTTCACCTAGCCCAGGAAATCTGGAAGATAGCTGCCTGGCCAGCTGACTGGAGTGATCCAGTGTTTTTATCCATTTCAAAACACAAGAATGTGGAAATTATTAAACAATATAATTAATAGCAATGCAACTAAAATTTTGCTGAAGACAATTAAAAAATGGCTACAGCAGTACACTGACAAGGTCTTAACTAGAATTTCAAGATGAATTCAGCAGAGTGAGTGGATCAAAGGAGCTCATTGCTGAGGTCAGATGGATTTTGGCCAAAAGCAAAGAATACCAGGAAGGCATTTACATTTACTTATGTTTCATTGGCTGTATAAAGGCATTCTACTTTCTGACAAGAATCGGCATTCCAGAACATTTCATTGTGCTCATGTAGAACCTGTACATAGGCCAAGAGGCAGTGGTTTGAACGGGGTCTACTGCAAGGTTTGAAATCCAGAAAAGCATAGGTCAGGATTGTAACTTTCCATCAGACTTATTCAATCTGTATGCTGAGAAAATAATGTGAGAAGCCGGGCTACATGAAGAAAAATACAGGGTCAGAATCGGAGGAGAGCTCATGAACAACCCGTGGTATGCAAGCCAAACACGTTGCTTGCCGAAAGCCAAGAAGACTTGAAACATTGATGAAGATCAAAGACTGTAGCCTTCAGGATGATTACCACTCAGAGAGAACTCGACGAGGCAGACAGAGAGGAGTATGACTGATGAAGAGTGCTGTTGGTTCTAGGGGGGCCTGGAGACATTTCTCCAAGCACGTGGAAGATACAGGGAGCGAAGCTTGTCTTGAGAGTCAAGGCATGAAGTCAATATACGTATTCTAGGTCAGCTCAGAGCAACGCAAAGGCATCTTAAAAAGGTAGACGGACTCCCGAGCCTGTAAGAACTTGACTTTGTGTGATTGCGTGGATGAACATGGTTGAAGCTGGTGCTCATGAGGATCAGCTGTGGACCCCAGGGGGACAGAGACAGCCCTTGGCAGTGTAGCCACTGAATCTACTCCAGAGCAAAGGGGAGCTGAACCATCAGTCTTTGATGTTTTTTTGGTACGAGTTGCAAGGCTGGACCTAGAGAAATACTTTCACCAACAAGTAAGATAAAAGCATATTGACAACGGTAGTGGATTAAAGACCGAAGATTCTTGGCCATCTCTCTCATCAAGAGGGTGCTCTTACCCTTCCTGGGTTTGTCCTGTGTGACTAGTTTTGTAAAGTAAAATGCAACAGAAAAGATGCAGTGCGGCTTTTGAGACTGGGCCATAAAAAAGAGTTGGCCCCCTGCCCCCCTTTGCATTTTGGAACTCAGTCACCACCATGTGAGAACCCACGCCACGTGAAGAAGCTGAGACCCCAGCCAACAGTCGGAGCCAGCTGAGGACCGCAGCCTCACTGAACACCCCACAGAGCAGAACAACCACCTCGCTGAGCCCAGTCAACCCAATCATAAAAGATAGGAGATGCTTTTTGGTTGTTGCTGTTTGAAGCCACTGTTTGGGGTGGCTTACTTATAACAGATAACTGAAACAACAGTGGCTTAAGCAACTAAGGCAATTCATGCTCTCTAATGCGAAGCTTCAGGCTTGATCCAAGTTAGTAAGGTTAATGAGGATTCGTGCTCTTTATCTCTGTATGTGCTACTATCTTTAGTCCATTGGCCACCCATTTCCTTTTGGCTGTAGCAAGGTGGCTGATGCTGCTCTGGATAGCTCCACTTTAAAGCAGAAACCGAACATACCAGTGAGCGCTTTTCCTGCCTAGGCTGCTTTCCCCAGAAAGCCAAACGTCTTTCCAAGCCCCAGTGACTTACTTGCCAGATGCATTTCTTATGACTGCGCTTAGCTGCAAAGAGAAGGAACAGATAGGTTTGCGTGATCTAATCTCTACAATTTGAAGCGGGCAGAGGAAAGGTCGATGACAATGGCATTCTGACAGCAACCAACGCTTGTTGCCACAAGATGGGTGCACGTATTGTAGCCAGATGACTTCTTGTAGGTTTGGTCCCATTAAATCTATGAGCTGCTTACCCTCAGCCATTTCTATCAACTGCCACTAACCATTCGGTGCTTTTAGCTCTCCTCGTTCCTCCTAGTTTGCTCATCAATACCCAGATTATGATTTCTCTCCTGGACTGATCTTATGAGGAATGAAAGTACCAGCCTTGTGGACTTTTCAAATCAATCTTTACACCAATAATTTATCTCGGCAAATGAATCGATTGGCATTTGGTTTAAATATCAGCCTCAAAAGCATGGCTGATGGGAGAAAAACCACCCAGCTTGCACACTGGTCCACGAATCTCTGTGGGAGACAGCTTGCTGGCTCTCTCTTCTGGTGGAGACACAGCTGGCAGGTCAGAGGACATTTGTAATTGCTATGAAAATGAAAATGGATAAAATTAAATGCCCATTTGTTCTTCCCCCTGGTCCTCCCGAACACACAGAGACCCCGGTGACCTCAGACTCGTGGAGATGTTTGTCCTCACAAGCTAGACTGATAATTCGATGCTGATTTCAAACAGCCTGGCCCTTTCTCCCAAAGGGCCAGCATGATGCGTAAGAACATCATCAGCCCGGGCTTGTCCCTCATTTCTACCACGTGTCGGCTGTGTGACCTAGGATCATCGTTTTCCTCCCATATCCTCATCTGTAAAATGTGGCCAGGATGCCTGGGCTCGCAAGGCTGCTATGAGGATCGACAAGAGGCATGCATACCAAGTACTTCCACAGTGTGCTCATTACACGATGGCTCTTTTTATTTTTAAGGACCTTGTGTCCTGAGTGAGCTGGTGCCCCTGAGCCATGCAGTTTTCATCTTTACAGACCCTTATTCATAGATTCAGTCATTATCCCATGAATGTCAGCGGCACCACAAACACCGCACTTGGCATTGAGAGGGATAAAGAAAAGAAATGTCAGACATGGTCCCTGGGCTCAGGGATGTTCGAACCTGGTTGGAGAGGTAATATATAACAAGGTGA
Source organism: Echinops telfairi (assembly GCF_000313985.2). NCBI lineage: Eukaryota > Metazoa > Chordata > Mammalia > Afrosoricida > Tenrecidae > Echinops > Echinops telfairi. Next base: position 8,319,544 of record NW_022111312.1, read on the forward strand.
ACCGGCTAAGTAACCACGCACAACAAATCAAAATGATAGAGCAGCTCAGAGTGCCATGAAGGCTGCTTGGGGATTGCTTGCCTTGTCCTGATGTAGGGGGGATAGCATGGACCTGAAATTAGGACAGCAGTGGAAACCCCCCACGACACCTTAGGATACATTCTTAGGTGCTTACCATACTGGGAGCAATGAAGGACATTGCATTCATCCACCAATTCATTCATTCAGCAAATACTTATTAGCTATCTGCTATATGCCAGATATTATTCTAGGCCAGTGGTTCTCAACCTTCCTCATGCCGTGACCCTTTCATACAGTTCCTCATGTGGTGGTGACCCCCCAACCATAACATTATTTTCACTGCTACTTCATCACTGTCAGTTTGCTACTGTGATGAATCAGGCAATGCCCATGAAAGGGTTGTTTGACCCCCAAATGGGTCATGACCCACAGGTTGAGTACCGCTGTTCTAAGCAATAAGGCCAATGATCAGTTGGTGTTGAGTTGATTCTGACCCATAGCGACCCCGTGTGTTTCAGAGTAGAACTGTGCTCCGTGGCTGCTATCTCTGAAGTAAGTCACTAGGTCTTGGTCTTTATTCTAAGGCACCTCTGGGTGGATCACATGGGGTCAGAGTGGGCTTGGCAGCAACTAGTATTTTGCAATCTACCTTGTATTCCCAAAGCTGTGTGTGCGCGGAGCAGTGAATGACTGCATATGGCTCTTGCAGCTAGAGTCTTTGTAACCCCCACCTCGGTAGGAGAAGGTGGGGGAAGACGCTGGTAAGAGGATATGATTCAGTTGTGAGTTAACAGAACTAACGGTGATTATTAAAAACTCAGAACTCTAATGTGGGGATCGATCAATTTTGCCATCTGCTGGGTATGCAATTAGCTCTTTCAGCAGCAGAAAAGGAGCCTGAAGAGCCAGGGGTGGACCATGTTCTTTGGATCTCAAGATCGCTGCACATGGTACCTCCCTGATCCAGGGTCAGAAAGTTGTGACCCCAGAGAAGCAGCACAGGAGTGACCGAGGATTGGCAACAGCAGAACCCAGAACCAGAGCACAAGGCCAAGCAGAGGACTTCCCAGCACATGGATTGAGTAAGAGTGCCTTTGGGCAGGATGCTCAATTGTGGAGTGGGTGCTTCCAGGCATCTAATTGAGGAACTGGGTTTGCTGATGCCCGGAGCTAGAGGTGAGCACCTGAGGCTGGAGGCTATAGCCTGCCCTTGGGCATTTATCATCAGCCCTCACGGCTTTGTAACATTGCCTGAACAGGGCAGAGGCAAGGCCAAAGGACCAAGGGCCAGAGAGAGGCCTGCCTGTAGGCATGACTGGGAAGAGGCTATTTTGACCAAAGAACTGTATCCTGAACGTTTCAGATCCTGGGTTGTAACCTGTTCACTTCTCCAATCAATCCCATCCTCGTGACTATTGTCTGAGTTCTGTGTGGCCAATGAATGCTTGAATTCAGCGGAGACACAGAGCGTCCCATAGGTGGGACAGCTGGTGTCAGAACTGATAGAGAAGTGTAGAGGGTGGGGGACATGTTTGGCTTCTACCTCATAGGCACTGGCCTTGGGCTGATGTTGAGTTTGAGGCTCCTTCGGACTGGTGAAGCTAGAACAGGTCAGATGGTCAGTAAGGCTCTGTGGCACCTGCTGGATTCTTACTCCAGCTCCCTGCCCCTCCAGGTGATCGCTCACCACCGAGGTAGCACTCATGCCTCCACGTTTGAGTCCATGCTACCATGATGCCATTGTATTATCTGCAAGCCCTCTTTTTGCCTCCTCCCTCTGTCTCCCTCTTGGGATTAGGAGCACACCTGGTTCCACCCCCAGCCTCTCAGCAGATGGTTCCAACTAGAGACATGTTTGCTCCTGCCAGCCCATCTCCTCATCCCAGAGTCTCCCTTCCCCTTCCCCCTGCCAGCTGAGAAGCAGGAGCAGTGGGGGGAGATTTGATCCTCTGATGATAAATAAACCCGATTGAGGTGTCTCAGCACCCAAGGGGCAGGGTGCTTCTTTGGTGGCCTTATTGCTTTGATAAAAATGGCAATATCTGAAAATCGTCTTGGGCACCCGAGTGTTCCCATTTTATGACTTGCACATGCCCGGGATAAATTGCTTTTGCTGCCTTGTTATATATAATTCAGATCCTTATGGATGCTGGTGGGATGTATAATGCTCTCCTGTAATGACTTATTCATTTGGGGGAAGCCGAGTGTACCCACTGGGTTCTGCCCAGCCTGTCTGACAGGTCACGGGGTTGGCTCTGTGGGTACATGTCAAATTTGCCTTGATGGACGGGGGTGGGGGCGGGGGCGGGTGACAGCTTGGGCAACCTCACCTTCTTGGAAAGGAGGCCCGGCTGGGGGAAGGCCACTTGTCAGTAAGATAGCTACTGACTGAGCGAGGGCTTTTGCAGGTATGATTTCAAGCTTCCTTATCGCCACTTCTAGGGTAGAACGGATACCTGTATCCCCATTTTATACTGAAGGTGCGATTCGGAGACGCTGAATGACTTGCCGAAGGTCACACAGCCCAGCAGTGAAGGGTCAGCCTTCCATGGTCTCCTTTGCACCAGAGTCAGGTGTTCAGAGCACAGAGTGGCTTCCTCACCCTGCAAAGACAGTGGATGTGCTGCTCCATTTTCAGGGGGCGGTAGTCCCAGCTCAGAGAGGCGAAGGGGCAGACCCCCTGTGCGTTGGCTCCCGCTCAGGGTGACTTTGCGGGTAGCAGAGCGAAGCACATCCAGCCCTGCTCCAGCTTCATGTTCGTTGCTGTGCTTGCGTCCTTTGTGCAGCCACCACCGTGTATCCGAGTGCCTTCTGGGGGCTCATCTTCCAGCGTGATAGGGGACCCGGTTGCGATCTGTCGGGTTTTCATGGGTTAATTTGGGGAAGTAGATCTCCCGACCTTTCTTCTGAGTCTGAAAGCGTATCTGAAGCCTGTCCATCACGGGTCACCCTGCTGCTGTTTGACATAATGGGGGTGGAGCTTCCATCATCCTGGGCACCTGTAAGCTAGTACAGTATGTCAAGTGGACACATGGGTGATGGTGACGAGGTTTACCTGTCTAAAAATGGAAAGACTGGGATTTTAACTTGATTAGGTCAACATTCATTCATCCACCCATTTCTTCCTCGATTCATTCCTTCGCCTCTCTGTTCCTTAGTTTCCTCATCTGTCTATGGGGCATTATATTAGGGCCTATCTTGTGAGGTAGTCGTGAAGATTAAGTGAGTTTAAGTTAGACAAAGTGTTTAGGACAGTGCCTGGCATGCTGAGAAAAATGAAATACATGTTCGCTACCGTTGTTCCTTTTTTTTTTTTTATCATTCTCTTAATTCATTCTTTCAATCCCCAAGTAATTTTAAGGAACCTACTATGTGCCCGGTACTCTCCTAAATATATTGCACGCAAACTCACGTCTGTTGCCACCACCGGCCTCATTTCACAGGCAGGAAACGGCTCAGAGAGAGGAAGTAGACCATGGTCATCCAGCACTGAGGTCCACGAGTGCCGCTTTGCACTTTCCAAAACAGGTCAGCATTCACCCATCCAGTCATGTGATGTATTCTTATTAAATATCGTCTGTGCGGTCCAGATGTTGCATACAGGCATTCGTGATTCCGGGATAGGATTCTTCTTCTTCTTTTTAGAACTCCTACATTTGAACATGTTTGGATTTGTGGTTGGGTGGCGATGCAGAGCAGATCCGTTTGAAATTCGATAGGCATGCATTGTGCTTCAGTCTCCTCACTGCAACCCTAGCAGTACGTGCCCGCTTCCTTGTGTACGCCTTCTGAACTTTGTCCTGGGGTAAATGCTGTCCCTTTGACCTAACCTGGGGTCTTATTCTAAGGTGTGTTTCACTGTTATTGTTGCCCTTACAGACCTGCCTATGGTTTGGTTGAAAACTGAGCCGTGGGACTGAGATGACCTGCAGACCTGCAGGGTGATGAAGGGCCAACAGCAGCGGTTCCTACACCATGACCAGCAAAAGCCTCATGTTTTTTAGCGTTCTGCATTTTATTCCATATCTATATCTATATCTATCTATTTCTATGTATCTCCAGAGCCTTCTAAAACAATCCCTTTGGTCACAGTAGTGGCAGCTGGGCACCACTTAATTCTTCTCATCTGAGGGTTCAGACTGATATGCACGTGGTCCCCTAGTCCAAGTATTTCTTTCTCTTTGATTCACAGCGCTTTTATTTCCTCTGGACACAGTACGACAAAGTCCTGCATCTTAGATGGCTCCTTATGAACTTGTAGGACCCCAATCACTTCCCACCAAAGCAGGATGTAGACCACGGTCTTTTGTTGGCTGTTACGCCAGTTGACTGTGGTGTCCTGGAGACTCTGATCCTGACCTCCCAGCACAGTAACTCATCCCTTTACCGTGTTTGCTTATGTCTAATTCGTTGCTCTACCACATTTACAGAAAATCGACACATTTGCAGAACAGGTAGCCGTCCCATAGGCAAATATAGAGCAAACCCTATGTATTTGTGACTTACACTTCCCCTCTCCCCACACCTATTTAGCCTGTGTCTAATTCATGCATCTACCCATAGATCACCATTATTGGATTGTCCGTATAATTGTATTAACT
>NW_022111312.1:8325287-8328954 GCF_000313985.2 Echinops telfairi
TAACATAGTGAGATTTGCCTTGAAGCTCTTGAATTCCTTCTTCCAGTGACTCAATTCTACTTTGATTTTTCAATATAGCTTCTCTCTCTAAAAGCATAGTACTTAGCTTCTGCATGTCTACTTGCTGGTCTTTGGCATAACCACCTTCTTTTTTAGCAATGTGGCAACCTTTTCCTCAAGTTCTGGTATATATCTAATGAACATGCTTCACAATTCTTTATCACACAGCTTCTCATCGGGTATAGTCTTGATAAGTAGTTTTTCGGTAGTGACTTCTAGTATAGTAGTTTGACCACTTTGTCTTGTTCTACATAACCTGAAGTGATCTTTGTCTCAGAGGCATTGTATTTCAATTTAATTGACGATTGTTGTGTCGGTGTGTACTTATGCATTCACTGCCTGTCTCCTGGAGGGTGTGATAGTGTGTGTGTGTGATAGCGTGTATGTGTGTGTTTAGTCCACTGTTCATACAGTACAGTTGAGGGCAGGTGTGTGTGTGTGTGTGTGTTTTTAGTCCACTGTTCATACAGTACAGTTGAGGGCAGGTTCGGCTGGTGCTGCCTGTGGTCTATCAATAACCAGGTGGCCCAGTTTGTAAGGCTGCAGGAGGTGTGGGTGTTGTTGTCTATCCATTCTCCACCTGTGTACCTGATTGTGTCTGGATTGACAGCTGCTTTAGAAATCCCAGATGGCAGCACTGAGACATTCAGCTGCTTCTCCCAGTCTGTATTCAACCCACTTCTCTTCCCTTCCCTTTCCTCCAAAACTCAGGCTCCAGGATTATAACCTGCCTGTGTTTCTCCAGCTCTCTCCAGTCTTTGTGGTTAACGGGCCTGGGTAGCATCTCTGCCTCATCTTCCATCTTGCTCAAGTCTGCAGTGGCATCCCTCCTCTGTGACCTGTTCCCACTGCCTTCAGGATCCCTCAGTGTCGGATTCCCAACCAGTCCATCTCTTATGCAGACACCGTCTGTCTGTCATTGGAGACTCCCAAGTCACTCTGATGTGGAATAGGTTTCCATGGGACTCCCAGACAAGATGAGCTAGCACCATAAGGCTAGCAATCTGCTTTTGAAAACCAGCCAGTAAAAGCGCCGTGACTCGCCGTGATCTGACCCACAGCCAGGCATGTGTCTCACTCCATGCATGGAGTGTGCACGAGTCGGGCCAACGCTACTGCAGCCAGCAATCACAACATGGTATGGCCTTGGGCAAAACTCGGAAAGTCTATTTCCCTGTATGTAAATGGGGATGTTAATAACCAAACTTACCCTGTAGGGTTGTTGTGAGGAGTAAGTGCACGGAGCCATGAGACGTGCTTAAAACACACGAGGTACTGACTTCATTGGTTATCAATATTCTATTTATGGACTATCATTATGCTATGTTTTTCTGAAGCTAATAACACCAATCCATTTGGAACCTATTAAGCAACACTAGAAGATATTCAAGATCGATCAGAACTGAGAACCCAGAAGCAAATTGACAGCTGATCTTGGACAAAGGCTGAGGAAACGCATTCAGTGGGAAAGAGGTAGTCTTGCTAACAAATAGTCTGATGGAACAGGATATCCATTTGCAGTAAAAAAGTGAGACAGGACCCATATCTCACACAATGTATAAAAATGACCTCAAGATGGATCAAAGACCAAGATGTAAAACCCAGGAATACACTGATCATTAATGAAAAACTAGGAACCAATTTTTAAAAATCATTTTATTTGGGCCTCATACAATTTTTATCAGAATCCGTACATACATCAATTATATAAAGCACATCTGTACATTCATTACCCTCATCATTCTCACAAATTTATGGGTTGTAATACAGCACATCAGCAGACAACATAGATGGTTGAGTCTACCTTAAAATGAGACTCTGTGTATCAAAGGTTTTCACCCAGAGAGTAAAAATGTTCCCACACTGGGAACATTTCTTTTTTTTTTTGCAATGACGTATCAGATAACGAACTGATCTCTAAGACATATAGAAAGCATCAACACACCAGTAAGAAAGAGAAATAATCCAGTAAAAAACAGGCAAATGTAAAGATTTTACAATTCTTCTTGATATGATTAAATTATTGAATTATAAATAAATAAATAGGAAAAAATAGGCAGAGGATATGAAGACACTTCATCAAAAAAACACACAAACAAACAAACAACGTATGCGGCCAACAAACGCGAATCAATGCAATCATTAGCTATTAGAGATGCAAATCAGAACAACAAGAGATATCTTCTTGCCCAATATTAATAGCAAAGTTAAACAAAGTTACCAACCTCCCCCTAGAGGACAACAGATGCTGGGGAGGGGTGAAGAGCCTGGAGCCCTCAGTGCAGGTGGGGTTGTAAAACGGTGTGATCGTGGTGGAAAACAGTATGGTGCTTCCTTAATAAGTTAGAAATCAAAGACCGTATGACTCCACAATCCCTCTACTGGGTATGTATCCTAGAGAAATCTGAACTGCAACATGAAGACGTATACGCACACCCAAACTCATCACAGCGCAATTCAAAGGAGAAAAGAGATGGAACCACTTGAAACCCATCAACAGGAGGACGGATGGACACGCTGTGGTACTTACATACGGTGCGATGCTATGCAATGCTAAAGAATAAGGACACACCTGGGCAATACCTTCCGATGTGGGTGAAGCTGGAGGGCATTAGGTTGAGGGAACTTGGTCACAAAAGGACAAGTATTGTATGAGCTCACTCATGTAGAAAGTCAAGAGCAGGTCTTCACACCAACAGAAGCCATCTTTGATAGTGACCAGGGTCAAGGGGGGATAATAACCAGGGCTGGACAAGTCATTGCCTAGCTGTTAGCGCAGGGGAAGGGCAAAGCAATAGAGACGGAGAGGGGGGTTGGCAAGGGAAGACACTGGGAGGGCTGCCAGAGTTCAGAGTAACAGTGGTAAATACTGTTCTATGAGGGAGCTTCAAATAGTCCATGGAAGAATATGATTATCTTTCAGGTAAAACTTCCCACACATGTTTTGAAGCCCCCTTGCATACACCATCCTGCCATAATGGTGATTGATGAGTATGCATGGAGAGTCAAGTTGGCTGAACGACCGTGGGAGGGAGAGGGGCACTATACTTACAAATACATATGTAGATTTGACAGAGGGCATTTCTACGTGTGTATGTATTTACGGTGCAAATGTATACATGAATGTGGTGGAAATACAGAGGGGAGAGTTACATGAACCTTTTTTTAAGACATAACCAAATACTTTGAGGCGATGTGTTACGGGATCTGGAGACTCGGGACCATGATCTCTGGAGCCACCAAAGCCGACTGGCATAACATGGTCTGCAATGACAATGCTGCAGATCCTGCTCTGGTGAGGAGCGAATGGGGCATTCCAAGTTCCTGAGTGGCCACCCACAGTGCAGCTCTTACTGCCCCCTGGTGCAGAGGAAAGATGAACGCAGAGAACTGAAGCAGCCGGGAAACAATTAGTCCAATGAACTGGCAGAGCACACAAAGATCAATCTCTGTCACCCCGAGACCTGCACGAGGTGGTGCTTGGCGCCCACTGCCAATGGCTCTGAAAGGGCGACCCGTCAGGAGATCTGGGGAAGCCCAAACCCAACTCCCTGCCATCGAGTCAATTCTGACTCATGGCAACCCTACTATGGGGTAGGGTGGAACT
>NW_022111312.1:8329163-8335387 GCF_000313985.2 Echinops telfairi
CCCAGAAGTCCTGGATAGCGTGGGAGAAAAACGTGGAAGAAAAGTAAAAATCTTGGAAAAAGGCTAGGCTTCTGGCTCAGATGGGGACTGGCGGGACCCTCAAGACTGTGTCCCTTGTCACCTATCAGGTCTGGAGATGAGCTCACCCCCATGGCTCAGTGTTCCGCCCAACAAGAGACAGGTGTGTCGGGCACAGTAGCCTCAAGGAGGTAGTCAGACCTTAGAATAACCAACCACTGCCGATCAGAAGGGCAGTGCTTACCCAAGGACAAACTGGAGAAGGCAGGAAGGGCTAGGAAAAGAGGAGGAATGCAGACGGGAACCAGGGAGTGGGGGATTGCCATCAGTGATGGGTAACGAGCATCGTGGAGTGGAAGATGGAGCTGCTCTAAGAAAACCTTCGCCCCACTCACAATAAAAATGTACAAAAAAAAAAAAATAGGACAGCTGAGAAGGATCCCCGTTTTTGTTTCAATGTATATATTTATCAAAATGGGCGTTTTCCTTCCTCGGGCTTTAAAACAAGTTTGACTGAAATGTCTCAGTGACGAATGAATTTGGTCTTTGGAAGAAAGGAAAACAATTCTTTCTTTGGAAAGGAAAAAGAAAATTCCCCTAAGAGATGCTGAAGACACACATCTCTCTGGCAGATGTACATCACCACCCATCTTCCCACGCCCAGGGGACCCTGGAGGCTTCCCCAGCAGCCAGGTGCCCACCTGCGCTCATTTTGATGTGACGTGGCCGGAAGTGCAGGCTGTTTGGTCTAAAACGAGGCAGGAGGCGTGGAGGTGGCGGCAGCTCCTGTTCTCCCAGGTCTGCTGTGCTCTCTGGTTGACAGATCAAAAGTGGGTTAAAACCAGGCCGGCTCCCCATGGCTACTTGGATGAAGCAGGGCTCATTTTCCACCACCTGCCCAGGCTGACGGGGAGCTCACCACTCTGAACTGTCTCCCACTGTGTTCCTTGTGGGGGGAATCCCGCCCCTCAGGGCTGTGCATGTCCTGTCAGGTTCCTCCAGAGGCGAGGCAAGCACAGGCCTACTCACGCTTACTTACTAATCGGTAGTGAACAGGTTCGCACGTTCCCACCATATCAAAGAGTCTGCTTTTAGATTCCGGCTGGCATCTGCCTCTCCTCCCAACCCCATAGCACCCCCCTACAGGACCAAAGCCTCTCTTCAAATGGACAAACCCTGACTGGGACCCAGGCCCAGGAAGTGAGACAAGCACGGGCCTACTTGTGCTTACTAATCTATAGTGAAGAGTGGTACTGGGAATCACCACCCCCATGACTCTCACTCACTCCACATTAGTCAGTAGTGAGCGCCCGTGTGACCCAGCGATTCCACACTGCTCTCAGAGAAACCACACAAGGGCGGGCCTTTAAGGAACAGAAGTGTGGTCTCTCATGGTTGGGGAGACTGGGTGTGAGAATCCAGGGTGCGGGGCTCTAGGGAAAGGCTTTCTCTGTCTGCTGGGTCTGGAGGAAGGCCCTGTCTCCGTTCCATAGCTGTGGGTCCAGCGTTCCTGGAAGATGTCCATGTCTCGGCACCGGTCTTCTCCCGGGGCTAGGAGGATCACCGTGCAGGAAGTTCAGACCAATGGACTTTAAGGGTTGCTTGTTCGTGCTGCCACGTCGATTTACATGCACAGCCAAGTTCTAGGGTAGAACTGCCCCCTAAGGCTTATAAGGTTGTCATCTTCACAGAGACTGTGGTTTAAAATCAGGAATGTGCACCAGAGAGGGGAGATAGCATCCTTTCACCATCCCTGTTCAATCTGTATGCTGAGCAAATAATCCAAGACACTCAACTCTGTGAGCAAGACCATGGCTTTAGGATGGGAGGAAGACTCCTCCCGAATGGGTTGTGACAGGCAGGTGACAGATCTTGCTGGGAGAACACTTGAAACTAACCAACAACAGCCTTCAGAAGGGGTCACTCCTCAACACAACAGGAGTGGGAGGTGATAATGACCAAGGGTGGGCAAGCTATTGCCTAGAGAGTAAACAGGTGTTAACTTGGGTCAAAGGGGGAGGTTGGCAAAAATAAAATGGAGTCAAGGAAACCTTAACTTTCCATTTCTTTGCTGTGTGACCATAAGCACATTGCTTAACTTCTCTGATCCTCTGTATCTTCATAAAGCAGGAAAAGAAACATTCTCTTTTCTCCCCCCCACCCCCAGGGGCATCATGCGGATGAAAGTAATACCGATAGGTTTCTGATATCCATCAAACAACTAGGTAACTGTTAGGACAGACCATCTGGACATGTCTTACAGCCCCTGTGAACACACGTCACACACCGGCCCTCTGCACCACCTTCCCACACACAGAGCCAAGAAGGCAGGTCCAGTGGGCTGCCCTCTTTTGATAGAGGAAGACTCAGGAGGTACTGTGACCTGCCCAGGCCACATAGCCAGAGATACTGGACCTGGACACTCAGGCTCCATCTCTGTCACTTTCTAGGTCGGATCCAAATTCGACGGTGTTGGATCCAGAATTGATCCCGTTTCCCCAAGGACCTAGACTGCTCAGCCCTCCAGGCTTGGGCTTCTCAAAGGTCAGGAGCCACTGCAATTGATGGCTGTGTTGCCTCTGCTGCCTGCCCAGGCAGGGCCACTGTCAGAGATAAACCGCCCGATGGTTCAGTGGGGAGATAGCATCTCTCAGCCGTCCCTCCTTAATAAGGTCCCAGTCATCAGAGACCGAGATAACTTTATCTCCTGCTGCAGGTGTGCCGGCCTGTCTCCGAGCCCCGCTCACGTGCCCACCAGCTGCCCAAGATGAAAAGCCAAAGCGGACGCCTCACTCTCAGGATGGTTATTTGTAGCCGCCTGTGTCTTTGAAGAGTGAAGATCTTGCTCATTTGGCCGCAAAACAGCCTCCGCGCAGGAGGTATCCGTCGCTGAGCCTGACTCAGAGACGAAGCTCAGAGAGGTCAAAGTGATTCACCTAAGGTTGCACAGCAAATAGCTACCAAGACCTCCCAACCTAGATCCAGATGTGAATTTGGGGCATTTAGCTGTATTCATGGCTCTGGAGCAAGGAGCTTACATGGTCGGTGTCTCAGTTCCACCATTTGTAAACGGTCCCAACAGAAAAAGCAGCTTCCACCCGGGGGCTACCAACCCACTGCCATTGCGTCAATCCCAAATCAGAATGACCCTATGGGAAGGGGTAGAAGTGTTGATGTCACTCTTTAGGGGGACAGATGGCCTCATCCTTCTCCCCCAGAGCCCAACGCTTCAACCACGGCACCACCAGAGCCCCTCAGTCCAGGTTATAATAACGGCTACCTGGGCTAACAGGGTGAAATCATGTTTAGCACACATGGTGTTTGACACATTGTCAATAGTCAGTCAGTGGCCCGTGTATATTTGCTATTTGTTTCATTCTCTCTGGGTTCACCTCTTAGTCTGGGAAACCCCTAACTGCATTTGACAGGCAGGGCCCAACCAGGAGGCCCTGGGACAGACTGAGTCTGTGTTGTGCAGAGCCTGGTGCAGGGCCAGCAGCAGCAGCAGCAGCAGCACTCCTGGGAGCTCAGTACACCTACCGAGTGTCTGACATGACCCAGCCAGGCCTGCTGAAGAGGAACCTGCATTTGCACCCGACCCCTCCACTGAGCCGTGTGCTCCTTGGCTGCAGAGGAATCGCTGGCCCAGAGCGGTTTTTTGTGGCTGTCCCTGCACAGTGGGGTCCCCTGTGGGGAAGCTTCAGAGAACCCAGCTTCCAGTGGTCTGGGGTACACTCCAGGCTTGCTTGCTTTGAAACGTTCTCTGGGTGATTCGAATGTGGGGCAGGGTTGAGACTCCCAGGCCCGGCAGGGCTGCTTGGCTGGCTTTGGAGTTGGACAGGTTTACATTTGACGCTGAAGGTCTTTCTGCTTCTGAGCTGTGTGACCACAGGCAAGTTGCTACACCTCTCTGATCCTGAGTGTCGTCACTGTAATACGACAACAAAAAGACAATTCTCTTGCCGCCTTTTCAGGGTGGGGATGAGGATGAAATGGTTACTGAGGGTGTACAAGAGCCTGGCCTTATGCTATCCCTGTCCCATGTGGACCGCACTGTGCCAAGCCAGAGACACTATGCAGTTCTTGTGATAGCATCATCATCGTCATCATCATCATCCTTATCAGTAGTAGTAATGTCTGCGCACAGGAAGGACTAGGCACACCTCCCTCTGCCCTAGCGTCCATTCTCATTCATCGCGGCCCTAGAGAACAGAGTAGAACTGCTCGATTGGGTCCCCAAGGTGACACTCTGTACAAAAGCAGATGGCCACATCTTCTGCCCAGGGAGCGGCTGGTTGGTTTGAACCGCCGACTTTCGGCAGACTTGAACCACTGTGCTCCCAGGGCCCCTTGAGATTGCTGAAGCAGTAGGGATAGCCCCCAGGGGTGGAGTCGGCAGCTCCCGCAAGGTCAAGGATGGACACTCCGCCTCCCCTGTGTGCAGGAGCCCCGCGTGGCACAGAGGGGTGAGTGCCTGGCTGCTCTTGGGCAGGTCAGCAGTTGGAAGCACTCTGAGGCCCCTTAGAAGAAAAGCCTTGGTAAGGGGGCTTTGTCACGTCCGTGGGAAAAGCCCGTTGTCCTTTCACTCCATTTCCACATGAGCTTTGGAAGCCCACCCCCCACCCCTTGTATCTCAATGAGTTTGCAACCATTGAAAAACCCGTGGGGCCTGGTTCTGCTCTGAAACCCATTGGGTGGATGCAAGCCGGACTTGGGGTTGGTTGGTTGTACAGCTGCAAGCCGGTCCCGGTACTGGCACTGTGTAGAAGCACTTTAGGGATTAAAGTGACACACATGCTTAGTTTAAATGTGTGCTTTTGGGTTTTGACCTCTGGGTGACACGGGGCGATGCCTATGGGCAATTTGGTTGTCACAACTCTGTGTGTGTGTGTGTGTGTGTGTGTAGTGGGTCGAGTGGCCCGGATGTGTGAAACCTCCCCCAGTGTGCAGGACAGCCCCCATGATGAGTAGCGGTGGTGGTGTCCGGTGCCCACCGGTTGTAACTCATAGTTACCTGATGTTCAACAGAAGGAAACATTGCCTCAGACCGGCACCATCCTACTGATGGTTGTGTGTGGGCCCATGGTCACAGCCACGGTGTCAATTAGGACATCTCCCATGTCTGTAGCGCTACAGTTGAGAAGCACGGGTCCGCGAAGTATGTTGGAAGAAGCATCAGGCCCTTAGCTCTCTTCTCCAAGGCCCTTCCTCAGAAGGAACAACTCTTGCCGTGTGTGTGTGTGTGTGTGTGTGTGTGTGTGTGTGTGTGTGGCAATTTTACTTACCTATAGTTCTCTTAAAATCTGTGGCTGGCTCCAACGGTGTGCATTGGTCATCTAATCAAAGCTTCAGTGGTTCGAACCCACTGAGAGATACCTCGGAAAAAAGGCCTGGCCATTCTGCTTCTGGCAAGCTGACAGCCAAGCCAGCAAGAGGAGTCGTTCTGCTCTGTAACACGGGGTTTCCGCGAGTTGGCCCACACCATGGCAACACACTCAGCTCTGCCAGCTTACGCATCTCTAAGGGTCTGCTCTCCTCCTTCCACCTCACCTGGACCTGCCTCCCACACACCCATCCAGCCTTCCTCCAGCCTAGCCCGGTGATCAGTCTGGCTGGATCCACGGCCAATGCTCACGTTGCCCTCACCGCAGTTGTGTGTGCTGGCAGGGCCACAGTCCACGGCCAGGCCGCTTCATGCCTTTTGTTTCTTTCAGAAGTTAGTCATTGGCTGAGTTTTATTTCTTTTTCTTTTTTTTAATTCATTTTATTAGGGGGTCGTACAACTCATCACAATCCATACATCCATCCATTATATCAAGCACATTTGTATATTTGTTGCCCTCATCATTTTCAAAACATTTGCTTTCTATTTGAGTCCTTGGTATCAGCTCCTCATTTTTCCCCTCCCTCCCCACTCCCCCCTTCCTCATGAACCCTTGATAATTTGTAAATTATTATTATTTTGTCATATCTTACACCATCCAATGTCTCCCTTCACCCACTTTTCTGTTGTCCGTCGCCCAGGGAGGAGGTTATATGCAGATCCTTGTAATCGGTTCCCCCTTTCTATTCCACCTTCGTTCCACCCTCCTGGTATCACCACTCTCACCACTGGCCCTGAAGGGATCATCTGTCCTGGATTCCCTGTGCTTCCAGTTCCTATCTGTACCAGTGTACATCCTCTGGTTTAGCCAGATTTGTAAGGT
>NW_022111312.1:8336445-8338313 GCF_000313985.2 Echinops telfairi
CTTTTGATTTTTTTATTGTTACTTGGGGGGAAAGCTTCCAGAGCAAATCAGTTTCCCTTTCAACAATTCATACCCGTCTTGTTTCATTTCATTGAATCCATTCCCCACAATGTAACGTCACTTACCCCATTTCCATGCTGCCTCTTTCCCTAACCCGTCGGAACTTTGTCCTTGGGGATGGGCTACCCTTTTGGAGCTCACATGGTTCATTAATTTAAGGTGTGCACATGAGTGTGTACCTCCCTAGTGTTAGTGTTCCCTTAGGTCCTGTCTGTTGTTTGGCTGGAAATTGAGTCCCGAGGGTGAAGTCATTTGTAGGCCTGAGAGTGCCTAAGGGCTGTAGACTGGAGGGCAGGGGTTGAGGTTGGGATGGGGGCAGGGGTGGGGGGTGTGGTTCTACCAGTCTCTATTTTGACGAGTGAGCCTGGTCTGTTTTATGATTTTGACTTCGTTTGAGATTCTTCTCCCACTGTATCCAGCACTGTCGGATGGGACCCTTTTCCGAGCAGTTGGCAGTGGTAGTGGGCACCATCTAGTTCTTCTCGTCTCAGGGTCATGGAGGCAGTGGCCTGCATGTTCCAGTAGTCCATTGGACTAATTGTTTCCAATTCTCTCTGATTTTCTTCTGCCCACAAGCTTTTCGGACTCCGGTGGTAGAATTCTGGTCTTGGGGGAGGAGACCCAGCCAGTACCTCTCCTGGGCACTTACTTCTGTGATGCTGAACGGGTTTCTGCAGAGCTTCCAGACCAAGAGGGTCTAGAAAGAAAGGCTTGATGATCAATTTCAGAAAACCGGCCAGTGAAAATCCTATGGATCTTGCTGGTCAACTCGGCACCCCATCACGAGGAGGGCACAGGTTCAGGTGCATGGGGACCACCGTGAGTTGGCAGCTAACACAGCACCATAGCCTACTTCCGTAGAGCAGCAGCAGCAGCCTGCTCACTTCTGAATCTGCTGCTCTCATCCTAACACGTGGCGAGGGACTCTGAACACTGCTTGATGAATGGGTGGAGGGCAGGGAGTCAGGGACCCTGAGGGCTCCCTTAGGGAACGGTGTGTGTTGGGGCATTGCTTATCCTTTCTGGCCTCAGTTCCTCATTGCAGGGTTAACCGCCAGCGGTCAGAAGCATCAGGGAAAGGGCTCCTTACGTGGTTACAAAGTGTTACATGGGTCGTTCCAGGCCAAGGTCAGCGTGTGTGTCTAGCTGCAAATCCCTTCATCCTTCCTCTCTGCCCTCCCTCTCCTAGCCTGCCTCTCTCCTCCGCTCATCTCTGCTTTCCCTCCTTTTGCCCTTCCCTCCCTCTCTCCTGCCCTCCCTCCCTCCCTGCCTCCTTCCCTCCCTCCCTTCCAAGCAAATCCAGCATAATTAATTCAGAAAGGAAAAAGAAGCACCTCACAGTTGAGGGGGAGAGAAACAGAGATAGATTGCAGATATATTATAGTCTAAGCTAGTTCCAATATGATAAAATATTTATATCAATGCATCATAAAAATTGATTTGCCCTTCTCCTGCCTGGTATCATTAATGGGAGACTAGGTAACATCTTATTTTCTCGCTTTCTTCTAGTTTTCCTTCTCTCTCGTTCATGAAAAATGAATAGTAATATCCGGGATATTTCACGAACATTCATCGTCACTGTATAATTGCTCTTCCTGCCTTGTGTCACTCAGTTGACCCCGACTCATGGCGACCCCAGGGGGGAGCAGAGCCGAAGGCTTCTCGGGATGTTCTTGGCCGTCATCTCACAGAGCCGAAGCTGGCGTAACCAAGGAGCCAGCCGTCTGGAACCAGCAGCTCTTTCTGCAGAAGAACGAGGAGGCGCTCTTCTCCCATGAAGATTCACCGCTTCAGAAACTCGCAGGGAC